>NC_030836.1:48272701-48930171 GCF_001704415.2 Capra hircus | reverse complement strand
TGAGATGAGGCACACGCAGTGCCAAAGCCAGGCTTTAGCAGAGCGTCGGCGTCAGCCGGCGTCAGCATCACCGTTGTTACTATGACTAATTCACAGAAGCGCAGCCTGAGGCCATGAGGGCTCAGTTGTCGCCCCAGAAGGCCCACAGAAGGGAGGGTGCTGTCCTTTTTTGCCCAGATATACGGGTCTCTCCCTTCCTTTCTCTCTCTGACTTTGCACGTGGCTGCTGTCCCCTGAAGGCCCGTGTCCCAGACCCTCCCATCCCCCTCCCTGCCTCTCCACTTTGCAAAAGACATGAAACTCAATGTCGGGGGCCCCTGGCTGCTGCCCTGGGCTGCCTTTGTCCTGGGGGAGACGGGGGCCACCAGTCCTTTACTGCCCCACGTGAGCTGCTTACAGTCTGATGGCAGGAAGCTTGGGGTCAGGTGCTGGCGAGGTCAACACAGCACCACCTCGCAGGGCGTCTGATGTCAGCCTCGCTGCTGGCAAGCTGGAAATGCACACCGTCTTTTCGCCTTTAGGTCTAGCCCCTTATTTTCCATTTCTCAATGGGATGTGTGGGAAACGTGCATTCATTAACTCAGGGCCACCTCTTTGATTCTTTTTTAAATAATTATTTGCTTGGCTGCGCTAGGTCCAAGTTACAGCGTCTGGGATCAAGTTGTGGCACGTGGGCTCAAGAGACTGTGGGGCAAAGGCTTAGTTACCCCGTAGCTTGTGGGATCTCGGTTCCCCGATCAGGGGTCCTGCCCTTGTCCCCTGCATTAGCAAGCGGATTCTCAGCCACCAGAGCGTCAAGGACGTCCCCATCTGATTCTTAATCTCACTGGGCGTCTCTCTCCCCTCCATCGCCCGAGTCCTGTTTTCCTATGGGATCTCAGTTCTATGGTGTTGCCCGAATCCTGCCTCAGATGCCTGGGAACGGTCGGTGTGGATGACTCGGGGGCTTGATGGCCCGCCTCTCCTGTCTGCCTGTGCCCTTGGTTCCACAGCAGCCTCCTGCCCCTTCCAGTTCCAAGGTCAGAGTCGTCAGCTCAGCCTCTGCTGTCTCCGCAGAAGGTCATGAAGCCAAACAGGTAAAGCTTCGTGAACTTACCTGGCCACCTGGATGGGCTGGTGTTATCGCAGCCCACTTCTCAGCTGGAAGGAGAAGCCTCTGGTTGTGAGGATGAGCCCCGCCACGTAGAATCACGTCCCCTCCAAAAACCCACACCAAGTGTGAGCGCTTTTATTAGCTCACTGGTATTCTCCTGTTTCTTAATTTACTATTGTCGGATTGAGATACATTTTCTTTACTTCTCTCTCCAGAAATGAATTTTTTTTTTTCTTCTAAGAGAAAATTCGTTTCCCATGGCCCGGTTGTATCACTAATGTAACTCTTTGGGGAAAGTGGTTTAGCAAAAGTGTGTCCATAACTGTAGAAACCCTCAGATCTTCCACCTGGCAATTCCACTCCTAGGAATAGAATCGCAAGTTGTTCTCGGCAGTGTTGTTTATACAAGTGAAAAGCCAAAAGCCACCTCAGCCTGACGCTAAGGAGTTTGTCACGTAAAATCAGGGCATGTGGACTCGCCAGCTAGTCTGTGACACCACGGCGTGGCCGGGAACGCGGGGGCTGTAGGTAGTTGCTTTGAAGGGCAGAATGCAGGACCAAGCTCACCTCCCCAGCTTTTCTGCTAGGAGTGGACAAGTCTATGCCACAGTGGAAACACGTGCAGCGTCTTAAACGACACTCTTGAAGACGTAGCTGCGGTGGGCTCGGCTTGGAGTTTAGGGAGCAAAGTTGTCATCCCCCTAAGATGGAAAGATGCGTGAGTTTGAGGTAGAAACAGAGCTGTCTGGTGGTGACTCTGAACAGTTGGTGTTTGGTACACGGGAGCACTTGCTGACCCCATTAGGAAAATGGGGCGTTTGCTGGGTTCTTTTAAAGCTGAGTATTAATGAACTGAACTGAGGCCGTGGAGGACGTGTAGCCAGGATGACGACGCTGGAGGTTCTGTCCATCCAGAGACGTTGAGGGAGGCCGGCAGGGCTGGGTGTGTATGGACCCTGAGCAGCTCGGCTTCCTCCCCAGCAGAGACTGGGGGGGGCGGGTCACCGGGGGGGCGCAGAGGCTTTGTGGCCCCTCCCAAGGAAGGCTGAGGGTCTCTGGGGAAGGATTCCCGAGGCCCAGCCTCCCAGCCCAGGGGGCAGGATAAGGGTGGCATAACCACTCACCCACGGAGTCGGAATCTAGAGGTGAAAGCTTGAAGCCCAGCGGCATGGGGAGTGTCCCCTAGTTCCCGTCCAGGCCAGCCGGACGGCACTCGGGGGGCATGGTTTGGACGGGCCTTGCCATCTCGTGGGCCTCTGCAGCAAAGCTTCCTTCAGCTTCCAGGCAGGGCTTGGCTTCCTCTCTGAGCACGACGTGAGCCGCTGGCTCCTGGGAAGAGCTGGGTTCGGTGAGAGAGACGTGCTGCACTCTGCTCGGCAAGGAGGCCTGCCGAGGCACCCACGGCGGCCACGGGACCTCAGCAGGCAGGCTGCAGACCCTTCCCCTCCTCCCACTTCTTCCAGGGGAAGGGGCCTCTGAGAGGGCCTGTGTGCAAAGGGCATCACCAGAGCCCCGTTCACAGGCTCCGAGAGACGGCTCGGCCTGTCCATGGTTGCAGAGCCAAACCTCGGCACAGGTGAAACGGGACTTGGCGGATGGCAGGCCCCTTCGAGGAACTGCTGTGGCCTTGGGCCTTCATGGCTCACAGCCTGACCACCTCGGGATGGCCCATGGTGTCTCTTAGAGGCTTGGGAGCCGACCCAGGCTGCTCCCCTGAAATCCTGCTACTCAGCCCTGAGAACCCTCTGTACCTCTCTGACAAGGATGCGCCACAGGGCCCTCGGATTTGCTGGCCAGGACTTTCAGGGGACATTCTACTATATCCCCTTGTGGATATATGGGGAAACTGAGGCCCAGCAGAGGCAGGACCCACAGCCAAGCAGAGGTGGGGTCAGGATACACAGATGACTCAGCCGGCTTCCTCCTTCGTCACCCGCCTCCCAGATGAGCCCCCACCCTCCCCCCATAGGGCCCCACCCAGCTCTCATCCATGCGGTGGTCAGGACGCCGCCGCCTGGCCTTGGCCAGGGCTCTTCTCTGGCTGTGGCGAGTGGGGGCCGCTCTCTAGCTGTGGGGCGGAGGCGTCTCTCATGCTGGAGCACGGGCTCTGGGGCTCGAGGCCTGCAGTCGTTGCAGCTCGTGGGCTCAGTAGTCGGGGTGCACAGGCTTAGTCGCTCTGCCGCCCTGGGGATCTTCCCAGACCAGGGATCAAGCCTGTGTCTCCTGCGTTGGCAAGCGGATTCTTTACCACCGTGCCACCGGGGAAGCCCACCGTCCGGCTCTGATGTTGGGATAGAGGTAGAAGTGAGGTCAGTGCTGCCCCGGAGTGACGGGCAAGGGGTTGGATGGATTCTGGCACTTCCTGAGCCTCGGTCTTCATGTCTGTAAAGTGGGTGTGAAAGGACCCGCCTCACTGGGCTGCAGAGAGGACAGGGCGGGCAGCAGGTCCAGGCCTGGGCTGCACCGTGTGGGCGTTCAGAGTGGGGCTCACGGTGATGACACGGGGGTCGTGTTAAAGAGCCGACCTCTGCTTTGACCCTCAGAGCCCTCACCCCGCTCCTCCCGGGCTGCTCACAGGAGACAGCTGCTGTGCCCATCTCGTCACCTTACTTTCTGAGGCCGCTGCCCACTGACCAGCTCACCAGAGTCTCCTCTCCCCTCCTGCTGCCTCTGGACATGGAGGTCAGGGACTCACTGCTACACACTGTGTGTGCATGCAGGTGTGTGGTTGGGGGACCCCCATGAAAGAGGGGGTCCCCTGACAAAAAGTGAGTTCCTCTGGGGTGAAGATTCAGCAGTTGAAGGTCACGATCAGGGCTGCATGAGAAGCTGGAAATAGAAGAGAGAGTCCTCAGATCTGCATGTAAATCCCTCTAAATCCTTAACTGACTTCTGAACTGTGTCTAAAATGAGAGTCCAGGGATCCCAGTGGAACACAGTAGCTTAAAACTCAAAGAGGCAATGAGAGACAACAGGAAGCTGAGCTCTGTCTTATTAAAAGAGTTTGGCAAACACCTGAGATCTTCTGCCAGAACCCCAAAAAGGCCCTGGAAGTCAGGACCTCACGCAAGGACCAAGCCTCCAGAAATTCCATCTACAAAAGCATAAGAGCCATGCCTTCACAGAACAGTGTGTCCTGATCATTTTACTCCCTGCTAGAGAAACTCCACACTCTTCAGAGGAAGATAACAGAACCCATAGTCTCTACAACATATCAAACGCAATGGCTGATGCAGATTCAGAAATAACTAGGCAAGCAAAGAAGCAGGAAAGCAAGACGTGTAACTAAAGGAAACCACAATTAACAGACGACCCAGATATGTGTGGACAGACAAGGGCCTGAAATATTAATGACCGGAACCTGTATTTTTAAGCTCCCGTTCTGTGCCAGGTCTTACGTGCTGTGTAAAGCCTCTGCCCTGCCCCATGCCTTCCTGCAGGTTCCAGCTGTGGGGAGGAAGTGTTCGTGGTGGGAAGAGTTCTAGAAACAGGTGTTTCATAGTGAAGCAAGTGCAGCGCAGGCCGCAGCGGTGAAGTCCAGGGCGTGAGGGAGGAAATGTACCTTTTGTTTGTCCATTTGCTGAAAGCGGGTGAAGCTCAGGTGTCTTGTGAGAGGCTGAGCTGTGTTCTGGTGACGGTGTAATGGATCAGACAGACCCAGGGGACCTCCTTTGTGGTCCAGTGGTCGAGAGTCCAGCTTCCAAGGCAGGCTACCTGGGTTGATCCCTGATCCCACGTGCCACGAGGCAACTAAGCTCACACATATGCCGCAACTAGAGGAACTGTGCGTGCCAGGCTAAGACCCAGTGCCGCCAGAAATTAAAAGGTAAAAGAAAGAATTTTTTAAAAAAAGACAGACTCAGTCCCTGTGGATAAAATACACCAGTATAAACAAACTCACAACTGGTGTGATTTCAGATTTTGATCAATGCAGTGGAGGAGGAGTAACAAGGGGCTGAGAGAGAGAATAAGAGGGCTGTCTTTCTAGAAAGGACAGTCAAGAAACACTTCTGTGATGAGGCGACCTGGAGAGTGATGCTGAAGAGCTGGAGCTGGAAGAACCAGGGCAGGAGGGGCGGGTAAAGGAGTCCAGGTAGAGGCCACTGCAGAGGTGATGCCCAGAGCTGTGTACGGAGCACCAACAGGGCTGAGAGCACCCAACCCTGTGTGGGGGGTGGCGTAGAGGTGATGGCGTGGAGACCCCTGGGGGCCTGCAGGGGAGAGGGACATGGTCGGCCACGTGTGGTGTCTTTGAAGGTCAGGTGGCTCTCACAAACCACCGCAGATGATGCCTCAAACAATGTCCATTTGTCCCTCACTGAAGTCCTGAAGGCTGGATGTCCAAGATCAAGGCCAGTTTGGTTCCTGGCGAGGGGCCTCTTCCTGGCTTCTCACTGTGTCCTCACCTGGGCCGAGAGAGAGCTGTCTCCCACGCCTCTGGTTATAAGGGCACTGATCCTATCACAGTGTGGCTCAGTCAGTACAGAATCCACCTGCAACGAGGAGCCACGGGTTCTATGCCTGGCTTGGGAAGATTCCCTGGACAAGGAAGTGGCAACCCACTCCAGTATTCTTGCCTGGAGAAGTCCCTGGGCAAAGGAACCCAGAGAGCTGCAGTCCACGTGTCGCAAAGAGTCGGACACGACTGAGCGGCTAACATCCAGCATCACCTCCCAAAGGCCCCACCTCCCAGAGCCGTCACCCTGGGGACCGGGCTTCAGCGTGTAAATTCAGGGAATGCAACATTCCGCCTCTAGCCCATAGTCACCCTGGTTACTCCCCAGCCAGCTCCAGGGCTGCCTTTCAACAAATCCCTCTATGTGTGGTTAGCTCTCCAGTGTGTCTGGAGACGTGGGCGCCCCGTGGCCTCGGAGGTTCTCTCTTTGTGGTCCCGGCACCTCCAGTCCGGTCCTGACTGTCCAGGTGCCCAGAAGACTTCTGGAAGAAGTCTGTGCCTGGCCTTGGAGACTTCAGATGGTTCTGCTGAGCAGTGGGCTGGGCACTGCTGACTTGTCTCAGCGCCCTGAGCCCAGGTCCCCCTTTGGGGAGTCCAGGCGTCCTCACCACTGGGCTCCCAGGGTCGCCCTGGCGTTCTGTATGAAGCCGCTGCTCTGCCTGCTGCCCCACACGGCCGGGTAAGAGTGTTGGCCCAGTGCACAGTAGCTCTCCAGGACTTGAAGCTACACGGAGGGAGGAGACGGGGGCCAGAGTTTGGAGTCTGGAGTCCTTCCGGAATGCACCTGGGGGACCCTCATCCTCCCTGTGGCCAGCCCCAGCTCAGCCCTCCAAAGCTCCTCTGCCTGTGCCCGCTCTGGCCTGGTCTTGGCACTAGAGCCCTATTTCAGGGCTGGTGTGGAGCCCCTGCCGGAGTCTCTGAGCTCTGCCACCATCGGCCCCGAGCCTGGCAGCCCTGGAGGGAGACCCCCACCCTAGGGTGAGACCCCCCCACCCTGGGGGGGCGGTTCTGCAGCCCCCTCATCAGTGCCCCTGCCTCCCACCCAGGGGCCTCGACGGGGCCTCCAGGCGCAGTGCCTCCCTCCCTGTGCGGTCCCAGCTGCTGGAACGTCCCACCTCTCGCAGACACCTCCATGCTGGCTCAGAGATAACCCCCGCACTACTGCCGAGATGCCTTTTTATATCTCCTGTTATTTATAAACGTATGATTCATTGAACAATGATTGTGAGATGGAGAAATGTTGCCTACTAATATTTAAATCACAGTTATCTAAAGCGACGCGGGAAGGAAGCGAGGTCTGCTATTTTGGCTCAGGTGGGGAATGGGCAGGAAGAATCCAGGTCTGGCCCCACAGACTCCCCCCAGGACCCACTGCCTCTCTGCTCCCCTGAGCCGAGCAAGGAGCTTGCACACGTCGGCGGTCTCCTGCCCGGCAGCTGGTTGTCATTTCTGTTAGGCAAGGCAGAGGGTGGGGCTGGTGGGCCACTGAGACCCTCCGGAGTTTCTCCTCCTCTTTTCAGTTCCCCATGGGCCTCCTGTCTGACAAGAGGCTACAGCCGCCTCCACAAGTTTGCGTTGAGGCAGAAATAGACTCAGGGCCTCTCCTGCTTGCCCAGCCCGTCTCCACCCCAGCCGGCTCTCCCTTCTGCAGCCCGCTACCAGGAAGAGGAGGTGGGCCCTGAGCGAGTCCCCAGGGCACCCGGAAAGAGAAGGGGAACGGCGCCATCTCGGGGACTGCGGGACCCTTGGCGACATTCACACCCCAGCCCCACTGGCTCGTCCGCCGGGGTCTCGTTGAAAACATCGCTCTGGCTGTGGGTGCGGGGAGGGGTGGTTCTGAAGGACTTCTGGGGCCCCCCGGGGGACCGGCGCACTGGGGCTGGGAGCTCCGTGGCGGAGCCGGTGCTGCCCTGAGCTGGGTCTGTGCCCTCCGGCCCAGCCCGTGCGCGCCCTGGGTCAGAGCCCCGGCCGTGGTCACCTGGAGCCCTGGCAGCCCTCCAAGCCCCAGGATGACCCCAGCTGCCCACACCCCCAGGCGGGCAGGACACGGCAGGGACGCTGAGGACCCAGGCCTGCCCGATGCTCAGCGTGCCTCAGGTGAGGCGGGCCTCCTGCAGTGCCCAGCTGGGCCTCCTCGTGGCAGGCAGGACCAGGGCAGACGTGGCGGTGGGTGGAGGCTGGACGGGGCACAGCAGGGAGGAGACCACAGCCCAGGAGACCACCTGGGGGGCCTGGGAAAGGGCCTGGGAACAGTCCAAACAAGGTGGGAACCAGACGGGCCGCCTCCCTCTCCTCTGATCCTCACGTCCAGAGCTGTGGGAGCACCACTCCCCGCTCATTTGCAGAGTGATGGGGAGCTGGACACTGGACCTGCTTGATGTGCCATGGAACTGAGAACACCCCCAGGGAGGACTGCTGGCCTGGCCACCTTGGGCAGCGGGGGATGGGCAGGTCTCTCCAGGGACTGGATCCTTCAGGGAGACTTCCTGGAGGAGGCGGCACCCAACGAGACTGTGTAAATGCATTCTAAGGGACCTGGGAGGGCTTATCACAGACACGGAGCTGGGGTGGGGGCCAGGGAGACTGACTCGATGTTCACTCACAGAATTTTTTTTTTTTAATTAAAAGTGTTTATTTGCCATTGTTGGCAGCCTTCAAACCCAGGCACTTACAGACGTTACTATCACTGATTTGCTCCTCGCCTCCTATGTGGCAGCAGCAGGCACATCCCCATCAATGGGAGAGGAAACAGGCAGAGAGACACGTGGTGCCTCTCCCGGGGTCACAGAGCTGGGAGGTGCAGGCGCTGGGACTCAACCCCAGAAGGCTGCCCACCCTGCTCCGTGCTCCAGGTACAACTCATGCGATCCCACAGCCAACACTGGGGATGCGCTGGGCTGTTCCCACCTTGCAGGTGGGGAATCCGCGAGCTGGGGTGTCTGGCCAGCCCAGGGCCGCCGAGCAGTAAGACGCAGAGCCAGCCCCTGAGTCGGATGCTGGCCGTGGCCCCGTGTCCAGCGCTCGCCTGCTGGCCGGCACAGGGAAGGAGGTGGGCTGACCGTCCCCATGGAGCAGCCCTGCAGACTCTCACCAGGCGTGTTTATAACACCTGGCGCGTCTTCCCTGCCAGGACTTCATAGCGTCTTGAAATGTTCTGATGTGCAAAGAGCCTTTTTTATACGAGAAATGAAATTATTTTCAGCCTGTTGTCAGGCAGTTGTCAAAAGACGTGGCAAATGAAGGGCTCAGACAGTGAGGGCTTGGGAGGCGGGTCTAAGTAAGGGGGGGCAGTGGGTGGGGTGCAGAGGCTGAAACCGTGCAGGGCCTTGGGGGAGTGGGAGCGGACACAGGCGCTCACGCAGAGCTTATGTTGGTTTATCACCTCCTGTCGAGGGCTTGGCACCGGGCTTGGGCTGGCTGGGGCTGAGCTGATGACCAACGGGTCAGGACAGGCGGCTGACAGTTTGGGGTTCGTTCTGGGGTGACCTTCTTCCTTCCTGGAAGCTGTCTGATTTGGGGAGGCTCCATCTAATCCTTCCTCCTGCTTTTTGTCCTTCAAACAGCCCCCCAACTCAAAAGATGCTCAGTCATCCTTTGGGGTGGGTGGGCGGGTGAGCAAGTGGACAGAGTCACCCCATGCCATCCCCGACCCCACCCGCTGCCACTGGCCACCCACCTCACCCCAGCCCAGCTCAGAACCAGAATCTTTGCTCTCCCTTCTTCCCCTCATTTGGAATGAAGTCCAGTTGAAACTAAACCTCAGCAGTGTGGCCAGCACAGCCTCTAGTGGTCACTGTGGTTGCTCCACAAAGGACCTGGCAACAGAACAAAAGGTCTAGGAGCTGATGGGAGGGAAGCTCAGCCATCTGTGTGCGTCTGAGCTCTGACACCCCCAACCTACTTTACTTCTTGGGATGAAGTCTGTGCTCTGAACGCCTTGGCCTTCCCTTCCAATCAGTGTATGGCGGGTGTGGAAATGAT
Source organism: Capra hircus (assembly GCF_001704415.2). NCBI lineage: Eukaryota > Metazoa > Chordata > Mammalia > Artiodactyla > Bovidae > Capra > Capra hircus. The sequence goes on along the minus strand of NC_030836.1, from coordinate 48,920,641 downwards.
GTTGGTGCAATGGGGAAGGAGACTGGAGTGTGTGGGCGCAGAGCCAGTACATGGGTAGTGAGCTCCCCATTGCTGGAAGTATTCAAGGAGAGCATGCCTGCCAGTGGGGAAGAGCTTTACATGGACGAGGTGGGTTGAGTCAGGAGTGGACCGCCTCCCTCCTGGCAGGATTTCTGGTCCGGGGCCGGGCACACAGTAGGTTTGCACGTGAACCTAAGCTCTTGCTGCTAATCTCAGTGAATCGTTTGCTCGGATTCCTGAAAGTGGTGATTGGGAAGGCTGTCTGCTTATTAGAGGAATGGGAATGGGAATCTTCGGGCTGAGGAGTGCTTCCCGGGGCCCCTCGCATCCTGTTATGTCCAAAGGCTGCTCTTACGCGCCCACCCTGCCCCTCGTGCAGCCTGGGAGGGAGCCGGCGTCTCCGTCTCGCTCACTGCCTTGTCCCCTGGGCCTGCACAGCCCGGGTGCACGCACGCTGGGACGTGGAGCCTGGAGGCGGGGCAATCGGGAGCCAGGGACCCCCTCTGCCCCCGGCCTGCCGGCCTCTTTCCTGGTCTGGGGTTTGCCTCAGACTCTTCTCAGCTCTCGGGCAGGCAGCCGGGGCCCTGCTGCTTCCAGGGGGCTCCTGCTGCTTCCAGGGGGCTCCTGCTGCTTCCAGGGGGCTCCTGCTGCTTCCAGGGGGCTCCTGCTGCTTCCAGGGGGCTCCTGCTGCTTCCAGGGGGCTCCTGCTGCTTCCAGGGGGCTCCTGCTGCTTCCAGGGGGCTCCTGCTGCTTAGTTGCTCAGTCGTGTCCGACTCTTTGAGACCCTCCTCCGTCCACGGGCTTTTCCAGGCGAGGATGCTGGAGTGGGTAGCCATGCCCTCCTCCAGGGCGTCTTTCTGACCCAGGGATTGGACCCGTGGCTCCTGCTTAGCAGGTAGATTCTGTGCCAGTAAGCCACCAGGGAAGCCAGGATTTGTCTCAGAACGGCCCGCCCTTGGGCCAGGAGCCGGGGGCCTGTCATTTCCAGACTCTGCTCCTACTACGGGCAAAGGCACCGGGAGGAACCGTCCCTCTGAACGCAGGGCCGGGGAGGCGGGCCAGGAGTGTCCCCACCTGGGCCACGGGTGGATGCTCTTTGGGCGCCTCTGGCTCTGCTCCCAGCTCGGGGGTGAGGGGTCCTCCTCCCTCGGAAGAGACACGGGATGTTCGCGGGGACACCGGGGAAGCCACCTCCTCCCCACCCGTTCCTCCCCAGGTCCACACAGGGAGCCGGCAATGGAGGGCACTTCCGGCCTTGGGCTCAGCCACTGCCCACCAGCTGTGGACCACATGTGCTCCCTGCGGACAGCAGAGGCCAAGAGTGTCGCGGGCACTTGGCGCGGGGGGAGGCCTGCGCTCTGGGGTAGCATCGGCTTGAGCCTCGCAGCGCCTCCCTCCCGCTCCCCGGAGGGTTTCCTGGGGCCCGTGTGGCAGGGGCCCTGCCTCTGGGGGGGGGATCTCCCGCAGGTCACTGTCACCAGGGCATCCTGTCCCAGCTGGGGCAGCCAGCCAGCACACCCTCGATAAACTGGACACGCCCACCTTGAAGATCCCTGACGGTTCCTTCACCGGGGTGGGAGGGCAGTGGCAGGCTCCCCAAGAAGGAGTGGTTGTACCCTTGTTGGTTTCTGCATCTGAGAGAGATGCTTCTGGAAGCTTTGCAGCCTGGCACCCACGTCCAAAGACAGCCTGCCCCTGCCGTCACCTGCTCTGTCCCCCAGGGATGTGAGTGGCGCGGGGCAGGTCGTCAGGTCTTCGTGGGTGAAACGCACCAGTGGCTGAGTGTCTGCTAGGGCGAGTCTTAGGCGTGGCCTGGGCTCCGGTGTGGCAGGCGAGGGTCACCCGGGGCAGAGTTTGAAGGCAGCGCTAAGCCCTGCGATGGGGCATCGTGGGAGTGAAACGACGCTCAAGTGCTCAGCTGCTAACGGGCACCTGGTCCACGCTCTCGCCACCCTGGACAGACATCCGGCCAGCCCTGGGCGTCCCATGGAGAGAGGCTCCCAGAGCTTCTGCCGCTGCCGGTTTTGTTGACACAAAGCAAGCCGACCATATGGAATTCAACTTACAGGCTCCCGGTGCTTTGCCTCGTCTCATCCCATCTTCCTCTCTCTCTCTCTCTTTTTTTTTTTGCCTTCAAATTTCAGAAGCAGCTCTCTTAGCAACCGAAAAATCGCACACTTAATTACAGCCCCAGCAGCACAGGCATCAGAGCCTGCTCCCTGGGATGCTCCGTTAAGCTTTCGGAAAGACCTTTCTCCTTGTGTAGAAATAACCCCGTGCCCCCTGCAGTGGGGCTCCCTGCCACGGCCCCTCCCTCTGTGTTTGCTGCTCAGGCAGAACTTTTTCCCTGCCACCTCTCCGTGTGTCTCCCGGACTCCTGTAAGAAACGTGCAGCCTGGCTCGGAACGGGCTTTTTATCAGCTGCCTGGAATTAGGACGAGCTTTGGCTGGGCTGCAGTTTTAATTGTTTCATCTCTTTTGTTTCCAAAAAAAAAAAAAAAATTAGGAAGGGGGATGGAAATCCTGTTTTCTCCAGGGTCATTACCTCCATGGGGGGGAGCCAGAGAAGTAATGGGTCCTTGTGTCTGATTCTTGCCAACGGAAATCTGGGTCACGTTCAGAGATTCCAGAAGCCTGGCACTGGCTGCCCAGTTAACGCGGGTCTGGCTCGTGGCTTATCTGGAACCGGGACGTTTTATCTCCAGGACCGACTCCCCCACGTCTGCTGGCGGACAAGCGGCGGCGGTGGAGAGCGAGGAAAAACTTGGCTTTTTCTTTTGAATGAAAATCAGCAAAGCACAGGTGCTGTGCTTTGTCACCCCGGGGCGGGTCTGAGCCCTTGGATGGTCGGGGCTCGGGGCTCACCGATGCCTCCCGCCTGCGAACCTCCTCCCCGATGCACTGATCACGAAAGCAGGGGAGCGCGACTCCCATGACGGGCGCGGGGAGCGGCAGTGGGCTCTGAGAACAGCCTCAGTCTACGCACGCTTGGTTCCCAGCTGACAGACAGAGTATGGGGTGGGCTCCGTCACCAGCGCGCTGGGTCTGGCCTGCCCAGCTATGCTCGGAGGCAGGCAGTGGCCAGACGCCCGCCGCCGCTCCCCGGGTCCAAACTGCTCCGGCGCCCAGGGGCCGGGCGGCCCTTCCCTTCCTCCCAGTCGAGAAGGTTATATAATGAGCGGACCGCTGCCAAAGTCGGAGGGAAAATGAAGTCTTTGTTAAATGCCTTCACCAAGAAGGAAGGTAAGCGGAGAGCCAGCCGTAGGGCGCGGAGTGCATGGAAACAAGCAGCTTCTGGCCCGGGCGGCGGGGGGGTGGGGGGAAGCCGGGGACTCCCGGTCCTCCTAAAATTGCCCTTCATTCATTCCTGCCGTGTTAAGGGAGTAATTACTTCTGGTGGGTGATCGGGCTTTGTTGTAGTTGGTCTGGACTGTTAACCCACTTGGAGGTGTCGGCTTCATTTTTTTTCCCCCCCAAGTGTCCAGCCCCTTGCAGAAATGTAGCTCATGCATTGTTGGTGCATCCAGAGCCTAACTGTTAAGGAACTAAGTCCTGTGGAAAATAGGAAGTTTGGCTCTAACCTGCCCGCTGCCTGGAGGCTGCCAAGCACTCAGGCAGGAGCTAGGAGCCCCGGGACTCCACTGGCGGCCCTGGGCAGGTGGGGCGCTTTCAGAACCGCCGCTTGGAGTCCCTTGGCCTCCCCGGGTCGCGGCTTCGGGGAGCGGGTGGGAAATGCACGGTGGCAGACTTTGAAAGTGCGTCTGCTTTTCTGCATGCTTTGTGCAATTTGTATTGTGGGAAAGAAACGTATAAATACATGCATGGAAGGCTAAGCTAAGAAAATATCCACCCACTTAGAGTTTGCAGATTGCCTGGAAAAAGGAAACAGTTGGGTGGAATATTAATCATTCTCAGACAGGAAAAGAGGTATTTCTAACCCTTTGCACATTAAAAAATAAAATAAAACAGCAGCATTTCCACGGCGGGTTCCGGTTAGTTGGTTAAGACAGGGAGCTCTCATTTTATGAAACCGGGAGGTTTATGAAGATGTGAGGTTAGAGGAATTAAGGAGATACTTCCCAGCCCAAGCCAAAAAATAAACATGGAAGAATTTCCAATTACACCACACAGGAGATGAACTTAATGTGAATCTTGGTAATTCAGTGAGAGAACGTTCATTGGAATGCTCACTGAAACATCACCTATGAGAGTCCAGCTGAGTAGCTCACTGGCTCCTTGGAGCAGAACGTATTTGCAGAAGTCCCAGCTCTTTCATCCCTTAATCTTCTGAGGGCAGCCGCCACCCCCCAAACCTCCCTCCACCGTGAATTGCTGCCACTGTCTGAAAGACCTCTTCCGCCTGGTTCTCAGGCGCGTACAGAAAAGACAGCCTTTGTCTGAGCACATTTGCTTACACGATGCGCCCAGATTCACCTTCTGGGACTTTGATCTTGGTAACATGTGCTCAGCAAGGGGGTTTCATCTGGGGGCATGGTGTTCTGTTCACGCTGTTCCCTTCTCCCCTAGACTGTTCTTCCCCTTCTGAGTCTGTCTTAGCTATTGGCAGGGCTCCCCCCAAATTCCATCACTTTCCATCAAGGGCGTTTGTACCGCTTATAACCATCAGGAAAATAGAATTGACTCTAAGGTCAGGGAAGCTGGGAGCCTCAGCGTGAATTCACATCACAGAATGCAAGTGTTTCCTGGTCTGGGGGAGTCCCCTCCAAGCTGGGGTGACCCCTCCCCTCCATCCGCGCAAGCTCTGGCTTGTCCTCGGGTGGGTGCAGGAAGGATGAGGCAGAAAGTCGAGGGGGCTCTGTTTCGAGCATCTGCTCGAGAGGCTGGCTTCCTCTAGGTGCTGTGGTCCTGCAGCTGACGATCTCGGCAGGAAGAGCATCTCTCTCTGAGATCCTGGATCCGCCGTCCTCGCGAGGTCTCCTGTCCCCCTGCCCTTCTGCTGGGCGGGGCTCAGGTCACCCTCAGTCCTTCCAGACGTCTTCGGGCTGCTGTCTGATGCTGACAGTGGCAGTGACGTGGGGGTAGTTTCCCCGGTGACCGGCAAAGACAAACTCGGGACTTTTCCCCAAAATAGACTTTCCCCCAAAAAAGGACTGATTCCCCAGGGGCCGAGCCCTGGACAGGGCAGCCTCTCGGGCCCCGGAGGTGGGGGTCCACGGAGCACGCCTTCCCTGCTCCTCGTCTCCCTCCCGGCTCGGCTGCTTTGCTTTGAAGAATTTGGAGTAGATGCGAGTGATGGTGCTCCTTGCCCTGACAGACGGGCTCAGAGGAAGCAGGTTGGCATCACTGCTGGAAAGAGCGTGACCTCCCCCGTGGGCCACTTCCAAGTTCTCACAACCATACCAGCCAAGGTGTGAATTCCGAGCGTGCGTCCTCGGGAAGCCTCGTGCCGTTTCCCTGCGGCTTCCCCAGGCTGGCTGCGTGTGTCTGCTTTCCCAGGATGGTCCTGCCTCCCAGGGAAGCAGCGAAGGGTGTACTGGGTCGCAGCTATCTCGGTGGAGCTCTCCCAGCACCACCTCTGTCCCCATTAAGCCCAGCCCTCCAGCAGGGGGTTGCCCAGGTTCTGGGTGGGGTGCAGCTGTCCTTGGTTTCCATGACGAACTTCACCACCTCTGACCTCGGGCAGCCGGAGCGGTGGACCGTGCGGGACTCAGTACTGAACTCGCCTTTCTCCCCTGAGACGCTGGTCTTCCCATGTCCCAGTCAGCCCTCCAGGAGGGCGCATGTCTTCCTGCCACTCTGCAGTCCAGTTTGTGGAGGGCCAGCTCGAGGAGGCTCGCGTTCTTGGCCGCCTGTCATGGCTGCTTCCCTGCAGCCCGGAGGCTTGCATTTCTTTAGATGCCTGTTCTTGCAAAGGATGAGCTTCCCTGGTGGCTCAGCGGGCAAAGAATCCGCCTGCAGCGCGGGAGATGTAGGAGACATGGGTTCCATCCCTGGGTCGGGAGGATCCCCTGGAGGAGGGCACGGCAACCCACTCCAGCATTCTTGCCTGGAAAGTCCCAAGGACAGAGGAGCCTGGCGGGCTACAGTCCACTGGGTCTCAGAGAGTCAGACACGCCTGAGAGACTGAGCGTGCACACACTTGGAAAGGACACTCTGTTTCTGGCTCCAGCCCTCGGAGAAACGCGGGGTGCCGACCACGTGGGTTCCAGCCCTCGCGGTACCTGAGGACCGTGTCCTCGTTCTGAGCCCCTGGCTGGGCTGATGTCCCAGAGCGAGGGGCTTGCCTCCAGTCTAGAGCTTCATGAGGAGCGTGCTGAGGTGGGTCCACCGCCTCCTGTTCGATGCTCTGCTGCCAGTCCCGGTTTGGTGGGTGGAGAAAGGAGCACACTGGGGTTCAGGCAGACGGCTTCCCACCAGTAGAGCCAGGGAGCCACGTGCATTTGCCCTGCCTGCTGTAACAGCCCCACAGACGGGGCGGCTCAAACATTCACTGTCCCCAGTCCTGGAGGCTGGAATCCCAGACCCACGTGTGGGCGGGGCTGGTCCGCCTGAGGCCCCCTCCTGGGCGTGCAGACACCCCAGGAGGGTGTCCTCGCAGGGCCGTCCCTCTGTGTGTCCGTGTCCTGACCTCCTCTTCTTACAAGGACCCCAGTCCTGTGGGATTAGGGCCCCTGGTGACCCCATTTTACCTTAACCCTCTCTTAAAAGACCCGATCTCCAGAGACAGCCACATTCTGAGGTGCTTGGGGTCAGGCCTCCAACACAGGGATCTGGGGGGACACGATCCAACCCCCAGTGCGGGTTGCGGTGAGGAGGAGGAACTCCACGGCTGCCTCTGTGTCCGCCGTCCTTGCTGTGAGCCGGGGCAGCCAGTCGTCCACCATCTCCGGGCCGCTGGAGGTGTGGGCATGTGTGGATGGAAGTGGGACCCGAGCCCCTTCCATCTCAAGCGTTGGCTTGAGCCTCTGTGCAAGGGGGACGCTCCCCACCTCCACCCATGTCTGCTTCTGTGTCAGGGCGAGGTCTGCACACGCGGGGGCCCTCGGGGGCTCAGCACAGAGCTCGCAGCATCCATGTCCTGGGCAGCTGCGGGGAGGGGGGAGAGGCAGGCACCCCTCCTGGATGACGGTGCCACGCACACTCACCCGCGTCTCCCGCTCTCTCTGACCCAGTGCCCTTCCGAGAGGCCCCGGCGTACTCCAACCGCAGGAGGCGGCCCCCCAGCACGCTGGCCGCCCCGCGGCTCCTGCTGCGCTCCAACAGCGACAACAACCTCAACGCCGGGGCACCTGACTGGGCTGTCTGCGCGGCCACCTCCCACCTCAGCCTCTCGCCCCAGCTGTTGCAGCAGACGCCCAGCAAGGCCGACGGGGCCGCCAAGACCCTCGGGAGCTACACCCCCGGGCCCCGTAGCCGGTCGCCCTCGCTCAACAGGCTGGGCGGAGCCGGCGAGGACGCCAAGAGGCCCCAGCAGCCCTGGCACGTCGGGTAAGGAGCGACCTGGGCTGCGGGGGGTGCGGGAGGGGTGGGAGTCCAGGGGGACCGGGGAGGGGGCACCCCTGTGCACGGGGCCCTGGATTCTGGGCCTCAGGGCGCCACCAGAGGTTGAGCAGGACCCCTGCTTGGTTCCAACCCGGACGATAAGAACACTTGGAAGCCAGAGCCAGCGACTGCACCGGGCAGGGTGGGCGCCCCACTGGGCTCGTGGGGCGGGTGCCTGGGGCAGGGTGGGCACCCCACTGGGCTCATGGGGTGGGTGCCTGGGGCTGTTTCCTTTCCTTGTGCATCGGCTTCAGGGTCTTAAAAGAGAAGTCTGGTCAGAGAAAGAGCTAAGGGCGCCGGGCCGCTCGGCTGAGAGCTCCTCCAGAGGCCATGTGGGGGGTTTTGTTTGAAGTCGAGTGGATTTACAGCGTTGTGTGAGTCTCTGCCGCACCACAGAGTAACTCAGTTATATACATTCCTTCTGTGTGTTCTTTTCCACTGACGTTCATCCCGAGATTGGGTGTAGGTCCCTGCAATACGCTGCAGGGCCTCGTATCCGTTCTGTACGCAACAGTCTGCTCTGCGAGCCCCAGGTTCCCCTCCACCCGCCCCCCCGCCCCTGGCAACCACAAGTCTGTGTGCCTGAGTCTGTTTCTGAGTCTCAGGTAGGCTCACTGGTGCCGTATTTTAGAGTCCACATGCCAGTGATGTCTTACGCCTGTGGTCTCGTCTGAGTGACTCCGCTCACTGTGATCGTCTTTAGGCCCATCTGTGTTGCTGCAGTGCAGAATCCACCTGCCATGCAGGAGACCTGGGTTCGGTTCCTGGGTCGGGAAGATCCCCTGGAGAAGGGAAAGGCTACCCACTCCAGTATTCTGGCCTGGAGAGTTCCATGGACTATACGCGTGCCAAGAGTCGGACACGACTGAGCGACTTAAAAAAAACAACCGTTGCTGCAGATGGCGTTATTTCATTCTTTTTTATGACCGAGCAGTGTGTCGATGTATGTGTGTACCGCGTCCTCTTTGTCTGTCCCTTTGTCGCTGGACACTTGGGTTTCTCCCCGGACCAGGCTTCATCGTGCGTGGTCCTGAGCCTGAGAGAGCGCTCGCATTCGTGGCCACGAGGAGGCCTGGCGGAGCTGAGGGTGTGACGAGCCCCGGCCGGGGCAGGGACAGCCCTGCCTGCTGCTGTTCTGTCTGCCCACAAGGCAGGGGTAGGGACGGGGAGTGCGTCTCAGCAGACTCTGAAGCAGCCGGGGCTGGCAACCCCATTCTTGTCCCCTTTCTAGATGGGGAGATAAGGCCAGCAAAGGCCAGACGCAGCATGAACCCCCAGGCATCTCTCTGGGGCTCTGGACTCTCCCTGCTCCGTCTCCCGCGCCAGCAGGAGGCTGCAGTCCCACCCGGAGCTCCAGCTCCCAGGCACATCCGCACCCTCCTCACATGGCCTCCGGCGTTGGTCTGTCCAGGCTGAGACTTCCTGGAGGTGGACTCCTGACCGGGGCCTCAGTGCTAGTCGGAGCGAGCAAGCAGCGCTGTCTCTGACCTGTCACCCCTCCACCTGCAGTCTCACGTGGACCCACATGCTGCTCCATGCGCCTTGGCTCACCCCATCATCCTCCATGGAAGGCCCTGCGTCCCCATTTCCCAGATTAGAGCACTGAGGCCAGGTCCTGGAGCCAGCGCGGGTCGTGGGAGTTTGTCCTTGAGCTCTGCCCTCACCCTCGGCGCTGTATGTTTGGCCTGGCTCGGCGTGTCTGCTGAGGGGCGAGTGCCCTCTTTGGTCCAGCCGTCTGCCCGGTGACCTGGTTCCCTGTCCTGCTGCACACCGTTGAGTTGGGCTTGCCTAACCTGGAGAAGGAAATGGCAACCCACTCCAGAGTTCTTGCTTGGAGAATCCCAGGGACGGGGGAGCCTGGCGGGCTGCTGTCTATGGGGTCGCACAGAGTCGGACACGACTGAAGTAACTTAGCAGCAGCAGCCTGCCTGTGGTGCCCCTAGCCAGCCGGGGTCCTTCCTGATGCCACACCCCCAGCTCCGATCAGGGATGCTGGGGAGGGGGACCAGGAGTCTGGGTGGAGGGGTCAGTGTCCCAGGGTGTCCTGGGGGAAGGCCAATTGCTGTGACCGGGAGCAGCAGGCCAGCTGTCCAGGCTGCAGCTGTGCGGGTGTGGGGAGAGCCTGCCCGTGGAGACCCAGTTTCCTGGCCCCTCGGCGGGGTCACAGCCTGCCTCCTCGGTGCCAGCGCCCCCCAGGCACACCTTGGCGCTGGGACCCATGTGCACCTCCCCCTGCAGTCTCATTCTCAGAGCCGGGAGCCCTCCTGGCTCTGGTCTAGATTCTCGCTCCTGAGTCACCCCAGGGAGAAGCGCCAGGTGCCGGGAGCCGCCTAAAGCTGAATTAAAGGGTTCCCCAGAGGCCTCAAATTCTGCTTCACACAGTTAGCTGGAATTATGGCTGTGATTTTAAAGAGAGTGGGTCCCCTTCCTCCAGGATGAAATCTAATAAGATCTTGAAGGCAGGGTGGCCGAGGACTTGCAAAAGCTGCAGAGAAAATGCAGCCGTGGAGAGAGGCCAGCACCGCGTGCTGCAGCGCCCGTCCGGTTGTCCCTGGCGTCCCTGTGCGGGGTGTGTGTGCGTGTCTGTGCATTTGCGCCCGTGTGCGTCAGCGTGTGCGCACTGGTGTGTCTGTGTGTTTGTGCCACTGTGTGTGTGTGTTTGGGTGCCTGCATTTTTGTGTTTGTATCTAGACGCATGTGTGTTTGTGTGTGTGCCTTTTCCCGTACTTTCTATGTCCGAGTGTGTGCGTGTGTGTGTGTGTGAGGTGTGCGTCTCTGGGTGAGCCTTGTGCATGCCTACGTGTGTTGGGTGTGATGGTGCACATGTTTGCACGGACTTGTGTGTCTGTGTGTGTGTTTGTGTCTGGGTGTGCATGCGTGTCTGTGTGTGTGTGCATGTGTGACGGTCACAGCCCCAGCCTGTCCTGAGTGCCCCTTCGGGGCTTTCTGAGCATGCGCCCTGGACTCCTCCTGGCCCCTTACTTACACCTGGTGCCTCGTCTTCGGCGACTGTGAAATGAGCACCATAACGCAGCGGCTCCCTGGCTGCTCCCAAGACCGAACGCGTGACTGCATGGCGGTCCTCGTGTGTAACAAGCCCGCAGTCCACAGTGGCCTGGAGCCGCAGCTCAGCTCTGTGTCCTCCTGGTTCCTGTCACCCCAGCTGTGGTTGCCCCAGGAGAGAGAGGCTGCCGGGATGCGGGGCTCTCAGCGCTGATGCCACTGGCTACTCATCCCTGTCGGGGGGCTGTGGTCCTGGCCCAGCCGGCCCCACCCTCCCTGCCGATTCCCGTCCTTCCCTCCCCAGCCGTCAGGGCCTGCCTGGCCCCTGTCCATCTGCTCAGGACCATTCAGTCATCCGTGACAGCCGCTGCGTCCTGACAGGAGTCCACGGGGGGCCTGCCCCCAAGACCCCCCGCCCCGTGCTAGTGGGAACTTGCCAGGAGCCCTGGCTCCTGGGGCTGCCAGGATGATGGTGGCATTTGAGCCGCGTGCAAGCTGTCTGCTTCCACACCCATGCTCAGATGTGAAAGTGGCCACACACGCCGCCCCAGTGATGGAAGGCCTGTGCGCAGGCACCGCAGCGCAGCCCTGGGGGCTCGAGGGGGTGGCGGCTCAGAGCCCAGCGCTTTCCCAGAACAGACGGGGCCTCTGGAGGGAAGACTTGGCTCCCAGCCTCGGGGTGGCCCAGGCAGCCCCAGAGTGCTTTCTGGCTCTCGAAGACCCTGGAGGTGGACTGGGGGCACTCTCCGGTCGTGGCAAGGAGAGCCCCGGGCCCACACAGACCCCTTTGTCCCAAGGTCCTGCCTCAGGGGGTGGCCACCAAACTGCTGGTCATGTCCAGCTCTGACTCCCTCCTGCTGTGTGACTTTAGGCTAGTTGCTTGTCCGTTCTGTGCCTCTGTCTTCTTGTATGGCCAGAGGGTCTAACGGGTTTGTGACAAGGGTGAAGCTGAGTGTAGCAGCTGCCACGTGCTAGGATGTGGCTCTCACTAAGTTATCCAGGAGTGCTGGCTACTTAGTGTCATCATCGCCAAGGACATCTTGAAAGACCCTCAGCCGCTGCGGGGCGGGTACAGGAAGGCCGTCCTGGTGACGGCCGTGTTTTGGGCCAAGAGGAAGCAGAGAGCAGCAGGTCCGTCGGGTCCTAGCGTCCCGAGCACCTGGGGGGTCCCCTCTGGTCGCCCCCCACCATGCCCTCTCCTTGCTCTCTCGCTGCCCACGAGAAGGCTGGCCACTCAGCGCCCCTGCAGGTGCAATCTGTTGGGCCTCTGCATCTCTGTTGGGCCCCTGTTGGTGCCCACTTGAGGCCCTGGAAGCCTCAGCCAGGCATGTGACGGGGACCTCTGTGTGGCCAGAACCAGCTTCAGGCCCAACCTCAGGTGTAGACGGCCTCCCCCACTGTCTCCTCACCCATCCCTGGGCCCCTGTGGCTCTGACTGAGCCTCCCGGGCTGGGTCGGCCTCCTCCGGGAGCCACCCTTGAGAGCCAGTGGACCCTAGTGCCAAGCAGGAAAGGGAGGAGCTGTCCAGAGCGGAGGGGAGCCCGTGTACCCGCTACCCTGGCTGGCGTCCTGCCTCACCTGGAGGTTCTGCGTGCACCTGCCGAGGCGCCCTCTAGCGGTGCTCACTGGCATGGCCGGTCCAGGTCCCTGAGAACCAGCCTGAGAAGGGGCTTTGCCGGGTGGCTCCATCATCGCCCACCCCCTGAGCGTGGAGAGGAGTAGGACCCCTCCCGGCTGCCCTGTTCTCAGAGCAGCTCTTGATACATTTTTGCAAAGCCCGGGCCCTGGTCCTGAGGGCCGCCCTGGCCTCACCGGCCCCGGGGAGCGTGCGGGCCGCTCTCCCGTCAAAGGAGCCGTTCCCGGGTGGGTTTGGCTCAGCAGAGAGGAAGCCCGCTGCATGCAGGCGGGGAGGGTCACTGGCCGGGTCTCCCACCCATGGGGAGACAGCGGCCCCCGCCGGCCGCACAGGTGGGCAGAGCTGGCAAGGCTCCTGCCGCCAGACAGACCCCGGCAGGGGCTTGGCCAAGTCCGCCTCGTGCCTTGCTCTCGTTTCCTTCCCTGAGTCAGGCTGTGCAGGCCGAGCTGGGGTTCCCGGAGGTTTCGGGGTGGAGGACCCTGCCCCGAACACCCCTTCCGGGGCTGTTCCCCCGCTGGGCAGGTTGAGGAGTGAAGGGCGCCCTGGGGTCCCTCTGGATTGCATCTCTGTTCACTTGCAGGCACCCTTGCCCCGTTCCTGGGGACACGGGCACCAGAGGGCAGAGCTGTGCGCCTCCAGGGCGCGGGGGCCTGGGCTCCTCGGTGAGAGCCACGGGGTGCTCCCTCCCTCGGCCACGCAGACCCAGAAAGAGGGTGAGGGTGAGCCGGGCTGTCCCTTGTCCCCTCGCTGTGCCACCTGACCCAGGCTGCTAGGGACATGTCACCCACACATCAGAAGCAGAGGGTCCACGAGGCGCTGGCCCCCTGGCACGGAAGCGGGACCAGGGGAAGGGTCGCCCGGGGGAGCGGGTGCCTCCCGCCTGCTGGGGAGTCGGGTACGGGTGCCACGCGGGCTGCCCTTACCTGTCACTCTGCTCCCCGCACGGCTGACACTCAGGGTTTGCTCTCACCTGGGGGCATGAACACACAGGAAGGCTGGCCTCGGGTGCAGCGGTGGATGCCCCAGAGACAAGTCAGCCCCAGAGCTGTCGTCAAAGACGGGGAGCCCCTAACAGAGTCCCTGGGAGTCAGAGCTCGTGCAGGTCACCCCTCCTGGGGTGAGGGGGGCTGCCCCCTAGGGTGGAGAAAGGGGCAAGCCAGGTGTCGGGGAGAGGCAGGGTGTCCCGGGTGGCCAGAGCAGACCAGGGGAAGCTTTCAGGGAAGAGGTGCCTTCCAGGCTGCTCCATCCCACGGGGCCTCTGTGCCTGCCCCCTGCTTCCTGGGGCCGGGGTGGCCTTGGAGGTGCAAGCAGGCAGGCCCCCAGTGCTGGTGGCCGGGGGGCCCCTGGGGTGTCGGGCAGTGGCCTCCGCTTCTCTGGAGTCCGTGAAAGCCCCTGATGTGCACTCATGCTCCAGATTGCGGTGCCCCGGCCAGCAGGATGGGGCATCCAGTCGTTGTCCATCCCCACTGCACTCCTCAGGACCACGTGGGGCTCAGGACCACATGGGGAGGCTGTGGAGCGTGGGGTACGGGCCCCAGGGCCACCCCAGAAGCCCAGGAGGGGCCACGGTGCCTGGGGCCACATGCGGGCTGAGGGCTCCGGTGCTTCTTCCCGGCCTGAAGGTGGAGAGGGAGATGATGCTGATGGTACAAGGGGCGGTGTGAGGTCTGAGCTTTTACGCTTCAGACACACTGTCAGCAGGGCCAGGGCCTTGTGATGGAAGCCACTCTCTGCCAGAGCCTCCTGCAGGCACCCTCTTGTCCACCCATCCGGTATGAGCCTGGAACCTGGGAGACACCCCGATTTCTAGTTCATCCCAGAGCAGAGCGGGGAGCCTGCAGGCAGCCCTGGGCTGCGGTCAGCGAGCCAGGATGTGAGGTCAGGTCTGTATCTCTGTGCCTCAGGCATTATTTATGGAGCCTCTGTTTTTTCACCTGTGAAATGGGGCTTCGCAAGGCTCAGATTAACCTGGCGTGGGAAGATGCTTCAGCATCTGTGTGGGACCACACATCACTGCTGGTACCTAGAACCATGGACGCACGCTGATCTTCAAGGACCAATTTCTTCCTGTTCTTAAGCAAAGGTGTCCCGGGCTTGAACCGATGCTCCCAGGCTAGAGCTGTCTTTGCTTTGACTTCTCTGCCCAGTGACACACACTTTGGAGCCGGCTGAAACCAGCTGGCTGACACTCGCATCTTGTCACCCACTTCTTAGCTGAAGCAGAGTGGTAATGGCGCGAGTGTTCACACGACACCTGTGCAGAGCGGCTCCTGCTGACTCACTCTCGGGTCTCACCAGATCATCCTGTCTTATCAGATGGGGAAACTGAGACTTCCGGAGGTTAACTGACTTGTTCAGAATCTGATAGTGAGGGATCAGCTGGGCCTCTGGCAGGGTTCTGTAGAAATTTGGAAGGAAGAGTGATAGGTGGTGTAAGAAGGATGGAGGATGCTAGGTGAGTGGATGGGTGGGTGGGTGGACGCATGGTTGGTGGATGGGTGGATAGGTGAGCAGATGGATGATGAGATGGATAGCTGGACGGATGTGTGGAGAGATGAATGGATGGATAGGTGCCTGGATGATTGGATGCCTGCTGGATAGTTGGGTGCGTGACGGATGGGGTGGGTGGATGGATGGATGGGTGGACGCATGGTTGGTGGATGGGTGGATAGGTGAGCGGATGGATTATGAGATGGATAGCTGGACGGATGTGTGGAGAGATGAATGGATGGATAGGTGCCTGGATGATTGGATGCCTGCTGGATAGTTGGGTGCGTGACGGATGGGGTGGGTGGATGGATGGATGGGTGAGTTGATGGATGATGGATGGATAGGTGGATGGACGGTCAGAAGCAAAGGAGATAACTGCTATGGAAGCTGCAGTGACAGAGAGGGTGGGGGCTGGGGAGGCGGGCTCCATCTGTGTTCCGTCACGGACGGATCCTCCCAGGAGCCCCCATGCAGCAGACCCCACTCGGCCATCGCTCAGCGCCCGGGGCAGCTGCATCAGGGGAGATCCGTGCACTACTTTTGGAGGCTGGGCGAGGAGGGCCTCTGAGCCTGGTGTGGGGTGTCCTCCGAGAGCCCCCACCCTCTGCTGACCCCAA
This sequence comes from Capra hircus, assembly GCF_001704415.2. Lineage (NCBI taxonomy): Eukaryota > Metazoa > Chordata > Mammalia > Artiodactyla > Bovidae > Capra > Capra hircus. The sequence continues at coordinate 48,905,371 of NC_030836.1, read as the reverse complement.
GCGTCTTCCAAACCCCTTGGATCTAGGTGGAGCAGCTCCAGGAGGCACTTCCTGAGGAATTGAGTCCCATTGGTTCCCAGGACTTGGTTACCATCCTCCCTGCTGGGAGCTGGAGAGGAGAGCCTGGTGATGCTCAGCCGCTCATAGTGAGGGTGCTGTCTCCCACCTCCAGTCCCAGCCCTGAATCAGGCTGAGTTGAGGCAGGTTAATGGATGGATCCACATCCCAATGGGCAGGCAGGTGGGCCGTCCTCTCCAGAGGTCTGGCTTTTCCCAGGTTCTTTCCCACCGCAGGCAGGGGGCCTAGCTTGTCCTTCCTCCCAGTGAGTCAGCCATCCTGCCAGCTGTCACCTCTGGACCAGAGGTGGTCACACAACCTGGCCCTTGCGGGCATCACTGCTCTGGGCTCCGGGGTGTTTGGGGTCAGTGATGTCCGTGAGGAGGGAGCCTCTGACCCTCCAGGTGGATCTTCGCATCTGTGTGTCGACCTGTTCCTGGCGGAGGGGGAGGAAGTGAGGGGATGCAGGGCAGCCGCCTGGTGCTTCCTGGTGCAAAGCTCACGGGCATCTCTTTCCAGGATGCTGTGACCTCTGTCTGTGGCTTCAGCTTGGTCAGAGAAACCTGGAGTGGGGGGCAGGCAGCGGCGGGGGCACCCCTGGGGACAGAGGGCATGTGGACATGGGGCTGCGGCTTGTCACCACTCTCTCCTGAGCCCAGGTCAGCCCAGGAAAGCTCACGTGCCTGCCCTCTGCTCCCGTGTTCTGGGGAGAGCTCTGGGCTTTGGGGTCAGGCTGGCAGAGCTGGCAGTCAGTCCTCCTCCCCTGATGAGCATAGATTATGGTGTCAAGCGAGCACGTCACGTGTGTAGACACGGGCTCCTCCCGTGCCTAGCTCTCACAGTCATGACCTTGAGCGAAAACCCAAGAAGCGCAACGAAATACGGCACTGTCACGTGTCCATGAATCCTTGCAAGTGAAAAGCAACCTATGTTATTTATTAGTAATGCCGATGTGGGTAAAGCAAAGCTCGAAAAGAATCAGGGGGTTCACATTAAGTCCCCAAAGTGAGTGGTCAAGTCGTATTCTAGAAGCTTCCCTGCAAGCCTGTTTCACACTTGCAGAAAGCTCAAGGTTCCGTCTGGGGCCTCCCAGGCCACGGTGTGTGTCATCTGAACCAAGGAGTGCGGTTGGGGACCCCACCCTTCATGGTGATGAATTTGTGACATGGGTTGGCCCCTCCCGAGACTCAGATGTGACTCCCCGATATGGGACTCTGCCCTCAGGGTTATTAATCCTCCCCATTACAGGCGGGGTGCCCTCTTGGGAGACACCAGCCAGACGTGAATGCTTTTCCAGGAAGCTTTGTAGCATCCTCTGTAAATCCCTGCCCAGATTCATCCACATGCGTGTGGCTCTTCTAAAGACCGCCCTCCCCCCGGAGGAGAGCTCAGTGTGACTCCTCAAGGTCACCCCTGATGAGCACGTGCTCTCCTCCCCTCCCAGGAGTCAGCCCTGGTCACCCGTCTCAAAGTCAGGGATGTCGTTACGGAAACCACTTTGCACATTTCTCTGGGAGCTTGTGCTTCTCCCTCACTCACTGTCTCTCTCTCTGTCTCTCCCTCCGTTCCACCACTGGGCCCAGTTAAGTTAGGCATCCACTCTCAGCGTCCGGCCTGGAAGTTACTCTGGAAACACACACTCTTTGTGAAATACTCACATGAAACAGGAACGTATTCAAATCCCACTTGTGAAATGTCCCCGGGGCAGCCGGGCTGGGCTGCCTGCCCCGCGACGGTGGAACCTTGTGCCAGCGGGTTCTGGGTGATGCCTCCCCCGGCATGGCTGGCACCTACTGTGAGATGGGTCAGACAGCAGATACCCAGGGCCTGCCGCAGTTGCCGCTCCACTGGAGTCTCTGTACTGAAAAATGCATGTAAAATTTACCACCGGAAGCATTTTCAGGTGTGCAGTTCAGCGGCGTTAAGTACATCCACGTTGTCGTGCACCCGTCCTCTCCGAAACCCCGTCCCCATGGAAGGCTCACTTCCCAGCCCCTCCCCGGCCCCGTCCTGTTTCTGGATCTGACCGCACAGGGTGCCTGTCGTGGTGGAATCAGGCGTTACCTGTCCTTCTGTGACTGGCTTCCCTTAAGCAGCGGAATGTCCTCAGGTTCCATTCATGTTGACGCCTGTGGCAGAATCTCCCTTTTTGAAGTCTGAACAATATTCCACCGTATGGATGGACCACATTCTGGGCATCGGTTCATCCATCAGTGGACACTGGGTCATCTTCTGAGAATCATGCTGCTGTGCGTGTGGGTGCGCAGATATCTGCCTGCGACCCTGCGACCCTGCTTTCGCTCCTTGGGTGCCTTCCCGGAGGTGGGATTGCTGGAACTACCTGCGTCTTTTAACCACAAATGCGTCTTCACAGCTCCAGCCCTGTCTAGAACCCGGAGCTCCGCTGTGACTGCTCGGGGCTGGACGCTTGTCCTGAACGGACGGGCCGCGGGTCTGCAGCTCCCCTGCTGCATCTCAGGCTGTGACCCACCCCCTCTCTCTCTGTCTCCCCTTCCCTGCCGCAGCCCAGCTTTCCCGCCAGGAGCCAACAAGGACGCGCTGTCCGCCTTTGAGTACCCGGGGCCCAGACGGAAGCTGTACAGCGCGGTGCCTGGGAGGCTCTTCGTCGTCGTCAAGCCATACCAACCCCAGGTCGATGGCGAGATCCCCCTGCACCGTGGCGACAGGGTCAAAGGTCAGTGTCCACTCTGCTTCAGGGGTGGGATCAGGCCGGGGTGCCTTGGCCTCAGCTGACCTCCAGGGCATGGCTTCCGTGGGGGGCCCTGTGGAGACACGGGGTCCTGGGAGGGTGGAACGGGGATTCGAGTGGTCCTTACAGTGTGACCTCGGCGACCTGATGTCCATCAGGAGGGTCAGCTCGTGCCCATCCGGCATGGGAGTCCACTGCAGAGATGGCAGGGGAGGGGCAGGCGAGGCATCGATGGGCAGCTCCTTTCCACTCCCAGGGCTTCAGGAGTGGGTGGTGTGGAGATCGGGCCGAGCGCAGAACGGGTTCAGACACGTCTTGGGGCTCCGGGAGGGGCGTCAGGAGACTGGTTCAGCCTGGGGGCCTGCGGCATTCCACCGGGTGAGACAGAAGGATGCCCAAAGCAGAATCCTGGGAAATGGAGGTGAAAAGCCTCATGTGTGCCAAGTTAGACTCTGTTCCCAGGGTCCTGGGGAGCCAGCGATGGTTTTCCAGGGAGAGGAGGTGTGTGAGGCCCTTAGGGAGATGGGTGTAGTACAGGCACGTGCGGGAGGCTGGCAGTGGCGGCAGTGGAGCTCTGCTCTCCTGGAGGCCGCAGGACTGGGGGTGGGGGTGCAGGTGCGGGCCACGTGAGGGTGGCTGAGCTTGCCGCTGGAGCAGGAAAGGGCGCACCCTACCCTACCCGGTTGCTGGAGGACAGGCTTGCAGAAGGCACGTGGCAGGCAGCAGAGTATGCCCCTTGCGGGCTCAGTCGGTCAAGTTCAACCCATCTGGCCTTGACCAGGCGGTGACCTGCTTCCTCCTCCACCCGGTGCAGTAATCTGGCCAACATCACCTGGAGGACAGCTGGAGCCCCGTTCTCCCTCTCAGCTCCTTCTGCTGGTCCAGATGCATGCAAACTTGACCATCTGGTGGCGTCAGCCAGTCCCAGGGGCTCTGTTTAGTTCATTCCCATCTTTTTTTTTTAACCTCAGGTCATTTCTGTTGGTCTGTTTTCAAGTTCACTTGCTCTTTGCTTCGAAACGTCCTCTTCTCTGTTAAGTCCATCTGGTGAATTTTTCAATTTCAGAGATAACATGTTTAAACTCTAGGGTTTCCATGTGTATTTTTTTTAATATAGTTTCTGTCTATCTGCTAAACCTTCCTGTTGCTCTGTTGAGATTTTCACTCCTTTGGAAGCACGTGGTGGTTAACCCACCCAGCGTGGGTGGGTGTCATCGTCCCTCTGAAATCCCCATCTGCCGTCTCTCCATGAGGGTCAGGTCAGGCTCACCGGCGTTTCTCTTCTCCGGGCCACAGGCCCCAGCCTCTAGGGCCTTTGTGTCTGGTAATCTTCTGTTGCGTTCTGGGCATCAGGGTGTTAAGTTGTGGTGATGGTGGCTTCAGTTCCTTCTCCTTCTTTTGTTTTGGAGGGTTGCCTGGGTGACAGCTCAGGTCCCCAACTTGAGCTGAGCTGCTCTGCATCTGTTCAGAGATGTGGGGGTGCTGAGCTTGCCAGGCCCTCTCTGGCTCTTTCCCTTGTGGGGACACCTCCACTCGTTTCCAGCTGGCTGCTTTCCTGGCTTCCTCATTCTGGTTCAGCAGCCGACTCAGAACGCAGGTTTCTCTTCACATGCCCCCCGACAGCCCTGCCCTGGGGACCACCCTGAGTCCCCACAAGACGTGCAGAAGGGGCTTCTTTGTTTAGCTCCCCTCCCGTTTCTCCTCAGCGAGCATGCTTCCCAGCCAGGCCCATCCACTCCTACCCACGCTCTGTGGCAAAGGACCCGCCCGCCAGTGTAGGGGACGGAAGACACGGGGTTCAATCCCTGGGCCAGGAAGGCCCCCTGGAGGAGGAAGTGGCAGCCCCCTCCAGCATGCTTGCCTGGAGAGCCCCTGCACGGAGGAGCCTGGTAGCCTACAGCCCACGGGACTGCAAGGAGCCGTACACAGCTGAGCGCACACGCGCACACACACACACGAGGGTGAGGTCCAGGGGGCCCTTTGAGCGCTGGAAGCCCCTGATTGTCTCTACATAGTTTAACACAATATTTTTGCTAACTTTAAAAGTATATGCATTTAAATTACACGACCTGCAGTGTGAAATTTTAATACCAGAGCCCATTGTGGGGAAGACTTTTTTTCCCCCTGCATGTGGACTAATTTTCAGTTGACCCCGCGACAGCCCCCCATCTGGCCAGCTCACCACCCACCCACAGGGCACAGCCTTTGCTGACTGGTTGACTGGCACCCAGGGAGGTGTGTGCCTGCGGCTTTGTGCCGAGTGCAGACGGAAGGCAGCTAAAAAGCCCTTGCTGAGCACGTGGCCATCCCTGGACAAGAGCCTCCTGACGCGGCGGTGTTAGTTCAGAAAGCTGTTACTGCCCGGGTAGGCGGCGCGGGGGGAGGGGGGGCCGCGTCTCTCTCACTGCCCCGAACTTGCAGGCTGAGGGAGGGGCGGGTGTGGAAAGTGCCCGGGAACTCCCTTCCCAGCAGAGCTGGCAGGCCACGGGGCGCCGGGAGCCGGAGACGCCCAGGTCCCGCAGGCCCTCCTGCAGCTCTCACGGGGGGTCCACCTGCTGCGGCCGTGACCCCCCCGCCCTCCTCCCAGGCGGAAGGCAGGCAGCGATCCCTGGCCAGGAGAGCCACCCCCAGGGGCAGCCACTGTTCCGAGGAAGCTGGGAAGGTCAGGCCGCCCGGGCTCACTGCGCTGAGCAGCTATTGCCGGCTTCCCCTTGGGCAGCGGCGATGCTAAAAATAACTGCATCTCTTCCTGGAGGGGTGACCCCTGAATCTGCAGTCAGCTGCCCGAGGGCCGGGGGTCTGGTGGCTCGTGTGAAGGTGAAGCGGGGCCGAATGGTCTGCTCTATCTGCGTGCACCGCCTCAGCCGGGGCCCCCAGATATGGAGCACTGGGTCTCCTGGCCCCGCCCCGCTCTGAAGCCAGCTAGCCCGCAGCCCTGGGCTTTTACCCCCCATGGGTCCATCCGTCCCCCTCGCTGTCCCCTCAGGCTCGGGGGGGGCGACCTGCAGCAAGCTGGCCTGGGAAGGGCCTGGAGAGCCCTCCAAGTGGCCCAGGGGCCGCTCACTTCGTGTCTGGGGGCTGCGTGTCCTTGGCCCCGTGTCGGAGGTGATAACAGAAGAATACAGGTGGAGACTCATCGGCGCCTGCTGTTCGTCAGGCTCGCCGCTGGTGCAGCTCACGTTCTCCATGCAAACCTCCCAGCAGCTGTCGGCCGCAGGCGTCGGGCCCCACCGTGTGAGCAGCACAGGCCGCTCTAGCAACAGTCCCCAGACCGGGCCAACTAAGCCTCGGGATTCACCGTCTCTGGTTCTGGGGTCCGGGTGGCAGGTGGGTGGGCCCTGGAGTCCTGCTGACCACCTGCAGCTTTTGTGTTAGTCACATCTTTTCTGCTCAGCCCTACGAGGCGGGTCTTAATGTGCCCAGTGGACACTGAGCTTGTGCCCCTGGGAAAGTGCACCCCAGCATCTCTGAGCTGGGGGGGCGCCTGGGCACAGGGCACTGTCCTGCTCCTCCTGGTGATGATGGCCTGAAGTTCTGGTGCTGTAGATGCCCATGCCTATCCGGGAGTGGGTGCAGAATGCGGGCGGGCCTGGGGCTCGGCTTTCTCAACCCAGAGGCCAGCCCCTCCCCTCAGTCGGGTCCTTCCCTGGTGACCAGGCAGGGTGGGCTGGGGTGGGGGTAGGGGCCTGTTAACTTTGCCAGCCTAATCCAGCATGGGTGGTTATTATTGCTTTTCTCTTTACGAGGGAGGCTGCGTGTCTCTGAGGGACAAGGCTGGGCCTGGGGGCAGCTTTGGGGGCGGAGGCTTCCCTGGCACCTTCTCCAGCCAGTTCGTTCAGGCCTCTGGGAGCTGGCCAGCCTGTAAAGGACAGTGAAGACGGTCGCTTCCCAGGTGTGACGTGTTGGCTTTTCAGTAACTTAGAACAAGAATTCACGCGTGAGCCCAACCCAGCTCCCTCTTCGCTGTACCAGGGGCACGTGGCCTGGAGAGCCATTAAGCCCCTCCCCAGGATGTGGGTGGACAGACTGCCCAGAGTGCAGGCCCATGGTGAGGCCGGATGAGCCAGCAGACCTGGCTGCTGGACTCACTGAGGGACAGAAGTGAGTCCCTCCCTTAACACACAGCCTGGTCCAGACGGGACCCCGCACACATCCCCTCCCTGCCTCCTGCCCCAGGAAAGAGGACCCCCAGCCACCATTGCTGACCCAGAGACCAGGACCAACCTGGGCCCTTTCTCCCTCCCTCGCCCACAGACTGTGGCTCCTCCGTCCCCCAAGGTCACTGGGAAGGGTCCCCGAGTGGACCACGTCCTCCCACCCATCTCCTGGCTCTAGAGTCAGCGGTCCATGGCCGGTCATTCTCTCTGCGATCTTGTACTAACAGTCACACCCAGAAGTGTGCTCTCTACACGGATTCCACATGGGTCTGGGTGTGTGGCCCCTGGAGGGGCCGGAGGCAGGCGGAGCCAGTGACGGCCAGAGGTCCCTGCTGTGAGGTCAGCGCGCCCTTCTCGCACCTGGGGCCGCTCTGAGCTGTGGAGCGTTTTCCTACTCTGACAAGTGGCAAAAAGAGAGGCAGGCATTCCAGGAGCTGCTGGGTGTCTCCCTGGACTGCCCCTCCCCGCCCAGACCTTCTACGACAGCACAGGGGCCTGCTCACAGCTGCCAAGGAGGAGGGCGGGCAGGCACTGGCCAGACAGCGCCCTGCGGCAGGCCCCTGTCCCCCGCCGGCCATCCAGGACAGTGCTCTGAGATGACCCTCTCACGTCCAAGCTGGGCCCCTGTGGTGTACATCAGCCAGGCTGCACGGAGTGTGAGACCAGCACCAATTTTTGGAGAAAGTAGTCCAAGGGATTACCATCATCCTGGTCCGGCGGAGGGCTTGCCCGTCTATTTGTTCAGGCCATTTATTCGAATTATCAGGCAAGGACTTTTAAGACCGATATTCTCTGTGCTGTTGACCTTCAAAACTCATGGGTCTAGGCATCCTTTATCTGGTCTCAGAGATTAAGATGAGGTCTGTGGTCATGGTCCCTCCTCCACAGTCTTGGGGCCTGGGGCTCCCAGGTAATTTACAGAAGCTTCAGACTTGCAGAGATTATACTGACCTTCTGAGGCACAGCCATGCTCTGAGGGAGCCGGGCATTGCTGGGGGGCGGGAAGAGCCCCCAGCCCAGCATCCCAGGCCTAGGAGACAAAGACCCTCCCCACCGAGCTCTTATCCCTGACAACCCAAGCGTTTGTCCAGGCAGTGCCTGGCCCTCTTGTCTTTGGATTTGCATTGCTCACCTATGCTCAGCATTGGTCAAGTTTAAAAACAAATATGCTTCATCCTCGTCTGAGGCCCTTGCCGCACTCAGCGCTGAGCCCAGGGAGGGGAACCCAGCACGCTCAGCCCTGCAGGCAGAGCAGCTGTGTCTGTCCCGCTGCCCTTCTCCTTTCTTACAGTGGCTCCCTGCTGCTTGTCAGTCAGTCAGTCCAGTTGCTCAGTCGTGTCCAACTCTTTGCGACCCCATGGGCTGCAGCACGCCAGGCCTCCCTGTCCATCACCAACTCCCGGAGCTTGCTCAAACTCATGTCCGTTGAGTCGGTGATGCCATCCAACCAACTCATCCTCTGTCGTCCCCTTCTCCTGCCTTCACTCTTTCCCAGCATCAGGGTCTTTTCCAGTGAATCAGCTCTTGACATCAGGGGATCAAAGTGTTGGAGCTTCAGCGTCAGCATCAGTCCTTCCGTTGGATAGTCAGGCCGTGTATATTGCCCCCTGCTGCTTGTAGCACCAACATAATCCGTAGGTTCTTCATTAACAAACCAGCTGAAGGCCTGGGCCACCCATGTGGGGCATTGGCCAGCCCACTTCAAGTCCAGGTGGTGTCTTGTAGCTGCCAGGCAGGCTGCTTCTCCATCTCCTGCTATGAATTCTGTTTCATCAAACTAACTTAGGACATCCTGTGAGCCTGGACTCTTGTTCCCCCGCCCCCAGCTCGGGACCTCATGGTTCCTTCTCTTCATCGGGGTGGCCTGTCCCCCGACTCTGACACTTGAAATAACTGATGATGAGGACTTGGAGGCCCCCAAACTCCCATCTCAACTGGGACCTAAGGGACAGGACACAGGGGTCACATGCCTTGTGCTGCAAGATACGAGGACGCTGGGATGCCCCATGCGTGCATCCTCGCACCCAGGCCTAGCAGGCAGAGGGGCTCAGAGGCTCTGCACTGCCACTTCCGAGGGACGCTTTGCCAGGCCCCTGGTCCCCCGCTGAAGGGGGCGTGATCAGCCGCCAAATAGAGCAGAGCCGCCCGCCCCCAAGCCCCGCCCACTAACCCCGCCCCTTTCCCTGTGCAGTTCTGAGCATCGGCGAAGGTGGCTTCTGGGAAGGCAGCGCCCGTGGCCACATCGGATGGTTCCCCGCGGAGTGTGTGGAGGAGGTCCACTGCAGGCCCCGGGACAGCCAGGCAGGTAAGCGGACCCCGCCCTCGTGGTCCACCTCTCCCGGGCCTGGGGTCGGCGTGGTGGCGATGTCCAGTGCGCGGCAGGTACTCGCAGGAGGACATCTCTGATCCTCTGAGCGGTGGACGCCATCCCGCCGGCTTCTGTTCGAACCAGGAACCGGTGCGGCGGGGAGGAGCAGCCGGAAGCTTGTAGTTAAAATGCCGCTCAGTGCACTTGCCAGGAAACTTGGACCATGCGTTCGAGCCATTGGAAAAAGGCTTCTGGGGGTTGATTGAATGCTTGAAACTATTCTATCGATCTCTCACGCCAACTTTCATAACAGGCAGCTTTGCATTTCCCACCGGCTTCTGCCAGGCCCTCCCTGAGGACTTGAGGTTTGATGTCTCAATGAAAACTGCTAGAAGGAGGTTGATGCTCACCGAAGCAAGTCATTCCAGCCCCTCCCCAAACTCCCAGGTACAGCTCTGGCACCCGCCCTGAATGTGGTTGCCAAAAGAATGAGTGGATTAAAATGTTAAGAGGACTCCACTTACATAAAAAAGTGCTGAGAAAAAATGGATGCGCTGGAGCCACGCAGAGCAGCGGTTTCTTGTAAGAGCCTGGTTAACACGCGCCCTGCCCACTTCTGGTAGAATCCCAGTCTTGGGACGCACGTGGCAGGAGTAGCCGTGCTTGCTTTGCAGCCAGGAGCTTTGCTGCGTCTGTGGCAGTCTGGTGGCCCTGACCCATTTGAGGTTCCCAGTCCAGCTCTAGCTGGGCCAGCCTGACCGGGAAATTAGCTGTCCTGAACAGGCAAGCACGGAAAAGCGGGATGTGTCTTCGGTCTGCGGACATGGAGGGCGCCCAGCTGGTTCCCTTTCTGAGAATGGGATTCTGTGAGCATGTCGGTCTGTGCCAAGCTTCCCACAGTCCTGCTCAGGTTAAACCCAGATGGGGATGGTCACCTTTGCTGTCTTGTAAGGTTGTCGAGTCAAGAGCTGTCACTCACTCGACCCTGAAAGGGAAGACTGGTTATGCTAGGCCAGGTGGACTGGTGGTCAGCAGGCAGATGGGAGCATGTTTTCATGGGTTTGGCGATGATATTCTGAGCCCCTGGTACAGGCTGGACTTCCTGACCCTTCCAGTGCCCGGCCCCCGCTGGCCCACACCTGTGCTCTCCTGTGAGCAGCTGCCCAGCCTCTCTGGTCTGGGAAGGGCAAGGCTGCAGCCTGTGAGCTAGACCTGTCTTTCCAGGTTGCTGGACACCTCGCCCCTCCCCTCCTGACCGGGAGGAAATCCAGCCCTCCCTCTCTCCCCCAGTTAACAGCTTCAGCGCCACTGCTTTTTTGCTCCCACGCTTCCACTGGAAGACTCAGGCATGTGGGTGCCTGGTATAGCTGGCAATTTCACACCTGGACGGAAGAGCCCAGAGCGACCACGTGTGAGGGTCATTTGGGCCTCCCTGCTCCCTGCGTCCTCCAGAAAATACCAGCTTCCTGGAGGGAGGGAGGGTTGTTGTTCAGTTGCCCAGTCGTCTCCAGCTGTTTGTGACCCCATGGACAGCAGCAGGCCAGGCTCCCCTTCCTTCACTCTCTCCTGGACATTGCTCAGATTTATGTTCATAGAGTCAATGATGCCTCCAACCATCTCATCCGCTGTTGCCCCCTTCTCCTCCTGCCCTCAGTCTTTCCCAGCATCAAGGTTTTTTTCCATTGAGTCAGCTCTTTGCATCAGGTGGCCAAAGTCCTGGAGCTCCAGCTTCAGCATCAGTCCTTCCAATCCGTGCTGTATGTGGATAACCATAATAGTGTGTGATCCACACTGTGGTTAAGGATCTTAGGAGCTGGACATTTTTTCCACGAACGTGGTGGCTTCAAACACGTGTGATAGCCTGTGGCTCGGGAGGTCAGGAGTGCGGTGGAGGGGAGGGTGGTGTCATGGTGGTGTCAGCTGGGCTGTGTTGCTTTGTGAGACCTCTAGGGGATGGTCCATTTTCTTGCCTTTTCCAGGTTCTGGAGGCCACCGCATCCCTTGACTGGTGGTCCCTCCTCCGTCCTCAAACCCCCCAGTTGTGGGCCAGGCCTCAGGCTGTTCGTCTCTGGCCCTTGCTTTGCCTCCTTTCCTCCACTTTTCAGAACTCAGAGGAGCCTGGTGGGCTGCCGCCCACGGGGTTGTAGAGTCAGACGTGACTGAGCTGCTGTCACTTTTCACTTCAGTTCAGGTGGGGAGACCAGAGTGGCTCCTGTTGGGTTCTCTTTGCCTTAGGCTTTCTGAGACTGCGACTTAGCACCATCTTTTATAAAGGTGATGGCTTCCATGCAGTAAAAATGGCCACGTAGTAGCAGAGTTCAGTGCGTTTGGACAAATGTGTACACCTGTGTCTCCGGCTGCAATCAAGAAAACATTTCCATCGTCCCAGAACCGTCTCTCTGGCTGCTTTCCCGTCACCTACCTGCCAAGCAGAGGCCACCCTGGTTCTGATTCTTTCGCCAAAACCAAACTTGGGTCCACTCACCCAACTTGCAGCACAGCCAACCTACTGACACCGGGCTGTGGTGAAGGAAAATGCAGCGTTTATTGCAAGGCGGCACAAAGCAGGGAGAACAGGCAGCTCAAGTTCAAAAGCCCCTCGTGCGAGGGAGAGGGGTGTGGGGGGCGTGGCCAGCCCGTGTGCAGCTCTCTGATTGGTTGGTGGTGAGGCAATAGCCTGATGTTTCTGGAATCTCAACCATCAACTTTACGGCTTCGTGCACTCCAGGGTCTGTGTGCCTGTAGGCAGCATGCAGTTAACTTCTTCCACCTGGTGGGGGTTTTAGCATCTGCAAAACAGCTCAAGAGTGTGGCTCAGAATATCGTCTATAGCCCTTGAGGAGGAACTGAAGGTCCTTGACTTTGTTTTATGGCAAAACTATTATTATTCTGTCTGGCTTGACTGTTTCCCTTTGGTTTTGTATTTATCTGATTAAATTTGCGCTTTGCAACTTGGGGAAGGCCTGGAAAGGTAAAGCTCTTCTACAAACAAGAGGCAAGGTACGTGGGGGTGGGGGTCTGTCTCCAGGAAGTCCCCACAGGGTTCTCAGTTTTAGCGTGCCACCAGAGATCAGGGTAGCCTGCGGCTGCTTCAGAGCTGGGACTCACAGCACGCACTCCTGAGCCAGGCGTGTTCCACGCTGCTGGGTGCCATTGCAGGGGTGTAAGTCAGGGCTCTGTAAGCGGTCTTGTCTGTGAGTGTTGCGTTGTATATTCATGCCCCAGGATGTTTCTGCGTGCTCCAGGTAATGGACTTTTGGTTAGATGTCTTTTCCTTTCTCTTGGGGAAGCACCTAGGGCCACAGATAGGAGTGTGTTTAATTTTATAAGAGACTGCCAAACAGTTGTCCAAACTACTGTGCCAGCTAGTATTCCAGCCAGCCGTGTGTGAGCGTTCCAGTGGCTCCACTTCTCAGCAACATTTGGCAATATCTGTCTAATTTCAGCCATTCAGATGGGTGTGGAGAATATCTTACTGTAGGTATAAGTTGCATTGTTCTGATGACTAATGTGATTCAACACCACATAGGTCCATATAGTCAAACCTATGATTTTTCCAGTAGTTATGTATGGATGTGAGAGTTGGACCATAAAGAAGGCTGAACAACGAAAAATTGATGCTTTCAAATTGTGGTGTTGGAGAACACTCTTGAGCATCCCTTGGACTGCCAGGAAATCAAACCAGTCAATCCTGAAGGAAATTAGCCCTAAATATCCACTGGAAGGACTGATGCTGAAGCTCCAATACTTTGGTCATCTGTTGAAAAGAGCCAACTTGTTGGAAAAGGCCCTGATGCTGGGAAAGATTGAAGGCAAAAGGAGAACGGGGTGGCAGAGGATGAGATGGTTAGATAGCGTCACCGAATCAGTGGACATGAATTTGAGCAAACTCTTGGGGATAGTAGAGGACAGAAGAGGCTGCAGGAATGGTGTGCTGCAGTCCACGGGGTCACAGAGTCGGACACGACTTAGTAACTGAGCAGCGTGTGCTTACTTACCTTACTTATAGCTTCTCTTGCAAAGTATCGGTTCAAGCGTTCTGTCCATTTTTAACTGGGCTCTATCTTGCCATCACCAGCTTAGAGGAGTCCTCTACAGATTCCGGGATCAGTCCTCGATCAGGTGTCTGTTGCAAAGACTTTTCCCCGTCTGTGATAGCGTTTTTATTTTCTGTGTCTGTTAACAAGTGGAAAGTTCTTTAAAATTTTAAATGAAGTCCAATTTCTCCATTCTTTTTTTTTTTTTCACAATAAGCACTTTTTATATCGCCTGTTTTTTAATGTTGAAAATTATGTTGAGTATACACATAGAATCCAGAAGACGGGAAAAGATATTTTTTAAATGTTTCCATGCAGCAAGCTGCTTCTGCACAGAGTTGGCTGGCTTGAGCCCTGAGAAGCTTTCTCTTTGGTGTAGGACCACTTTTATATTGGTCTTTGCTGGTGGTTCAGTGGTAAAGACCAGCCTGCCAATGCAGGAGATGCGGGTTGGGAAGATCCCCTGGAGGAGGAAATAGCAAACTGCTCCAGTATTCTTGCCTGGGAAATCCCATGGACAGAGGAGCCTGTTGGGCTACAGTCCACGGGGTCACAAAGAGTCAGACATGACTGAGTGATTAAACAACACTTTTGTATATTGTAAAGTGAACATGTTGCTACAAATCTCACCCACATGCACTAAACAACAGGCGAATGTTTCAGGGAAGGAACGGCACGATGGAGAACCCTACTTAAGGCACTTTTTGCCTGTAAGCAGGACCAACTGATTTCTTGTCACCTAATGACAAAAACCAGAAGCCAAGGGTAGCCAATGGCAGACTGAAACGGTGGCCTTGGGTCGTTGGGTGGTTTGTTGATATTTAATATAAGCTCCACTCAGTTCCATGAAGAGTTTGGTGGTTTATTTCTCTCACAAGTGACGCATTTGCTCATCTTGACCTTGCTTCTGACGTCTTAAGACCGTGTGTGTTTCCAGCAGACTTTTCTCCGTGGCATCTTGTCTGGGCGGGGGCTGACCCTTTCAGACTTGTAACGCTTTGTGCTCCGGCATAGCCCTGCATTCGGGCAGCCCCCCAGGGGGTGCCCAGCGCGGGATCCCGACTAATCCCCATGCGCATCCACCTGGAGTGATGGGGACTCGGGGGAAGCCCTGGCTCCTTCTTAGTCCCCCTGGCTCCCGGCTGGCTCCTCCCTCAGGGGAGCATGGCTCTGCGTGGGTTTCTTCACCTGAGAAGGACATGAAGGCTCCAGGTGATGCATGTGCAGCATCGGAGGGGGAGCAGGGTTGTAGGAGGTCTTGTTTCGATGCGGGAGAGATGGAGGTGTGTCCCGATTTATACAGACACACCTGTTTGCGTGCATCAGCCCAGAGAGTGGACAATAAGGTGCTTGGGTAGTGATGTAACCGTGCAGTGTGTGTGTGGAGGATGGCGCTTTGGAGGACATGGACAGTTAATTAGGTACATGCCTGACCCCCACACCCATCACCCATTTATTCTACAGAGTCAGTGCCCCAGTAGCTGTGATGGCGTGCCAACCCCTTCGATGCTCTGAGGGCACGTGGTACTCTGGACGGCGGGAGTGGATCTGTACCGTGATGGCTCCCTCCACCTCCCCCCAGTCCCTGTGGGTCTCGGTCTAACTGCCCCTCCCCCCTGCATTCCAGAGGTGGCCCAGGTGACCGCAGGAGGACTGGCCGGCTCTGGGGTCCGTGAGGCACCCCCCCGTCCACCAGAGCTGGAAAAAGCCGGTAGGAAAGAATCGATTCTGTGTTGTGAGCCTTGGCATTGACGGGCTCTTCATCCCAGCTCTGTTTCTGCTTGGCACTTACCTGGTCTCATGGCCCTGCCCCACTGCTGCGGACGCCTCAGAGTCCCCTCACCCTTAGGGGGTCGCTCGGGCCATGGTGCAGACCCGTGCCCTGGGTTCTTTTCCAGGGCGGCAGGAGGCCCAGCCCATTGGGGGCTCCTCTGCTGACAGCAAGACCCCTGCCCTTTGACCCCCCACCCGGAAGCTGGACGATCCCTGAGGCAGACGGGGTGTTTGAGCGTTTGTTTCCTTGCTCCCAGTAAACGGAAGTCCAGGCAATCTCTGGTTTCAGCTGCTGTGACCTGGTGGGAATAATGCCAAGGCCACGGCTGGTCACTGTCAGCACAGTTGCCCCGTGTGCCCCAGACCCACGTGATCCTGCCTGCAGAAGGCGTGAGATGGAGCTCCTGGAGCCCCCAAACCCCTGGGGCTGCTCTGGACCCCCAGTGCCCTCCAGAGACCTCCCTGTTCCCCACCACAGGCTCCAGGCCTGCCCTGGGCTCACCCCAAACTTGCAGTTGCCGTCTTCAAGCCTCCTCAGGTTTGAGGGTGGGATGGTGAGCAGACGTGGGGCCTAGCACCCCAGGCCCAGGTCCCCCCCGGAGTCTGTCTTGGCACAGAAGCCCCCTCGTGCAGCAGCATGCCCTGAGGTCCTCCCTGCCACCCCATCAGGCCCACAGCCTGGGGCCACCCTGGATCTGGGCTGAGCCAGTCGAATGTGATCTGGGCTGACCTGGGCAGAAACCTCCTGCGTGCCGGCGATTTTCTTCTCCAGGCAGCTCACCTCTCAGCATGGTGCTCAGCGTCCTGGGCTCCGTCCTCCTCGGTCCTCGTCCAGCAGAGAGGTTTTGACAGGAGATGGAGTCTCCCTACCTCCTCGGCAAACATCCCAGACCTGGCCCTGGTTAGGTTGACTTGGATCATCCATAGTCCCCCACCCCGGAATCAGTCAGTGAGGCTGGGGTGGGTGAGTGTGATCACGTGCCAGGCCTGGGCAGGGCTGAGGGAAGGGGGGTGTGCCCGGGCCAGTTGTGTGCTCCACCAGCCAAGGGGCTCCACGTGCTCAGCCGCAGCCACCCCTTCAGCTGAGAGGCCAGAGCCTTTGGGCTCTCTGACCAGGAGAGGAGGCCATGCCATGACCAACTTCCCCCGGGAGACAAGGCGGGAGCGGCTCTGGGTGTAGTTCTGGGTGTGGCCACGGGGGCAGGGCCCAGCGCAGTCCCGCCTAAACAGACGCCCCATTAGTCACGGAGCGTGCGAACCGTCTGCAACATGCCACAGTGGGCACAGTCGGCTCCAAAATAGAATGTTTTTGTTATCTTTAGAACATTTAAAAATATAGGCAAATGACTCTATTAGCACAACTGTAATCCAAAATATTAATAAGCGACGAGAGAGCCTGCTTCCAGTTACTAGCTGTTCCCTAACGGAGAATAAAACAAACATGGGGACTCATTGTCCTGGCTGCTAATGATTGTGTTTTTGTTAAACAACCGTGGCAGAAGCACACAGCCTCCCCCACCCCCCACCGCCCTCTTTCTTTTACGCCATTTTATTAAAATATACTTGGAGCCTCGCCGCCTGGGTGTGTGTGCGTTGACTCCAGGCAGCTGCTCTGTGTTTTAAATACCAGTTTCCACGCTCGGGCTCGCCCCCAAAATAGAGCTCTGCCAGGTCTGCCTGCTTCCATCGGGAGGATTCAGTCCTCCGTGTCACCCTGGGACCCAAGCCCTCTCCCCTCCCCGCAGTGGTGGTGGCCAGCCCTTGGTTACCGTGGCAACCTGCTGACGCGGGTACCAGCCCTGCCCTCCTCCACGGCCCCTCCTGGCCCCACAGGACGTGGTGTCTCCAGCTCTGTCCACAGTCCCCTCGGCCTCCTTGCACAGTGGTGGTCCCTACAGGCCAGGCTTCTGGGGTTGGGGGGGCAGGGAGCGGGGTGGGTGACAACTCTTGCTCCCACCCTGGGCCTCCTGTGTGGATGGCAGTGGGCAGAGAAGGGCTGCTGTGACAAAATGCCACAGACCAAGGGGGCTTAAACAGCAGCTGTTTATCTTCCTGAGTTCTGGAGGCGGGACTCCGAGGGCCAGGTGCGGGCAGGGTGGGTTCCTCCTGAGGCTCCTCTCCTCGGCAAGCCGGTGGCCGTCTTCTCCCCATGTCCTCACGTGGCCTTCATGCCGGCACATCCCTGGTGTCACCCCTCTTCTCACAAGCACACTGATTCTGTTGGGTGAGGGTCCACCGTTATGACCTCATTTAACTCTAATTATCTCCTTAAAGACCCTGTTTCCAAATGCAGTCCTATTGAGGATTAGGGCTTCGACCTGTGAGGCTGGGGACACCGTTCAGTCTGTGACGATGGTGAAGACTGGTATTCACGAGCTGTGCTCTGCTCCGCATGGGACTCTCTACAGACGCCTTCCTGCTCCCCTTCTTGCTGTACAAACCCGTCCCTGTGGGGCCATTCCGTTATCTGAGTTTCAAGGACAGCAGCTGTGCCGTCTTGTCTCGAGACTGTTACCTGCTCAGGTTGCAAGCTGACCCACCAGCATTTGGAAATCTCTCAGGGCCAGGCCCAGGGCCGTCCTCTGCTCTGGGGCAGATATAATCTGTGTACCTGGTGCCAGCCAAGGGGATGGAAGGAGTGGGCCTGTGAGTTAGTTTGTGAATATGATTTGTAAGGTGAGTTGACCGAGGTGTATTACCCTTCCACGAGGGCAGAGAACCAGGAGGATACAAGTAGTTCATAGTGGCATTCCCCATGCAGGACGTGAGGTCTGGAATGGACCAAGTGCTGAGAAAGTACTTTTGGGGAAGGGTGAGTAGATGAGGGAGGGGCAGTAAATGGACAGGTGGGTGAGAGTTTGAGTGGATGGATGGACGGGTGAATGGACGTGTGGGTGAAGGTTTGGGTGGTCGGGTGGATGGGTAAATGGCTGGCTGGCTGGCTGGATGGGTGGGTAGGTGGATGAATGGATGGATTGATAGATGAACAGATGGATGGGTGGATGTGTGGAGAGGTTGGATGGATGGGTGAATGAACTCGTGGGTGAAGGTTTGGGTGGATGGGTGAATGGATGAGTGGGTGAGTGGATGTGTGGAGATGTGGATGGATGGAGAGATGGATGGATGGGTGGATGTGTGAATGGGTGGATGTGTGGACAGATTGGATGGTTGGATGGACACGTGGGTGAAGATGGGTGGATGGGTGAATGGATGGATGGGTGGGTGGGTGGATGGGTGGATGAGTGGATGGACACGTGGGTAAAGGCTTGGGTGGATGGGTGAATGGAGGGATGGATGGGTGGGTGGGTGGATGTGTGGATGGATGGATACATGGGTAGGTGGATGGATGGGTGGATGGATGGGTGGATGAGTGGATGTGTGGAGAGATTGGATGGTTGGATTGGTGGGTGGGTGGGTGGATGTGTGGATGGATGGAGAGATGGGTGGATGGGTGGATGTGTGGATGGATTGATGGATGGATGGGAGGATGGTAGACGTTGCATGAGGATGGTATCGATCCATTCTCCCTCTCACACACAGCTCATCTCAGTTCCAGTGATGGAGCTTCTCTCACTTTAAACCTCTCCCTCTCTACTGGATGAGATCTCTTTAAAATCATCGAGTTTGTGGACCACAGGGAAGGTGGTGGGCTACTCTGAGACCTAAGGAAGTACCAGCACTCCAGGCAACAGTGTCTTCGAGTCTGGCTCCTGGAGATTGCTCAGGGAGTGGTCCCTTCAACTGACCCCAAAGTCAGTGATCTCTGTCTCTGCCTGCCCTGCCTCACCCCGCCTCACCCCAAATATAGGGAGTTGGACCTCCCTCCCCCTGCAGAGCTGGCAGAAAGGCACTGGGGCTTGGGCACCCTGTTTAGGTAACTGGCTGTCCCATCCTCATCATCCATGAGTGATGGGCTCTTAAGTGCCCCAGAAGATGGTGTTGTCATGCCCGGCAAGAGGCGGGATGCTCCCAGGATGTGCAGGCGGCCCTGAGCCACCGTCTGTCATTCTAGGGAGGACAGACCTGCAGCCTCTCCCTCCTAGGCCGGGAGCTTCCCTCTAGCTGGGGCACAGACAGGAGCCAAGGGCCACCCCGCCGAGTGAGCCGTGGCCCATTCTGGAGAACGAGAGCCATCAGATGGTGCTCTGTTATTGAGTTAGGATGTTGTTTTTGGCTCTGCTGAAATAGACGATAGGAAACAGATCCGGGGATAATGAATAAACATTGGCTTATGGGGGCTGCATGCTGGGAAAGATGAAATCTCACATTGGCAGATTACATGGAAGACATGCATATGTAAGGAGACACGGAAGGGCCAGCTCCTGCTCCCGCAAATCGTGGCGCGAAGGAAAGCATCTGGGAGGACGCTCTTTGTGTCCCCTGTGCCTAGCGAGGCGGGGTCTGGGGGCGTGGGGGAGCCAGGAGGAGGAGGAGGAGCCCGGGGTCCCGGGGGACCTGGCCCCGGGCAGCCAAGGAGACAGGGCGGGAAGTGGCTGCTTGGGAATCACTCACAGACATAAACCGACAGTCACCCTCATTGTCAGCAAACGCAGCTTCCAGAAGCTTCCGAGTGGTTCATCAAGGAACTTGTCTGACGGGTCCAGTGGTTAGGACCCATGCTTCTACTGCAGTGGACGTGGATTTGGTCCCTGGTCAGGAAAGTAGGATCCCACATGCCGTATGGTACAGCAGAAAAAAAAAAAAAACGTGGTTAATCAAACCAGGTTATAAGATTAGTGCTGGACGGCCAACTCTTTCCTGTCTCGGCTTACTTCCCTCTACAAGCTAGAGGACTTCAGACGTGGCGCCTTGCTTTCTGTCTCCTTAAATTGCGATGAACTTCTCAAACCGTAAGATTTACCCTTTTCAAGCATAGAATTCAGTGGGCTTAGTCTATTCACAAGATGTGCAGACATCAGCACTAATTCCAGAACGTTTGATCATCGCACAAAGAAACTCCTTCCGTTAACAAGCATTCCCCATCCCCCACTTCCCTCTGCCCCCGGGGACCATTCATTTAGTCTCTGTCTCCATGGATTTGTCCATCCTGGACATTTCCTACAAGACGCCTGTATGTGGTCCTTGGTGGCCAGCTTGCTTTCGCATAATGTTATCAGGGCTCATCGTATTGCAGCCTGTGTCTCAATTTCATTTCTTGTTCGGGTTGAGTAATACTCCCTTGTGAATATAGACATCGTTTTGTTGATCCGTCCATCAGTTGGTGGACATTTGGGTTTCTGTTTCTTGGCTTTAGCAAGTGCTGCGGTTCGTGAGGTCGCGAAGAGTCGGACACGACTGAGCGACTGAACTGAACTGAGCTGAGCTGCTATGAATGGGCTTCCCAGGTGGTTCAGTGGTAAAGAACTTGCCTGCCAATGCAGGAGACGTGTAAGAGATGCTGGTTTGATCCCTGGGCCAGGAAGATCCCCTGGAGGAGGGCACAGCATCCCACTCCAGTGTTCTTGCCTGGAGAATCCCATGGACAGAGGAGCCTGGCAGGCTGCAGTCCATGGGGTCGCAGAGTCGGACACGGCTGAAGCAACTTAGCACGCACGCACTGCTAGGGATGTTCGTGCACGGGTTTTTGTTTGGATACTTGTTTTCAGTTCTTCGGGGGCACACTTAGGAGTGGGGTTGCTGGGTCACGTGGTAGCTCTGTTTCACCTTTTGAGGAATTGCCAGACTCCATTTTCCATTCCCTCAAGTGGGATATGAGAGTTCTGATTTCTCCACATCCTTGCCATCACCTATTTTCCGTTGTTTTTTTTTTTGTTTTTGTTTTTCATGATCTCCATCCTAGTGAGTGTGAGGTGGTATCTCGCTGTGGTTTCCACTTGCGTTTCCCTGGTGACCAGAGATGCCGAGCATCTTTTTTCGTCTTTTTTCGTGCTTACTGACCGTTTGCGTATAATCATTGGAGGGGTGTTCGCTGTTGAAATTAACATGTTTATCATCCTCGTCGTCTTTCCTGATAGCTCGGTTGGTAAAGAATCCATCTGCAGTTCAGGAGACCCCGGTTTGATCCCTGCACTAGGAAGATCCCCTGGAGAAGGGCACGGCTAGCCACTCCAGTATTCTGGCCTGGAGAATTCCATGGACGGGGTCGCAAAGAGTCGGACACGACTGAGCGACTTTCACTTCACTTCACTTCCTACACATCATGTTTGTGCCGGCAGTGAATTTTGGAAACACAGAAAGGTATAAAAAGGAAACTAAAATGCACTCATAATCCTACCCCCATGTTGATAATCACCAGTCAGTCCTTCTTTGAGTATAAAGCCTAGTACACAAAATCGAACGCATCCTTTAAACTTCTGGATCTCACCTTTGCTCTTTCCCAAGTGGCAAAGGACGTGGTGTCACGGACTGAAAGTATTCTTCAGAAGCACTGTTTCCAGAGGCTCTGGTGCTGTCCTGGAGGAACCACTGGCACACAGATTGCATCGCTGATGTCACCAATGTGACATTGACATGACATTGGGCACCCAGCTGCCCACTTTGCCATTGCAGGGAGCACTTTAGTGGGCAGCCTCTCAAGTTAGAGCTTCCGTGTGGAATCTGCTTGAGTCGGCCCGCCCAGGCACTCCCCACAGCGGCAAGGCCACCTCCTTTCCGTCTTCAGCCCTAGAACAGCGCTGACGTCTGGGACAGACTTCTGGCTGCCTCCCATCTGTCTCCTCCAGGGAGTCCCCGCGTTTCCTCCCTGGGTGCAGCTCTCAGCGGCTCCCTAGAGACAGGAGCTGCCCACAGCCCTCAGGGCAGGGGGGTTGGGGACCTGCAGCATGCCTCTGCGCAGACCAGCAGAGGGTGTCTTCATGGGCAGGCCACGCCCACCGGTGCCGGGGCAGCGTGCTTCTCTCACGCCCTCAAGTCACCGTCCTGGAATTCTCAGTCATTTTTGCACCACCCCTATTTCCATTCTGCACTGGGTCCCGGAACGTTCAGAGCAGCTCTACTGACCTGGAGGTGCCAGGTTATGCTTGAGGACACACGTCGCGTGCTCACAGAGGTCTTCACCCTCCAGAGCGCTGCCAGCTTTAAACAAACACACTTTGTTTTGAAAACTCACAGGGTTTCCTAATTCCTGATGGCACAGGCCGGGTGGCTTGGGAGTATTTCTTGTAGCTCAGCTGAAGCTTCAATTTGGGATTTGGCATTATTTATGCAACTGCCAAAGCATGAGGATGGGGCTCTAACCTCTGGCGGTGGCCGGGCTGACCACACTGGGCCAGGCTCGCCACCTGCCAGGATGGGCGCAGGCTGGTGTCCTCTCCCGCCCAGGCGGCCGAAGCCCGAGGTGCCTCCGCCCCGGCTCCAGTGCGCCCCTGCGGCGGGAGCCCCTGCCTCTAGGTTGTGTCGATTAGAGATTCATGCTCTGCAATCACTGCCGAATGTAGCCGGATCCCCCAGGAGCGTGGTCCAAGACAGCGCAGCTGTTAACCGCGGCGAACGCACCCCAGCAGCCGCTGCTTGTTTAGCCAGGATGCAAATGTGCCCTTCGCCTGAATCCGGAAGTTTCTCCGTGTGCTCTCCCTAGGTGCGCGGAGGGGGCTCCCCTGGGCTTCTCCGTGGGGCCCCGTTCCCCAGGCAGGTGCCCCGGGAGCCAGCTGCATCTTCAGCACGGCCAGCGGGGAGCGTGACCCAGAGCATCCGAAACGCCACGTCTCTGGCGCCCACCCCCATCCCTCCCTGCCTACCTTTCAGGACCAGCGGAGGGTCCCCGAGCCTGTTAGCCCCCAGGGCACTGTGTGGGGAGAAGGACTGAGCTCAGAGCAGGGAGGAGATGGGGAACGGGGTGTGGTGGGTGGGGGGCGGTGGCTTGCATGTGGTTACAGCCCCTCAAAGCGCAGGTTCTCTTTCCCAGTCTCTTCCTCGGGATGCAAGGGGCCGGCAGCCCCCCTGAGGGGCTATTTTACAGAGAAGGACCCTAGCGGTTAAGTCACTCTCTGGCGGTCACGCTGGGACCCGGGCTCTCTGGCCTTCTCACGCATGGTGACATCAGTCCACATGGGTCTCTCAGGGCCAGTGGGGGCGGGGGGAGTTGTCAGATCATTTAGCCGGACTGCTCCCCTCGACAGTGCCTGACCGTGACCTTTTTGGGTTCCGAAAGCTCCCTCCCGAGCAGGTCAGCAGACAAGTAAGGGGAGCGAGGCTGTAGCCGTGTTAGCTGTTACTCCCTCAGCCTGATTCGTCTTCCGAGGTTGCGTTATTGGAGGCGGGATTGGGCTGCCAGTTACATTTCCGGAAAGGACTCCCATGGAAAGAGCAGGAGAGACGGCCAGGCTCCAATCCTACACACTGGGTACCGGGCTAGAACTTTCTCACCCCGTAGACCAGAGCTTCATCTGACCCAATCTCCCCCGGCCCGCTGTCCAGCAGAGATGGGGGCCCAGGCCACGCCACCCCGCTGCTGTGACTTTGCCCCCCAGAGGTCACACCATCACCACGGTCCTTTCCACGGCCCCCGCTGGGGTGGGAGCTGGGGGCAGCCTCGTGTCTCCAGCCTCCTGGGTCTACAGGAACCCGTGGGTGTTGGAGCCTCTCCACGGGCACAGATCAGAGCCTTGGGGGTGGGGGGGTCACGGACCTTCACTGAGGGTCAGATGAGGGCTGCTGGCACACGTGTGCACGCACACATCTGCACTTGCACACCTGAACAGTGCAGCGGACACGAGCACATGTGCCTACGTGTGTGTGCACACATGCAGTTCTGTGGGCTCTTCCGGAGCCTCGAGGGGCCTCCCCCCCCGCCTGGGCCCTGACCGCACCATCTGCCCCTTGAACACCTGCCCAGGTAACCGCGTAGCTCCCGCATGGCTTCGGGGCCCGGGGACGGAACCCTAGCGACAATCTGACCTAGTTCCTATTCCTGAAGCACCTGGCTCCGCTCGTGGACGCTCCTAGAAGGAGTCTCACTGCCAGGGTGACCGTATCATTTATCATCCAAATGGGGACACTTCTGGGAGCAAAGCAGGGCGGCTGGCACCACTCGCCAGCTGCCGGGTGCCCAGGGCCGCCCTACTTACGGCCGGAGCAGAGGCGTGGCGGGTCCGGGTGGGAGGAAACTGGCGCCAGAGCCACTGGGCTGCTCCCACACGCGCGCTCGCATTCTTTCACTCGCTCATTCGTGCACCCGGCCACCCGCGCCCTGGCCGACACCTGGGGTCCCATGGAGGAGAGCCCGCCCCTGAATTCCAGGAGGGGAAGGAGAGACGTCTATCAGGGTGAACAAACCCCACGGGGAGCCCCAGAGGCCAACAGCGTGACACCCAGCACTGCAGGCGCTCAGCATGACGCCCCCCACTCTGACACTGGCGACTCGCCTGCCGACGCTGGTGGGGACTTGGCACTGATGGGACAGGTCGGGGCTCTGGGGCATCACTCGGGGGGGTGGGTCCAGGTGTGTACCTCTGGATTTGTGTCCAATGACCCTTTGTGCCTGAGGGTGACACTGATGACCTGCCTATCCTCAGGGTCTGTCTGGAGGGACACCCCACAGGGGCACAGTGGCTTGGGTGTCCATGTCTCTGCACTGGGGACCCTGGCTCAGCCCAGGGACCTGGGGATGCCACCTGCCTTCTCTCTCTGCTCAGTCCCTTTGTCTGCAGACAGTCCTGTGTCCAACCCGCCCTGGGCCTGCAGAGAACTCAGATGACACCCGTAAAGGTACCCAGCATCTGCTCGTGGCTCAGGGGCCCCGGTCCACCATTGCCCAACAGTCAGGGTCCAAGCCCCGAGTGGCCTCCCGGGTCCGGGGTGACCCGCTGTGCAGCGTGGCCAGGCCTCGTACCGTGCACGCCAGGGCGGGCCAGCCAGAAACTGGCTGGGGCCCTGAGGCCAGGTTTGCACGTCAGGCGGGAAGGACCCTGGAGCTTCCTCCCCGAGACGCACGCAGCCAGCCTGGGGCCTGTTTCCGGGCTCTGCTCCTCTGTGTGCCCTTCCTCCGGGCAGTCTCCACGTCTCCGTCAATGCTGGCCCAGGGGCCGCCGCCCCGGAAGCTCTCCAGCCTCGCCCCGTGGTGGCAACAAGCGCAGTGCGTCTGGCAGTCTGCCCTCTGCGGTCCGTGAGCGCTGTGTGCAGGGCCAGGCACAGGTTCGGTGAATCCAGGGTGGGGAGTCAGAGAGGGCCAGGGGATGGAGGGAAGGCCCCCCAGGGGAGCACACGCCGCCTCTGCAGCGCCCCCTCCCCATCCCAGAATGCCGCCCCACCCGCCTCGCCCCCTTCTTTTGCTTACTGACCCATCGGGAGTGCAGTGTGGTGCCCGCTGGCTCCGCAGGGGCTGGGGGCCTCTCTCCTGCAGGGAGCAGCCGGTCCACTGGAACAGGGCCTGCTCTGAGCCCCCCAGAGTGCTCTCCCTTGTGCTCTCGCCCTGCCTCGCCCCCCGTGTGCTGTGCCTGCTCCAGGGCCCTTCTGCCCAGCTCACTGCTTCCCAGCCTCTGATCTTAGCACAGACTCTGCATCAAGGGCCCACCTGCTCTGCTCTTTGCAGGATGAAACTCCTTGGCTTGTTGGGGTCTGTCTCTTCATCCTCTGCCCCCCAAGTGACAGCAGGAACCTCGCCGCTTTGTCCCCAATCCCGGGTCTCGTCCAGATCCCGCACTGGGTCACCATTAGCTCCATGAATGGACCCACCAGCAGGCATGACCCTGCCCTTGGGGACAGGCGTGCAGGGAGCTCACCTTACGCAACGAGGCCTGGGATGTGGGACTCTCTCCACTTGACAAGGGAGGAAAGAGGCTCTAGAAGCTCTGCAGTGTTTGGAGGGACCCCCAGCTAGCAACTGGCCACCCCTGGGTCTGAACAGGCCTGGGCGTTGTGTCTCCCATCCCCAGCGCCCCCTCCCCCACGCTGCCTCTCAACCCAGGGGGCTGAGCATCCATCAGGAGAGACCCAGATGACCTGAGGCAGTGACCCGAGGAATGGGTGCTCAGAGGCCCAGGCAGAATGTTCTGGAATCTTTTTTTTTAATGATGTGTTTAAATTGAAGTGGAATTCACACAATGTAAAATGAACCAATTTAAACTGAACAGTTCAGTGGCGTTTAAAATACCCACCTACTTGTGCAGCCGTCACCGCCGTCTAATTTTAGAACATTTTTGGGACTTCCCTGGCCGTTCAGTGGTTAAGACTCCATGCTTCCGCTGCAGAGGGCGTGGGTTCGGTCCCTGGTTGTCAGGGAGCTGAGGTCCCGCATGCCGTATACCACAGGCCAAAAATACTGTTATCATTTTAGAACATTTTCATCACCTGCTAATCTACTTTCTGTCTCTGTAGATTTCTCTTTTCTGTATGTTTCACGGAAAAGGGGCCGCATAACATGCGGGCCTTTGAGTCTGACCTCTGTCGCTTAGCACGATGTCCTGAAGGTTCATCCGTGTTGCAGATCGTGGCATTGTTCCTTTCTAGGACGGAGTAATTTAATAGCCCACCGTATGTGCGCGCCGCACTTGGTCTATCCATGCATTCACCCGTCAGTGGGCGCTTGGCTTGTCTCCGCTCCTTCAGCTAGCATGAATGCGCCTGGGTGTCTGGTTGGGTCCTGTTTTCAGTTCTTTGGGGTCAAGCCTAGGAGAGGAATCGCTGGGTCATACGATCACTCTTAGGAGCAGTGGCTCAGATGATAAAGAATCTGCCTGCAATACAGGAGACCCGGGTTCTATCTCTGGGTCTGAAAGATCCCGGGAAGATCCAGGAAGGTCTCCTGGAGAAGGAAATGGCAACCCGCTCCAGTGTTCTTGCCTGAAGAGTCTCACAGACCGAGGAGCCTGGTGGGCTTCAGTCCGAGGCGCTGCAAAAGAGTCAGATACAACTGAGCGACTGACACTCACGATCACTCTGTGTTTCATTTTTTTAAGGACCTGCCAGGCTTCTCCACACTCTGAAATCTTGACCCTGCAGAGAAAGATCAGATGGCGGGTGCTTCTCAGAGCGGGAGCAGGGGCGTGGGGTGGGTGGCTGTGGGGATGCTCCCCCTACCCCAGCCCAGCCTGGCACCAGCACGTGGGGCACGAAGCCCAGCCCCCGGGTGGACATCTGTGGTGGCACCTCCCCGAGTCCATGTCCCCGTCCCCCGACTGCTCACCACTCCCCAGGGCAGGGACCCCGCCTGCTGCCTCCTAGTGACCCAGGTGGGTGCCCAGGAGGCACTCCACACCGCCTGCCACGTTGGAGCTGGCTGAACGGACAGCCATCGGAAAGAGTTTGTTATTTGCTAACGAGTGTTAACCAGCCTGAAACAGATTTAGAATTCAGTGTGGTTAAAAATCATCAGTCTTATGCCGTTTAAAAATTGCTTGTCATTTTGTATGCCAAGAACTCTTCTAGCAGCCTACTTTTCCAAAATGATCGCTGATTGGAACAAAAACATTGCCACTAAAATTAGAGTGACAAAATGGAGTTGTTATGAAACAAAAAGGAAATCGGCAGGTACATTTTAACAAGTGAGGAGCACCCCCCACACACCTGTGGGAGCACCACGGGCTTCGCTGCCCCATATGCTCCCAGGAGCCTTCATTTCCACGTGCGGGCGCTAAGGTTTGACTAAACCCTCGACGAGAACCCATCCAGGAGAGGGTGGTTGCTTAGGAGTGGAAACTTTTCGTGAGTTAAACCGGGGCCTGGAGATGAGTAAGGGAGGCCTGGCTGGAGAACTCTAATAGGATGCGTTTCAAATTAGCATCAAAATCCAGACACTTGTATCGTGAAAGAAGAGACCCTCCTCCCCACTACTGTCTCTGTCTGCCTCCACCGGAGCATCACCACGTGCTGCCCCGTGTGACAGGGAAACACACAAGGACCACGGCTGCAGTGAGGCGGAGGTTTGTTTCTCTGTCGTGTTAGAGGAGAGAGAGGAAGGTGGCCCAGGGCTGGGGTAGGGGCTCCAGCCCATCACAGGGCACGTTGCGTCACATCTGGACAGCCTCGTCCTCCATCTCTGCCACTCCAGGCTTAACAGGGATCTAGGCTTTTCCTTTTTTGCTGCTCCATCATCCTTAACAGAGCTTCCCTGGTGGTTCAGACAATGAAGAATCTGCCTGCAATGTAGGAGACCCAGGTTCGATCCCTGAGTTGAGAAGATTCCTCTGGCGAAGGGAATGGCTACCCACTTTCAGTATTCTTGCCTGGAGAATTATACGGACAAAGAGTGTGGGACTGAGAGCCCCAGTCCATGGAATCACAAAGAGTCAGACACGACTGAGCAACTGATACATCCTTCACAGGCTGCCTCCTGGTTCAAAGCAGCTGCTTGGATTCCATCCATTGCATCCACATCCCAACAGAGGAAAGGAGAAGAAACAAACCATGGTCCCTCATTTTATGTGAAGTGTCCACTACTCTCCCAACTATCGGCCACAGCGTAAGCTCAAGGATGCTTGAGAGCTGTAGCCCTTATTCCAGACAACCTGAGGAAAAAGTGGAGAACAGATGTGGGGGGAGACAGCTGGTCCCTTTGCCATAGTGCATCCTAAGATACAGCCTTCTTCCATAGTGCACACCGCACCTGGACAACTCCACCCCCACCACCCGCCACGCACAGCCACTTCCATCTCAGCCAGAGCAGCTCAGGATGCAAGGCATAAGATATCATTTAGGTAAAGGTTTGGGATTCTGTAAGTAAGAAAAATTATTTTATTTCACGCACAGGGAAGCGGAAGCTTGTAGCGTGGAAGGGGCCTGCCCAAGGTGTTAGTGCCTTACTCTAGCCACCCTGGGGGCCCTGGCTCAGATTTCAAAGTCCCATCAGGTTTCTCACCTTCTGAGATCCCGGACCTCATACCAGGTCAGAACCTGTGTCCCAAAGCAAGGAATATTACCCCTTGTATCTGTCAAGCCTCTCGGTTACAAATGATAAAAATCAAGCTCAACCTGGCTGGGGTCCAAAAAGGAACAGAATAGCTTGAAAGGTCGGGAATAAGGGCTTCAGGCACGGCTGGATCCGGGTGCTCAGAGAGCCTCAGGCAGCTCGCTTTGCACCTCTTTTCTCTGGTGTCCTCTGTATGAATTCTGTTCCTCGGCAGCCTCTCCCCATACCTTGTGGAAGTGGCCACCAGCAGCACCAGGTTGAGGTTCCACTACTTTAGCAGCCATTGAAGGAGGAGAGTGCCTCTTTCCCAGTCATTATAAGAGAAAGCTCAAGATTGAGTCTCGATGAGCTGATTTACGTCATGGAACCAAGGGGGTAGGGTGGACCCACTGACCAGTCCAGATCCTGTGCCCATCCTCAGGGGGAACTGGGCATGGCGCACACACTAGACTTGGGCTAAGTGTCAGAAAAGGGACCCTGGTGGGCTGAGCACGTCCTTCCCTTCCACCCCACCTCCTCCACCCTGTGAGTCCTGCCCTGACTCTTCTCCTCTCAGTAAAATCAGAGCCGTCCTAGGCTCCTGCCCTCGGGGCCTGGCTCACAGGCTTGCCTTCTTACTTGTAAAGCTTTTCCTCCCAGTGCCTGAGAATCTAGTAGGATAAGGATTGTGATACCCTCTCTGGACCCTCAG
Source organism: Capra hircus (assembly GCF_001704415.2). Lineage (NCBI taxonomy): Eukaryota > Metazoa > Chordata > Mammalia > Artiodactyla > Bovidae > Capra > Capra hircus. The sequence goes on along the minus strand of NC_030836.1, from coordinate 48,875,834 downwards.
TGCCTGCCCAGCCCAGCACTTGGTGTAGAATAGGAGCTAGTCAATGTATGGTGGCCAGTCGGTGGAAGGAAGAAAGGACAGGCAGGTGGGTGGAAGGACAGGTGGGCAGAGTGACGCGTGGATAGGTGGGGGGGAGGATGAAAGGATGGGTGGGGTGGATAATGGATGGTGGTGGATGGATGGATGGATGGATACTTTGGTGAGTGGTGGATGGATGGATGAAGGATAGTGGATGGGTGGTGGTGGATAATGGATGGTTACGGATAATGATGGATGATGGATAGTGGATGGATGGATAGTTCGGTGAGTGGTGGATGGATGGATGATGGATAATGGATGATGATGGATGGATGGATGGATAGTTTGGTGAGTGGTGGGTGGGTGGTGATGGATAGTGGATGGGTGGTGATGGATAATGGATGGTGATGGATGGATGATGGATAGTGGATGGGTGGTGGTGGATAATGGATGGTGATGGATAATGATGAATGATGGATGATGGATAGTGGATGGATGGATACTTTGGTGAGTGGTGGATGGATGGATGATGGATAGTGGATGGGTGGTGGTGGATAATGGATGGTGATGGATAATGATGGATGATGGATAGTGGATGGATGGACAGTTTGGTGAGTGGTGGATGGATGGATGATGGATAATGGATGATGATGGATGGATGGATAGTTTGGTGAGTGGTGGGTGGGTGGTGATGGATAGTGGATGGATGGATGGTAGATAGTGGATGGGTGGTGATGGATAATGGATGGTGATGGATGGATGGATGGGTGGGTGGATTTGTGGGGGATCTAATACCCAGCAGGGAGAAGGAAGAATTTACTGGTGGATCACACAGGCCTGATTAACTCCGTGCAATTTGATGCAGTGATGTCATTTCGCACCAGCATTTAACTTTCAGACATTCAGTACTTTTAAAAAGCGTTTTAATAGCGTAGATGTGGCAGGAGACCCAAGCCAGCCGAGCGTCCCTCCAGAGCCGGCGTGACTGGAGCGTGTTTGCACGGCTCCCTCGTACTGACTCGGGGCCCGGTCTTGCCCAGCCCTCTCCCGACTGCCTCCCATCGGAGTCCTCTGCGCGCGCGGCCCGCGTCCGTCGCCAGGGATGCGTCCGCGTGGCCGGCAGGGGGCGCTCTCACGCCAGGCGTGTCCTGCTGTCCCTGACTCCCCGTGCTGTCCGCGCGGCCGTCGTGGCGGAGCTCGCTGACTCAGAGCGTACGCTGTCCTCCCGCGTGACCGACCGCGGGGCCCAGCGCGGGAGCGGAGGGCGGGGCGGGCGCCCTTGCACTGACCGCGGGGAGCCTGGCTCACCGGGGGCTCGAGGACGCCTCCTGCGCCTCCCGGGACCCGGCGGGCGGCGTGCGGCGGCCTCAGCCCCGTCCGTCACGACCCCCGGGCTCCGTGCCGCCGCTGCCCCTCCGTCCTTCGGCGCCTCGTAGACAGAGTAGCCCTGTGGCTCGGCCTTGCGCTGAGCGGGACTGAGGCAATCCCGTGGTCGTAAAGCCTCTGCATGCAGTGGACACTCAGTGAAGTGTCCCTGAGGGTTTAGCCTCGGTTGCAGCGGTAACTTAAACCTGGCATCCCTCATCACTGGTCTCTATCCACGGAGTGGAGGCTCAGAGAGGTGAAGTGATTTCCCTCCCGTCACACAGCCATCGTCTGACAAAGGCAGAGCTTGGCTCCAGGGCCCCCAGGGAGTTCCCTCTTCCCCATGTGAGGGGAAGTCGGCGGCCAGGAAGGAGCTTTTTTTCTGCCAGCTTCCTTTGAGCTGGTATGTGATGGCCCCAGGGCCTGCTGCCCAGCCCAGGCAGGGTGTCCTGGGACCTGGGGCTCTCGGCCGAGCGGGGCCTCAGGGTGGTGCCGGCTGGGAGTTACGTGGCCTGACCGTGGGCCTTGACTTCAGAAAGATGCTTCCCTTGTCCTGCTCCTCCTGAGCCCCTCGAACCCGGCCACCACCGGTCAGCTGTCCCTTCCTCCTTTGGGAAAGTGAGGGCACGTGCCAGGTGGCCGCTGCAGACGGCCTGTGACCTTGCGGTGCTCACATCTCACCTCCCCAGGTGAGCGTCCCTGACCGGGAGGCCCTGGGTGCACCCGCCTCTAGGGCAGATGGAGCCCCCGGCTGTCCAGGAGGGCACAGGCCATGGGGAAGTCCCGGCTGCGAGGTCGTACCCTCCGCTGCCCAGGCGCCCATGCACCTCCCTGGTGGTCTGCCCGCCTCGTATCCTGGACCGTGGCGGGCACCTGGGGCTGGAAGGTGCTGTGCTCACACCCCCAGAGCCTGCTCAGAGCCGCGCACCCTGGGACTCAGAGCACGGCTGCCCGACACACAGAGGCAGGGACGCCTACATCCAACTGACTTCTAATTTCAACACCCGGCCCCCCGGGGACCCCAAGAGCAGTGATGCTCAAAGACCTGCCGCCTCTGCCCCTGCACCCGGAGGACCGCGATGGACACGGGCCTGCTCGTCCCTCCGCTTCAGAATAAGCCTGTTCAGGCCACGTCTGGGAAACGGCAGCACTTGGATGACGAACGTGATGGCCTGGTCTTCGCTTTGGTGGAGTGTTGCTCTCTTCTGTCAGCTTCCAGATGAAAGATTCACCAGGCGGTGTGGGCAGGTGGAGAAGGCAGGATGCAGGCCGGGGGCTCCCGGGCACTGATGGGCGGCCTGGGCTTCGGCCAGCGGCTCTCCGGCTGTGCTCCCTGATGGGCCACCCATCAGCAGCACTGTCACCGGGAGCTTGTCAGAAGGGCGGACGCAGGACTTCCCCGTGGCTGAGCCTCTGAGCTCCCGACGCACAGGACGCGCAGGTTGGATCCCTGATCGGGGAACTAGACCCCACAGGCTGCAACCAGGGGCCCACGTGCGGCGGCTAAGACCCAGTGCGTGCGTGGGTGTTCAGTGCCTTCAGTCGTGTCCCGCTCTGCGCGGCCCCAGCGTAGCCGTGCAGACTAGTACATGGACTGTGGCCCACCAGGCTCCTCTGTCCGTGGGCTTCTCCAGGCAAGAACACTGGAGTGGGTAGCCATTCCCCCCTCCAGTGGATCTTCCCAACCCAGGGTCCAAACCCGCATCTCTGGCGTCTCCTGCATAGACAGGCAGGTTCTTACCACTAGTGCCACCTGGGAAGGCCAGGGCCTGGTGCAGGCAACCTTTAGTACAAAGAAAAAGAGAGAAAGAAATGCAGGTGCTTGGGTTCTGCTCCAGAATTGGGAATTCCAGGGCTCCGAGTGTTCCTGGCTTGACCAAGTCACGGGCCATCGAGGAAGGGTCTGCTACTCAGCGTGGTCCACAGACCACAGCATGGGCATGGCCACCTGACAGGAATGCTCGCCCCTCCTGAGCCTCCCCTCACCCAGCCCCACCCCGTCCAGATGAAATGTGCCCCCTGAGTGCCTCACACCCCATATGACTGCCTTGAGGAAAGGGGGGTGAGCAGTCACGGTTCTGAGAGATTCTCAGCCTCTATCTCTGAACCAGCTTTTGGGAGAACCAAGCCACTTCCGCAGGATCACACAGGCTGACCCCACTAAGTCGTCTGGGGACAGAGAGTTGCCCCCAAGCTGGCCAGGTTACAACTTCGTCTTGTACCAGGGCAGGTGGTGGGAGGGGGGTCTGGTTATCCAAAACCCAGATAATCTAAAGCCGTTTCGTTACTTGGAAATAAGTACCAGTTTCTGAGCAAGGGAAAGTGTTAGTCGCTCAGTTGTGTCTGGCTCTGCAACCCCATGAACATGATAGGCTCCCCTGTCCATGGGATTCTCCAGGCACAAATACTGGAGTGGGCTGCCATTGCCTTCTCCGGGGGATCTTCCCCACTCAGGGACAGAAGCATGATGCAGAAGCTGCTCTTGTGTAACCCCACCTTCAGCATCCTCCCAACCACCCCATCCGGAGCCTCTGTGTTGGAGGAACCCCGTGACCCAGTGACCTCACCTCCACTCTTTGCCGTTTCTCTGGACCTTTTAGGAAGTGGTTCCGGTTCTGTGTTCCCTGTCTCAGCCGCTAGATGGCAGCGGTGGGGCGCAGAAGCCACGGAGAGGGGCGTGTGGGTCCCTGATCCAAGGGGAGCTCTGGGAGACCGTCCTCCAGGGAATTCAGCAGCCCTCCACCGAGATTTCTGGGGGAGCACATGTTCAAGGTTACTGTTCGGAGCAGCCAATGGAGTCAGAGGCCTTCAGGCACTCTGTGGGCTCTGCAGGGCCGGGCTGGGGACACACCAGGAGGCTGGCGGAGGATGGACTGTCCTGGCCCAGGGACAGGGCACTGGGGATTGGGGGAACGGGGTCAGAGCTAGCCCTTCTGCGCACACTCACCTCCAGGAAGTCCTGGGGAGGCTGACATCCTGTGAGAAGGCTGCACGTGGATTTTCTGTTTGTTTCAGACCCTCCATGAGCTCGGGAAGCAGGCACAGAAACGCTCACACCACACAGAGCGCTAGTGGCAGGGGGCTTTCATCTCAAGACAGGCAGCGTGGGTTGAGGCTGTGGAGTCCAAAGCCTGGCCCTGCCTCACCCTTGACGGTCCCCACGACGCCACGTGGGCCAGCTGGGCGGCGCTTATGCTTCTCAATTTCCGGGTGTGTAAAAGAGGGCGGAGGGGGCTTCCCAAGTGCCACTAAAATGGGAAAGAACCTGCCCGCCAGTGCAGGAGACGTGAGAGACGAAGGTCCGATCCCTAGGTTGGGAAGATCCCCTGGAGGAGGAAACGGCAACCCTCTCCAGCTTTCTTGCCTGGAGATTCCCGTGGGCAGAGGAGCCTGGCGGGCTACAGTCCATGGGCTCACAAAGAGTTGGACATGACTGATGCGACTTAGAACACAGCTCGCAAAAGAGGGGGAGCGATAGACCTTACCCTGTTCCACTGGTGGAATCAACCAATCTTAAAAACATAGAGCAGGGGCTCCCCTGGCAGTCCAGGGGCTAAGACTCTGCACTTCCGACACTGGGGGCCAGGGTTGATCCCTGGTCGGGGAACTAAGACCCGGGGCAGCGAAAATAAATAGATAAATTTTTTAAATGTAAAGCTGTGAGCACAGCAGCTGGCCCAGTATAGGCAGGTGCTGTTATGCGTGATATTATTAAGGACAGGGAAACCTGGTGTGCTGCAGTCCATGGGGTCGCAAAGAGTCAGACACCACTGAGTGACTGAACAGAAACAACACTGAGTGTGATTAATTCACCAGCCACCGTTATTATTTACTGTCTTATGTGGAGAACGGGTTTTACTCTAGGCTGAAATAATTACAAACGGGGTTTTCACATCTGGGGGACTGTGCGGGACATTTCCAAGAGCTTCAGGTATATTGCTTTTCTTATCCCTGTCACCATGATCGTGTAGCAGTAGTTGTTGCTGTGATTATTACTGCTGTTAGCTGTTCCTTTGGGGAGACCCAGCACCCCCTGTAATCGATGTCTCTCCTGTCCGGGACCGTCATTTTTGTGTTTTGTTTTTTCGGTTTGGCTGTGCTGGGTCCTAGTTGTGGCATTTGCGATCTTTGTTGCAGCATCTGGGGTCTAGTTCCCTGGCCAGGGGTCAAACCCAGGCCCCCTGCATTTGAGAGTGTGGCGTCTTAGCCACTAGACACCAGTGAAATGCCCAGGGCCATCTTAGATCCAGCCATGTTAAGTAGGCTTTGCCAGTCCCTCAATTCAGCCAGTGTTTCCAGGGGAACTGCTGTCTCTAAAATGGTTTTTCTTATCTGTCTTTCCCCTCCTGCCAGCGAGCCATCTCCGCTAACCCTCACTGATCTGCACTGTTCAAGTTACATAGAGGCCTTGGGGAGCCAGAAAGCCCCTGTCTCCCCCACATCCTGCCTCAGCCTTTCCCAAGCTACTTGAGGCCAAAATAGGGAGTCAGGGACCTGGGTCCCAGGCCTGGCACACGCCTCTCTCTTAGGGAGACAGCAAAATCCGGCGAATACTCATTCTGCATCCGTCTGACAGGGTGTGTTTTCCAGTTTGGATGGTCATTTGTGCCGATTGATTTTTCAAATATTGAACCAGCCTTGCATTCCTGCAGTGACATTCACTTGGTCATAAGGCATTCGTCTTTTTATACGTTGCTGGGTTTGAGTTCCTAGTATTTTGTTGAGGGCATCGTGAGGCATCCTGGCCTGGTTTTCCGATGTTGCCTTTGTCTGGGTTGGGTTTCAGTCTAATGCTGTCTTCATAGATTAAGTTGTGATGTGTTCCCTCCAATTCTCTTTTCTGGGAAAGATTATGTAGAATTGATGTTTTGTTTTTTCTTTTTTCTTGAAATGATTTGTAAAATTCAGTGAAATCATTTGAGTATAAAGACAGGTTTTTTACAAATTTTTTTAAATCACTAATTCAATGCCTTTAATAGATTAAGGCATTTTAGATTATCTATTGCTTCTTGGATCACTCTGGGTAGTTTGTGACTTTCAAAGAATTAGTCCATTTTAAATTGTCAAATTTATCTGAGTTGTTCATAGAGTCCCTCGTCATCTTAATGTCTCTTCTGTAGTGATAGCACCTCTTTCGTTACTGATATTGGTAATCTGTGTCTTCTTTTTTTCTTTGCCAATTTTGCTAAAATTTAATCAGTTTTATTGATCTCTTCAAAGAACTAGTTCACAGTTTCATTGATTTTCCTCTTTCCTTTTTCGAGTTCACCGATTTCTTGCTTTTATTATTTTGTTCCTCCTGTATGCTTTGAATTTATTTTGCTCTTTTTCTGGTTTTATGACTCAGAACATGTGTTCTTGGTGAATATTCTGTATGCGTTGAGAAGAATGTGCATTCTGTGGAGTGTTCTATAAATGTCAATCGGCTCCTATTGATGTTATTTTTCAGAAATGTTTATGCCTCCGTTGACTTGCTCTGTGCTAGTTCTGTTGAGTGCTAAGAGGAATGTTGACATTTTCCAATATAATTAAGTCCTTGTCCACTTTTTCCTTCCAGTTCTGTCAGATTTTGTTTCTCGTGTCGTAGAGTTCTGGCGTTAGGCACATATTTATTCAAGACTTACATCCTCTTGGTGGATTGATCTTTTTGTTATTATTTAATGCTTCTGTTCCTCCCAGTAATTAGTACTTGCAGGATATATCTTTTCCATCCTTTCACTTCAAACCTACCTATGTTATCACAGAAAAAGCTGATTTCCTTGTAAGCTGCAGATCACTGGGCAGTTCATTAAAATTCCATTCTAACAATCTCTTATCTGATGTGCTGAGACTAAATTTTACCTAATTATTAATGTGTTTGTATCTACCATTTTAGTTCTTGTTTCCTCTGAATTTTGTTCTCTTTTTTTTCTTTCCTTTTTAAAAAAAAAATCTGGATAGCTTACTTTTCCGTTTTAATTTACTTACTGAAGTTTTTCTCGTATATCTTTGTGTGTGTGTGTGTGAGATTGCTCTGGTTACTTGCCTTTTTGCAGTTTTCTGAAAGTTAATGTTTTACTACAAGAACAATGTGAAACCTGACCACCGAGTTGTTCCTTCTGTTTTCCTCCTTTCATGTTATATTTTCCACGTGTATTAAATCTGGATGCATTGAAAACCCTGTCATATGACCTAGTAATTTTTACTTTCAGCCCTCATAGATATCGTAAAGACTCTCAGAAGCAAAGAACTTGCCATTCAGTCATTAAGTCGTGTCCAGCTCTCTGTGGCCTCACGGACTGCAGCATGCCGGCCTCTTCTGTCCTTCACTGTCATCTGGACTTTGCTCAGATTCGTGTCCATCGAGTTGGGGATGCTGTCTTCACCATCAGAAGTGAAGAATACCCTATTACCTCGATATTTACCAATTTGGTCACACGTCCTTTATTCCTGATTTTCAGTCTCTCCCTTGTATTGTTTCCATTCCATTGGGAGCATCTCCTCTAGCATTCCTATTAGGGTTGGCTTGCTGGCAACGAGTTCTCTTGGTTTTTCTTCATCTGAGAATGTCTTGATTTTGCCTTTATTCCTGAGGGTATTTGCTGGATATAGAGTTTGGGGTTAACGGCACTTTAAAAACACTGTTCCACTTCCTTTTGACCCCCATGGTTTCTGATGAGAAATCTGCAGTCTTTCAACTGACGGTTCATCCGCATGAGATGAGTCATATTCCCCGGTCACATGCCCCGGTCACATGCCCCGGTTTGCAGCATGTTTTCCTGTTTCTTTGCCTTCAGTAAGCTGAGTGTATGTCTGGGTACGGATTTATTGAGTTAATCCAGTTGGGCTACACTGAGCTTCTTGAATTTGTGTTTATGTGATCCTCTCTGTCAGGCTGGATATTTTTTTGTTGATCTATCTTCAAATTCAAGTTCACTGATTCTTTCCTCAATCTTCTGATTTTGAACCTATCCAGTAACTATTTCTGTTGTTTCCCTTGAGAGTTGGCATATTTCTAGTTCTTTGTATGCCAGCTGAGTCCAGTTTGTATCATGGAAATTTTGAATATTTTGTTATAATACTCAGGGTCTTGTGTAAATCCTCTGTGAAAGGTTGATGTACCCAATTTCTTGGCTGGGGTCAGAGCCCAAGTTCCAGCCACTTTTTCACGGGTGTGATTCCAACGTCAGTTTTGTTTTCAGAGTATCGCTGTTCAGATATGCGTCATATACACACCAAAAGGGACCAGTCTTGGAGATGGGTGACGGATCACCTCCGAGGCCCGTTCTCAAGATCCTTCACATGCCGGTTAAGGTCCAATCCACACGTCCTCAACCTGAAGCGAGCCCAGAAGTTCGTATACCACTTTACAGAATCACGCTTCTGCTCCCTCCTCACCACAGTCTCCCTGACACTTTCCAACGCTCTGGGCAGCCTTGTTGGGTCCTCCAGACAAAAAACTGAGACCTTAATTCGCCTGCCTTGCCATGAACTTACTGCAGATCTGTCTTCATCTGGGGCCACGTGGCAGGAGGACAGAGAGATGATGGAGGCGGTGGAGACTCATCCCACATTTCTGGAACCACAGCTCCTATGATCAGAGAAGGTCCACCTGCCCAGTGTCCACTGCCACTGTGCCACCGCAGGATTCCCTGGGGCCGTCAGTGGGAGAAAATGCAGTAAAAATAAACAAGGTGGTACACACATACACTCTGAGCCCCAGGATTCCTTTGCCCTACTCCTTGTGCCCAAAGATGGAGTCTCATCTCGAAGCTCTTTTCATCTGCACTTGGTGTGCAGGCCTGACCTTCGGGTGACCTTGGAGTCCAGCCAGCTTGTACCTGATGAAAAATAAGTGGAAACTCACAGCCTGTTTTATTGGTGCTTTGAAATCTGGCCTTTTCCCCAGTCTGCCTGCTGCTATTTTTAGTCCACAGATAATTACCCCAGCATCTGTCTAGGTTTATAGCCGCACTCACTGGGGGAGTCACAGGGGAACATGTGCTCACTCCGTCTTTCCAGGAACTAGAACCCCCGGCTGAACTTGCACCTGTGTATACAGTCGCATCGTCTGCAGACAGCAACAGTTTCACTTCTTCTTTTCCAATTTGTATTTCTTTTTCTTCTCTGATTGCCGTGGCTAGGACTTCCAAAACCGTGTTGAATAATAGCGGCAAGAGTGGACATTCTTGTCTTGTTCCTGGTGTTAGAGGGAGTACTTTTGGTTTTTCACCGTTGAGAATGGTGTTTGCTGTGGGCTTGTCGTTTGTGGCCTTTATTATATTGAGATAGGTTCCCTCTATGCCCACTTTTTGGAGAGTTTTTATCGTATGAGCTTACATTGTACATTTATTTCTTTCACCAGCTTTAGGAAGTTTATGTTAATTATTTCTCTTTTTCATTTTCTATTGAGGTGTAGTTAACATATATCGTTGTTGTTAAGCTGCTAAGTTGTGTCTGACTCTCTGCAGCCCCATGAACTGCAGCCCACCGGGCTTCCCTGTCCTTCGCTATCTCCCAGAGTTTGCTCAGACTGATGTCCATTGAGCCGTTGTCCTCCGTTCCTTGGGAGGTTCCCTAGTGGCTCAGTGGTAAAGCGTCCCCATGCAGTGCAGGAGATGCAGGTTTGATCCCTGGATTGGAAAGATCCCCTGGACAAGGAAATGGCAATCTACTCCAGTATTTTTGCCTGGGAAGTCCCATGGACAGAGGCGCCTGGTGGACACGACTTAGTGACTAAACAACAACAGTAATTGACATATAAGGTTATGTTGGTTTCAGGTATACAACGATTCAGTATTTATGCATGCTGCAAAGTGATCGCCACAGTAAGTCTAAAGTTATTACAACATAGGGCACCAGACATAGGGACAAAATCTGTTTTCTTTTGGTGAGAATATTATTTATTAAAGTATTTATTTATTTGCCTGGTTCTCTTATTATGTGTCTTTTTATGTTGTCTTTTGAAACCCTGATTCTCTCTTCACATTTTTCAACCTTTTTCCTCTCTTCTTCATATCAGACAAGTTCTACTGACTTATCTTCAGCTTCACTCACTCTTTATCATCTCTGTTCTACTGTCTAAGCTCTCCATTGAATTTTTTCCAGATATTGTATTTCTAAGTTTTTAAGTTTCCATTTCGTTCTTTTTACTGAAAATACCAACTTCCTCTCCCTTGCCTCAGGGAGATAGTTATAACAATAACGTTGAAGTTATTGTCCACCAATTCCAGCATCTGCATCATCTCGAGATTGGTATCTACTGGTTGTCTTTTTCTCTTGAGTGTGGGTCCTATTTTTCTGGAGATTATTTTTTGCTCAACATTGTATGAGGTTGTGTAGACTCTGGGCTTTGTTATGTTCCCCTGAAGAATCTTTATACTTCAGTTGACAGTTACTCAAGCCACTTAAGCTGCATCTCCTCATCAGTGGGTCAAGTCTTAGTTCCGTGATTTAATCTTTTGCTGAACTTATCTGAGTCTGACATGCACCCTTGTGATTCAAGGGCAGGCTGAATCTTCTGCAGACACACCCAGGATTAGGGATGCCTTTCCTCTGGCTTTCTTCCCTCCTGGAGTCTCTCCTTTCTCTCTCCAGCACCAGTTATACCTGCCTGAACTTTCCCCCCAATTCCTCCAGCCAGGAAGCTGGGCGGCTTTCTATCAGCCTTTTACGTGCCTGTGCCTCCCAGCTGTGTTTGCAGCAAGTAGAAACTTGCCCCTGTCCCAATCTGTTGTTTTTTTCTCTACAGAATCCCTGGGTCATTGTTGTAGGGTTGGCAAGGGGGCGGGGCGGGGGGGCGCTGGTATTTTTATTGCCCAGAGTCATGATTGTGACCAGTGGGAGGGTCGTTCTATAGCCGTTTCACACCACCAAGCTGAGAGCAGAAGTCTCCTGTGCTGGGGTTTCATCTGGAACTTTACCAGGAGCCTTTTTCCAGCTCAGTGCTGACAGCAGCAGGGCTGGTGGGACGGGAGTCACCTGCTTATTCTGCATTTGTGGCGTTCACATTCGTGGTGACTCTATATATAGGTATAAGCATTTCATATTGAAATGCAGAGAGTTTCGCTGTGAACTTCCTTGTTCTAGGCCGCCTGTGTATTACAGTCAGAAGGTGTACTGGGATAAGCGATTCAGAAAAGCTGCACTGTCTGTGAATTGCACGTCCGGAGGGTGCAGGGGGTAGCACGTTTCTAAAGGTGGTCTGTAAGGTCTGAGAAGGTTAGGGACTGACGGATCCAATGCTGTGCAGCAGCCCCCTAAGCACTAACCCCCTCTGATTCTGGGCTCTCTCTTCCTGCCCCCAGACCAACATTCCCTATGGGCAGCACTAGAGATCCGCACGGCATCCACCCATTGCTATGGGGAGCAGAGAGGGAACAGCCAGTTTTTCTGGTGAATGAATGCCTGCTGTTGAGTTATTCACCCTTGTCCAAAGGACCCTGTGCTCCAGGGAATCCATCCATGGGGCACTTGCTTCACCAGTAATTTGAGGAGCTACAGTGCCTCATGCCAGCTTCCTAGGTGGTGCTAATGGTAAAGAACCTGCCTGTCAATGCAGGAGACATAAGAGACGCAGGTTCGATCCCTGGGTTGGGAAGATCCCCCGGAGGAGGGCATGGCAACCCACTCCAGTATTCTTGCCTGGGAAGTCCCATGGGCAGAGGAGCCTGGCAGGCTCCAGTCCATGGGGTCGCAAAGAGTCGGACACGACTGAAGTGACTTAGCAGCGGTAGCAGCAGTGGCAGTGCCTCGTGGGGACTTAATCTTGGTGAAGCCACCCCTGTGGGCTGTACGTGGCTGTGTCTGCTGTGGGTGTCCTGGGAGTAGCTTGGGAAGGAGAAGAGCCTCCCGGGTCGTATGAGGCCGTGGGTGGGGTGCCTGCCAGGCACCAAAGCCTAGGATGCTTCCATCTGCCGAGATCTGTGTCATCTTGGCCAAGTCAGTGAAGCTCTTTGGCTCCGGTGACTGTTGAATGGATCGGTGGCCAAGGTGGTCTTCAAGCTGCTTTCATCTGTCAGGACCTACACACTTTTTCTGTCTCCGTCCCTTCCTTCTTCCTAACATCCGTGATACTTTCTGTGCCAGGCATGGTTCTGGGCTACAGAGAACCAGGCCTGCGCATCTGTGGGTGATGAGGGTGGGGGTTTCTGAATGGGAGTCAGCTGCGCATGCCCTTGAGTGCTCCGACCGTCCCTGTTGGGATGGCCAGGCATGGACAGAGGGAGGGGTCTGGGCAGTCCAAGAGCGGGGCAGGGGAGACCCTTCCAGAAGGAGAAAACCCTGAGCTGAACAGTGCCTGGGTGCAAGGCATGGCCCCAGCGTTGTGCCCAGCTACTGCTGGGGCCTGGCTGCTCCTTTCCGGTTGCCCTCAGAGAAGCCCGGAGGTGGCACAGACCCCAGGACGGCTGTAGCACACGTCTGTCGGGCACATCCTGGGCAGGCATGCCAGCTGCTCTCCTGAGACTCTGCAGAGCCCTCAGCCCCACATGCGGGCATGACACACCCATTTCACAGGCTGAGCGTTGTACGAATCATCAGCTGTCCAAGTGGTCCCTTCAGACAAGGGTCAGATCACACGCAGCGCAGACCAGGGGACCCGGAGGATGGCCAGCTGCCTGGAGAGCCAGGTCTCGTTTCAGCGGACAGAGCAGTCCTTTTCCTGCGGGGCTTCCCTCCCGCCATCCCAGGCAGCCAGAGAGAGAAGTGGTAGGCACCAGGGTTCTCTGTCACAGCCCAGCAGGCCCTCTGCAGAGCTGGGGCTCGGCCCGCAGACCCCCAGCCAGGGTTCTGGGAGCTGAGTGCCCCGGCAACGTTCAGAGGCCGGCACCAGAAATGGGGCTCTTTGGGGGGGCTGCCCTGGACCCCCCGTCAATGCCGACAGCAGGGGCGACAGTTCACTGGTGTCTGTGTGTGCATATGGCTGCACCGTGCTCGTGAGTGTACGTGGGTGTGCTGAATGCAGATGAGCATGTAGGTGTGTGGGTGTGTGTGTGCTTGAGTGCACACGCGTGTGGCTGGGTCTGTCCCCGCTCCCGGCGCTGCACCCCCCGGGTTATCTCACACCCCTCGGAGGGCATCCCATCAGCCCCTGGACGCCTTGTCTGTGATTCTGCCCTGTGACCCTGCCCTGGTCTAGGCTCGGGGTGGGTGTCTTCTCTCCTCCTGTGACTTCTCTCGAAGCCCCCTTCAGGTCCCTGGCTGGCAGAGTGGGCATGTGGACCCCCAGTCTGGTCAGCAGGAAGGCAGGACAGAGCAGCACACACGTGTTCTGCTTTTCAAAGACGTGTCTTTGTGAATGTGCCCGCAGCTCTCACACTCAAGAGCTTTTGTAAACACTGCCAGATTGCAGCTAGGAGAGAGGCAGGCAGTGACCTCTTGCTTGAAAGCTAAGTTGTGGCAAATGGAGACGTGAGGCTGCCTTTCGAACCAAAATTGCATTCCGTCTTCAGAAGTGCGGGTGCTGGAACCCCCCCCAAGGTTGCTGGTGAGAGAGGCCTGCCCAGGCCACATGGGGGAGGGAAGGAACCAGGCGGCTCACAGAGTATAGGGAAAGGCGGCAGGCCTCCTGACCCACCCCCGGCCCCCAGCCCATCACAGAGGGAGCCTCTCTCCCTGGGGGGCTGGAAGGGGGTGCGTCCAATGGATATTTCAGGAAGATATCTCTGCAGGTGGGGTTGAGCAGGGCCTGTGGGCCTTGGGGTGCCACAGAGAGTCTGGGGGCATTGCTCAAGTCCTGTTGCAAAGCAGAGAAGATTTGGTGGAGAAAGACATTTTAGAGTGGGAATCCACAGGGTTTGGGGGCAGGAGGCCCCTGGGAGAGCTGGCTTAGTGTCCCCCCGGGGGGAGGGAGACGGTGGAAGAGTGCGCCCTTCCCCCACCAGGGCTCCCTGCCTCTCCTGCCCGAGGGGCGTCCCCTAGCGCTTTGATTGTAGCACCTGCTTGTCCCAGACAGTCAGCATTGACGAATCAAGTGCCTTGTTTGTACGAGCAACAAAGTGCCAAAGACCGGGGGCTTCCACAGCAGGCTCTCACCGTCTGAAGGCTGGGAAGTCCAAGGTCGAGGCGCCAGCCGTTGGTTTTGGCGAGAGCCCTCTCGCTGCTCTGCAGACGGCTGCTCTCGCTGCGTCCTCACGTGGAGGGGAGGAAGCTTGCTCATGCCTCTTAGAAGGACACTAATCCCTTCATTGGAGAAGGAAATGGCGACCCACTCCAGTATCCTTGCCTGGAAAATCACATGGACGGCGGACCTGGCGGGCAGTACCCCATGCGGTCGCAAAGAGTCGGACCGACTGAGCAACTGACACGCAGTCCCTTCACAGGGGTGCCGCCTTCGTGGCCTCATCGCTTCCAGAGGCTCTGCCTCCGAATCCCACTGCTTGGGAGGGTGGGGTTTCAGCATATGAACTGGGGGGCCCGTCCACCTCCGCTCTGCAGTCCCATCTCACGAAGCCTGTTTGCCTGGCCTTGTGCTGTTAGTGGCTGCTGGGAGAGCTCCCCGCCCCCACAATCCCACCCCAGCCATTCATACCTGCATTCTGGGGTGCCCCCCCTCCCACAGCTGCACTTGGCTTTTGGGCCTTTCCTTCCTTTTCTCTCCCAGGTCTGTATCCCTTTCAGATCTGATCAGCTCTCCAGCCACGAGTGCCCCTCCAGGTAAGACATGTCTGAAGTTCCTGGAGAATCCCAGGTGCCAGGAGTCCAGGCTAAGACCTGACCAGGCTTGCAGAGTGCAGGCAAGTCATTCAAGGCACGAATTTCCCACCTTCAGCCCGTGGCAAGAGTTCCTTTCGTTTCTCTTATCAGCCCTTCTCACACCTGTGCAGGCAGGCTTCAGAATGCACAGCTGTACCCGCGCCCCCCACCCTCGATGCAGAGCGCGGCCCAGAGCCAAGCGCCATCCCCTCCCCTCCTTATCTCTGCCAGCCAGCGGGGTGGCCGCAGCCTCTCTGCCGAAACAGATTAGGGCTCACATTGCTTCTCCTCCTGGGCCTGCCTGTCATCTGGGAGTTCTTCGCGTGGGGTGACGAAACCTCCTGGTGGACTGTGGTTTCTGAAGCTGGGCTCCCAGGCCCCCTTCCTGCTTGGTCTGGGGTGGTTTCTAGTAAGAGGAAGGGAATCTGCCCAGAACAGGGCCCAACCTGGGCATGGAAGCAATGTTCCTCCCACAGGAAAAGTTCCCTGAGCTTTGCACAGCAGCTTGAGGGGCTGGGGGGGACCCCTTGTCCTTCTCCATTCAGCCCAGCAGGTTCCTGGACAGCCGTGACTGCCCAGACAGGGTGACAGCCAGCCTGGGTTCTGAAGGGTGAATAGGAGTTGGCCAGGAGGAGTGGTTCTCCGTGTTGCAGGGAAAACTGCAAGCTGTCTGCGTCCCTGGCCCCTGAGGCCCCCAAGGCTGCATGGCCTAGAGACACGGCAGTGGTCTCCAGCGCCTGAAGGCTGCCAAAACGTGCAGCTGCCGCGGTGGCCGGTTGAAGGGGCAGCAGATAACAGTGGATCATGCAAGATGGGCCCTGTTATCCTGTGCTGTGCGGGAAACGGAGGCTGAGCGGTCCAGCCCCTCGGCGGGGCCAGCATGGAAGCCAGGGAGGGGATCTGGGGCTCTGGACACTGAGTCTGTCCTCGAAACTGTCCTGAGTCCTTTGCCACGAGGACCGCTTCCCAGGGGGCCAGCAGGGGGCACAGAAGGAACCCTGGGAGCAGCATCCAGCAGGCACCCCAGGCCTTGGTCGCCCTTTGCCCATTCTCCCGGGGAAATGAGGAAGGATTTGATGGCCGCTTAGTGAGCTAACGGAAGCAGCGTGCCCAGCACATGCTGGGCGTCCTGTTAGTTCCCTTCCTTCTCTAGGGAGTGAGCATCAGCTGCTTAAGTTAGGATGAGGAGTGGGATGCAGCCGGGAGGGGGGCCCGCCAAGGGGGTGGGGAGGGCCCAGAGACCCCTACCAGCTGAGAGCGATGAGTAGGCACCCCATCTCTGAAAGGAACTGGATTTTGAGGTGGGGGAGAGATGTTCCTGGAGGCCCAGGGGTTCTGACTCTGCACTTCCAATGCAGGGGCGGGGGAGTGACTTTGATCCCCGGTCGGGGCACTAAGATCCCCACATGCCACAGAGTCAAAGATAAATAAATTTTTTCCCAACAGATTGCTTAGAAGATAATAGGAGAAAGTACCTGGTGGGTGCTCAGCGAACAGTAGGTGAAGGCATAGGAGATAGGTGGAAGGAGAGATGGATGAGTGGGTGGGATATTGGGATGATGGACGGGTCAGCAACACCTCTAGGAAGCCGAGTGGGTCCAATGGCGGGAGAATATGCCTGGTGGATCCACAGTGAGCAACAGGTGGACGTGTGAGATTGTGAATGGGTGGTTGGAAAGAATGGGTGACTGGTTGGCTAGAAGAATAGATGGCGGATGGGTGGCTGAATGGACAGGATGGGTAGACAGGTGACTGGATGAACAGATAAAGGACTTCTCAGTGGTTCAGTGGTAAAGGATTCCCCTGGGTGAATGGATTCAATTCAGGAGACATGGGTTCAGTCCCTTGATCGGGAAGATCCCCCGGAGAAGTGAATGACAACCGGCTCCCAGTATCCTCGCCTGGGAAATCCCGTGGACAGAGGAGCCTGGCGGGCTGCAGTCCATGGGGTCGCAAAGAGTCACATAAACCTCCTCCACTCCCCTTTACTGCCCATCAGAACTGCCTTCAGCTGTGACTTGTCTCCCTGGCCGCTGCGAGAGTGCCACCTGCCCTGGGGCTGCGGGTCAGCGAGGAGCTTTCCCTCAATGGAGGGCCCCCCACAGCATCTGCCTGATGGAGGCAGACTGGCTCTGGATGCCTGGCGCACCCCGGGGACCAGCCCTCTCCACCTGCTGCTGCCGGGGTGTTCCAGCTGACGTCTCCTCCAGCAGCTCTGCTGTAGGCGGGCCACAGCTCCCAATTAAACTGTTGAAGTGACAAAGGACCCCGGGTGATCATGTGATTAAAAATAACCGGGGCGGCTGAGGCTGCTGCCCAAGAGCCTACCAGCGCGGGCAGGGGGTGAGGGGGAGGAGAAGGAGGGCTTCAATACCAGCCCTCTGACGCCATCGCCCCGGGGGAGGGTGCTTCTGCCCCTCCCTGTTTACAGCCGCAGGATGTGTGAGACCCAGAAACGACCGGGTTTAACCACTGACGGAGGGTGTTCTGGGGCACTGGGTGCGGGGAGGGTGGTCCCAGTGTGGAGGACTCCCAGGCCACAGCGACATAGAGCAGAGATCACGATAGATGAACCCGCGTTCACTGAGCACCTCCTGTGTTCCAAACCTGGGGTGGGGCCCTTTCTTAGGGGCTGTCTTAAAACTTTAGTGCCTCTGCTGCTGTTGCTAAGTTGCTCCAGATGTTAAAACTTTTATCCATACGAATGTGAGCCCCACAGGGTCATTTATCCAGCAGGTGTTCACTGAGCATCTAGGTGCCAGGTGCTATTCAAGCTGTTGGGGATTGTTGTTGTTCAGTTGCTAAGTCGTGTCCGACTCTTCACGACCCCACGGGCTGCCAGTTTCCCGGTCCTTCACCATCTCCCGGAGCTTGCTCAAACTCACGTCTACTGAGCTGGTGGTGCCATCCAACCATCTCATCCTCTGTCGTTCCCTTTTCCTCCTGCCTTCAATCTTTCTCAGCATCGGGATCTTTTCTGGTGAGTAGGCTCTTCGCGTCAGGTGCTGAAAGTATTGGAGCTTCAGCTTTAGCATCAGTCCTTTCAATGAATATTCAGGACTGATTTCCTTTAGGATTGACTGGTTTGATCTCCTTGCAGTCCAAGGGACTCTTGAGAGTCTTCCCCAATAACATAGTTCGAAAGCATCAGTTCTTCAGCGCTCAGCCTTCTTTATGGCCCAGCTCTACATGACTACTAGAAAAACCATAGCTTTGACTATCCAGACCTTTGTTGGCAAAGTGATGTCTCTGCTTTTTGGTATGCTGTCTGGGTTTGTCATAGCTTTCCTTCTAAGGAGAAAGAGTCTTTTCATTTCATGGCTGCAGTCACTGTCCGCAGTGACTTTGGAGCCCGAGAAAACACAGTCTGTCACTGTTTCCATTTTTTTCCGCTTTTACTTGTGATGAAGTGATGGGACCAGATGCCATGCTCTTAGTCGGTGATCAATCAGTGAGAAAATGGGAAAACTCCGCCCTCAGAAGCCCCTCGTCTGGCTGGCCCTGTGGTTGATCATCCAGGGTCTCCATCCAGCAAACAAGGCCAGACTGGGGTCCTGTGCCCCTCCCATGGTTTGTTTCAGGCTCATTACCTGAAATACAGCACATCCCCTGGATAAGAGGGGCTCTGTTGTGACAGCCGGCTGCTTGGTTAGGAAGTCGGGGGATCTGTCCTTTCTGTGTCCTTAATCAACTAGGAACAGACACCAGGAACCAAATTGGCTTCAGGTCACAGAATAAAAGTGGAAAGGGGCCTCGTCTGGTCCAGCCTGACCCCGCCTGTGGCTGCACACGCTCTGGCCCCCCCTGAGGTCAGCCAGTTCCTCAATTCAGCATTGAGCACACATGTGTCTCCTGCTGGTTTCTACACGTTGGGCATAACCTCTCTTCCAAGGTCATGAGCAAAGCACCATTTTCACAGAACAGACCACCAAGTTCATCTTTTAATTATGCTTTATTGAGGTGTTTTTCTTTCTCTAAAAATAGTACATTCCTCATAGAAAATCTAGAAAATATTAAAAAAAATTAAAATCACCTATTACCCCACCATTAAGAGACACACATTGTTAACATTTCAGCATGTTTTCCCCCTCTTTTTATTTCCCAACCAAAACATCCCTGGTTCCTTCCAGAGCTCCTCATCTAAAAGGGTTGAAAAAGTGAAAGTAAAAGTCGCTCAGTCGTGTTCGACTCTTTGAGACCCCATGGACTATACAGTCCATAGAATTCTCCAGGCCAGAATACTGGAGTGGGTAGCCGTTCCCTTCTCCAGGGGATCTTCCCAACCCAGGGATCGAACCCAAGTCTCCGGCATTGCAGGCAGGTTCTTTACCAGCTGAGCCTCCAGGGAAGCCCTCTAAAAGCATTTCCAGACTTTTAATCATGATGGCGAAAAGCCCAGCGCCTCTTGCACCCATTCGGCTGGCCCTTCATCACGTGTGGAGGCCGCTCAAAGTGAATATGACGTTCCATATCGGGGCTGAGTTACAGGGCGTTGTTTTTTTTTTTTTTTTCCATCAGCAAACACTAAGAGAACTGTAAGATACTTGGGAATTCCCTGGCAGTCCAGTGGTTGGGATTCGGCATTGTCTCTGCCAGGGGCCTGGGGTTTCATCTCTGGTCGGGAACTAAGGTGCTGTAGCCATGCTGTGCAGTTTTCAAAAGTTACGATTTCCTTTGTGTGTCCATCATGAAAGGATCCCCACACTCGGTTAATTAGCACACCCTTCACCTCACTTATCTCCTATGTGTCTCTTTTTTGGATGAGAACATCTGAGTTTATTCTCTTAGCAAATTTCAGCAGTGTGATCAGGTGTAGTCACCATGCTATACATTAGATCCTCAGACCTGGTCCATCTCCTTACTGAAAACTGGTACCACTGACTGCATGTCCCGTCTCCCCCAGCCTAATCCCTGGCAACCGCCATTCTCCTCTCTGTTTCTATGAGGTTTGTTTTTTTTTTTTTTTTTTAGATTCCACATGTAAATGAGGTCTTGTGGTATTTGTCTTTCTTTGACTTATCTCACTCAGCAGAATGTCCTCCAGGTTCATCCGTGCTGTCACAGCGGCAGGATTTCCTTCTTTATGGCTGATTAATACCCCACCACACGTGCACACCACTTCTTTGTTCACCCATCCATCCATGGGCGTTTCGGTTGTTTCCATACCTTGGCTATTGTGAAAATTCACTGATGAACTTGGGAGTGCAGTTCTCTCTTGGAGACAGTGATTTCATTTATTTGGGGTGGTCTTTCCAGTGGTCATATGGATGTGAGAGTTGGACTGTGAAGAAAGCTGAACGCCGAAGAATTGATGCTTTTGAACTGTGGTGTTGGAGAAGACTCTTGAAAGTCCCTTGGACTGCAAGGAGATCCAACCGGTCCATTCTAAGGGAGATCAGCCCTGGGTGTTCTTTGGAAGGAATGATGCTAAAGCTGAAACTCCAGTACTTTGGCCACCTCGTGCGAAGAGCTGACTCATTGGAAAAGACTCTGATGCTGGGAGGGATTGGGGGCAGGAGGAGAAGGGGACAACAGAGGATGAGATGGCTGGATGCCATCACCGACTCAATGGACATGAGTCTGAGTGAACTCCGGGAGTTGGTGATAGACAGGGAGGCCTGGCGTGCTGCGATTCATGGAGTCGCAAAGAGTCGGACACAACTGAGCAACTGAACTGAACTGAACCCAGCAGTGGGATTGCTGGGTGATAACAGTAGTTCTCATTTTAATTTTGGGGGGAATCTCCATGCTGTTTTCCATCGTGGCTACACCGGTTTGCATTCCCACTGACAGTACACAGAGTTGAAAAGGAACTTTTCTTGGTCACTGGGAAAATCAGGGTGTTGAACTTGAAAGACCAGGGACTTTGTGATGCCACAGACCTGGGTCTCCACCCTGGTTCCCTTGATGTGTGATCCCTGGGCTCCAGGTTCAACCGTCTGTAAAATGGGGGTAATCATGCTTCTTTGCAAGAATGTCGGGAGGCAAACAGGATTGTATGCAGAGTGCTTGCTGCCTGGTGTGTGCAAATCAACGATTATAATAGTAGCTAAAAAGTAGAAGTAAACCAGTGGGCTTCGAGGCCCAGGGCGGCCTTACTGGGACAGCTGGGTGGAGGGGGCGTGCGGGGCTCTGCCCCAGTCCCCTCAGGCTGCCGGTGCAGAATCTCACTGTTGATGTTCAGTCGCTCAGTTGTGTCCGACTCTTTGCAAACCCATGGACTGCAGCACGCCAGGCTTCCCTGTCCTCCGCCATCTCCCGGAGTTTGCCCAAATTCATATCCATCGCGTAAGTGATGCCATCCAACCGTCTCATCTTCTGCCACCCTTTCCCCTTTCCCCTTCAACAGACAGGGCAGCTTAAGCAGCGTGCGTTCATCTCCCAGTCCTGGGGGCCAGAAGCCTGAGATCAGAGTGTGGGCAGCTGTGGTCCCTGCGGAGGCCTCTCTGCCTAGCTTGTGACGCCGCCTCCCCGACATGTCCTCACGTGGGCATCCTTTTGTACCTGTGCACCCCTGAACACTCTCTGTGTGTCCAGAATTCCTCTTCCTGTTACCCCAGTCCTGCTGGGTTAGACCCCTCCGTATGACCATGTTTAACCTCTGTCACCTCTTCGGAGGCCCCATCTCCCAACCCAGTCACATTCTGGGATGCTGAGAGCTTGGCATATGCATTCTGTGCTTGCGTGCATGCTTGCTGAGTCGCTCAGTCCGACTCTGTGTGAGCCCATGGGCTGTAGCCCACCAGGCTCCTCTGTCCATAGGGATTCTTCAGGCAAGAATACTGGAGTGGGTTGGCATGCCCTCCTCCTGGGGATCTTCCCAACCCAAGGGTCAAACCCACGTCTCCTGTGTCTCCTGCACTGCAGGCCGATTCTTTACCTGCTGAGCCCTCAGGGAAGCCTCATGCATCGTGGGTTGGTGGGCAGAGGGGAACACAGTTCAGCCCAGAGCAGCCTCTTTGGGATCTATGTGGCACTGATGTCACCCTAAAAGGCTTAGTATCTGGAGCAGAACAGAACACACAGCCCCTCCAGTAGGCACAGACCAGTGAGGAGGGGGCCTGGATACAGAGGCTGGTCTGGATACAGAGGCCGGTGCATGTCCTACCCTGATGGCCGCAGAAGCAGGGTCTCCCCGGGGGTGAGTGGGCAAGGAGAGGAGGGCCTGGTTGCAGGTGGGCTCCTGCCTTCCTCTGGGAAGAGGAGAGAGGATGAAGGGAGACCGGCCCGGTGTAGGCCTGGGGGTGTGTGCACCTTGAGTTCACGTGCCCTAACGCCTCGGGTCCCCAGTGGGCGTGGCCCCACTGGCTGCACCACGTCACCGGGTAACAAGCCCAGTAGGTACATCCTGCCACTAGGTGTCCACACCGAGATGCCAGAAGAGGCAGCGTCTTGGCTGGAGAAACTCAGTAGCCTTGCTCGTCGGCACTGCGAGGGCTTTCAGAACCCCGTTTGGCCCGTTCTTGGGATAAAAGTCCTTCAGTCGGGCCGCAGACCCCTTCCCTGCCTCGGACCTGCTCTGTGCCCCCGGGTCCTAATTCCCATTTGGGGTGGTGGCGGGGCCCCTGGGGGCCGATGGGCGGTGCGTAGACTCCGGAGCCTCCCAGAATCTGTGCCGTCCTGAGCGTCGCTGGACAGAGCGTAACGGTCACTTTACTGATGCTGCTGTACTTGCCACTTCCGCTGAAGAGCAGCGTGTTTTCCGGCAGGTTGAGCCTCCTGCTCATCCTCCACCCTCCCTGCTTCCCGTCTGTGTGGTCAGGATGGCGGGCCGATGAACAGCCCACTGCGGAAAGACGGAAGCGAGCACCCCATGGCCGACCTTCACCACCTCTTGATGGGCTGAACTAGGAGGATGAGTTTGGGGCCTCAACTGACCAGAACGGGTGTGCACACCAGATGTGCAGACCGCAAGGCCGTCGCCGCGCAGGGAACAGGCTGCCTCTCTCGTGTCCTAGGCCACAGCGAGTTCCTCCCACGAGGCCCTGGCGGTGGCCTGTGACCAGGCCGTGAGAGCCGGGGCTGCTGTCAAGGTGACCAGGCCGCGTGTGTAAGTTGGAGCCTGGCGTCTCTGCCAAGCCGCACCTGGCCCCCCTGCAGACCTGCTCGTTCTCCGGCTAAAGGGTCTGATCTGCCAGGCCTCCGCACTCATGAGGCTTGTGTCCTTTCTGTGAAGCCCCTTCCCGTCTGGTTGTGCTGCCCCTGGGGCGGCTGTGGCGTCGGGACCTCCGGGACGGCCTTCGGACGCGCCACGTGTGAACCGCTCTGTCCCCGGGCGCAGACACCCGCCTGGGCCCCCAAAGCTCCCGTGGCCGTGGCCTGGCGTGGCTCCCGTATTCCGAGTGCTCCAGGACACTGTGCTTCAAGCACCATGCCTACATTTCTCTCCCGGCAGACCCAGGCAGGAAACACTTTCAGAAGGTTCCCTTCTTGGGCTGTCAGCCTCCACGGCTCAGGTCAGAGTCACCTCCACCCCCAGCCCAGGTGAGAGTTTGCCATGGGCACCGGGAATCAGGGCACAGGGGACCCCGTCCAGCCCCAGCACCTCCCTGCTGGGATTGAGTTATGGCACCCGCTTCTCTGGACTAAATTCCTTTATCATTCCAACGGAGCTTTAACGAGTTTGGGAAACTCATCTGTCACGCGCCCTTAAGACCGCACGGCTTCATTTTGCATGAAGGCGTGGCTCTTCGCCATGGGCAGGAGGAATGAGACCCCAAGAGCCGTCCCAGACACCAGCTTCCTGCTCAGATGCAGCCTCTTCTCCAGACCGGGGACCTGAGTTCCGCTTGGCTGCAGGCAGTCCCACCTCCTCCACTGGCCCTTAGATGTAGAAGGGAGCCAGGCCACAGCTCCGAGGGTCAGCCCAGGGGAGGATTCTGGAGAAGCTATAGCTCACTTCTCGCTTGGTGTTGTGTGTGGCCTCGGTCAGCACCCCTGCTCCCAGCCCTCAGGTCCTGTCGTGTTGGTTGGGGCCTTGCCACCCTCCTAGGACTCAGTAACCAGGAGGTGATCGGGTCCTGGTATCACACGGGCCTCACACCTGGCGCTGGAAGTCAGGAGACCTGAGCCCTTGTCCTGCAGAGGAGACCCAGGCCCTCCACTCCCTGGGTCCCTTCCTGTTCAGACGCAGCCTGTCCTCCAGACCTGGGCATCCTTGTCTTTGTCCTGCCCACTCTCCATGGAGCCTTCTTAACAGATGTATCTTTTGTCCTTTCGTTTTCGTGCCAACTTTTGTTACTGATGGGGGAGCATGTGACAGGCCTTCTTGCCATCTGTGTGCAGGAAACTGGCCCTGTGGAGCCCTGCCTCTAGAATCATCTGTCTTCTGAACACTGGAGCTGAATGAGTATGTGGGTAGATGGCGGCCGTGCCTTCCTGGCCCCAGTGGGGGCCCGCTCCCACTCTGGCCAGTTAGCACCAAAAGCATTTACAGACACTTCCTTGGAATTGGGACATGCCCTGTATTGGGTGCCCAACCTCCTCCCCATCCAGACCAGCTGAAAGAGCATCTTTGTCAGAGAGAAGAGGACTTGGGAGGGGGGTGACCACCTCGGGGAGGACCCCAGAAAGGACAGGTGCCCACCTTCAAAACGCTTGCCAAGGGTCCTCCCCATACCAAGGGTCCCTGGAGCCTCCTCTGATCCACAGGTGCCAGGAGCTGTGCTATCGGAGGCACCCCCCCGGCACTCTGCTCTGCTCTGCTCCACCCATCCCCCCCTCCAAGGCCCCGCCCTGTGCTCTGGAGCTGTGATCTGGGAGAAAAGCGTCCGTTACAAGTTTGCTCTGTCCCCACAACACCAGGGAAAGGGAGGGTTTTTTAAAAGTTTGTTTTTTTTTTTTTTTTTTTTCTTTTATTTATTTTATTTTATTTTTATTTTTTTATTATTATTTTTTTTTAATTTTAAAATCTTTAATTCTTACATGCGTTCCCAAACATGAACCCCCCTCCCACCTCCCTCCCCACAACATCTCTCTGGGTCATCCCCATGCACCAGCCCCAAGCATGCTACACCCTACGTCAGACATGGACTGGCGATTCAATTCTTACATGACAGTATACATGTTAGAATTCCCTTTCTCCCAAATCATCCCACCCTCTCCCTCTCCCTCTGAGTCCGAAAGTCCGTTATACACAGCTGTGTCTTTTTTCCTGTCTTGCATACAGGGTCGTCATTGCCATCTTCCTAAATTCCATATGTATGTGTTAGTATACTGTATTGGTGTTTTTCTTTCTGGCTTACTTCACTCTGTATAATTGGCTCCAGTTTCATCCATCTCATCAGAACTGATTCAAATGAATTCTTTTTAACGGCTGAGTAATACTCCATTGTGTATATGTACCACAGCTTTCTTATCCATTCATCTGCTGATGGACATCTATGTTGTTTCCATGTCCTGGCTATTATAAACAGTGCTGCGATGAACATTGGGGTACATGTGTCTCTTTCAATTCTGGTTTCCTCGGTGTGTATGCCCAGCAGTGGGATTGCTGGGTCATAAGGTAGTTCTATTTGCAATTTTTTAAGGAATCTCCAGACTGTTCTCCATAGTGGCTGTACTAGTTTGCATTCCCACCAACAGTGTAGGAGGGTTCCCTTTTCTCCACACCCTCTCCAGCATTTATTGCTTGCAGATTTTTGGATCGCAGCCATTCTGACTGGTGTGAAGTGGTATCTCATTGTGGTTTTGATTTGCATTTCTCTAATAATGAGTGATGTTGAGCATCTTTTCATGTGTTTGTTAGCCATCCGTATGTCTTCTTTGGAGAAATGTCTATTTAGTTCTTTGGCCCATTTTTTGATTGGGTCGTTTATTTTTCTGGAATTGAGCTGCATAAGTTGCTTGTATATTTTTGAGATTAGTAACAAGACAAGGGTGTCCACTTTCACTGCTACTATTCAACATAATTCTGGAAGTTTTGGCCACAGCAATCAGAGCACAAAAAGAAATAAAAGGAATCCAAATTGGAAAAGAAGAAGTAAAACTCTCACTGTTTGCAGATGACATGATCCTCTACATGGAAAACCCTAAAGACTCCACCAGAAAATTACTAGAGCTAATCAATGAATATAGTAAAGTTGCAGGATATAAAATCAACACACAGAAATCCCTTGCATTCCTATACATGAATAATGAGAAAGTAGAAAAAGAAATTAAGGAAACAATTCCATTCACCATTGCAACGAAAAGAATAAAATACTTAGGAATATATCTACCTAAAGAAACTAAAGACCTATATATAGAAAACTATAAAACACTGATGAAAGAAATCAAAGAGGACACTAATAGATGGAGAAATATACCATGTTCATGGATCAGAAGAATCAATATAGTGAAAATGAGTATACTACCCAAAGCAATTTACAAATTCAATGCAATCCCTGTCAAGCTACCAGCCACATTTTTCACAGAACTAGAACAAATAATTTCAAGATTTGTATGGAAATACAAAAAACCTTGAATAGCCAAAGCAATCTTAAGAAAGAAGAGTGGAACTGGAGGAATCAACTTGCCTGACTTCAGGCTCTACTACAAAGCCACAGTCATCAAGACAGTATGGTACTGGCACAAAGACAGACATATAGATCAATGGAACAAAATAGAAAGCCCAGAGATCAATCCACACACATATGGACACCTTATCTTTGACAAAAGAGGCAAGAATATACAATGGAGTAAAGACAATCTCTTTAACAAGTGGTGCTGGGAAAACTGGTCAACCACTTGTAAAAGAATGAAACTAGATCACTTTCTAACACCGTACACAAAAATAAACTCAAAATGGATTAAAGATCTAAATGTAAGATCAGAAACTATAAAACTCCTAGAGGAGAACATAGGCAAAACACTCTCAGACATAAATCACAGCAGGATCCTCTATGATCCACCTCCCAGAATTCTGGAAATAAAAGCAAAAATAAACAAATGGGATCTAATTAAAATTAAAAGCTTCTGCACAACAAAGGAAAATATAAGCAAGGTGAAAAGACAGCCTTCTGAATGGGAGAAAATAATAGCAAATGAAGCAACTGACAAACAACTAATCTCAAAAATATACAAGCAACTTATGTATTTGTTTTATTTTCAGCTGTGCTGGGTCTTCGTTGCTGCGTGGGCTTTCTCTGGTCGCGGCGAGCAGGGAGTACTCTTGGTTGCAGTCCGCAGGCTTCTCACTGCAGTGTCTTCTCTCGTTGCTGAGCGTGGACTCTGGAGCATCGGCTCTGTAGCTGTGGCTCTCAGGCTTAGTTGCTCCACAGCATGTGGAGTCCTCGTGGCCCGGGGTTCAAACCTGTCTCCCCTGCGTTGGTGGGCGGATTCTCAACCACTGGAGCAGGAGAGGAATCCTGAGAACGAGATTGATAAGCCGCTATTTCAGAGACCCTGGTCCTTCCAGGTCACTTTCTGGGGAGCCCTTAGGCTCAGCTGCCCTCAGACACACTGTCGTCATCATGGGGACGTTGGCATTGAGAGTCTGTGTCATTCACAGGTCATCACAGGTCATTGCCTGGCCTGAGACCGACTGTCTGCTCATCTTCACCACCAGCCCTCGTGAGGCCGCCCAAGTCGGTCTTCCCATCTGAGAACTGGGAGCACTGTCAGACCTTTCCCACGGGGTGGCTGCGAGGCCCAGGTGGGCGTCCAGTGGAGCTTGCAGTGCAGACCCCAGTGGGCGCTGCAGGGGGGCAGAGCTGGCGCGTTTCTGGCTGGGGCAGGGACGGTCTGAGCAGCTGGGTGTCACCATGCGCTCGTGTGGCAGAGAGAGAAAGCCCGAGCTCTAGTCTCCCTCCTCCTCTTGCAACGGCACTAACCCCATCCTGGGGCCCCACTCTCATGACCTCATCTAACCCTAATCCAAATACCATCGCATTGGGGGGTATTTAGTATAGGAATTGTGGGGACAGCAACATCCAGTCCACAGATCACTACAAGGTTTCGGGTGGGGCAGGTGTGTGTCAAGGACGAGCAGGAAAAGCTCAGTGAGGCTGTGGACTCGGGAAGACAGTGCATGTCTTGGGTCCATGGCCCAGACCGTTGTCCCCAAAGATGCAGCCTTGTTGTTTCAGAAGCAAAAGCAGAGCAGCAGGAAGAGCCCCGTGGGGGCACAATTGGGGAGGGGAGGGCCGGAGCTAGGCGTCCAGCTGAGTGGCCACACTTGTAGCTGGAGTTGGTGAGATTTGAGCGAGGGCACGGTGGCATAAAGCAGCCGTCCAGGCCGCCCCTCTGAGGCTCACCCTGGGACCCCCAGACTGGCAGCTGCTCCTGGGGCCCTCTGCCTGGATGGGCACCAGAACCCGCTCCCACCCCTGGAGCTCTGTGCACAAGGTCCCACGTGTAGCCCAGTGCCAAGCAACTCACTTCAGGTCCCCTTCTTCCTGGGGGCATGCCCTTGGCACTAGAACCCCTGGGGGTCTCAGTCTGGAGAATGGGCTCAATGGTGGGCATGCCCAGCAAGTCCTGCCTGTCAAGTGCCTTGACTGTGCCCGGCACCCACAAGCCCACTGCATCAGTGTCCTGGGGTGGCCGTGACAGATGACCACACGCCGGGCAGAGAAATCAATTCTCCCACAGTCTGGAGGCTGGAAGTCTGAGATCAAGGGGTCCCAGGGCCGCACTGCCTCCCAGGCTCCGAGGGAGGGCCTTTGCTGCCCCTCCCAGCTCCTGGGAGCCCGGGTGATCTGGGCTGTGCCCGTGTCCCTGCAGCCTCTGCCTCCATCTCCGCACAGCCTCCGCCTCTTTGTCTGCTTCCTCTTCTGTCCCTTTACGAGGACACTTGTCATCAGATTTAGGGCCCACCCGGCTCACCCAGGATGAGCCCAGCTCAGGACCCGTGACTTATCACAGCCGCAGGCTTCTTTTCCAGAAATAGTCACGCTGACCAGCAGTACCTTCCACCTTTCTGGAGAAGCTCTCAGCGACCATTTACAGGTAGAGACATGAGCTTTCAAATCTGCCTGCGGTCACCAGATGAGCACCCACCTATCCTGGCTAGGGGCCTCTGCCAGTCCTCTGCATCCAGGGTCAGCTGCGTCCTCACCCAAGAGCCTCAGATGTGGACCAGCATGGGTCCATCTTGGCCGGGCCTCAGGGGGCCTCTGATGAGGATGTACCATTTAATGAAGATCACCCTGTGG
The DNA here is from genome assembly GCF_001704415.2 of Capra hircus. Lineage (NCBI taxonomy): Eukaryota > Metazoa > Chordata > Mammalia > Artiodactyla > Bovidae > Capra > Capra hircus. The sequence goes on along the minus strand of NC_030836.1, from coordinate 48,846,642 downwards.
TGGCTGTGGAGGAAGGTGAATGGCCTGGATCAGGAGAACCCAGCAAGCGGCAGAGCAGCCTGAGGTCATGTCTTAAGGAGTATGTGTCCAGGACGAGGGAGGCGACAGGATTGCACACACCCATCACTCCCTCCGCACACTCTCTAGTCATGCTGGGCAGGGGCTGGCTCAGGGACCCCAGGATCCCCTGGGGTGGTAGGTTCCCTCTCGGCACAGAGCCCCTCAGAGCAAGGGCCCATAAAGCTGCAGCCATAGCCACCTCCGCATCCCCACGCTGACCCCATGATGGATCCCTTCCGTTGGCCGCTCCAGCCCAGGCTCGGTACAGGCCTCTCGCTGAGCACAGATGCTCTGCGGCCGCTGAGCCCTGCATCCACCCCATCTCCAGGGTAACGCAGATTTCCCCCGTGTGCTGCTTAAAATACTCTGCCGTTCCCAGCCACACGGCGCGTGCTGTTCTCAGCCGGGCCGCCTCCCCTAGGGCCCTGCTCTCCCAAGCGGCCACCGGGCAGGCCCCAGGACCCGCAGCCCTCCTCTCCCCTGTGTCACTGCGTCCTCAGCCCCCGGGGTACAGGCCACGGTCCCACGTCCTCTCCTGACGGGAGAGTTGATGCTGCTCCTCCCTGCCACACCCAGGAACACCTGTTGTGTCCACATCCCCCTGGGCCCTGGCCCTCTGGACTCTCAGCAGGGACACAGCTGAAGGACTCCGTGTCCTTGTGAGCCCAGGGTGCTGCTCCAGGTTGGCGGAGCCCGACTGTGTCTCACCAACCTAACCATGGACGTGGCTGTGTTCGGCCGGGAGACTCAGGCTGTCCCGTCACTCATCATGATTTGGGCTTCTAGATAAACGCTTTTTAAGTGTGACCTTCACACACATTCCTTTAACATCTCTCAGATTTTAATTATTCTGGTTCTTCAAAACCTGCTCAGAAGCATCAGGCCAAGACATTCCCACGTAAAGCAGCTCCAACACCTTTGCTCCCAGCCTGAGCTCCGTCCAGGGGCACCCAGCCCAGGCTCCATCCAGGGTCTCCCAGCCTGAGCTCTGTCCAGGGGGTCCCAGCCCTGGCTCCGTCCAGGGGCTCCCAGCCCGAGCACCCTCCAGGGGCACCTGGCCTGGGCTCCGTCCAGGGGCTCCCAGCCCGAGCACCTAGCCCGAGCACCCAGCCTGAGCTCCCAGCCCGAGCTCCGTCCAGGGGCTCCCAGCCCGAGCACCCAGCCTGAGCTCCCAGCCCGAGCTCCATCCAGAGGCACCCGGCTCGGGCTCCGTCCAGGCTGCCCTGCTGGGGCCAGTCCCATGCCTCTGCCCGGCTACACCCTGCCTCGCTCACCTCCCTGGCTAATGGCCATCTCCCAGTGCTGGCGGTTCTCCCCTCTCTCCTCCCCTCTGCACCTTCTGCCTCCTGCTGTGAGCATGTCCATGGCCAGGCCCAGCCCTGCTCTTCGTTTCTGTTCCTTTAGCCTGGAGCATGCCAGGCCCAGAAAGGCGCCTGGGTACCAAGTGTTGGAGAGTCACCTCCCCACGTCTCAGAGCCTGGGTTTGTCCTCCATCATCCCTTGAGCCCTGCCCTGACCCCCACTCTGCACCCACCCCTCAGCCCTACCCACCTGCCAGGACCCCCCCAACTCCAGGGGCCCCACCTACCTCTGATCTGCCTGTCCAAGCTCATCTCCATCCCCTGGGCCAGGGCTCCCTGAAATCTGCCTTGAAGGGCCAGAGAGCAAACGTCTGTCTCTGCGGGCTGGGGTTCTCTGGGGCAACTACCCCCTTGCATTATAGCACAAAAGCAGCCACACACACGGTACATGGCTAGTGGGGGGTCACTGTCCCAGCAGAACGTCATGGACAAAGCAGGTGGCCTCACCTGCAGACCCCAGGGTGGCCAGGAGTTCAGGTCAGGTTCCAGTCCCGGCCCTGCTTCCGGTAGTTGTATAGCTTCCGGAAAGAGACAGATCCTCTCAAAGTCTCGGTGTGCCCGTCGAAAATGAAGATGGTCATTATACCACCACGCAGGGCCAGAGCAAGGCCAGACAAGGCGATCCAGGGCAGGCGTTCATTGCTGAGAAGGATTGTTACAATCAGTGCCAGCCCCTCGACTCCTGGCCTCGTGAGGATGTGCCCTGCCTTGCCTACCTCTGTGTCTCTGCTCATGCCGTTCCTCCTGCCCGAGATGCCCGTCCCTCACTTGTCTGTCTGCCAAACTCCTGCCCATCCTGCAAGAGCCAGCTGGGCGAGTCCGCGCTCTCCGTTGCCCTGTAGAGCACGACCCGTCTCCCTGCCGCAGCCCACCCGACTCTTGCGATGATCTGTCCCGTGTCTGTCTCCCCCACCCTCCCCCAGCCCGTGCCGCGTCTCGGCTTAGTCATCTCTCCATCCCCAGCATCTGATACGCAGAGAGGCTCAGACTCATTCATTCCTGCAGGCTGTGTGTGCCAGACACAGGCTTCCGGCAGCAGGCGGGGAGTGGCCAACTGCTGTCGGGGGGCAGGGGCAGTGCTGGGGAGCGGAGAGGCAGGCTGTGTGCAGCAAGGCCACCGATGGCCTCATGGAGGTGGGGTTTCCAGCCTGAAGGAGATGAGGGGTGAGCTGTGCAGACGCAGGGTAAGGGTGTTCCAGGCAGGAGCGGCAGGTGCAAAGGGCCTGGAGCAGGAACGGGCTTGTGTCTCAGGACCAGCAAGGAGGGGGGCGTGACTGCAGCACGGTGGGAGGGGCATTCCACTGAGAGGTGGGCTCAGGAAGCCTGTGGACTGCAGTGAGGGCTGTGGGGTGGGTTCTGATGCACAGGGCCATTCACGGGTTTGAGCAGGAAATGCTGTGTCGGTGGAAAGTAAAGGCTGCATTACTCAGGAGGCCAACAACCTGGGGAGCAGGTGGGCTTAGCAGAACGCTGACTCCCCACTGCCAACTGGGGCCAGAGCTTTCAAAGGGAGAGTTTCAGGGGTGCACAGGCAGACAGGCGAGGCTACGTGTACAAAGAGCAGTCGGCCCCGACAGTCACCGTGAACTTGTCATGAGTGGTCTGACCAGCGTCGTTGACTGTTTTAGGTACAGTTAGTCTTTAGTTCCAGGGCTGGTTTGTTCCCATTTCCTGGAGGCCAGTTCTCAGAACCGAGGCCGGTTTTTTCACGGCTATAGTCTGATCGTCACGTAGGTAACTTCTTCCACCTGCTGGGGGTTTCAGTATCTACAAGACGGCTCGGAATATTACCTGTAGGCCTTGAGAAGAAACTCAGAGTCCTCAACTTTAATGGCTAGACTGCTCTTGTGTCGTCCTGTTCGTTTGACCGCTTGCCCTTTGCTTCTGTATTTCCCCACTTCTCTGGTAACATTTGTTCTTTGGCTGAAGTTTCTTACAGACAAGAGGCAGGTGGAGGATGTGGGGTCGGGTGGGGAACCACGGCGGGAAGGTCCCTGTGGCGGGAAGGTCCTCCTCGATTTCCAGACTGCAAGCAGCATTGATGGCGAGGGCCAGGAGCGAGCGAGCTAGGGTGAAGTCCCCGCTTGCCCTTTTCAGGCCCCTCCCCTCTGCACGGGGTGGGCACCATCCCAGGTGAGGAAAGCAGGGCGTGGGGAGCCTGACCCGCTCGCCCGAAGCCTCAGAGCCATCCATGGCAGAGCAGGACCGGAACTGAGGCCCAGGGCAGAGGCACCCACGTCATCGACTCCTTTAAAAAAGAAATTATTTATTTGGCTGTACTGGCTCAGACAGTAGAACGTCTGCCTACAATGCAGGAGACCCGGGTTTGATCCCTGGGTCGGGAAGATCTCCTGGAGAAGGAAATGGCAACCCGCTCCAGTGTTCTCACCTGGAAAATCCCATGGACAGAGGAGCCTGTTAGGCTGCAATCCGTGGGGTCACAAAGAATCGGACACGACTGAGCGACTCCACTTCACTTCTCTGCGTCTTAGTGGAAGCATGTGGGATCTAGTTGCCCGACCAGGGATTGGACCCAGGCCCCCTGCTTTGGGAGCTTGGAATCTTAGCCACCTGACCCCCGGGAAAGTCTCTCTGTTACTTTTCTGTAACAGTTATTGAGATGTCCTTCAAATACCGTAATAACCGCGCTTTGAAGGCATGCAGGCCAAGTCACTTCAGTAATGTCTGACTCTTTGCGATCCCGTGGACGGTAGCCTGCCAGGTTCCTCTGTCCCCGGGGATCTCCAGGTAAGAAAACTGGAGCAGGCTGCCATTTCCTCCTCCAGGACATCTTCCCAACCCAGGGCTCAAACCGGCGTCTCCTGTCTCCTACGTCGGCCAGCGAGTTCCTTACCACTGGCTCCCGTCTTTGAAAGTGCACAATTCATGGTAGTCGGTGCTTTTACAAGGTTGCACCACCATCACGCTGTCCAGTTCCAGAGCATTCTCATCAGCCCAGAAGAGAGCCTAGACCCTAGCAGTCTCTCCATCGCCCTCACCTCCAGCCCCTGGCAATACCAGTTGGCTTCCTGCCTCTGGGTTTACCTGCTCTGCACCTGTCATGCCAACACAGCCATGCGTCTGGAGGGCACTGCCTCCCTCAGCGAGCATTGTGTTCCATCAGAGAGTGTGCATGGGGTGGCGTGTCAGTGTAATTGGAAGGGTTTCGTTCAGTTGCTGAGTCGTGTCCAACTGTTTGCGACCCCATGGACTGCAGCACGCCAGGCTTCCCTGTCCATCACCAACTCCTGGAGTTTACCCAAACTCATGTCCATCGCGTCAGTGATGCCATCCAACCATCTCATCCTCTGTCATCCCGTTCTCCTGCCTTCAATCTTTCCCAGCATCAGGGTCTTTTCCAGTGAGTCGATTCTTCACATCAAGTGGCCAAAACATTGGAGTTTCAGTATCAGTCCTTCCAGTGAATATTCAGGACTGATTTCCTTTAGGATGAACTGGTTGGATCTCCTTGCAGTCCAAGGAGCTCTCTAGAGTCTTCTCTTGGAACTTGTTTTTGCTTAACAAGGGCCACAGAGCAGCTGCATTACCCAAATGCTCATTTGCTCCAGTCTTATGTGTTTGCAGACAGCTGTGTCGATCGGGTAGAAATTCATTTTCTCAGCCCATCAAGCTAACAAGCTGAGCCCGATTCTGCCCGGGCAACCTGGAGTCCTGGTTTTCATGCTGGGTTCTTTGGAGCCCTGGGCATTGACTCTACTTTTGCTGACAACTTGTCCGAGTCTGCGTGGTGAACAGGCCAGGGGCAGGTTGCCAGTCTGTCTTGAGTTAATTGGCAGTCGGGAGGGGCCACCTTCTACCAGATGAATTCTGTGTGATTGCTTCAGCAACGCCGTGCCTCAGACCGGCACTGGCTGAGGATGGATCGGTCCCCTTCTCGCTCATCCCAGGGGAAGGCTGTGTGATGCTCTGAGCATCCCGCCAAGTCCCATCTGTGTTTGTGGAGGCGTGCGGCTCTCCAGTGTCCTCAGCAAGCAGATGGAGTGGCCTGGGCACTGGCTGGGTACCGAGCCGAGAGCATCATTCCCCGTGCTGGTTACCAGGCGCTGCCCTCTCTCCTCCCAGCTCTGTCTCTATGGCGATAGTAAACAGCGAGCTGGAGGGAGGTGTGGGCTCCGCCCGCACCTGCCCGTCCTTGCCCTGATGTGGAGTGCTCGTGTCGTCCTCTGTTCTTTTTATTTAACGCATTCGTGGCGCAGAACAGGAAACACAGCGAGAGCCTTCGTCAAGCCCTGAAATAAATAACTCTTGAAAAATGTCAGCCAACAACATGGTCAGAAAACCTCTCTGCCTGCTTCCCCCACAAGAAGAGCATCACCCCGTGGCTTTGTAGGTTTCCTTTCGTTCACATCACTGTTCACGCACAGAAGTGGAAACCAGCCCACGGCCTGCAGGGGATGGTGTGGTGGAAAAGACGCCTGTTTTTGCCGGGCTTCCAGCTGAATGAATGTCTGTGAGCCTGGCTGGGCTTCTTAGGACCTCAGGAGGTCACATATGGGGAGTCGTAACTCAGAGTGGTCCTGAGTGTTGGCCTGGGTTTTCTCATCTTATTGTACCTGTCCTATGTGAGGTGCAGAGCTGGGATAGTGGCATGCATTTTACAAGCGAGGAAACAGCTTAGCAAGGGGAATACTCTTGCCCAAGGACGTAAATTATGAAGCAGCTCTGATTCTGCCTACAGAGCCAGCATCTAACACCTTCTCCATGACTCCAGCTCCCAGGGTGTGCGCTGCTCTGCCTCGGTGCCTCCTCCATCATAAAACACATAACCCGCCACCTTAGCAACCAGAAAGCATTGGAAACTCCCCAGAAGTCAGTGAAGACTCAGCATCCCCACAGCGGGCCCCGCAGGTGGCTCTGTCATTCTCTGGAGAAAGACAGAGAATGTGGCAGTGTGTACATGAAGCATAGCCAACCGCCCACCCTGCGTTTTCCAGGCCCGTCCTTCTTTCTTTATTTATTTATTTTCGTCCACGCCATGCAGTTTGTGGAATCTTAGTTCCCTGACCAGGAATTGAACCCAGGCCTTCGTTGGTGAGAGTGCAGAGTCCTAACCACTGCACCACCGGGAAACTTCCCAGACTGTCCTTCTAATGCTAATGCTTCTCCCCTTGGTCGCCTCACACTTTAAAAATCTGCGGTGTGCTTAAAACAGCTCCCTGAAAGAGGCGTGACTTGTCATCCCCAGTGAGGTGGTGCAACCACCTCCAGGTGATGGAGTGAAACGTCAGGTAACTAATGTAGCAGTCAGCAGCTGCTGCATAAGAAGCTGCCCCAGACTTAGTGGCTGGAAACAGTAAGCACGTATCTCCTGACTCCGTGAGTCGGCAAGTTGGGCTGGGCTCTGCTGAGAGCCTCGGCTGTCGTCACTAGGTGCGTCTCGTGTCTGTAGTGGCAGCTGGCAAGCAGCAAGCAAGCGAGCTGGCAGGCATACTGGGGCACTAGTCTCGTGGTCTGGCGGTCCAGCCCAAGCTTCTTGGCCTGGCCGCTGGGCAGCATTTGGGACAGGCAGAAAAGGCACAGCCTCTGGAAGTCTGGACTCAGAACTGGTACAGCGTCACCAACACTGTGTTCTGTTGATCAAGGTCATGGGGCCAGCCGGGATTCATGGTCCTGGAAAATAAACCTCAACTCTCGTGGCAGGAGTTCAAAGTCACATTGCAAATGGGCGTGGATGCAGGGAGGGAGTAATTGCAGCTATTTTTGTGAGCAGTCTACCACAGCCGCCTGCCACCTGCCTTCCAGGGTGGTCTTCATCTCTTCTTCCCTGAAAACCTCCCATGAGCCTCACAGACAGAGACACTCGCTCCTGCCTGGTGGTTCCCGTTGGCTTTGTTCACACTTCTGTTCGATCTCTGATCCCAGGAGAGTCTGATTTTACCTGCCTGCCTAGCCAGATGGCAGCTGCTTCATGGCCCAGAACCTGTGTCTCCAACCCTTGCCTAGCCACACGGGGCTCCACGAAGCTCTGGCGGGTAGATGTGGTTGACTACAGGGATCTGGGCCTCCGGTCTGATAGCTGGACCTCTGCTCTCCCAGCCTCTGCGACAGCCAAGAGCCCTCACCCCCAGCTTCCACACTTGCCCCAGGAAGCCCAGGTCCCCTCAGATGTCAGTGGGAGCAAAGTGGGCTTCCGCCTCCACTTGCTCTGTGCGTTAGAAGCTAGGATTTCACCGATCACAGCAGTCTTGGAAGGAGATTTGAAAGTCCACTATGAACTTGAAAGAAGTAGAGCTCCAAGGAGCTCAGGCGAGCCTGGGGAAAAACACATGCAGCTGGGACCAGCATGTCTGAGTTGGGTCTCAGCCCTGCAACTGCCAGGCACCTTCACACCCACTCATATGGGTGTGCGGCCCTTGGAGGTGGCCACATCGACTGTCAGGTGGGACTAGTTGTAAGAATGAGCCTGCCTTGGGTAAAGCTGAGCATGGATGCCTCAGCTCAGGAAAGCCCTGCATCTTCCCTACATCCCTACTCTTCCTGTGTCTTTTCATTCACTTCAGTCGTCTGCAAAGGATGATGGGAGAATCCGTGAAGATGGGGAATTCAGTACAGAGGGTGCCTGCCATGTGCTAGTAGGAAGTGGACCTCAGTAATGGACTGCACTCCCTGTTATTGGTACTGAGACGTGTAAGCGGATCCTGACACGTCTCACCCTCGTGAGACAGTGGCCTGCATCGGGGTGAGGTGGTGTGAGCGTGCCCACAAGTCTGAGTGATTCAGCGTGAAATGAGCCTTTTCAGGCGTCAGACCCTCACTCTGACCGCAGTAGCTCGAAGCTCTAGCCAGCTGGTGGCAGCGGAGATGATGCATCTGGCGAAGGCCTTGGAGGGATGTCATTCCGGGCCACTGCTCGCTGGCAAGCTCTCAGCTCTCTCTCATTTACCCTGATATCCGACGAAACTCCTCCTGTGAACTCCGCTTTTAATAGTCCCCAAATGTTGCAATATGATTCACGTTAAATATGGCACAGAACCAGCTGCAGATAAGTTAAATGTTGCTGGTTTGGGGTGTTAGTGGCATTTATGAATTTTGTAGGAAAACATTTACTCACTGAAATTCCACAGTTAAAAAAAAAAAAAACACTCCCCTTAGTACATGCTACAACATTCATTTTTGCCTGCGTTATTGAGGCTAATGACAGTCTTCAAATGAGATTCAGGACTTTTCTCCCCCAAAGAATCTCACTTTAAAGCACCATCTTCCAAAATCATAATATTTTCTTTTACTTTCTTACCTGTGAAAGCTCACGACACACGGTGAAACCGATCAATCACCAGACCAGCTCTTCTCAGTAACCAACCCCAGTATGTTCCTCACCCCTTGCTTAAATAAAACCTTCAGTCTCCTGAACCTTCCCTGAATTTCAGAAAGTCTGGCCCAAGGGTTAACGATCAGAGGAGAGAGACCACGCAGAGACAAAGAACAGCAGTCCAGCGGGAGAGCTCGTAACAGTTTAAAAGCTCGATCAGCCAAATAGCAGAGCCGCAGGACCTATGGTTCCTCCCCGAGGGACCTGGAAACCAACGTCTGATGCACATTCCTCAGCTGCTTCTGCAGAAACCAGACTCCCACCAGATGGAAACTGCTACCCACCAGCATGTAGACCCCAGACCAGTCGGAACCAGAAGGTTGGCGACTAAGATTCCTGAATCTCTGCCGTTACCTCACCATCAACCATCAGCCAGTCAGAAAATTGAATATGAGCTGACTCTGCACCCGGACTCCTCTCCCTCACCTTGTCTTTAAAACTATTCCCCCAGCGCTAGCAGGGGGTTCAGGTCCTTTGAGCCTGAGCTGCCCGTTCTCCTTGCTGGGCGCCTGCAATAAACGCTGCCCTTTCCTTCACCACAACTTGCTGTCAGGAGATCGGCTTTATTTTGCGTAGTCGAGCAGATTCGAGTTCGGTTCAGTGATAACAGCTGGCCCTCAGCAGGCGTTGGTTTTCTTGCCTTCAGACGGAATCTTGTCTTGTCTGGTTTTAATGATCATGGAGACTTTTGGTTTCTGTCTCCTAATTCATCCCCTCTGAACTGCTCCCCCGTGGGGGTACGTGGACACAAACGTACAAGCCACCCACTCCCAACTGGTGCTGCTGGCCACCTGATCGGCTCCTTAGACCTTGAGAGATCGCCGTTCCCAAATACCGAGCATGTGGGTTTTCAGAACCCAGAATTAGCCTGGCTTCTGGCTCCTCTGCTGGGCTTCACTTAGCTGGGTGGCCAGGCTGTATCCTCATCCAGAAACTAGCCTGCGGAGGGGTTTCCAGCCATCTCGGGTTGTCAGCAGAACTGAGTCTCCTGGGTTTGTAAGGCTGAATGCCTCCATTTCTTGCTGGCTGGAGGCTCCAAGCCCCTCTCTACAGGCAGAGGCCACCCCTGGCTCCTCCCAGGCGGCATTCCCCAAGACGGTCACCCGCTCCACCCCACGGGCAAGAGAGAGGCTCCAGCGAGAAAAGTGCAGCAGTCTCCTCGCTGACAGGCATGTGCTCAGATGCAGCCTGTTCCCTTTGCCATGTTCTGCTGGTCAGAGGCACGTCGCAGGTCCCTCGCTCCCGGGGTGAGAATCTCACTGGGATGTGGGATCCTCAGGGCTGCTTAATGGCCTACCTATCACAGAGATGGTCAGCGTATTTGTCAACCCCCAACTGGGTCTGATGGTACTTGGTAGAGCATCCTGTCACAAGACAGAAAGTAGGGACCCAACAGAAGAGTGTGAGCCAGGGCTCTCCCACATCAGTGTGTGTGGGGGGGGAGGGGCTGTTTCTCTACCTGGTGCCCCTCGGGAAGCTTTGGTTATTCCAAACCTGTGCGTTGGAGGCTCTGAGTGTTCCAGAGCCCATTGTACCCTGCTGCCACTTTTCCTGTCATCGGTCCTGCTTTTGAGCTGAGAGATTCTTTGAAAAGCTCTCCAGGTAAAAGCTCCATGAGCCTTTGAGGTACGGCAGGGTGGGAGGTAAGGTTCTGACTCCTATTTCTAGCTCGGTTCCTCTCAGTTCTTTAGGAGATCATCTCTCGCTGCAGGTCTGAGAGTCCCCAGTTCTGAGAAGCACGATGCACCCATTTTTAAAAGCAATTATGTGCGAGGATCCCTTTCTCTTTCAATGAAATTCTTACATTAAAAACCCATAATACACCTCATTCCAAAAAATTTAACATCACACCCTTTATCAGCCAATGCCCGGTTAGGAGCAAACACACCCCTCGGCAGGTGCTTCAGACATAGAGGGTGGAATACAGGAAATTTTTTTTAAAGATGTTGATTTTGACGTGGACAGGTTTTAAAGTCTTCATTGAGTTTGTTGCAATATTGCTTCTGTTTCCTGTTTCGGTTCACTGGCCACAAGACCAGAGATGGAAGCCACAGCCCTCTGCACTTGAAGGCAGAGTCTCAGCCGCTGGCCCAGCAGGGAAGTCCCTGGAATGCAGGAGATTGATTTCAAAAGTATTGCTGGAGAATCCAGTGTGTTTCTGTGACAAGACTGTAGGAAGGGCGAGAGGAAGAGAAGGGGGTAGGTGATGCCACCCAGAGACAGGTCACCCCTGCCCCTGAGTTAGGGCAGCAGAAAGACCCAAGAGGCGTTCCTCGGGGTGTGTGGGACCCTCCCACCAGGGTCGTGCAAAGCAGTGGCGCCTCCCTGCCACCCTGCACAGGGGTCTCCTCTCCAAAACCTGGCTGCTGCCCCGGCCAAGGCGTCTGGGAAACGCAGTGTCCACAGTCACTCCCCATCAGGGTGCAGAGGGTGGGAGGTGGGCCGGGCACCAAGGGGGGCATACGTCACCCCTGGGGTGGCGGGGAGTGTGAAACAGGCCGTGACAGTGCAGGGTTATTTCAGAGTGTGCACACTCGGGGGCTGCCTGACCGGAAGACAGTAGGTAGACGGATGCTCCCGCTCAGAAAAGTGCCATCATCACCCCAGGTGTCGCCTGAAATGCTCACACCCCCTGAGGGTCCTTGCCACCAGGGGTGTGGTGTGGGGGCTCAGATAAGCATCATCGAAAAGCTGCAGATGAACAAAGGATATTCTTCTCTCAGTGCTGAAGGCACTGGCGTTTCCGGAGAGTTCTTTGTGTTTCTCTGTGTCCCGTCTGACAAGAGTGTAGGATCTGAGCTCGGAGGGTTATGAGGTCTTCCATCCACCTGGGGGCTGCTGAGGACTGACCACACCCGATCCTGCCAGCACCTGCTCATGGTACCTTCCAGCACCGAGACCACGGCCCTCCAGAACCCTGGACACAGGGCTGCCCACCATGAGAGCGCTGCCAGGGGCCCGCAGCTTGCAGAGTGGTGCCTGGGGCCTGATTCCGCCTGCAGCTGCTTTCAGAAAAAATCAGCACTTCCCTGGAAGTTAGGATCTGCTCATCGTTGAGATTCTGTCGACCTCAGACCCCACCACTCCCTGCTGTCTGACACCTGCTGCTTGACGCATGGCCTGCCTGGAGGCGTTTGGATCTGTGGCTCCTGCTTATGACTTTGGTTTGTGTATTAAGCCCAAGGGACAGCATCTAACTCGTTGAGAACCGAGCCCGTACCACATGCCAGGGACCAAGTGTCAGAGACGGGGAATGCTGTGAGTGCCTGTGAGCAGCTCACACTCCAGGAAAACCCCACACACCCTGACACGCACAACTGTTGGCTGTAACACCCGTGAATGGGACTTGAGAGGGAGGCTGGGCCCCCCGGGAATGAACATGGAACCTGCCTGGGAGACGGGGTCTGCACACGACGAGAAGAGGCATCGCGATGTCCTGGGCAGTAACTGGAGCCAGGGAGATGCCAGGCAGGGTCCAGGGAGGCATTGACCTCAGTCCTGCCTGGAAGAGGGGCTGCGACGTCCCAGGAGCATGCACTGAGCTCCTCTGGGTTCTGGAAAGGAGCTTTGAGTTTTAGATCTCCTTGGCAAGTAGATGAATTCCAGATTCCCCGCCTGTGCCCTGTCCCCCGCACAGTGTGTGTGTGTGTGCGTGAGTGTGAATGTGTGTGTGTGTGTGCACATGCACGCACCTGAGCCTCAAGAACGCACAACTGTCAGTACTGCTGGGTTCTAAGTCATCAGAGGCAGGTGTTCGGCTGAGAGCTGTGAACGCGTCTCAGTGTCGTCTCCTGCCCAGAAAGCTCGGTGGGTGTGATGGGTGCGGGTCTGCCGCCCTCTTCATGGTGCAGTGAGCGAGCGCCTGGTGTTGCAGGCCCACCCCCCGGGCCCCTCTCCATCCCGAGTCAGCACCTTGTCCGTCCCCACCTCCCCAATGCAGGAACATGCCTCTCTCATCTGCTGGGGCCACACTGACTGGGGCTGACGTTTACTCCTCACGGTGCCGGAGGGTCAAGGCGCCAGGTGAGCCCCTGGAGAGGGCTCTCTTCCTGGTTTGTAGGCGGCTGCCTTCTCCTGGGCCCTCACAGGCTGGAGGAACCCAGCTCTGGTCTCTGGCCTCTCCTTGAAAGTGAAAGTCGCTCAGTCGTGTCCATCTCTGCGACCCCATGGACTATACAGTCCATGGGATTTTCCAGGCCACAGTATTGGACTGGGTAGCCATTCCCTTCTCCAGGAGATCTTCCTGACCCAGGGATCGAACCCAGGTCTCCCGCATTGCAGATGGATCCTTTACCAGCTGAACCACCAGGGAAGCCCCTGCCTCTCCTTATATGGATGCTAGTCTCCTGGGGGCGGGTCTCCACCCTCGTGACCTCCTTCTGACCCTCATCACCTCCACAGGCCACTCGCAGGAGGGGCTTAGGGCCGCAACGTATGAGTTTGAGGGGAGGAGGACACAGTCCAGTTAGTAACGCGGCGCAGAGAGCCTCAGGAACATCCCTAAAGTCCCGGAGCCCCTGGGCATCAGGGGCTTGTGACCTCACCCACTGAGGCCCTTGTGACCACATAGGGTGGAGAAAATCCCCTGTCATCTCTCAAGTCCTGGGCAGACGAACCACGTCTGTGCGTGTGTGTGTGTGAGACGCACGGACCACATCCACCTCTGTGATGGGCCGGCTGGACAGGTGATGACCCAGCACAACACTTTACAGTTTCTGCCGAGTGTTCATGTGTGCGGTGGGTACACGGGGCGTCTGTGGGCCGCAGGCCTGGGGGCGCAGGGGCGTCCGGGTCGGACCCACCTCTGCCGCCGGGAGCCAACCCCCCAAGCCGACTCGTGATTTTCAGGTAGCCCTTCATGAGAACGTGTTCTTGCATGCCCGTTTTTCCTGAAGCTGAATCTCAGAGAGGGTGAGAAATTTGCGGAAGGTCGCAGATGAGACAGGGCCAGCCCTGCCCTCAGGGCCTGATTTGCCCGCCAAATCGGTCAGTGACCTGGCAGGAGTTGCAGCTGCAAGCGGCTCCCCCCCCGCGAGGGACGGGGCGCCTCCAAGGACACGAGGCTTTGAGCCACCTAGGGGAGGGGACACGGAGCTGAAGGGCATGTGAGCGGCGTGGAGCACGGAGAAGGGGCTGGGCTGCGGAGGGAAACCCGCGCTGTTTTTACCCTCCAGTCTCCACTGCTGCCTCCCACGGGGTCTCCCCCAGGGAGTGGCAGCCGCGGCCCCTGGGCCTCCAGCGTGTCAGGCACGGGCTGTTTCTGGGACCCCCTGCTTTGCCTAGAGACCAGTCGGAATGCCAGTGGAGGGACAGGGCCCTGGAGAAGCAGGAATCCACTTAGGTCTGGGCCCCAGGGGCCAGGATTGGGAACCAGCACCTCCTCCAGGACACCCAGCTGGGGATGTCCCTAGCTGGGGTGAGGGAGGAAGCCCCCCTTGGTCTTCATCCCCAACGGTCAGCTGAGAGCCCTGCGTCCCTGGGGGTGCGCGGCAGGAGGTAGGGATGCCCGGCAGGCGCAGCACTGGGTCGAGAGGCTCCAGGCTCCCCTTTAGCTGGCTGGGTGCCCTTAGGCCACTCAACTTCTCTGGGCCAGTGTCCTCATCTCTGAGTCTTCATGGGGCATCTGCTCCAACACGGCTGGGTGGACAGGACTCTGAGGGCGAGTTACACCTCGAACCAGGCGGCATCCAGCCTCAGGTCTACAGGGAGCAGAGGGTTTGTGCTTTTCATGTTGGCTCTGAAACAAAATCATTCACAACCCTAACATCCCATTTTAATGATTTATGTATTAATTGTTAAATTAAGTAATAAGTAACTGGTTTAATTCATTGATAATTAGCTTTAGATAATTCATTATCATCACCCCATCTGACAAATAAGAGGCTGGACCCGGGCCATGCAGCTGGCGGGTGTGGGACCTGGCTCCTGCTTGCCCGCTGGCCACGTGGCCTGCCGCTCAGAACCCAAAGGACGTTGACTGAGAGTCACCAGCCCTTCAGACCCATGGGAATCCTGCAGCTCAGAGGTGAGGGGTCCTGTCCAGGACCACACCATGAACTTGTGGCAGCTGTTTAAGGGAAGAAGTTGATGACACAGGAGAAAAAGGATCTAGAGCCTGGCCTCTACCCCACTGAGCCTTCCCAAGCAAGAGCCATGAGGTGAGAGGGCGTCACTAGGAAGGAGGCAGGCTCAGCCGCCTGCCCGACAGCAAGCCCTGCCTGCAGCCTGCTCCCCACCAGCCTTCATGCTGAGTGTGCAGAGTGTGTGCATGTCCCCCCAATCCCTCCAAACACCTGAAGACCCCTTCCCCTCCTCCAGGGATGCAGAGACCAATGGAAGGCCCAAGGGATGCCTTCAGCCAAGACCCGCTTCACTGAGGTCCTGTCCCTTTCTTTGACCTTGGCTCCGCTGGGTGGCATGGTCAGAATGGACTTCTCCACCCGGCCATCCACCCCACAGCACACAGGGCTCAGAAACCGCTGGGACCAAGAAAACCCTGTGTGACAAAATGAGAAAGCGATTCCTCAGGACAAGGACGACAGCAGGCTCTAAGTGTTACCTCGGCCCCGTGCTAATCGTGGGGTTGAATCATTTTCCTCTCCCCGCTAATGGCATGCGTAATTGCACTGGTTTTCCAGGCGTCCTTCACCCGTACTTATTTAGACTAGTGACTGATGCGTTGCCATGGAAACCAGCACTAGGGGAAAAAAAAAAAAAAACCATCCCCGGTACAGTGGGAAGTGAAAGGATGCGGGCTCCAATCTGGAGCTTACAACTTGTGTCAAAGAACCGAATTTTCCGCCGATCCCGACGTGCAGTCTCCCAAAGTCAAATCTGAAAACCTCCCTGCGGATTAAACACTTGGAGCCATCTTTCTTCTTCCTCTGCTTTTTTCCCTTTTGTTCCGCAATTCTGACCGCGGAGGGCTGCAACTTTTTTCCTCTTGGATTAACAGACAATAGTAGATGAGGCGGGCCTTGTGGATGCGGGCTCCGCACGGACCCGGACCAGCAGTGGGACCAGCCTGAGTGAGATGGTCACACCCAGGTTAGAGACGATGGCTGAGAACTCCCGGTTCAAGAAGAAAGTTCATTTCGGAGGTACGGTGTGGCCGCACGCGTCTTTGTTCCCGACCCGTCAGGGTGGCGCTGGGCGAGTCGGGGTGGCTGGCTATGGAGGCGATGGCTCTGTGCTGGGTGTGTTTGAGAAGTAGTGTATTTCTGGTGGTGGTGTTTCACCAGGGAAGACTATCGTTTCCCTAACGGCTTTCTAGTGCTCCCAAGATAGAAGAGAAAAATCAAGGTAGCCGTCAAGTCACCCCGGCAGACGAGCATCTCGGGTACTGTTAGTGTCCCAGGGGCCTGATTCTCCAAAGTCCTTTCAAGCTGCCATGGGGGCGGGGGGCGGGGGAAGGTGCAGGGAGTTAAGACCCACTGGAGCATCTATTCCTGTGAGCGCTGCTGTTAAGTTCCAAGGGCGGACGACTGCATTGTGAATCGCCGTAACGTAAAGGCAGAGACGTGTCCAGGGTTCCTGTGTGCTCCCCCTGCCAAGCTGCATGACACGTCTCCCCAAAGTGGACAGAGGGCAGCGTGCCTCCCGATCCATCCAGCTTGCCCTTCTGCAAAGAAAGCATGGCTGGTGTGCTTTTTAGTTCTGTGTGTGTGTATGTGTGTGTGTGTGTTTTAAATCGAGTGAACTGGGTGCTTCTCCGGTATGGGAGCCTCTGAGACAAGAAAACACCATCTGTATTTTCAGCCTGCATCGCCTTCTTCAACTTCTACAGTAGGTTGTAGGTTGTTGGCAACGGCACCCTCTCGCTCCCAGAAGCGGAGGACCGGGGATGCAGCTAGCTTGCTAGGGCTCCGGCTGGGGAGCTCGGGGATCCTTGAAGGACCGCCCCGCCCCCCGCCGCCTCCCAGGGGGCCCCTTGAGGTTGTACAAGGAGACACTGAGCCATGAATGGCTGAGGCTCCGGCAATGCCCACCCCCCCCCAAGTCTCACCTGCTGGTCCTCACCCCCTGCCAGCCTCACTGTCTGTCACAGACCTGTAGCATCTTTGGGGGACAGGTTGGTGGGTTTCAGGGACTTCGCGCCCAAGAGGCTGGTGCCATTTGTAAGGTCACTGTTGGGGTGGGTCCTTTGTGCAATCTGTTAGTGCCGCCTAACCCTGGATCCTCCTAAGCCTCCCAGACTCCCTGGTCCTTGCTGGGGTGAATCCGGTTACTCCCTTGGTCCTGAACGGTGCTGCGTCCAAGGTGTGCCTACGTCGAGGCCGAGCCGGGACAGCTCAGCGGCCTGCCCACACGATCAGGGCGGTTTCCTGGAGCTCAACAGGTCCCATTTTTCTCTGTGTCCTATTTCCTAAGCCTCAGCTGCCAGGGCCCCTAAAAAAGATTTTAAGGAACTAAAAAGAGTCCTTCCGCCCCCAGTCGGTTCCTGGGTTTAAATCCAGCTCTGCTCCTCACACCTTGTGTGTCCTTGGGCCTCTCACGCCACCTTTCCGGGCCCCTCCGGGGTTGAGGGGAAGAGGGCTGAGAACCCTGCCTCGAGGGAGGGGCATCATCAGGATGGGGAGGGGGGCGCCCCTGCACCTCGGTTCTGTGCCAGGCGCTGCGATTGGCAGGCAAAGGCTGCAGTCAAGTGGGACCCAGGAGGAGGTGTTCCCTGGGGAGGGAGGGGTCTTGATGGTGGAGGCTGCGGACGGGGTGGGGGGGGGGCACACAGGGGGTCGGTCCAGGCATCCTGGTGGGACGGAGGGAGGAGGGCTGCTGCCCCCCAGGGCCTGGCTGCCGGCTTCAGTGCCAGGAGGCTCCCAGGTCCTGGCGTGTTTTCAAGCAGCCTGCCCCTCGGCACGGTCATGGCAGCCCCGGGCTGCTGGGCCAGGGCGGCTTGGTCTCCGCCAGCCCCCCGAGTGCTCCCCGTGATGGAGAGAGATGAGGACAGCCTCCTTGGCATGGACGCTCCCGCCAAGCATAGCAACAACATGCAATCAGGCTCCGAGCCCTCCATTCACTGTAATTTCCCCTTAAACTGCCTGTCTGGCTCCATGGATCGGTATAAATGCTTCCACTGAGCCGCCTGGGCTGATTAAAAAAATAAAAGCAACCTTCTAATTACTGTAGAGTAGAGAGCGACTCACTGACAGCCAGCAGCTTTATTCACTTGTCCAGACAATTTGGCAGGGTGGAGACGGGGAGATGTGGCCGGGAACCCGGCTCACTCGGCCTCCCCGGAGTGGGGCCCCAGCCTTCCTTGGCCCAAGGGCGACAAGATGGGGAGAGAGGCGGGTGAAGCAGAGCCTCCGACCTCCGGTCACAGCACTGGGTGTCTGGGTGGGAGGCCTCCGCTCAGGTGTCCCCGTGCCCTGCCCTTGAATGGGGCAGGTCCCACGCATCCTCAGACAGAGCTCCTGAATCTGAAAGCCCGGGGTCTGGGTTTCCTGCATTCCCTGGTGATTTCAAAGCGCAGCATCGTAAAGCATCTCCCGCAGGGAATGACTCATCGGAAAGGCTTGTCCTGTACAAACGTGATGAAGGGGACTCAAGTGTGAGCCGTGCCCTTGAGCCAGGCTAGGGTCCCAGCTCTGCCACCCGCAGGCTGAGCGCCTTGAAAACGGTCCAGTCGTGTCTGGCATTCTGGCCGAGCCTCGTGGAGCTGCGGGCGGCGACGGCAGAGGCATACAGAGAGCAGCCTAACAGCCTGTCTGGCTGCCCCTCGAGAGCTGTGCAACTTGAGACTGTCGCCTAACCTCTCTGTGATTCGATTTTCCTGCCCCCGGAACAACAGCATCTGGTTCATGCTGCAGTGGTTGATTAAGCCAGAGAAGACGTGTCCCTCGGAACCGCTACCCTAATGCACAGGGCTTTCCTTGTCCCACCCAACAGGAAGGCGGGGCCAGACCCGGCTTCTTCCACCTGCTCTCCTGACACTCCCTCCCGGGAAGCGGCCGTGAGGCTGGACTGCCACAGTGCGGAAGGGAAAGGGAGTGTGCCCTGGGGGGACCTGGTTTGGGGAAAGGAAGCCCCTCCCAGCAGATGCCGGCTCCTGCCTCATTGGCCGAGACCCGGTCACACGGCCTCCCCTGGGAGGAGCCTGGGGTCGACTGTTGTTGGCCACGGCAGTCCTTTGGAGGGAAAGGAAGCGAGCTGCTGGGGAGGAAGGCCGTCTCAGCACGGGGCAGAGCATGCCAGGCAGGGCAGGGCGGTGGATGAGACGACCAGCCTTTCCCTGCGATTCCCCTCGATGGGCAGGGGAAGGCTGCAGTCATGTGGGACCCAAGAGGAGGTGCTCCCGGGGAGGGAGGGGTCTTGATGTTGGAGGGACTGGTGGTGTGTGGAGGCCGCCGACTGGGGGAGCACAGAGGGGGTCGACCCGCCTCACGGTTGCTAACGGGGATTTGAGGTAGGAATGCCGGCTGCCGCTCAGCCTCGCCTACACGGTCGCAGAGCAGGCACCACGGCTGAGGGCACGGTGGCTGGAGCACCGCAGCAGAGAGCTCACGCGTTTTGCACTTTGCGCGCGGCCCCGGGGGTCACCTGTGATGGTGATGGTGGGTGACGGATGTCCGCACAGATCAGGACCGTGACGGTGGCAGTGGCGCCCCTGCGAACCTCACCGATACCCTGTCCTCAAGCGCTGCTCTGGAAGTCCAGCCTCCTTGCCGCTTTAAAGTCCTCCTGCCCGTACACCCAGCATCCTGGCTGAACCACAGCCACAGCCCCCACCTGCCCTTGGCTCCCCGACGCGTGGGCTCATCTCTCCCGAGGTGGAGCAGGTGAATCTGGTGCTGGCGGGCCTCGGCGGCTGGGCCCCCCGAGCCCTGCTACTGCCAAGCTCCGTGAGGGCTTTGCAGCTGCGCCTGGTGTGGGGCAGGAAGACTGCTTCCTAAAGTCACAGCCGCATGAGCAGCCCCACCTTCCCTCAGCCCAGCGGCTGCCGCCCACCCTGCAGGGGGGGTTTCTCTCGTCACTGTCGGCAGCGGGCCGGGATGACCAAGGAGAAACGCGGGCCTGCTGTGTCTGGTCCTCTGCAGTGCTCTCTGTTCATCCTGGAGCTCGAGACCAGCACCGTCCTTTCCTTTGGGTTTTGACGTCTGAAGGTCTGACTCTCGCGTGGTGCCAGCATGTTTTGGGGACCCTACGGGACTGGTGATGGCTGGCACTCCCCATGCCCCCCTGCCCACGCCCGCTCAAAAGTGAATTCATGGCAAATTTTTGAACACTTCCGACGGCCCTTGCCACTCCGTGCTTACCCAGCTGGATGAGCCCAGAGCCGGTCTTCCCAGGGCTGGAAGGGAGAGCAGAGCTAATGACACATGGAACACATGTGCACTCTGCGGTGCTCCAGGGAGCTGGGAGTTAAGAGAACCAGTGACTCGGGTGTGTGTTGGTGCCAGAGCCCACTGTGGAGGCCGCCTGGACCGCCGAAACCAAGGCGCTTCAGGGGTAGAGCCCCTGACCCCGGCAAAAGTAGGGCCGCAGGCCTCGGGGGGGAAAGGTTACTGTTTGTCCAGAGGCTGGTTCTGTTCACCGAAGGGACCTTGGGCACAGGTCAAACCATTTATCTCCCTTTACATATTAAAAGCAGAGACATCACTTTGCCAACATAGCTCCATATGATCAAAGCTATGGTTTTTCCGGTAGTCACGTACAGATGTGAGTTGAACCATAAAGAAGGCTGAGCGCCAAAGCACTGATGCTTTGAAACTGTGGAGAAGACCCTTGAGAGTCCCTTGGACTTCAAGGAGATCAAACTAGCCCATCCTAAAGGAGATCAGTTCTGAATATTCATTGGGAGTACTGATGCTGAAGCTCCAATACTTTGGCCACCTGATGCGAAGAACTGACCCATTGGAAAAGACCCTGATGCTGGGAAAGATTGAAGGCAGGAGGAGAAGAGGGTGACAGAGGATGAGATGGTTGGGGGGCATCACTGACTCAATGGACATGAGTTTGAGCAAGCTCTGGGAGATGGGGATGGACAGGAAGGCCTGGCGTGCTGTGGTCCATGGGGTCACAAAGACTCAGGCACAACATGGCAGCTGAGCAACAGCAGCAACACAGAGGACAGGCTGAGGGTCAGGAGCTGGTGCCCACCTGGGTCTCACTGTGGTTCTGCAGAGTCAGACTCTGACCTGAGCTCTGTCTTGTGCCTGCAAACAGAGAAGGGCGCTTGCCAGAGCAGCACTGTCCTTTCTCCTAGGGAGTTTTTGACCTGAGAGCGGGAGTCTGGGTTCCTTAGCTGAGGGCTTTAAACAGTGTTCTGAGCAAGTTTGGCCCCACTGTGCTGTCCTGCAGGGACGGTCTCTCCATAGTCATGGAGGGCAGAGGATTTCCAGAGGCGTCTGTGTCCTGATCCCTGGAACAGGTGACTGTGTCCGGATACGTGGCCAAGGGCAAGGAAGGTCACATGTGGAAGGAAGGTTGCTAGTCGACTGACTTTAAGATGAGGGGAGATGATCCTGAGTCCCAGGGGTCCTTAAATTGTAAGAGAGAGAGAGACACAGACTTCAGAATCAGAGTGATGGGGATTAGAGGATTCGACCCACAGTGCCGGCTTGGGAGCTGGAGGAAGGGGTCACAACCAAGGAATGGGGAAGCCTCTAGGGGCCAGAAAAGGCAAAAGGACAGGCTCATCCCAGGAGCCTCCCACAGGCAGGAGCCCCGCCCACACCTTGACCTTAGCTCCTGAGACCCCCAGTGGATCCTGACCTACACAATCGTAAGGTCATAGACCTCTTCTGGGCCAGTAAGCTTGGGGTCATTCGTTACGGCAGCCACAGGGAGCTAATCTGCTCTCCATGGTGGGGACGTGGGATGAAGTCCAGCTATCTTTGAGGAGCAGGGTCCCTATTTTCCCTCCCCTGCTTCACGAGGCCCATATCAAGCTCCCAGAAGGTGCTGGGTCCGTGGTCTGCCGCTGATGAAGTGACTGAGCCAAGCTCTCGTGGTGTGAACGTGAGAAGTGGCTTCAGGTCACAGTCATGCCCCTCAGCCAGTGGTCCTCGGAGGTGAGGCTTTGACCTCTGCGCCCAGCAGTGGGGTGGGCACCTGTCAGCCCAGCGCGGGGACCGTGGTGGTGGAGCTGGGCGCTGAGCTCCCTGGCCCCCTGCTGCCGCCCCCCGCTCTGTGCGGGCTCACCAGCCCTTCACACTGGTTGCCCCCTTTTGTGAGTCCTGGAGTCTGGCCCCAGTGGGAAGTGATGGTGAACTCGAGACCCCGGCCCGCCCTTCCACGCCTGCCTCCAGCTGGGCACCAGTGCCCACCGAGGCTTCTTCCCACCCTCCTGTCTCTGGTCCTCCACTGCGTGGAGCCCGTGGGCATCGTCGGTTTTAAAACAGAGGAGTTATTTCTGTCTCCATCCCTGTTGGTAATTTCTTTCCTCCTTGCGGTTCGGAGCCTGGCCTTGGCTCACCGGCTTGGGTGTAGCCTGTACGGTGTCTGATTTAAAACATACCGGAGATGGCAGGAGCCTCGTGGGAGGCAGGTGTGTGGATCCTGGGGGCCCCGCGGCCTGACTCCGGGCAGGAAGCACCACCTCACGGGCTGGCTGGGGGCCACTTGGTAAGGGTGTAGGGCCCCCACGTGCCGGCGTCCCCTCGGTCCTTTTTGCCTCTTTGGGGTGAGGGGCTGACAGTAACAGCCAAAAAGACGTGGAGTCCAGGGGAGGGTCTGGAACAGAGGGAGGCAGAGGGGAGGCGTGGAGGCCCTCAAAGACCACTTCCTCTTCTCGCTCTGTCTCTGAAGCTGTCTCTGTGTGCCTCTGTCTGTCCCTGTGTGTGTCTCTCTGTCTGTAGGTGTCTCTCCATCTTTGTCTTGATCACTCACCATCTCTGTCTCTCTGTGCATCTCTCTCTCCCCCTCTGTCTCTATCTCTGTGTCATTGTGTATCGTGGTCTCTGTCTGTGGATGTCTGTCTGCCTCTCTGTCGCTGCCTCTGTCTGACTCCCCTTTTGCTGGGCTTGAGGCTCAGCTCCAGGGATCACACCCGGACAGGACTCTGAAAGCAGTGGAGGCCCCCGTCTCTGAGTTTCTGTCCTGCACAGCGAGTGAGCTCTGCCAGTTGTCAGCTCACAGGCCTGCGGGGCAGCCGTGCAGGTGGGCACGCCTGGGTTCTGTGCTCCCCTCCCTTGGACTCCGTGCTGCTGTCTCAGGCGCCCGGGCTCAGAGTGTCTCTGGGCTGGGCCACAGCTGGAGGCCCTGGGGAGCACACTGGGGGCGGGGGGGCATGAACTGGGCAGCATGACCTGGAGACGTCGCGTCGTCTTGCGCTCAGTCTGCTGTCCGTGGCCGGCCTCGACTCTCTCACGGAGCGGGAAGGCGTCTGGACCTCCCCATCCCCAGTGGCCTCCCTCTGGTTGTGTTGGCCCAGGGACGCCTGCCTGGGGCCAGGTTGGAGTCCTCCCTGAGGGCGTGCTGCCCTCGGGGGTGTTAGGAACCCCGTACGTTATCACAGTCAACACAGAGCGAAGGACCTGGAGGCAGGTGTCCACGGCTGCCCCAGCCAGCTGCACCAACGCTGCTTTGATCCACCTGGGTGACAAGAGTTTCTGTCCAGAACAGGGAAGCTGGAAGACAGGGAGGACTCTTGTGGTTCAAGAGACGTAAGACCCGTGTGAGCGAAGTCGAAGGAGGAAAGCTTCCCCCCACCACCCCATAGGGACGCAGCAGCCTGTCCTGGACCCCGAGGCGGGACGTGTGGCCCAGCGGGTCCCAGAAGCAGGTCTGGAAGCAGGATGTGGGGTCTTTTGGGAGCCAAGCCAGCTTGGCTGTCTCTCCAGGCCTACACATGTCACCACTACCCTGAGCCTCTTGCCTCAACGTCCATTCTTTTGTGCCCCCGACGAGGTGAGCCCAGTGACAGCCTCGGTGCCTGAGCAGAGGCGTCCTCTGTTTACATGGGGGACAGAGACTGGTCGCTCCTACTCCAGACTTCCTGGAGGGGCTCTGGTGAGCCAGGCTGGCAGTTCTGGTCAGGGCGTGAGGTTCTGAGTACGGACGTGGTTGGGGTCTTCCTCTGTCCCAGGGGCAGAAGGATCCTTTTCAAGACGGCTTCCTAGAGAACAGCAAGCCCATCGGGAAGGGACTTGGACCCTCCCCACAAGGCCGTAAGGTCCATTCTGCTGCTGGTCCTGTTTTACAGATGAGAAAACTGAGGCTTGGAAAGGCTCTTTCCTGCCCAGGGCCATGCCGCTCACTAGGACTAAAGCTCACCTTGCCTTGTCTAGAAGCAGGCTTTCCTCCCTGCCTCTCCTGTCCACTGCAACTCACGAGCGAGGGAGCTGCCCGACGTGGGAGCCAGGTGGGGGTCGGGGCCTTGTGCTCTGGCGTTCTCACCCTCTCCCCACGGCCATCTCTTGCCCCTACAGCCCACCTCCTCCCCATGCCACGCTTTGAGTCCTTTTAGAGTCTTAATCGGTTTCTTTGAGAAGATTCCCCTTCTTGTTTCCTCTGCTAGGAACTCAGTGCTGCTCGGTAACACTCAAGGCCCAGCGGCCACGAGACCTTCCCCAGCCCCCTCGCCGAGCTGGGAGGGATCCTCTCCCAGCAGCTCTACGGGAAGGGCTATTTCAGATGCTGACTATCTGGATCTCGTCCTGCAATCTGTCACTCCCTTTCACGAGTCGCAAGAGGTATAGGGAATGGAATTTCTAGGGTTTTTTTTTTCCTCTCACTGTAGATTTTTCTAGGCCATATTCCGAGACAAGCTTTTAGGGCACACCAGCTCAATGATTTTGTAGCCCTCTTCCGGGCAAGGGGGTTCGGTCTCCCACCACATGGGTGGTGGAGGGGGATGGGTCACCCTGAGAAGGCAGAGCAGCGGTGGGGTCTTTTCATCCGAATGTCTGGCTGGATAGTGGAGAAAATGAGAGTCCGGGGCTGCAGGGAGAGGTCGCAGGGCGTCGCCCCCGAGGTCAAGGCCAGGACTCCAGTTTCTCGGTTGGTGGGGGGGCCGCTTCCACTCGTTAGCGTCGGAACTAAACTCAGTCTTCTGTGCGGTGTCCTCAGCTTGTTCCAGTTTCACACCCAGGGAGATGGCCGTGCCAACGCTGGAAAAGAACAAAGGGGCCCAGAAACGTGGGCTTTTCCCCTTGGCTTGGTTACTCCATAGCTGTTGAGCACCTACTGTGTGCCAGGCTGTGTAGTAGGGGCTGGGGACCCAGCAGTGCAGTGAGCTTCGAGCTGGGGCAGAAAGTCCCAGCAAGAGAGACTCTTGCAAGTGCAAAGGCCCTGGGGTGCCAGTGAGTGCGTCAGGTTCAAGGAAGAAAAGAGTTAGTTGCTCAGTCGTGGCCAACTCTTTGAAACCCCTATGGGCTGTAGCGCACCAGGCTCCTCTGTTCATGGGATTCTTCGGGCAAGAATTCTGGAGTGGGTAGCTATTCACTTCTTTAGGGGATCTTCCCCACCCAGGGATCGAAGCCCAGGTTTCCTGAATTGCAGGCAGATTCTTTCCCGTCTGAGCCACCAGGGAAGGACAAGAGGAGGCTGGTAGAGCAGAAATGGAGTGACCCAGAAGGGAAGAGCGGGCCGAGAGGAGGGTTCAGAGGCAGGCAGGACCTCAGCGTGACAGACCCGTGTCCTCAGGGGCACGAGGAGGCAGAGGCGCTCTGATTTCTTTGGGAAACCATCGGAAAATGGTTAAGCAGCAAAGTGGCGTCACCTGATAGGTTTTTCTGAAGCTCATTCTGTGTCGAGGTTCAGAAGATGATGACCGTTCAGACTAGAGTGGCAGTGACTGCCGGCCTCCAAGCTGAGCGGGACTGGATGTTTCCGTGTGAAGCGCTGAGCCTGAAACTGGCCCAGGAGGGGGGCCTGGTTCACAACCACTCACTTCGAGAAGCTTCTGTGTTGTTTAGAAAACATGAGTCACTTAGTTGGTTAGTTTTTCAGCCTCCCTCTCTGATGCTCACAGAGGCCTGTGATGCCTGCCAAGCTCTCTCCGTGTCCAACAGAGTGTGTTCCTATCGCCTCTTGGGTGGTTTTCCACTTTCTTCTAGAAAGAATGGGCATCCTCCCAGACAAGGGGCCAAACGCAGCCTCGGCCTTGATTTTTGTCTGGTTGGTTGCCAGAGAGCCAGTTCTGCCAGGCTTGGGCAAAGCATGGAGTGTACTGACTTGCGTGACAGAGAGGACCGCGCGTCATCTGCGTCAGTCAGCTTATCCGGGGAAAGCTGCGGTGACAAACGTGCCTCTGATCTCAGTGGCCTGAGACCACGAAGGGTTCTTTCCTGCTCACACCACCTGTTTGTCATGCTACCCCAGGGGGCACACACGGGGACCCAGATTCTTGCAACAGCCATCATCTCAGACGTTTTGGTTGCCATGCCCATGGGCAAGGAAACAGTAGGGAGGTGAAGGGTGATGAGGGTGGGGGGAATCTCAGGAAGTGACATAAGTTAGTTTTGGGAAAACTCATTTGGACAAAACAAGTTTTGATGATCCATCCAAGCCCATACCCAGAGGGAATAAAGCCAGAAATCCTGAGTGAGTAGCCTTCATGACCACCAGAAGCGAAAATCCAGGGATTCTCAGCGACAGGCCCGTGTGTCCCTCTGTCCCCGGGCCCAGCTCTCGGCCCCACCTCCCGTTGTGTGCAGACTGCATGGACAGGCTGGTTCTCCCCCTGACGTGCTGTGATGCCCGCTGGCTGCCCACAGCCCGCATCCTCCCACCTCGTGGCCAAGATCGCCTTCCTCAGCATCCAGACCTCAGAACGTCTCAGAAAAAGGCCATTGCCCCTCTGTGGGTCATGGATGGGTTGCTGGTGAAGATGCCTCCTCCCAGGGACCCAAGCAGATGCTGACCTACGAGGCTGTGACTTGCAGTGGCTTGGGTGACCTCAGGAAGCTCACTCAACCTCTCTGAGCCTCACCCACCTCACTTGTCAACCAGGAGCAGTACCAGTATTGAGCTCATGCAAAGAAAGCACGTAGAAGACGTGTGGATGTTTGGAAACACAGTAGCTGTTGGCAACTGGCAGCCAGACTCCAGAGGCACAGCGCTGGGGGTCTGTGCTCACAGGATGTCTGACCTTGGGCCTCCTTGAGGAGCAGAGGAGGACCCTAACCCTGCATGCACAGGAGGAACCAGTTAATAGAGTGCTTCCCATTTGCCAAGCACTGTTGCAGCATTTTCCATGTATTAATTCATCTACTCCTCAACCACTTCCCTGTGAGTAGGAACTGTTATTATCCCCGCTTTACAAATGAAGAGCCTGGCGACCTGCAGCCAGTCAACAGCAGCGCTAGGCTCTGAATTCAGGCCAGTGTAGCCCCAGAGCCCACATCCCTCATCATGGCACCCTGCTACTTCTGCAACATAGAGGCAAGAAATCCACTGAGCCCCGGCTGCTGCAGGAAGACCAAATGAGATGAAAGAGTTCATTTACTGAAAAAAAAAAAACAAAGCTGGTTTAGCAGCACTGCAGTGATGACAGAAATGATGGGAATGATGTTAACAGCGGTGTCGGTAGGGATGTGGTGACTGATGGTGGTGATGAGGACGAGGCTGTGATGAGGATGACGGTCAGTAATGGTGAGGATGGTGGTGGCGATGGTGGTGATGGTGAAGATGATGTGATGATGGTGATGCTGGTGGGGGTGGTGACGGTGATGATGATGGTGGTGTGGTCCTGATGGTGGTGGTGACGGTGGTGTGGTCCTGATGGTGATGGTGATGATGGTGGTGGTGATGGTGGTGTGGTCCTGATGGTGGTGGTGACGGTGATGATGATGGTGGTGTGGTCCTGATGGTGATGGTGATGGTAACGATGCTGCTGCTGCTATGATGAGGCTAACGGTGGTAGCACTGGTGACGGTAATGGTGATGATGGTGATGGACCCCTCTGCTGTCCCTCAGGGCCATATCTCAGAGCGGAAGTCTCACTGTGTCCAGCATCCAGAGGGCAGGGATTGTCCATGCAGTGGAAGTTTTTCACAAAGCAGTCAGAGATTATATGATCCCCAAAGCTCGCCTTTCTCTTACACAACTTGTGGGAGCGGAAGGGAACCCATTATTTTTAAGGCCAGATTAAGAACTTGGTAAATCTCATGTTAGTCTACATCCGTCTCTCTTTTGTCTAAAATTTTCTTGGTTCACAAAATCCCAAACTCTGGGAACCCCTGGCTAGCAGATCTAGAAACGGTCTCTTTCTGGAACATTTGTTTCCTCTGGTAAACACGTGGACATGTACACATACACACACACACACACACACACACACACGTGTTGACTACACACTCTGCTCCTGCGACCTGGAACCTCTGACCCCAGCCGGCGGCCGGCACCAGCCAGCTCTCAGAGCCCAGCAGTTCCCTAGACAACCAGCACAGAGCCTGCACGTGGGGCTTAAGCAACAGAAAATAAGCAATTGTAATAATAGTTAACAGCCCATCCCCACAGTCGGTCAATGGTTTCCTGAGCTGCGTTGGGTTCCAATCGCACTATCCTCCAGGGCCTGGGGAGTGTGTTGCCCACTCGGATGGCACAGGGATGGCCTGGCCAGACGCTCTGCCCGCCCCACATGCTCCCTGCTCCGCTACACAGCTATCTGACTCCTGGGGCCCTCAGCCCAGCCAGCATCCCCACCCCCAAGACCCTGAGCCCCAGAGAGCAGAGGCCCCACCCTCTCTAAGTCCTCCTAATCCCCGCACGTGGGGCACAGGGCCTGGCCTCCAGGTGGACCTGATGAATAGTAACTGGATGTGAGCACGTGTGTGGTACAGGATGCCAGGGAGAAGGGCACGTGCAGCCTGGCTGCCAAGCACAGCAGACATGCGTGCAGCCTGGCTGGACCAGTGCCCCCGGGTCCCTCCGACTGCGTGCAGTGTGTTCCTATTTGCTGATTTACAGTGGACTGTTGGGATTAGGTCTGCCAGCTTCGACATCACATGTCTGCCAGGAGTGAGACACCAGAGGTGATACAGAGGGAAGAACTAAGGCCAGATCCCTGCCTTTAAGCACCAAGAGGGCACTCAGCCCTCACCAAGGACCCGTTGGTGTGGTCTGCTGGTTCTCAGCCTGGCCCTGGAGCCCGTCTTCTGGCCGAGGACCCATCCCAGCCCTGCTGTTTGGCAGGCATGTGCCTTGGCCTCGGCAATCCTCAGCAGACCCATCTATAAAATGGGTCCAGCAGTCTTACCTCCCTCACCAGGCTTCTGTGACCACCAAGTGGGAGCCTGGATGGGCACAAATCGTGACCCAGGGGAGGGACTCAATACATGTTAGTGAGGACAGAGATGTTACAAATCCAGGTTCTTGGACTCTTTAATCAACAGAAATGGATAAAGAGGCCAGATGAGGATCAGGCCAGGCGTTACTAGGACTCACGCTGCCCCACGAGGGGCAGAGAACGGGAAACTCGCTCCTTTGCTGTGCTCCAGGGGAGCGAGCTGGTTCCGTAAATGGGGTGAGGGTAGGGGCGGGTCGGTGGCTTGGGCCAAAGGAGTGACCGAGGTGGTCTGCCCACCCCCTCGGCGGTGCCGTGTGCAGAGATCTCGCATGGCACCTGCTTTTGCTCCTTGCTCCTCGGAAGGGGCCGTTGGGCTTTTTGATCTCTGTGTATCTTGTCCAGAGTCTGCCCCAGTTCCTTTGAGTTTCTCTGTATCTGTCACTGGAGGGGATGTTTGTCCGGGTGCAAACACTGCAGCGCGGGGTCCCACATCCCAGCCTGTCCCAAAGACAGCAACGACAAAGCAAAGACAGACGCCAAGCAGAGGCGAGTGGCTCTCTCCACGGCGAGGACACACGGGGATAGGAAGGGTGGCATGAGATGGACCGAAAGTAGGGGAGCCACCCTTGGCTGGAATTGGCGGGACCTGCAGAGTGGCACACGTACGCCCTCCCCAGGGGTCATGACGGGCAGATGAGTGGGTACAGGAGCAGCGCTTGGAACAGGGCCTGGGACCCAGCCAGTGCTCAGCGCCAGGGACCACAGTGGGCATGCGGCTGTTACCGAGATTCAGGGAATTTTAACTTTCGTATCATTGCAGCCTCAGGTGGGCTGATGGGAGAGGCTCGGCGAGCCGAGTCCCAGAGAACCTTTAAGGCAGTGTTAGCTGCTGTGACATGCAGGTCCCTGGAGTGTAGCGCAAGGCAGGACAAGTGTGCTACCCACTTTAACAGCTAACGCACAGCGACCCAGGCATTGCTAGGAATCCTTGAGGATCCCATCATCCTCTTGGGCCTGGGAGTCCTAGCTTTGAGCTGGGAGAAGCAGCAAGAGAAGGTATGGAGAGCTCCCTGGCCTGCATAGAAGCCAAGCTTGGAAGGGACACACACACACACAACCCCTCTCCCCTCCCCTCCTGCAGTGGTGTGTGCTCAAGTTCCATTGGTGAGAGCTGGTCATGTGGCCATGCCTGGCTGCAGGGGGGTGCTGGGAAATGTAGTCCTAAGCTGGCCACCTGGTCCTCTCCCCACCCCACCCCCAAAGGCAACATCACACTTTATATTAATAGAAGGGGGTGTGTATTTTTGCTGCATCAGTTGCCTCTGAGCCTGAAAGGAGTCAACTGTTATCAGGCACACCCTATTCAACGCCCTTGCAGTTGTTCACATTTCCCCTGAAAATGTGCTTTTGGGTTTGGATAAAATTACATTTTCTTTGAAACGTCGGGTCAGGGAGACGGACAACAGAGTTACAAGGGTTTACGTGAGATTTGAGCTATCCTCCTGAAGCCAACCACGAAATTTCTCTGTATTTTTCCCAGGGTTTGGGAAAGAGGGTATGCACGAGGTTTGGGGGGAAAATACCTGAACAGTAAGCCAGAAGCAGCTGTATTTCTTGCCTTTGTGCTGTTGTGGGCTTTTCCCCCACAGCTCTAAGCTATCAATTAAGTCTAACTACACCATTCATCTACTTTCCCGTGAAATTTACCTCGAAATCTGCTGAGTTAGAGAAGTAAGCAGAGGACTTAATTAGGAACTTAATCATGTTTGTTTGGTTTTTGTTTGTTTTAGGAGAAAGTCATGATAATCAGGGGGTTCCCAGGTGGCACAGTGGTAAAGAATCCACCTGCCAATGCAGGAGACGCAAGAGATGCGAGTTCGATCCCTGGGTTGGGAAGATCCCCTGGAGAAGGAAACGGCAACCCGTTCCAGTATTCTTGCCTGGGAGATCCCATGCACAGAGGGGCCTGGGGGGAGCTACAGTCCGTGGGGACGCAAAGAGTTGGACACGACTGAGTGACTGAACACAAAAGCAATAATAAGCAAAATAGTAATAAACATTCTTTTTTCCCCAAAGCAGTCATCCGCAGGTTCTCATGTTTGCTGGCGGCTGGGCAGCATCACTTCAGAATACCGTTCTAGCAGGTTCCATGTGCCGAGTGGGCCTCCACTGCTCCCGCTGGGACCTGCACGGCCCTGTCTTCTTTGCAGAGCTCATCCTCTACCACCTGAGGACCCTGGAACTTAGCCTCCACTGGGGACCGGAGCTTGGGACTCTCCAGCAGTCATCCTTGGCGTTCATCGGCATCCCCCACAGTTTGCAAAGTTTGGCCACAGAGCAGGGCCTCATCTCTCTCCCAGATCTTTCCCCAGGAGAAGCGGGTCCCACACTTCCGAGGTCAGACAAAGGCGGGGGCCCGGCCAGCCTCTCATGGTCTCAGCGTTTGGGGACCATGGCTTTCTAAGTGATGTCTCTCTTCCCTCTCTGCAGAAACTCGTGCAGACCGCAGCAAGAAACTCTTCCGGCACTACACAGTCGGCTCCTACGACAGCTTCGATGCCTCCAGGTAAGACGTGGTTCCTCCTGCCAGGCCCCCTCCGCTCAAAGATGCTCGTAGGTGTCAGGAAGGCGCTGGACCATCCTGCATGGAGCACTCGGGTCCTTAGCTCGTTTCCTTCTGTGTGTCCCCTGTCACCCAGCCCCCCCACCCCTGTGGACATGGGCTGGAATGATGGAGACCACCATCTTCCAGAGGACCCGCTTGAGAAGTGGTCTCCCGGCCGCCTGCAGCTCACAGTCAGGCTGGAACCTACGGGTGGGGGGCTCAGGGGAGAGGAGGAGAGCCTGGCCTTGTTTGAGGGGAAAGAGGGACAAGTGGGCAAGATGACCTTGCTGGGCCACAGGAGCCTGGAGATGGCCCCACGTGGCAGCGTCTTCCTGGGGGACATGAGGGTGCCCTCCAGCTTCCACCTCATTTGCATCTTCCCTGCTCCTCCGGCCACTGAGCTGAAGATTTGGTCAGAGGAGGGCTCATCCTGGTGACCTGAAACCTGGCAGACCTTGCAGGAGGGGCGGGTTTGCTTTCTGGATCCTTCAGAAGTGGCTCATTTGGTTCCTGCAGAGAGCGTTGTGGCACGGGGCGGGGGTTCAGATTTTCCAGCAGAAACACACTCGGTGTAACGCAGGGAGCCCTTCCTCGGGTCCCCGGCACCTCTGCCTTTTAGCTTTGGGGGCTGTGGAGGCGGCCGGGGTCCTGCTGGGCGAGGGGGAGCGCCGTTTTGGACCACGACTCCAAGAAGAGCTGGGAGCGAGCAGCACTTGCGGCCCGTGTTCCCGCCGCGGTGTCAGTTTCTCTGGCTCTGACTGTCCCCAGGCGCGAAGTTTCTCTGTCCCGTCATCCAGACTAAGGGTTCTTACTGGACGAGGCGGGGGCGGGGGGTTCAATGAGGACCAGCCTGGGAAGCAGAGGAGGCAGGGCACACGCTCGAGCTCCGCCTCGCCGGACGGCCAACCGGGCCCCTGTCTGGAGTTCCCTGCCCTCCTCACCTCCTGAGAAGCTCCGGGCTGTGGAAGGATCTGGACCCCTGCCCTTGGTTCTCCCCGGACTCTCTCGGTGGGATCTTAATGCTCGTCTGCCTTCTGAGGGGTGGAACCTGGTTTCATGTGTTTGTTTTTACTGAGTTAAAATTTCTGTAACCTAAAGTGACCATAAAGCGCCCAGTTCAGCAGCATTTAGTGTTGTGCAGCCATCGCCTTTATCGGGCTCCCCTGGGGGCTCAGCGGTAAAGAACCCGCCTGCTGGTGCAGGAGACACAGGTCCAGTCCCTCGTCCGGGAAGATCCCCTGGTCAAGGACGTGGCAACCCACTCCAGTACTGTTGCCTGGGAAATCCCATGGAGAGAGGGGCCTGGCGGGGCTGCAGTCCGTGGAGTCACAGAGTTGGATACGACTTAGCAGCTAAACAACAACATCGCCTTTATCTGGTTCCAAAGCATTTCTGTTGCCCCGAAAAGAAGCCCCCTAACCCATGAAGCAGTCTCCATCCTTCCCTGCCCCATGCCCCTGCAGCCACCAATCTGCTTTCTGTCGCTGAGGATTAGCCTGTTCTGGACATCTCCCAGAAGTGGAATCCTACGGTGTGTAGCCTTCTGCGAGCGGCTTCTTTACTTAGTAGAATATTTTCAAGATTCGTCCATGCTTTAGCATGTGTTAGCATTTCATCCCTTTTTTTCCTCTAATTTTTTATTGAGGTGAAATACAAGTGGGCTTCCCTGAGAGCTCAGTTGGCAGAGAGTCTGCCTGCAATGCAGGAGACTCTGGTTCGATTCCTGGGTCAGAAAGATCCGCTGGAGAAGGCATAGGATACCCACTGCAGAATTCTTGGGCTTTCCTGGTGGCTCAGCTAGAAAAGAATCCTCCTGCAATGCAGGAGACCTGGGTTCAATCCCCGAGTTGGGAGGATCCCCTGAAGAAAGGAAAGGCTACCCATTCTCCAGTATTCTAGCCTGGAGAATTTCATGGACTGTACAGTGCATGGGGTCGCAAAGAGTCGGACATAACTGAGCGACAC
Organism: Capra hircus; assembly: GCF_001704415.2. Taxonomy (NCBI): domain Eukaryota; kingdom Metazoa; phylum Chordata; class Mammalia; order Artiodactyla; family Bovidae; genus Capra; species Capra hircus. Next base: position 48,813,148 of record NC_030836.1, on the reverse strand, counting down.
TCACTTTCAGTGCAAGATGCAAGTAACAAAATTTACCACCATGACCATGTGTAAGTGTGTAGCTCAGTGGCACATTGCTGTTGTTCAGGCGCTCAGTGGTGTCTGACTCTTTGCAGCCCCCTGAACTGCCGTTGTTTTCAATCGCTCAGTCGTGTCCGACTCTTTGCGACCCCATGGACTGCAGCACACCAGGCCTCCCTGTTCTCGCTGTCTCCCGAGCTTGCTCAGACTCATGTCCTTTGAGTCAGTGACCCCATCATAACCATGTCTGAGCGCACAGCTCAGTGGCGTCAGGTACGTTCACATCGGTCTCTGGCAGTTACCGCCATCCATTGCCAGAAAATTGTCATCTTTCCAACCTGACCCTCTGTCCCCATTAAACATTCACTCCCCACCCCCTCCCCCAGCTCATGGCCCCCACCGGCCTGCTTTCTGTCTCTAGGAATCTGCTCTAGGGGCCTCCTCCTAAGTGGAATCACACGCTATTTGTCGTTGTATGTCTCGCTGCTTTCACCGAGCATAACGTCCTCAAGATCTGTCTGTGTTGTACCAGGTGTCAGAATAGCCTTCCTTTTTGAGGCTGAATAATATCCCGTCGTGGGGAGGGACCACGTTTTGTGTATCCATTCATCCGTGGATGGGCGCTTGAGCTGCTTCTACCTTCCGGCTGTTGTAAATAGGCTGCTGTGGGCACTTGTGTACAAGTGTTTTTGTGAACACCTGTTTCCAGGTCTTTTGTGTGTATACCTAGGCGGGGAGCTGCTGGGTTTAGTGTTTCCCTGCCCCAGCCTCCCTTCTCTCATAAACAAGATGTGCTGGAACAGAAATGTGATTCCAAGCAGAGTAGCCAGTCCCCTCTTTCAGAGGGCTTTCGGGCTCTTCAGACCTTGCTGAGACTGCCCACCGCCTGACCCTAAAAGCCCAGGCTATGGGCTTGGCCGCCAGCACAGTCCAGAAAGGGTGCTCAGAGAAGCGATGGTTTCCAGGGAGTCAGGCCTGCCCCTGGCTTCTGCTGCTGAGTCTCTATCTGGGTCAGACGAGTTATTTGTGCCTCAGCAGGAGGCCCCCCGTCAAAGTGGACCCTGGGCCCATGGTCACAGTCAGCACGCTGTCATACTTGGCTTCCATTCTAGCAGGGAGGGGCGCCTGAGGCTCCAAAAAAACTCCGGGAGCTGTTGCCATGGTGACTTGGAGGGCTGTCCAGGCTGGGAGTGGGGCTTTGAGGGAAGGGGCCCTCTGAGAGCTGGGAGGGCTGGGCGTGGCTCACCCACAGGCTGTGGCCTTGGCAGAGCCGTGTCCCCACGAGATCCGTCACCAGCAGAGAGTGGCCAGCAGGCCACCCTCGGCGTGTGTGTGTGTGAGGGCGGGTGTGTACGCACACTCAGCGCTCGAGGCGGGCTGGGCTGCTTCCCCACAGAGGCACCGTGGAAGGGCCTGACCTGATTGAGCTGGGAGGAGAGAAGACCCTGGCGCTGGGCGGTCTGGGCCACGTGTTCTGTGACTGAGAACAGGTCCAGAGAGCGGCAGGGATGTCTGCTGCAGCTCAGCCAGCAGAGGACGCGTGGAGCCCTGCTGGCTACTGAGCGACAGCACAGAGCCTCCCCCATCTAGGGAGGAAGTCACGCAGGGTGGGCATCATCTTGGTGGAATGTCACAGAAGTCTGGACCAGATGACCTCCAAGATGGGGGCCACGTCAGCATCCCTGTTTTGTCCACAGATAAAGGCTTAGGTTCTCCCTGTGTGCTGAGCACCTGTTGTGGGCCGGTACCCGAGATCATAGAGGGGGAGGACTGTAGGCCACACCTGGGTCACATGATAGCTGCTGAGCAGATGGCAGAAGCTCTGGCCTTGACCGCACTTTGGAAGCCAGCCCTCCTTTCCCACAAGGAGGAGTCACACAGGCCCCACATGGACCCCACGTGACGTGGTGTTGCCACGAAAGAAATCAGAATGATGACCGTTCTGTTCATTAACTTCCTGCCACGTGCCAGCCACCTTGCATGGATCACAGCACCACTGACCAGTGACCCTGAGCCACCTGGAACACTGGTGTCATCGTCCACTTGGCAGGAGGACCCTGGAGAGGAGATGGCGGGGGCAGGGGGCAAGTTAGGGACTCGGTGCTCAGCCACGTGAGTGTCTGAGTATCAGAGTGCACAGCCCATGCCTTCTGCACCCCTTCTCCCGGGGTGAAGCTGTTACTGCCCCGGGCTGGCCCAGGGAGCAGCCTGGGATTGAGGAAGATGGGTGAGGGTGAGAGGCCAGATTTTCTGTCAGGACAGAAGCACCACCCCGTGGAGGGTGTTGGGAGGTGGGAGCAGTGACGTTGCCTTGGTTACCACAGCACCTGTGAGCTTTTCCATAAAGGGCACAGGGGCCCACCTGTGGGATCCTGCTGCAGCCCCCAGCTGACCTTATCCAGACTGTGAGTTTGGCAAAGGCATTGGAGGGCGGGCAGTGAGGCAGCCTGGGGCCCCTGGGTGCCATCGTCTCCCAGGCCTGGCAGAGGCAGCTCCAGAGTGGATGTTGAAGTGAGAAGCTGACCTCTGGTCCTCTGAGTGAGTGGCAAAGAGCGTCCAGGGGGCTTGCATGCTGTAGTGTGGCCTCACACCAGCTGGGCACTTGGTTAGCCCACTTCCAGATGCATGATAGACATAGAGGTCTGGGGGCCGCTGCAGCCTCTGGGCCGATCACCCATGGTGGCCTGGACTGGTGGCTCGGGGCTCAGGCCTCCCCTTGGCAGAGGCAGATGTGGTGAAAGGAAATGCCGCAGGAAGCAAGACTCAGTGGAGACAGTTTCTGAATCAGTCAGGAGGTTTCTCCCCTTCCCACCCCCTCTCACATCAGAAACTTGACTCGGAGACTCAGAGCTGAGAGCGCAAGGGCACGGACACACCCGGTCATGGTAGAGCGTGTCTGGTTGCTTGAGCTGATTCCCGCCTCAGATTCCCTGCCATCTACCCATCCTGCACGTGATAGAAGGATCCAGAAACGTGGACACATGTCCAGGTCAGAAGGCAGAGGACGTGGGGCCGTTTCTACAACAGAACCTTAAGGTAGTTCAGTGTCATATTTTAAAACACTTCTCAACCCAGGAAATAGCGTCTCAAGTTCTCAGTGTCTTAAATTGGATCCCCAGCCTCATTAGGGTGGGGCATCCAGGGGAGGTCTATCTGGGACAGGCAGGGGGGACCCCAGCATCTCACCCCAGGACGATTAGACTCCATCTGTCCATCCATCCATCTGCCCGCCAGGTACACATCCGTCCAACTACCTGTCCACTCAGCCAAACAGCCAGCTAGCTGTCTTCCCAGTCATCTACCCACCCGTCCATCCAACCACCCACCCATCCATCCAACCACCCACCCATCCATCCATCTACCCACCATCCATCCACCCACCATCCATCCACCCACCCACCCGTCCATCCAACCACCCACCCGTCCATCCAACCACCCACCCACCCACCCATCCAACCACCCACCCACCCAACCACCCACCCGTCCATCCACCCACCCACCCACCCGTCCATCCATCCATCTATCCAACCACCCCCCCGTCCACCCGTCCATCTATCCAACTACCCACCCACCCATCCATTCATCCATCTATCCAGCCACCCACCCGTCCATCCAACCACCCACCTGTCCATCCAACCACCCACCCGTCCATCCAACCACCCACCCGTCCATCCAACCACCCACCCACCCACCCATCCAACCACCCACCCACCCAACCACCCACCCGTCCATCCACCCACCCACCCCACCCGTCCATCCAACCACCCACCTGTCCATCCAACCACCCACCCGTCCATCCAACCACCCACCCATCCGTCCATCCATCTATCCAACCACCCACCCATCCACCCAACCACCCACCTACCCACCCATCCATCCACCACCCACCCATCCATCCACCCACCCACCATCCATCCACCCACCCGTCCATCCAACCACCCACCCGTCCATCCATTTGCCCATTCATCCCCCAATCCATTCATCCCCTCCATCCCTTTGTCCATCTATCAGCCAGCACTCATCAAAACCTAATTATTCAGGATGTTAAAGATATGGGAGTAAACAGGACAAGCTCAGTCTCTGACCTCATATAGCTTAAAGTGTAATTAGTGAAGAGAACAACAAGCTGAACAAACAAATAAACCAAAAAACCACCCCTCTTTGTGGTTATGCTATGAAGTGGGTCAGTGGTACCATCAGGCAGCCCCTTGGGCAGGCTGCGGAAGGCTCACTCTGGCTAGGGAGCCAGCGAAGGGCTCTCAGAGGAAGTGACTTTTGAGTTGAAACCTGCATTGTTATTGTTTAGCTGTTACGTCATGTCTGACGCTATGCGACCCCGTGCACGGTAGCCCGCCAGGCTCCTCTGTCCATGGGATGCTGCAGGCGGGAACACTGGAGTGGGTTGCCATTTCCTCCTCCAGGGGATCTTCCCGACCCAGAGATAAACCCGCGTCTCCTGCAGTGGCAGGTGGGCTCTTGACACTGAGGCAACTGTGGGGGAGCCCATGAAGACTGAGGGGGGATCAGCAAATCCTGCAACACGGGTGAGAAGCGCTTGACAGCGGCAGGGAGCCCGGAGAGCAGGGAGGACGAGGTCAGGGCAGACCTGGGGCTTCTTGGAAGGCGTGTGTGTTTCTCACACTTGGAGAAGGGGAGATTGGGGGGCTCCAAGCCCAAGAGGGACATGGTCTGGTCCACGTGGCCACAGGAAAGCAGAGGATGAATGGACGAGTTCTGGGACCTTCACCGCCATCCTGGTGTGGTTTGGCAATGGTGGGTTGGGCTGGGGAGGAGGTGGGAGTGGAAGGGTGGATGGAGGCAAGGGACGGGGTGATGCTGGAGTGGACGGGCCATGCCGAGGCCTGGAGGCAGGGGTGACGGACACCAGGGTGGGGGCCCCTTTCCCTTGGGCTTTACAGGGAGGGGCCCCCGGAGGTAAGGGGGTCAGACCCAGCCCTGCCAGCAGCTCTGCCGCACGGGCAGCTTCTCACATGCTCGGAAGGATCGTGCTCACAAACGAGGGTCTCCGAAGGTGCTCGATTTCATCATTCATCCCCCTTAGTGAGACCAATGTGCACTTAGAGATTGAATTAGCAGGGTGGCCAATCTCGCCTGTTCACCAGTTGAACATCACCGTCCGCAGCTACTTATTTTCTTGGCTTTCAGACATCATAGTCCAATTTTTATCTTTTGAAAATGGTAATTGGAAATAGATACACACGTTAAAAAATTCAGCATGCCCACAAGTGCTACAGAATGTAGAGCGCGCCTGCTTCTCATCCTCACCGCGCAGCTGGTTCTCTCCCTGGGGAGCGCCTCCGTTCCTGGTTTCCTGAGGCTCTTTCCAGGGATGGTCTCAGCACGTGCATCCTGTGTGCGTGCTCAGGTGCTCCAGTCGTGTCTGACTCTTTGAGACCCCATGACCTACTGGCTCCTCTGTCCATGAGACTCTCCAGGCAAGAACACTGGAGCGGATTGCCATTTCCTCCTCCAGGGGATCCTCCCGACCCAGGGATCGAACTTGCGTCTCCTGCACCTCATGCGTTGGCAGGCAGATTCTTTACCACTTGAGCCGCCTGGGAAGCCCCAGGTGGTGCATATTGTCTGAAGCCTTTTAAAGCCCTTGAAAATAGAGCATCCTGAGTTTTCTATCTGACTTTCCAACCAAGTCCCTGTGTGACCTTGGGCAACTCGCTGTCCAGCTCGGTGCCTCAGTCCCTGACCCGCCCCCCAACCTGGCTCCCAAAGTGCAGATCATGCTCCTGACTCTTGCCGTATCCCCAGCGGTGTTCATGTCAGGATGAATGAGATATGTGTTTGGTGCTTGCAGCTCCTTCGAAGCATGTGCTATATAAATCCAGAGGGATGCTGGATGTGGACGCGTGTGTGGGTAGCTGGCTTTCCTTTGAAACCCTAGCTCTGTGTTCTGGAAGACTGCCGCGGCGTGTAGGTAGTAAGAACTGAATGGCAAGGCGTTGATTTTCCCCCATTCTTCCTGCACCATCATTTTATATTTCTCCATTTTTTATTATTCCTTAGACTCAAGAAGGTGGGATCCATCTCTGAGGATGTGCGCTAGCTAGATCCATAAGGAAAAGCACTCTTGTTCTCCTCCTTTGTAATTGATGACTGGACCCAGGAGTTGGGCATGGAGCCTTTGGGGCAGCTCCTTTGGGAAACGGAAAGAGGTGGTTTTACTTTTTTGTCAATGCGTGTCTGTATTTTTAATTTTTGAGTTTGTACACGTCTGTATTTTTGTGCGCATGCGTGAAAGCTCGGTCCTGTCAGACCCTTTGCGACCCCGTGGAATGTAGCCCACCAGGCTCCTCTATCCATGGGATTTCCCAGACAAGAATATAGTCCATGGAGTTCTCCAGGCCAGAATACTGGAGTGGGCAGCCTTTCCCTCCTCCAGGGGATCTTCCCAACCCAGGGATCGAACCCAGGTCTCCTGCATTGCAGGCTGATTCCTTACCAGCTGAGCCACAGGGGAAGTCCTGTTGTGATTCCGCACAAGCACTCTTCTCTGCAGCCTGGCCCCTCCTTTCTTTCTCCCCTCTCTCCTCCTCACCCAATTCATCACAAGGGACTGAGCAGCCTACCCTCCACCCCACCCCCACCACTGCAAGTCGGCCCCCAGCACCTGTCCACCTTCTGACCCTCCACTGTCTGACAGCACAGGAGACCCGCTCCTTACTCTCTCTCAGGCTAAGATTTTCCCTCCCTTCACAGATTTTGCTTCAAGTGCTACAGACATATAACAAAATAAGTCACCAATTTAAGTGAATCACAAGACAGGGCTGGAAAAGGAAGAAAGTGTTGTCTTTCCACCTCTCCCAGCCTCATCCACACAGCCCCACATGGCAGAGTCAGACAGTCAGTTCACTCCCTCAGTCGTGTCCGACTCTTTGTGGCCCCATGGACCACAGCATTCCAGGCTTTCCTGTCCATCACCAACTCCTGGAGCTTACTCAAACTCATGTCTGTCAATTTGGTGATGCAATCCAGCCATCTCATCCTCTGTCGTCCCCTTCTCCTCCTGCCTTCAGGCTTGCCCAGCATCAGGGTCTTTTCCAATCAGTCAGCTCTTGACATCAGGTGGCCAAAGTATTGGAGTTTCAGCTTCAGCATCAATTGTTCCAATGAATATTCAGGACTGGTTTCCTTTAGGATTGATTGGTTGGATCTCCTTGCAGTCCAAGGGTCTCTCAAGAGTCTTCTCCAACACCATAGTTCAAAAATCAATTCTTTACTGCTCAGCTTTCTTTATGGGCCAGCTCTCACATCCATACATGACTACTGGAAAACCCATAGCTTTGACTAGATGGACCTTTGTTGGCAAATACATGTCTCTGCTTTTTAATATGCTGTCTAGGTTGGTCATAGCCTTTGTTTCAAAGAGCAAGTGTCTTTTAATTTCATGGCTGCAGTCACCATCTGCAGTGATTTTGGAGCCCAAAAAAGTAAAGTCAGCCACTGTTTCCACTGAAGTGATGGGACTGGATGCCGTGATCTTAGTTTTTTGAATGTTGAGCTTTAAGCCAGCTTTTTCACTCTTCTCTTTCACTTTCATCAAGAAGCTCTTTAGTTCCTCTTTGCTTTCTGCCATAAGGGTGGTGTCATCTGCATATCTGAGGTTATTGATATTTCTCCCAGCAATCTTGATTCCAGCTTGTGTTTCTTCCAGTCCAGCGTTTCTCATGATGTACTCTACATATAAGTTAAATAAGCAGGGTGACAATATACAGCCTGGACGTACTCCTTTCCCGATTTGGAACCAGTCTGTTGCTCCATGTCTGGTTCTAACTCTTGCTTCTTGACCTGCAGACAGATTTCTCAGGAGGTAGGTCGGGTGGTCTGGTATTCCCATCTCTTGAAGAATTTTCCAGTTTGTTGTGATCCACACAGTCAAAGACTTTGGCGTAGTCAATAAAGTAGTAGATGTTTTTCTGGAACTCTCTTGGTTTTTCCATGATCCAGCAAATGTTGGCAATTTGATCTCTGGTTCCTCTGCCTTTTCTAAATCCAGCTTGAACATTTGGAAGTTCTTGGTTCACATACTATTGAAGCCTAGCTTGCAGAATTTTGAGCATTACTTCGCTACCGTGTGAGATGAGTGCAATTGTGCAGTAGTTTGAACATTCTTTGGCATTGTCTTTCTTTGGGATTGGAATGAAAACTAACCTTTTCCAGTCCTGTGGCCACTGCTGAGTTTTCCAAATTTGCTGGCATATTGAGTGCAGCACTTTCACAGCATCATCTTTTAGGATTTGAAATAGCTCAACTGGAATTCTGTTATCTCTACTAGCTTTGTTAATAGTGATGCTTTCTAAGGCCCATTTGACTTCTCACTCCAGAATGTCTTTCTCTAGGTGAGTGATCACACCATCATGATTATCTGGGTCATGAAGATCTTTTTTGTATAGTTCTGTGTATTCTTGCCACCTTTTCTTAATAGCTTCTGTTTCTGTTAGGTCCATACCATTCCTGTCCTTTATCGAGCCCATCCTTGCATGAAATGTTCCCTTGGTATCTCTAATTTTCTTGAATAGATCTCTAGTCTTTCCCATCCTATTGTTTTTCTCTATTTCTTTGCAGTGATCACTGAGGAAGGCTTTCTTATCTCTCCTTGCTATTCTTTGGAACTCTGCATTCAGATGGGTGTATCTTTCCTTTTCTCCTTTGCCTTTCACTTCTCTTCCTTTCTCAGCTATTTGGTAGGCCTCCTCAGACAGCCGCTTTGCCTTTTTGCATTTCTTTTTCTTGGGGATGGTCTTGATCCCTGCCTCCTGTACAATGTCACAAACCTCTGTCCATAGTCCTTCAGGCACCCTGTCTATCAGATCCAGTCCCTTGAATCTATTTGTCACTCCCACTGCATAGTAGTAAAGGATTTGATTTAGGTCATACCTGAGTGGGCTGGTGATTTCCCCTACTTTTTCAGTTTAGGTCTGAATCTTGGCAGACAGACCACTTCCACTGTGTTCACTTCATTGTCCTGATGGTCACCTCTCTCACTCCCCAGTTACCTGCTATGTCTTAATTGTAGTGTGTGTGTTCCATCCCTCACTCAGTCATGTCCAACTCTTTGCGACCCCATGGACTGTAGCCCGCCAGGCTCCTCTGTCCATGGGGATTCTCCAGGTAACGATACTGGAGTCGGTTGTCATTTCCTGCTCCAGGGGATCTTCCCGACCCAAGGATCGAACCCGTGTCTCTTACGTCTCCTGCATCGGCTGGTGGGTTCTTTAACACTAGCGCCACCTGGCACGTCCATGTCTCCACTGAACAATGTAAAGCGGCACTGCCTCTTTCCTATAAAAGGCGAGGCTTTCGTCTATCTACGCCTCTTCTCCCCAGTTTCGAACACTCACTGCTGATCTGCTGATTACCTTTAAATACTGCTCTCAAACTCCTCTCTTGCTAAATGAACTTTAGGCAGGACCACTTGACCCCTCTGTTACATTCAGGTCCATACTGAAGTGTTCCACGTCCTGTCTCTCAGTTGGATTCGGAAGTTGGAAGCCAGGACTTCCCTCGTGGTCCAGTGGCTAAGACTCTGCGCTCCCAGTGCGGGAGCCCAGGTTTGATCCCAGGTCAGGGAATTAGACCCCACCTGTCCCGACTGAGTTTTCATCCCACAGCTACAGATCCTGCATGCTTCTGTCTGCTCAGTGCCTCACGCCGTGTGCGACTCTGTGACCCCGTGGACTGCAGCACCAGGCCTCCCTGTCCTTCACCATCTCCCGGAGCTCACTCAAACTCATGTCTGTTTAGTCGCTGATGCCATCCAACCATCTCATCCTCTGTCGTCCCCTTCTCCTCCTGCCTTCAGTCTTTCCCAGCATCAGGGTCTTTTCCAGTGAGTTGGCTCTTCCCATCAGATGGTCAAAGGATTAGAGCCTCAGCTTCAGCATCAGTCCTTCCAGTGAATATTCAGGACTGATTTCCTTTAGGATGGACTGGTTGGATCTCCTTGGTGTCCAAGGGACTCTCAAGAGTCTTCTCCAGCACCACAGTTCAAAAGCAGTGAAGACCTGTTGCAGCCAAATAAAAATATAAATTAAAAAAAAAGAAAGTTAAAAATCAGCAGAAAACATTAGATTATTATGATAACATAAACATTTACATGAGCTCAGGGATGGGGCTCAGACTCCAGTTCCACTTTGTAGTCGCGTGAGAAGGGTCTTTCTAGCTTCACAGGCGAGTGGATGCTTTTCCTTCCCGTCCATCAGTTTGTTGAAGATCATGACACAGGTTAGCTTAGTATTAGGGTCGTGATGTTCGTGTTTTCTTTCTTCTTTCCTTGTGGAAGAGTCGTCTTCTTTAGTGTGCCATCAAATATCCTTGTGTCCCGCTGGGCCCCTGACACTCTCGTCAGAGCCCTCTGGCTCTTGGTCCTGATATGGGATTCCCAGTGTACAGTTACTGTTCTGAGAGTCCCCTCCGTGAGCTGCTGGATAAAAGAGCTGTCCCTTGTTCTGCTGAGACACAGATTCAAGTAACAACCTCAGAAAAGGTACCTCGAGTATAAACTCTCGTAACGGAAAAGTCTCTGATTTTCACACGTGCTCAGTGTTGAGGACTTCCAGATTCAAGATGGTCATCCTGAAATACACGCGCACTGCCTGCTTTTCCTCTCCCCTTTGCTTTTCAACGACAAGTTACAGTGCTGACTCTTCGCTTCTTCCCTGGAACTTTACAGGAATATCACTGTATCTATTTTCCCTGGATGCTCTGAAATGCCCTGGTGATGGATCTGGGTGTCTTTTTTTTTTTTAATTGAGTATAGTTGCCTTATAATGTTACATTAGTTTCTGCTGTACAATGAAATGAATCAGCTGTGCGTGCGTGTGTGTGTGTGTATCTGTGTGTGTAAGAGTGTGTGTGCAGGTTCAGGCACTCAGTCATATCCGACTCTGCACGGACTGTAGCCCGCCAGGCTCCTCTTTCCATGAGATTTTCCGGCACAAATGCTGGAGTGGGTTGCCGTTTCCTCCTCCAGGGGGTCTTCCTGACCCAGGGATGGGACCCACGTCTCCTGCACTGCAGGTGGGTTCTTTACCATGTGCGTTAATATACAATATTTGTTTTTCTCTTTCTGGCTCACTTCACTCTGTGTGACAGACTTTAGGTCCATCCACGTCTCTGCAAATGATATTTATCCATTCAGTTCACCTCCTGGAGGCTCCTTCAGACTGAAGCAGCTTCAGATTTAAGAATATCCTTGTATTCTCCTCATGAAAACCCCCCTTACTTCTCTGTCTCCATCCTTCTGGATTCCCGGCTGGACCGTTTGAGTTTCGTTCCCCTGGTCCCTTCTTCTTTCTCACGTTTTCTGACTCTGCCTTTTCGCTCTGTATTCTGAGAACTTCCCTCAACTTCCCACCTGTCCCTGTAAGTTACCGTTTTGTCCATTGCATGGTGGTGTTCCAGGAACTTCTCCTTTCAGTGATGGGATAAGCTTTCCAGGCTTGAAAGAAGTGGTTTGGGGGTCTCTCTGGGGACAAACTGGAGAGCCGTGCGTGGGCACGACTTCCGTTCTCAAGGCAGAGGCCACGTCCACTGCGTGTTTGTTCCTTCGGATCAGACACAGAAAAGAGAGGAGCCAGAGGCCTGCTCCTTGCCCCACTCCTGCCGAGACCACGAGAGCAGACAAGACTCTGGTACTTGTGCGTGTGTGCAGGGTAAGAAATAGGATCCAAATTGGAGGCTGAGGGGCCCCGGTGTGTTTTTGTTCTGGAGTGAGCATGCGTGGTGGAGCCAGTGACCAGGGGCTGATGAGAGCAGGTCCTGGGGATGCTGGGTCCATGCTGGGTGGTGGAAAAGGAGGGCGCCCTCTGGTCAGGGAGGGGTGCTCGGTGCAAAGGGCTAAACCCTTGGGCCCCCTCCCAGCCTCACCTCAGCAGCCCTGTGTCCCAGACAGGAGCGTCACTCTGCTCCACCTGGTGTCCAAAGCCAGTAGTTCAACCGCAGAGCCTTGAGAGTGGGACTGAGTGGACAGTGGCGCAGGCAGCATGGGCCTGGCTCTTGGTACGTGTCCCGGGTGCATGCTGGGTCCCAGCCCCTCAGGACGGCTAGGGGTCACTGGCTTGGTGGGCCAAGTGGCCTCAAAGCACTGGACTCAGTTCTTGGGGTCTTCCTGGTGTCCCCAAACCAAGCTGAAGTGAGGTTGCTCTAGCTGGGGAAATGCCCAGCTTGGACAGGCCTGGGGACCCAGCTTGGAGACTGCCCTGCAGTGGGTTGGGGAGCCCTCAGCCCACCAGGCTGGGGGAGGGGCACGAGCAAAACTGCTGAGCCGGGCCAGCGGGGACCCCAGGACCACCTGCTCCAGGTGCAGAGAAGCAGAGCTCTCAGAGGCCCAGGGCTCTCTCATCAGCCTTTGCAGAAAGGCCCTGGAACCTTTGTTCTGGACCTGGGGGCCTCTTCCTGGGGGCCGGGAGGCACGCCCCTCCCCACAAGGGAGGCGCCTGGCTCCACGCTCCCTAAGGCCACATTTAGAACATGCCCAGGTGGCCAGTGGGTGTGTGGGCCGGGGGAGTGCAGGCGGATGGGACGGTGGAGAGACAGCTGCGGAGGAGCTGGGGAGGCTGGGGTTCCGGCTGCACCCCCCAGGCGGGGCCGCACCTGCCTGTCCTCCACGGGGGAGGAGCAGGTGCCGGCCAGCGCATCGCACGAAGCCCCCAGCCCCCACACCGCCCGGCCCGTCCGCACCGGTCCTCCCTGGTCACGGGCGTCCGCAGTCACTGCCGCCAGACGGCTCTGCCTCTGTCCCCGCACCGTCTGGCCTCTCCCTGCCCCGGCCCTGCCTCAGCCTGCTTTGCAGCTTGTGCCAAAGTCCATAGCGTGAATATTCCCTCCCAGGCCGATGGCAGGCTGCCAGTGTGAGGCCCCTGAAGGCAGAGCCGGCCCTGCGAGCTGGTGGGAGCCCCTGCCCCCACCCCCAGCCAACGTCCTCATCCTCCAACCTCCGTGGCCCTGGCCCAGGATCTGCGACACAGCCAGCCCTCAAACATGTCATCAGGCGCACTAGCCTGAAGTCCTGGAGGCAGCTTCAACCCAGGCCTGCTGGCTCAGATGCCAGCATCCCAGCCCCAGCTCTGACACTGGCTGCCTGCCTGGGCCTTAGCTTCCCCACCTGTAAAACGGCCGCATCATCCCCGAGGTGTCTCCTGGTTACAGACTTCTATACATCCTGCCCGAAACTGCCATCACCACCAGCCCGTGGGCACCTGTGAGTGACCCTCCTGGAAACTGCAGGCCCCGAGGTGTGGGCATAGGCAGTCAGGGGGCACCAGGCCACGGAGAAGATGAGGACGCCGGTTCCCCGAGTGTCCCCAAGGCTGCGCTGGCACCCAGAGGCCTTCGGGAGATGCCCGTGCTGAGTCCCCACCTCTGGCCAGTGCCTGGCGCTTCGAGTCTTCCTCCAAGAAGCAGGGAGGAGCCAGAGGAGAGGCAGCCAGACCCCCGTCACCTGAGCCACGGGCTGGAGGCTGCCCTGCCTCTGCCCCATCCATCCTGCACCTGCCGCATCTGTTCTCCAGGACAGGACCGGGCCTGACTCAGGCCTGTCACCTCTTCCCTGGCAGCTGGTACAGAGCCTGGCAACTGCTCCGTCCTCAGAGAATGGGAGCAGGGTGGGGGTGAAGAGGGTACAGGGGATGCCAGGACGGGAAGTGGCTGATGGATGAGGGATGACTAGGTGGGTGGATGGGTGGATAGGTGATGGGTGGATGGATGGATGACGGATGGATGACGGATGGACAGATGATTGATGGTGGATAAGTGAATGGGTGGGTGGATGAGTGAATGAAAAGATGGATGAATAGATGAGTGGATGGGTCAATGGATGGAGGATGGATCTGTGGGTGGATGGATGGTTGGTTGGATATAGATGGATGGTTGGTTCAGTGGATGTTTGGTTGGATGGGTGGATAGAGGGGTGGTGGTTTGAGTGGATGGTTGGTTGGATGGTTAGATGGATGGATAGATGGTTGGTTGAGTGGATGGTTGGTTGGTTGGATGGAGGAAATGGATGGATGGTTGCCTGAGTGAGTGGATTTGGTGGGTGAGTAAATGGAAGGAAGGCAGGCAAGCCAGGGCTCTGGCCTCCTCATGTGGAGCACAGACTTTTTTGAAGCAGAGTTGGCCATGTAGCAGACTGCAGCCGCTGGCCTCTCCCTGGCAGCCAGTCAGCCTCAAGTCCTGCTGGGCCCCCCTCCCCTATCACTGCAGACTGGGCTCCCCCTTCACCTGGGCTGGGCTTCCACCCTCTGTATCATTTCCTGCTACCGCGAGCTCTGTCCCCTCACAGTCCACCCACTCGGGCGGTATTTCAGAAATGTGAGTTTCCCGCATGCTTGCAACCTGCCCTGGACGCGGTGCCTTGGGCAGTTTTGTGGGTCTTGTAGGAGCCTCGCCTCCCCCCAGGCCCCCTGCCCCGCCGTGGACCCCCATGCCTTTGCCCTCGATGGTCTGCTTCCCAGTGCTCACGCACCCTGGATATCTGGGGACCCCTCCCCGACCTCCGTCAGGCTTGCTGTGTGCAGAGCGCTGGCCCTGTGAGCTGGCTTCCGGTCCTCGCACAGAAGCGGAAGCCGAGGCGTGGTCATTCAGAGCAGCCCCAGCCCCAGTTGCCCAGCCTCTTCTCGGCACCTCCTCCCAGCCCCTCGGGGAGAAGGCCGGCCGACCCTGTCCCGCTCTCTGCGCCCGAGGGGCCCCACTGCAGAGCGGCGGGTGCCCAGCCTCGGCCCTTCGGGGCTCACGGCACTTCCCGCGGCTGGGCCTCCTCCCCATCACGACGGCCTGGGCCCTCTGTAGAGCTATCTTTTTCTACACGTATTTCCGCTTTTTTTGGATTTCCTTCCCGTTTAGGTCGCCAAAGAGCCCTGAGGGGAGTTCCCTGAGGTGTGCAGTAGGTTCTCGTTCGCTGTCTGTTTTGTACACAGTATCGGTCCTGTATGTCCGTGAGTCCCAGGGGCCCAGCTCTCCCCAGCCCCCTTTCCGCCCAGTGTCCATGTTTGGGCTCTCTGTCTGCGTCTCTATTTCTGCTTTGTCGATAGGTTCATCCGTACCATTTTTCTAGATGCCACATATATGCGTTAATGGGTTTCTCTTTCTTCTTCACTCTGTATGAGGCTCTAGGTCCGTCCATGTTGCTGCATGTGGTCCTACTACCTTCTTTTCATGGGGGAGTGATGCTCCGTTGGATATATGTACCACGTCTTCTTTATCCATCCCTCCGTAGCGCCCGTCTGATACATTGCATTCTGCAGGGTCTCTTTCTTCCTTTGTGTCTTCAGGAAGCATTGCTGAGGGGCGTGCCCACCTCACAGGCAAGGTTTCCTCTAGGGGTGATGAATATTCTGGAACTAGACAGAGCTGGTGGTTGCATAGCACGGTGACTGCTCTAACTGCCACTGAAGTGGTGGCTTCGCAACAGCTGATTCCCCATTTTATATACTGCACCTTGGTGGTTTTGAACAGAAGATAATCCAGCTTTTTCTACAGACGAGTTTGGTCCGAATGACAGGCAAGCAGGACTGGCTCCAGGCAGGAAAGCAAAGGCAAGAGGCAAGGGCCACGTCCAGGGGCACAGGATGAGGAAAGGGGCCCAAGCTCCTGTCTTGGCCCCCCGGACACTGGCCCGTAGGAAGGCGTGGCCTGGAAGCCCTGCAGCCTCTGACCCCGAAGGTGCGTTTCATGCTCAGCAGCTCCAGGGTGACTGAACACGCTCCGGTGGCTGCCAGCTGGCAAACAGGGCTTTGCTGATTCCAGCCCAACTGTGTGAATCAAGGTCAAAGTGGAGGCTGGCGTGGTGGCCTGAAGCCGGGCCTGGCAGATGGCGCCGTCATGCCCCTGCTCCCTGGCCTGGAGTCGGCCCTGTGGAGCCCAGGCTGTCTGTGGACGCGCGAGGGCTGGAGGCTGAGTGGGGGTGGGTGGGGGAGGGAGCCCCATGGATAGTTGGAGCTTCCGAAGCTATGTTCCGGCTGGCAGCCGGGAGGGTCTTCAGTCCTGTTCCTGGGGTGCGGCCTCTTCTGATCACCAATCTCCTTTGCCAAGCCTCTCCGGCTCTTGGATGGGCAGGCAGGGGTCCCCAGCAGCATGATGTGGGGGTGTGACTGGGGCTGGGGTCAGGGGCCCGAGGTGGGTGCCGCGGAGGTCGGGGTGCTCGGCTCCATCTTTCTGTGTCACGTCGTCTCCACAGGCCGTGCAGAGACGTTTTACCTCTTCCCGGACCTCCTCCCGTCCTGGCGCTCAGCTTCCCTGACCTCCTCCCATCCTGGTGCTTAGAGCGTCTTTTTCCTGATGGGGACACCGAGGCAGAGAGGCCTGTAACCCATCAGACGTGCCCCGGCCGTCACCCCTCCCCTGGAAGGACAGCGGGGGCACCCCATGCGTCCTGCCAGGCATGGCATGAGGTGGGGGGGGGGCACCTGTGACCTGCCCCAGCGTTCTTTCCATGGCCTCACTTCCCTGACGAGGGAGAGCGTGAGCAAACATGTGAGGCTGTCTTAGGAAGCCAGGGAGCGGGTCTCTGAACGTGCGCATGTCAGGTGCTGGGAAGCACTTCCCGCGTCTCAGGACGGTGAGTGGATAAGGCGATGGGTCCACGAAGACCTTGGGGAGGGGGGCGTGGGTACTGAGAAGGGGGAGCACAGATGGGGACCCAGCACTTCGTCCGTCTCTTGTTATGTATTCACAGAGAAAGCTTGTGTCATACGCGTAGGGATTGTATTTGATGTAAGCGGCATGTGTGGTCAGCTGAATAACGGCCCCCAAAGACATCTGTGTCAAGTCCGCAGCACCTGTGAATATCACCTTATGCAGCAAAAAACAGGGGTCTTTGCAGGTGTGGTGAAGGATGCTGAGATGCGGACATTTTCCGGGATTACCGTGGTGGGGGGTGTGGGTGATGTGCTAAACGGCGTGACAGGTGTCCTTGTAAGAGGGAGGCAGGGGAGTTGTGAATACAGACGGGGAGGAAGAGGCCGAGAGACACTAGAGAGAGGCTGGAAGGACGAGCTCAGAAGCCCAGGGTCGCCTGGAGACCCCAGGAGCTGAAAGAGGCAGGGAGGACCCTCCCCTGGGGTCCCTGGCGGGAGCGGTCCCAACTAATGCCTTAATTTTGGCCCGGTGACGACTGGCAATGAACTTCTGCTCCAGAAGAGTGAGACGTTTAGCTTCGGCTGCTTGAAGCCACCCAGAATGCGGTCATTGGTCCCAACAGCCCCAGGACACTCTCACTGGACCAGCGGGAGGTGACAGGTTCTGCAGAAGCAACAGAAAGTGGGTGCTGGCCAGTGAGGATAGGGCCGGGCCTGCATCAACAGAAGCTGGGGGTGGATCAAACCGGGGGAGGGGGAGCGGCAGCAGACAGGCCCCCGGGCCGGGTGCGAGGCTGGAGCCACCCCTGGGCACAGCCTCTCCTCCGAGCCCCCTCTGAGCCCCCTCTGAGCCCCCTCTGAGCCCCCTCTGCTGTTTCTCCTCAGACGTGTCACCCTCGGCACCTGGGTTTCCTTCCCTGTGGGATGACCCCTGACCTCCAGGCATATGGACTCCACCTGCCCTCTTGTACCGTCTAGGGCGTGGGCCCCAGGGTACCTGGTGGCCTCCTCCCAGCAGGCAGCTGTCCCTCCTAGTCTGGGGCGCACAGCAGGGTCATGATCCTGCACCCGCCCCATTGTGCCTGGAGGCCGCCCTTCTCTCCGGTCGGCCCCTGAAACCGCGTGCCGGCTCACCTGCCCTCCCGTCCACTCCTCCCCCGGAGGCTTGGGTCCGCCTGTTGCCAATCGCAACAGGCCAGCGCCGTGGGGGTCCCTGTTTCTCTCCCAGGGAAAAGCAGCTGCCCGCTCCTGGAGGAAGCCCCCCCCAACCCCACCCAAGATGGGGTCCCCACAGGGTTCAACGTCCACACGTCCACATCCTGCTCCCATAAAGCAAGGACGGTGAGCCATCGGGTCCTCCAGCGGTCAGCACAGAACCTGCGTGTTCAGGACAGCCGGGCGCAGCAGGGTGGGGGGGTGGGCTTCTGCCACTGGAACCATGAGCTCTGACTGACAGACCAAGAGGGGACGGGTGTTCTCTGAGGGGCACGTGGGCGCTTCCTGTCCTCACCCTGGGTCACTGTGGTGGCGGCCTGGGCTCAGACCACTTCTTAAACCAAAAGGACTGCGCAGGTGGGAAACGGCACAACCTGGGCAGACTTCAGACCTCCCAGCTCCCCCGCGTGGATGGGGTGTGTCCCCCGCCCAGGGAGGCGGTGGGAACTCCTGGATCCTATTCCCCGACGTGGCTGGGGCGTGCTGATTCCCAGCCTTCTCTCAGCCTTCAGGGAGACGGTTCCCAGGGGGCCTGGTTCCATCTTTATCTAATTAGTTTCTGTGCTGGGAATCTGATGGACTCTCTAGCCTTGCGAGATGAGGTGCCCGCCGGGCCCGGCTGAAATTTGTCGCGTTGACTTAGAGCTGGGTCTTACAGAGAATTTTCCTCCTAATTCTCCTCTGGGAACCTGAGAACACAGATACACCTCCCCGTGCCAGCCACTCACGGGTCCTCTCCGGGGCGACCCCACCCCGAGGAGCAGGGGCCCCCGAGTCGCCCAGGTCACCGCCCGGCTCTCTTCCCGGCCGGGGCAGGTGACGGCCGAGCCAGCGGCAAATGGCACAGTCGCCGTTTCAGCGGGTAATTGCACGTGGTCTGATTACTTGCCTGGTTTTGTTCCTCCGACCCCAGGAGAGCGCGGCTTACAAGGAACAAATGCATGGATACTTCTGCCGCGGTGCCGTCTGCCTGCTCCCCAGTGCCCGTGCCAACCTGCTCCTCCCCCTCCCCAGCAGCTCCCCAGAAAGGGCCTGGGACGCGATGAGTCAGCCCCAGATCTGCGGCAGGCTTTGGTGGAAACACGCCGGCCTGCATGGCAAGCAGGGCCTGTCTCGCTGTCTCTCCGTGGGAGGAGAGGGGCAGCTTGGATGGTGTGGTGGTCCGAGTCCTGGCCCCCAGTGACACCCGTGTCTTGATCTCTGAGCATGACTATGGAGGACTGAGGTTGCATGTGAGACCTTGTTAGATGTGGAAGTTAAAGTGGTAGTTGCTCAGTTGCGTCCGACTGTTTGCAACCCTAGGGACTGTAGTCCACCAGACTCCTCTGTCCATGGGATTCTTCTGGCAGGAATACTGCAATGGGTTGCCATTCCCTTCTCCTGGGGATCTTCCCAACCCAGGGATCGAACCTGGGTCTCCTCCATTGTAGGTGGGTTCTTTACTGTCTGAGCCACCAGGGAAGCTGCTAGGTATCAGCTGACCTTGAGACTGGAGCATGCCTTGAGCATCTGGGTGGGCCTGGTGTTGATCGCAGGGTCCGTGTTAGGGAGGAGGGATGATCGGAAGGAGGGGGTGGGGGGAGATAACGATCGAAGACCGGAGGATGGAGCGATGGAGGAGGGGGCCAGGAGCCCAGGGGTCCAGGCGGCCCCCCGAAACAGGCTAGAGGCAGATTCTCCCCTGGGTCCTCCTGGAGGAGGCAGCCCTCAGACACCTTGACCTTAGCCCAGTGAGGCCTGTGACCTCCAGCAGCGTGAGAGAATAACCCTGCATTGGAGATGCTGCCCAGTTTGTGTTCAGTTTTTCCAGAAGCATCAGAAACTAATACAAGTGTTTCGAGCCTTCAGAGTGCCAAGACAGAGCAGTGAGAACAAGCCCTCTGATCCCCATTCACCGTGAGACTGGCAGGGAGAGCCCATTCTACAGGTGGGGAGACTGAGGCTGCAGGAGTTCCAGCCACTCTCCCCAGGCCAGGAAGGGACTCCCGATCCCGGCTCCTCTCCCAGACTCTGCCCACTGCACCCCGCTCACTGGCCTCCCTGAGACCCCCCAGTCATCCCAGAGGCTCACAGGCCAAGAGATGAGGTCTGGGCTCGTGTGACTGCCGGGAAAACCCACGGGGGTGCCCCGGCTCTGAGGCTGTGCCGGGGGCCGCCGAAGAGGAGGTGTTGGATGCCGCAGAGCCCACTGCATCTGGGAAGAGGTGCTGGCCAGGGGCCTGGGGCACGGGGTCAGGGCTGGGCCACTGAGGCTGGACTCACATGGAGGCCGCCTGTGATGGGGGCAGCACCCAGCCTGCTCCTCACGGGACATCTCAGTGCTGCCCCTCGAGGGAGCCGGCCACACCCGAGCAGGGTGCCAGCCGTCCCACAAGCCTGGGGAGACCGGGGAGCCCCGAGGGACCCATGGAGGCCCCCGCACCGCACAGAGGTCGGTGCAGATGGAGTGAGGAGCGCGCGGCCCCCGCCCCGAGACTCCCTGAGTGAGTGGCCTGGGCTGTGCTGCGGGTGACTGCACCCTGGCTGACTTGGACCAGCACTCATTTGCCCGATCCTGGCAGCCTGAGATCAGCGTGTGGTCAGGGCTCACTGGCCCCCGAGCTCTGCGGAGGGCCTTTCCTGCCTCCTGCAGCCTCTGGGGTCCCCGCGTGTCCCTGAGTTTGTGCCTGCGTCCCTCTAGCCTCTGCCTCAGGCTCCCGTCTCTGTCTCCCCCTCCTTTTTTTTGGCCACACCACATGGCAAGGGGGATCTTAGTTCTCCTGTCAGGGATCAGACCCGCTCCCCCTACCTGGGAAAAGTGGGGCCCCACCCACTAGACCACCAGGGAGGCCCCTCTGTCTCCCCTCTTGTAAGGACTCCTTTCGTGGATTCAGGGCCTCCCCCCAGATTCAGAGTGACCTCTCCTCAGTCCCCTCTCTACTTCTGCAAAGACCCCGTTTCCAAGTAGGGCACATTCCGAGTTTGGGGAGGGTATAAACTTGGGGGGGATGCTGAATCAGTGGTGAAGAATCCACTTGCCACTGCAGGAGACCTGGGTCCAACCCCTGGGTGGGGAAGCTCCCCTGGAGGAGGGAACGGCTACCCGCTCCAGTATTCTGGCCTGGAGAATTCCATGGACAGAGGAGCCTGGCGGGCTGCAGTCCATGGGGTTGCAAAGGGTCAGACACGACTGAGCGGCTTTCACCATCCAGTCTCTGTGCCCTGTGGCGTGTCTGTCCTCGGGCACGTGTGTGCCCCAGGTGAGTGTCCAGAACTGGGACCCGCTGACCCCCACCCTCCCCGCTTCCAGCCCCTTGTGCTAAAGCCTGAGTTGCCATTCCCACGGGGCTCTGGGTGGGGCCTGTGCACCCCCCAGAGATGAAGCTCACACCCTGGGTGGGGCCTGGGGGTTTGGAAGGGGGTCACCATGCGTGTTGGCGGATGGACAGCCAGAGGCCATAGGGCGCTGGGCGGGTGGCGGGCAGTGGGCTAGGAAAGGCCTGGGCTCCAGGGGCATCAGTGAGGTCACACGTAGATGCCACCTCCTCGTGCCCTATGTGTGGAGACCCCCCAGGCTGTCGGAGAGCAGGGCCAGCAGGAAGGACAATGCCCCGATCTCCCCCAGTGGCAGGGCAGTGGGGGGCTCCAGGGCTGTGCGGACGGTCCTCAGTGCTGTGGAGTGACAGGAGCAGGCCGGGGGCATGGGGCAGGCGGCCGGAAGGGGCTGGGGGGTAGGGGGCTTTCCAGGGAGGAGACATTAAAGCTGGACCTGCAGGGGGCCTGCGGGCCCCTTGCGGCTCCCTCACTGCTCCTGGCCTGAGGCTCTGGTCCCTCAGCAGCCCCGTGCGATGGTCCTTGGGAGACAGGATGTGGACCCCAGCCCCTGAGTTCTGCAGGCCCTGGGGGAGCTGCCCCACACGTCCCAAAGAGGGTGCCGAGGGCAGGGAGCAGCTCTGGTCTCCATCCGCCGGCCGAGGGGGCTCTGCAGCCAAGACCCTCCACTTGATGCCTAGCCCAACCCCCACGGAGGCTGTGACCTTGAGCTAATCACTGCACCTCTCTGAGCCACACCATCCTCGCTGGAAAAGTGGAGGGGTGGATCCCGTGCCTCCCTCCTTTCCTGTGAGAGAGAGGATGAGTGTAGGGGCTTCCGCAGACCCAGCAGGTAGCCAACAAGGCTGTGGCCACCACGAATGTACCGTGCATCATCTGATAAACCCTGCGGTCACCTGTGGTTGGACCGTCTCCCTGTTCTCAGTAACGTGGGAGGAGGGAGCCTGGTCTTCATAAGTACCCTGGGCTGTGCGTGCTCAGTTACTGTCTCAGTCGTGTCCGACTCTGCGGCGCCGTGGACTGTAGCCCGCCAGGCGCCTCTGTCCAGCGGATTTCCCAGGCAAGAATGCCGGAGTGGGTTGCCAGTTCCTATTCTAGGGGATCTTCCCAACCCAGGGATCCAACCCACGTTGGCAGGTGGATTCTTTACCACTGTGCCACCTGGGAAGCCCTTCGTAAGTATATTTCAGCGGAAATCTGTCTCGATAAACTCAGACAGCCTAGGATCCCCTGAAGGATGCGTGTGAGTGATGTGGGGGAGGAGAAGGGAGAGTCAGTGGAGAAGGCACCAGGGTGGCCATCTTTCAGAAGACAAGCAGGAAGGGAGGAAGGAAGGAAAACAAATAAGACGCCGCCTGGCCTGGCAGACAGGCGCCTGGAACCCAGCAGGTAGCAGTCAGAAAAATGTCTGTTGGGGGCAAACTAGAAACAAGCAAATCATCATTAGACCTCGAGGAGGAGAGGTGAGCTGCCCCTGTACAAGGGAACAGCAAGACGGATGGGCCGGCACATGGCCAGCATGTGGCGGGACTCGGCTTTAATAAAGAATAATGAGGAAAATAAGGGGGAATTAGGAGATCTTAGAGACAGGAACGGGGAAGGGAAGGCACCAGCTGGGGCTGGAGCCCTGGGAGGTTGAAACCGTCTACAGCCTGGTGACCTGGAGGCCCAGCCAGCTCTCCGTCCGCATCCCATGTGGGGTGGGTTGGGAGGTCCCGCCCAGCTGGGGACAGTACCTCCGTCGTGAGACAGTGTCTTCCATAGGGAGACATGTGCAGATGGCAGGTGCTTGGGAAGGGGTGTGGACAGCAGCTCAGCTCACGGGGGACCAGCCAGGGCGTTTCCCCTATGGGAGCCGTGCCAGGGGGTGTCTCTCCAGCTCAGAAGGAGCCTGACTTCTGGAGCTTCGTCCATGTCAACTCTGAAGGTGTCAGAGGGCACATGGGGTTTGATTCGATTAAGTGTGAGATCTTCCACCGATGTGGGTGGCTGTCATGTGGGAAGTGCCAGCACCAAGAGTCCTGGGGATGCTTGGAGGAGAGAGAAGGTAGAGAGTCACCTGCTGATTTCAGAAAAAGAAGTGGCACTGCTCCACTAGACCAGCTGGACCACGGAGACTTTTCATGGGCGTCAGGCATCACTTTTCGAGATGGAAACCCCGCGTGTTGCTGAGCTCAGTGGTGGAGGTGGGGCTGTGTCAGAGAACGCAGAGTCCCAGCTCCACCGATGACTCTTGCCAGGTCCAGACCTCGGCCCTCAGCTTCCCCTTCTGCAAGGCAAAGGATCCGGCCCACACCATCACCAAGTGCCTGTGGGGGTCTGCTGTTGTTAGTCGGGTCCGACTCCCTGCAGCCCCATGGACTGCAGCACACCAGGCTTCTCTGTCCTTCACTATCTCCTGGAGTTTGCTCAGACCCATGTCCACTGAGTTGCTGATGCCGTCCAACCATCTCATGTTCTGTTGCCCTCTTCTCCTGCCTGCAGTCTTTCCCAGCATCACGGTCTTTTCCAGTGAGTCAGCTCTTCACTTCGGGTGGCCAAAGTATTGGAACTTTAGCTTCAGCATCAGCTCTCCCTATGAGTATTCAGAGCTGATTTCCTTTAGGATTGACTGATTTGATCTCTTTGCTGTCCAAGGGACTCTCAAGAGTCTTTTTCAGCACCAGAGTTCCAAAGCATCAGTGCTTCGGTGCTCAGCTTTCTTTATGGTCCAACTCTCTCTTCCGTTAAGTCTAAATTCCATCATTCTTTGCTTCGGTTCACATTTTGGACGTCCCACAGCTCTGCCATTTCTTTTGTCCTTACCATATAATGCCCTTGTTGTTGCCACTGTACTTCTCAAAACACATTTCTTTCTTTGGCTGCACCGGATCTTAGCTGTGGCATGCAAACTGTTAGCGGCAGCTGTGCGATCTAGTTCCCTGACCAGGGATCAAACCCAGGCCCTCCAGGACCTGGAGTGGGGATTCCTGGCCAGTAGACCAGCAGGAAGTCCCTGCTGGTGTACTTTGGATCAGCCAGCATGTTTAGGGAGTCAGTGTTGTAATTACTGGGAAATCAGTCTTGGCTAAGACCAAGAAAATCACTTATTTTGCTCTCCACTTGTGAACTGAGTCCGCCTGAGACACAGACTGTCATCAGACCTTCCTTAGGAATTGAAGGTTGGGCAGGACTTGAGGTCTGTGTCACTAGGGCTCCTGAGTTCTCATGGCCAACCAGCAGTGCGCAGAGGAGTGGGGCCCAGACTCTTTCTCAGCCCAGAACAGAAGTTGAAGGCTACTGGATTTATCGGGAGGTCTTGGCATCCTGGTATCTACATGGTCCATATCCTCTAACCTTATCCACCTCCCTCCCTTCTTCTCTGACCTCTGAAAGCATGAAAGCATTAGTTTGCTCCGTCGTGTCTGATTCTTTGTGACCCCACGGACTGTACCCTGTAGCCTGCCAGGCTCCTCAGTCCATGGAATTCTCCAGGCAAGAACATTGGAATGGATAGCCATTCCCTTCTCCAGGGGATCTTCCCAACCCAGGGATCAAACCTGAGTCTCCTGCATTACAGGCAGATTCTTTACCATCTGAGCCACTAGGAAAGCCCCTCTCCAGCTTCGAGATGTCTATTAAGAAGCTTTGGGCTGCAAATAATAAAAAGCCCACTAATGCTGGCTGAGACCACCCTGATGAGTCTGGAGGAAGGCGTGGCTGGGGTTTGTCCCGAGGGGCAGTGGCGTCTCTGCAGGCCTCCTGGCCTTTCCCTCAGGGCTGTAGGTAGTTCCCACAGCTCCACATGTCATGTCCTCAGAGCTTCTCATGCAGGAACATAGGGAAGGGACTTCCCTGATGACCCAGTGGTTAAGCCTCCACGCTTCCCCTGGACGGGGCACGGGTTCCATCCCTGCTTGGGAAACTAAGATCCCACCTGCCATAGGGCATAGCCGAATAAATAAATAAAAATAAAAATGGATGCAAAAAATCCATCGTGAACAGAAAATCCAAATTAAAAAAAGAGAATATATAGAAAGAAAGCATCAGGAAGCATTCTTCTGATCTCTCTTCACGCACAAGTAAAATATTCTCTGCAGGGCCCCAGGAGACTCACCCTCAGGGCTCATTGGCCAAAACTGTGTCCGCTGACCATCCATAATTGCAGTGGAAGCTGGGAAAGCAAGGATCTCACTTTTCCCACCTTAAGAGTAGAGAGCAGGCTGGGGGAAGGAGCTGGGTATGTGAGGGACAAGGCTGAGTGCCCTGCCTCTAAGCAACAAGGATGCTGTAGAAGTGATGGCTGTCGGAGCGGGTTTTGAAGGGTGAATAGGAGTCTGGCATATAGTGACAGCAAGCCTATAGCGTGTGTTCTGGGCAGAAGTTAAAGAATGAGCCCAAGAACAGCACACTTGTCAACCGGGAAGACCTCATTTGGCTGATGGCCTGTTCGTAGCAATGGGGAATTGTAAGGCACGGCACCTTCGTAATTAAACGCTGTTTCAACATTGAACCTTCACCACACAGGTGTTCCTGCGCCATTCTTCACGTGTCATGCCTCCCTTTGCTTTTGGCTGTGCTCACACCACCGTGTTCTTCCTTGCTTGTGTTCACCAAAGTGTGTGGACACCATTTCCGGCTCTCGCCCTTTTGGTGTAAAGCAGGATGTGCCAGCAGAATCTTCCCAGGGCACCCCTGGGGGCTGTCTGGTCAGCTCAGGAATTGACAGGAAGTCTCCAGAATGTGCTGCTAGAGCCAGCCCTCCTCTACCCCCCGGGGCCTTCCACCCCTGGCCAGCGAGCCCCGCCCCGAGCTGTTTGCTGTCCGGCCATCCTAGGACACAGTGCCAGCCCCGGACTGCCCAGCTTTGCCTCCAGCTGTGTGCTCTCATGCAGATCACTCAACCTCTCTGTGCCTCACTCGCCACATCCAGAGAGCGGGAGCAAGCACAGCACCTGCTTCCGGGGGTCGGCGTGAGGGCCCAGGACACTCAGCACAGGACGCGCTGGCATCCAGAAGTGCTTGAAGACTGGCCGTGGTGACGACAACACCTGCAGCCTTTGTGGAAAGCAGTGGAAGTGTTACCGGCTCAGTCGAGTTTGATTCTTTGCGACCCCGTGGACCGTAGCCCGCCAGGCTCCTCTGTCCATGGGATTCCCCAGCAAGAATACTGGAGCGGGACGCCATGCCCTCCTTCAGGGGATCTTCCCGACCCAGGGGTCGAATCGAGGTCTCCTGTTTTGCAGGCGGATTCCCTACCATCTGAGCCACCTTACTTATCCATTATTGCTAATTAAGCCAGAATTCAGGCCTCCTCCCACTTTGACCCAACGAAGCACAAAAGCCTAGACGCAGTAAGGGGGCGGAGGGTGTCTCTGCGTTTCAGAAAGGTTTCTCTGTATGATCCTTCTGAAACTTTCTAGGGCATCTCACAGATGACCCCATTTCTAAAGAGATTTTTTTTTTCCATTTTAGAAGAAAAGCTCAGATGTTGTATCAAACCAGGCACCTGTGTGCGGTCATATAAGTGTTGCTTGTGTAGGAAAATTAAGACTTTTCTTAGCTTTTATTATATGTATGTGCGTGTGGGTTATCTTGAGATAGTCACAGACGTGTATTATTTGTGTCAATTCGAATGTCTATAGGACATTTAGAACAGGTCTTTATAACCAACAGCCCACGGACCCAATCGGGCCCACCAATTCTGATGGGAAGCTGTTTTTGTAAATAAAGTTTCATTGGGACATAGCCCCGCCCAGTCACTTACACAGAATCATGGCTGCCTTTCAGCCGTAGCGAGCAGAATGGTTGCAAAGAGGAACCACATAGCCCAGAAAACCTGAACTGTCTACTCTCTGGCCCTTCACAGAAAAAGTCTGGCAACCTCTGATCTAGACGTTTGCTGAGCTCCTTTCAAAGGGGCTCCATCCACCTGAAAATGTGCCTCCTTCCCCTTTTGAGAGACTTTTAGACAAAAACTTCCCCTTCAGTGATCTCATCTCAGCCTCAGCACTTGGAACAAAAATAAAGTGTTCCTGTGGTGGGAGGTTGGTGGTCTGGGGTGGACAGGAGCGGTGGCCAGACCCTCCCCTCCAGCCAGGCCTCACCTCAGAGGTCAGTGCCCTCCTGGTTGGGTGGGTGAGCCTGACGCAGGGAGCTGTGAGCTCAGGGTGAACCCCCCAGCCCCTCGCCCCGCGAGGGTTCCACCTCCTCTCCAAAGCCGGGGTCACCGAGCGACACCCACGCTCAATCTGATTTGGTGGCTTTGTCACTGTGGACAGCGCCCACCTCCCACAGAGGGACTCGGGGGCCGGCCTTGCCAACCAGGCTCAGCGTCTGTCCCTCGGCCCACTCAGCATGCTCTTTGGGGGCAAACTCGAGGCCGACAGATGGGCGCCTGGCCTGTCATTGGGATCACCAGAGGAAGAGGAGTCGTGGCGGCCCCTTTCTGCACTCCCAGAGAAATGCCAGCGCTCGAGCTGTTCCCCTGGTTTCTTCAGGCCTTTGGTTTTTGCTTTTTTTTGAAGAACATTCAGTTCAGGGTCAAAGGCCAAGGTTGACGGGTTGACCAGCTCTGCAGCCCTGAGCAAACCTTTCCCCCACCAGTTCATGGACTCGCGGAATGATCCCACCTGCCTGGAGCGTGCTGAGGGTCTCAGGGAGCAGCAGCCTGGGGGAGTGGCTTAAACAGGGCCAGGGGTGCCACGCTCCCCCTGCAGACGGCTGAATGGGGGCTAGCCATCTCTTCCTGATTTGCCTGGGACCAGCCTGGTCTTAAAACAGAGAGACCCCATGTCTGAGGAAACCCCTCAGTCTCCAGGTAGCCCAGGACATGGGTCACCCCGTTGGCATCACAGGCCGGACGCAAGAGTCCCGGGCTGGGTTTCATTCACTTTGTCAGTGAGCATCGTTTACATGGCTGCTGGCATGGTCTAATCTTCCCTTTGGCAGATGGGAAAACCCAAGCCCAGAGTGGGTGAGCGTCCTGTCCAAGACCCTATTACCAGCCTTTGCCGTAGCCCGGACTAGAAAGTGGGCTAGAAAATGAGGCGGGAGGACCAGGCTCCAGCCTGAGGGCACTCACTCACTCCTGGGAGAGTAGATCCCAGTGAGGCCGGAGCAGGGAGAATGAGGAGGAGCCCCGGGGTTCAGATCACGAAGGGTCTTAGACACAGTGGGAAACAGGTTTTTTTTAATCCAATTCTGATGGGAAGCTGTGGGAGTATTCTAAGGGAGGAAGCTATGACCTGATTTAAAGTTTTTATAATAAAGAATGCATTCAGAGGAGACTTAACGGCAAGCTTCTGTGGTCCTCGGGTGAAAGATGCTGGGACCTCGGGATTTGGGGAGGTCAGGACAGGTGTGTGAATGCCGACAGTGTCCGTGTCCTTGCTGATGGCATTTGCTGATGGATTGGGAGGGAACAGGGGCTTCAGGAAGACTCCTCGGGTCAGGGTTGGCAGCTGGGTGTGCTGCCTCCCACCTGCACGGGCACCCAGGCCCTTTTCCTCTGGTCCTGGCACCCGGAGCATCTTTTCCCTGGGTTCTGGAGTGCCCATCCTGCAGGGCTGAGGTCCCCTCTCTTCTGGTGACACACCCTCAGCCATTGCTCGTGGGACAGCACGCAGCATCTACACAGGCAGAGCCCTGGGGGCCCCCGCCACTCCGAGAGCACAGGGAGGTGCCTGGGCGTCCCTCCCGGGGGCCCCCTTCCTCCTGGACTCCTGACTTGCTGGCGTGTCCTGCTCTGAGTAAAGCCCCGTGGCGGCTATGCAGGTTCGCTTCGCTTTGTGGCCCCTTGCTTTATCGTGTGTTTGACAGCTTGAAGGTTTGCGGTCACTCTGTGTCCAGCGAGTCTGTTGGTGCCATTTTTCCAACAGCAAGCATTCGCTCACTTCTTGTCTCCACGGTGGGTCTTCCCAGGTGGTGCTGGTGGTAAAGAACCCGCCTGCTGATGCGGGAGATGCAGGCGACACGGGTTCAATTCCTGGGTCGGGAAGCTCCCCTAGAAAAGGAGGTGGCATCCCACTCCAGTGTTTTTGCCTGGAAAATCCCATGGACAGAGGAGCCTGGAGTGGAGTATGGTCCATGGGGTCGCAAAGAGTTGGCCGCAACTGAGCAACGAACACTTCTGTCTTTCTCTCTGTCTCCGCGTCACCGTTCGGTGATTCTTCAGCATCTGAAACTTTTTCGTGGTGATCACAGTTGCTGCAGTGGTCCGGCTTCAGGGATCTCCGTTACTGTAACTTTTTCGTGGTGATCACAGTTGCTGCAGTGGTCTGGCTTCAGGGATCTCCGTTACTGTAACTTTTTCGTGGTGATCACAGTTGCTGCAGTGGTCCGGCTTCAGGGATCTCCGTTACTGTAACCTTTTCGTGGTGATCACAGTTGCTGCAGTGGTCCGGCTTCAGGGATCTCCATTACTGTAACTTTTTCGTGGTGATCACAGTTGCTGCAGTGACCCGGCTTCAGGGATCTCCGTGTCACTGTTGCAGAAAGACTGCAGCTCTCCTGGCTCAGATGATGGTCAGCGTGCTTTAGCGACGAAGTTGTTTGTATTCCTTATTTATTTGTTTGGCTGTGCCGGGTCTTCGCGGCTGCGGGGCTTTTCTCTCGCTGTGGCAAGCGGGAGCTGCTCTCTAGGTGCGGTGCGCCGGCTTCCCTCCTTGTGGCGGCTTCTCCTGGTGGAGAGCACAGGCTCTGGAGCTTTGGAGCTTCAGCAGTTGCAACTCCTGGGCTCTAGAGCGCAGGCTCAGTAGCGGTGACGCACGGGCTTGCTCCGCAGCAGGTGGGATCTTCCCGGGCCAGGGAGAGAGAACCCCTGTCTCCTGCAGGGGTATTCTCAACCACTGAGCCACCAGGGAGGTCCTAAAGCATTTTTAATTAAGGTCTGTGCACTGCTTTTTAGGCATAATGCTTTCACACACTTCGTGGACTGCAGTGTCGTCTAACCATCACCTTTAGAGGCACCGGGAAACCAAGCGCTAGTGTGCCTCCATTTCCACATTCACTTTATTTCTGCGGTCTGGAATGGAGCCCCCAGTACCTCTGAGGTCTGCCGGTCCCTTTATAAGGAAGGAAGCCTGGGGGCACTCTGCTGACGTCACCAGCAGATTCTCCTACCTGCTGATGTCGCTGGCAGATTCTTTTATGCAGGGAGCGGGTAAAAATATTTCAGTTTACAGTGAACGTTTTCAGAGTGAACGCCTCAGGTAGCTTCTCACCGGCTGATCAAGTCTGCCACCCTCTCTTGAATGTCACACTCTTCGCCGTGTGCTTTTTATTATTATTATTATAGTTGATTTAGAGTGCTGTGTTAGCTTCAGGTGTATAGCAAGGTGAATTCGTGAAATACATACAGACACACACACACTTTTCCAGACTCTTTTGCTTTACAGATTATTACAAGATATCGGATACACTTCCTGTGCTATTCAGTAGGTCTTCCTTGCCTGTTTTATTTATACTGGTGTGTATCTGTTAATCCCAAACTCCTAGTTTCTTTTTGTATTTACCCCACTTCTTACCCCTCTGTGATGTTTCAAGGCTGCAGTTGACATCCAAGGTTACAGAGCTGGTTCGGAGAAGTCAGAACCCCCTCCCCAGGCCTTTCAGGTTCGTGTGCAGCTGTTTTCCCGATTCGATCGCATTTCTATCCCTCTCCTGGGAGCGGTGATCACCTCCCGTCGTTTCCGCCATCCCTATCTCCTCCACCAGCCACTTGGCAGGTAACATAGCCGAGTTGTGCTTGGGAGATGCTTTGTGGTGATTTATCACAAAATAACGAGACAATTTAATTTGAATCAAGTTCTTTGCACATTATTGTTTCTATTAGGAAAAACTTGTCACTGTTTATCATGTTAGCGATGAGCAGGGTGACGCCGAGATCTTCTCGGGCAGGGATGGTTCTGATTCAGTGTTCTGAATCACCTGTCTGAGAAACGGCTCCCATAAGAGCACATCTCTGCAGACAAGGGCTGTGAGTTCCGCGGGGACGGCCCGTCATCCACACCCGTGAGGCTGAGATGATGCCACTCTGTGGACAGGGCTCCCAAGAGCCGGGAGCCATGTCACTGCGAGTGAACTGGCCACCTTCGTCATTACAGAGGAGCCGTGCACCCAGGTGGCCTGGGCTTCCTTCCTGTCCCTTGGGAATTAGGGCCTCTTCCTGCTCACATGAGTCAGGGAGGCGGGGGCACCAAGTGCCCTCCAACCGGGATGCAGGAAGCAGGATTCAGGGAGAGTGGTGTGTGTGGCTGCAAGCTGAGAGGTGCCCCTTTGGAGGTGAGTGACAGGTGACTGAGGGACCCTTCCCACCCACTCACGGCCCACTCACCCTTCCCAAGGACTAGGACGTGGCCCCGCCTGCCCATGGAGCCGTCCCTCTGGGTCACCCCACCTCCAGGGAGCCAGGCCGCTCGCCCACACCTGGCGTCTCTGCCCAGCTGGGCCACCTGTTGAGGTCCCAGGCATCCCCCTCAGAAGAGCTGACAGGCTGTTTAGCCTCATCTTCCCTGATTGGCAGAGCCCAGAAATTTCTAGGACAGCCGCTGCCATTCAGTCCCCAGAGGCCCCTCTTTCTAACAGTGTCCCAGTTCCCAGCTCCATCAGGCTCTGTCACCAGAATGCATTTCCACGGGGAATGATGTAGACAGAGCTTCTCTCGGGCTCGGCTTCCCTGCCGTGGAGGGGAGCCCGCCCCCCGACAGCTGCTCCAGGGAGGAGCTTTCGGAGATGATACACATTCCATCACTCTCCCAGGCTCTTCCCAGGCATGGCTGCCCCCACAGCCTCCGCCACTTCCAAAAGACCACCCCACCCACCCACTGGGGCCCTGCACCTTGCACTCCACTGCCCCAGCCAAGATCCAATCAGCTGCGTTCATCACGCTCACAGCCCACCTTCAGCGCACCTTCTTAGCACACACACACGAATGCTGAAATGATCTTGGCAGTTCTGCCTTTGGACCCATCTTCCTGTGAGTCAGTCATTGCAGAAAGACCCCCCCAGTGGCTTCTGGGGTTTCGTCGCCTTGAGCCACCTCTCCGAGAAGTCTCTCCCGGTGAGAAAATCCGTCTCGCAGGTTGTTTTCACTTGCGAGGATGTGTGACGGATACGAAACTTAGCGCGTAATGAAGTTGACCTCATGTTCGATTTCAGAGACACTTCATTAAACACAGACTCATTTCCTTGTTGTTTGCTGTTTGGATTTGGGGGTAAGTGGGTTTTCCTTTCCAGCTTGCAGACATGTTTGTGGGGTCCTCAGAGCTTGGAGGCTGCTGGGGACTGGGCTGTAGGGCCCAGTGGCCGAAACCACCCTTCTGCCTGCAAAGCTGAAGGGGGTCAGCGCTTCTCACTGAGGCCTCCGCATCCACGGCATGTGCCTGTCCAGTGTCCTCGTCAGCCACAGGGCTCGGGCCATCTCCACACCCTGTAGCTTCTCCTGCTGGTGCCTGGGGAGAGCTGTGACGCCAACTACAGCGGACCTCTGTGTGTGACGCGCTGAGCAGGAAGCACAGCTGTGGGACACGTTTAAGCCGAGCTTGCATTATCCCAGCGGGATTCTAGGCCTGGCTGGGAAAAGGCTAGCTTGGAAGTAGTGGATCAGCTGCTTGCTATCATTTTGGCCCTAGGTCATACAGGGGGAAGCAGGCGCTTTTCTGGTTCTGCCTGAAGCTGAATTGCAGCCTCAGGCCACCCCTGGACTCTGTCCAACCCTCAGCCACGGCCCGGTGTGATCGGCCCCTTCTGCCTCGCAGGTGGGCCTCAGGACCTTTGTCCCCGAGGTTCTCTCTCTGTCTGGAATGTGCTCCTCTTTCTCTGTCTCCTTCCAGCCTCCAGCACACTCACTCCTATTCACGCGTTGGTCTTCCTCCTACAGGAAGTCCTCCTGCCCTGTTCGGGCTCACACAGCACCGCAACCTGCACATTTGTGTCATAGTTAGACTCATATGTGACTTCCCGCTTTCTCTGTGTGTGAGTTTCCTGATGCTGCTGTAAAATGACCACAGACTGAGCAGCTCCAAACAGCAGAAAGGTACTCTCTCCCAGTTCTGGGGCGGGAAGTCCAAGAGCAAGGTGTCAGGCTCCGCGGAGGCTCTGTCCTCCTCTCTTCCAGCTTCTGGTGTTTGCCAGCAGTCTTGGTGCTTCTTGGCTTGTGGCTGCGTCCTGCCCGCCTCTGCCTGTCTTCACACGGCCTTTTCTCCCCTGAGCCTATCTCCCATCTCTCTCTTTTCTCTTCTAAGGAACAGTCGTTGGATTTAGGGCCCTCACTAAATGATCTCATCTTGACATCCTTAACTCATTACATCTGTAAAGACCTCATTCCCAAATGAAGTCACATTCACAGACGAGGGAGCTGGACTTCAACTTGATTTGGGGGTCTACCATTCAACCAACCCTACCCTTCCTTGACATGTCTACAAAGGTTAGACTAGGTCTGGCTTGTTCCCTCCAAAAAAATGCCAAATAACCAGTCTGTTGGCTGACCCTTAGTAGGTATTCAGTAAGGAACGAAGGTGTCAGTCACTCAATCGTGTCTGACTCTCTGTGACCCCATGGACTGTAGCCCACCAAGTTCTTCCGTCTGTGAAATTCTCCAGGCAAGAATATTAGAGTGGGTTGCGATTCCCTTCTCCAGGGGATCTTCTTGACCCAGGGATCGAACCTGGGTCTCCTGCGTTGCAGGTAGATTCTTTACCATCTGAACCACCATAAAAATGACTGCATGGATTAATGAATTAACATGGTAGCTTACCCTTGGCCACAATTTTTTCTAAACTTTAATTCAAGACCAAAACCTAATCCCAGTAGAGCAGGGAAGAAACGGAGCTGTTTGATTTGTCCAGGTGAGGCCATCTGGTCTATCCCAGCCATCCTTGTGTTCAAAATTCAAATGCCCACAACGAGCCCTCCCACGTGGGGCAGGGCAGACAGAGCCACCCCAGGGCCCACCTGCTCACACATCTCGGCCGCCGGGGCCTGGCTTCCTGTGGCTTCAGGTTTGCACCTCCTCCGGGACCAGACACCACTGCCAAGGGAGCTCACTCAGTGACTGACAAATCCTAAATGCCAGCTGTCATCACTGGCATCTCCACCATCTGGACCCAAGCGAAGCGCAGCCTTCCCTTCGTGGGGCCACAGTTAAGGCCACTTGAGGCCCGGCCACCTGCAGTCTTGCAAGGCAGATGCCAGGGGAGTCTTCAGGCCTGCTGGTGGGGTGGGGACCCTGAGGCCCTCTGTGTGGCCGACCGTACTCCCGCCTCACTCCAGGTGTGTTCAGCACTCTCTCCTGCCACGTGCAGGACTGTCGGGGGTGGAGACATGAAGAGCTGGCACAGCCGCTACCATGTGGCTCCCAGGAGATTACAGCACAGGGTCGTGTCTCCCGGTGCTGTGGTCCTATGAGGCTGCCTCCTGCCTCCACGGCAGCCCAGCCCCCAGGGCAGACATGCGCCTAAGGACACTGCGCACATTCTGTGCATCTATGGCCTCTACTCCATCTTTGCATGAACTTGAAAAAAGTGCCTGCCCCTTTCTCAAGGCCCTTTGCTTTCAGCTGAGAGCCGAAATCACCACCATAAACAGATGGTTCTATGACGGCCGTGATCGGATGGTAGGATGGTATCCTCTGTGCTTGTTCTGTGCACAACCTGCGCAACTGTGCTTGGTGGGGCTGAATGCCCACTGCCTTTGCCTTCCACGGCTCCCGCCGTCAGGAAGCTTCCAAAGGAGGGTCCATTTGGGGTACGTTAAAGTGCTCTCCTGCCCTGTTCAGGAAACACGTTTGAAGAGAGCACAGCTGGAGTACAGATTTTCTTCATCACACAGAATCTCACCAAGAGTAGATGTTGTGCCCTGTAGGGAGATTCAGAGAGAATAGGCATGATGTTTGCCCCTGAGGAGCCCACAGGTGACAGCTTCGCAGGTGAGAAGGACCCCACCAGAGGCTTGGGCGAGGCTGGAGGGGACCCCCTTGTACAGACTGTGCGGGGGCCCCTTGTTAGGAGGATTTGGAAGGAAAGAGACTCTCATTTGGGGAAGGCTCCTTCTTGAGGCCCGGGGTGTGGGATTTCCCAGTTGGAGCCCATGCCCAGGGATTGTGCCGTTCAGACAAAATCGGAATGCGCTCTTGTTTCAAGGGAATGACTCTTGTGTTGGAGTTTCTATTGCTTTTCACGGATTGCTACCGAGATTGCGGGTTTCCATCAGCCTGAGCCTGCCTTTCTACTTCCTAGGCCTAGCTAGCTGCATACAGTAGGCACTCCACAATGCTGAACTTCCCTGCCCTCTGTGGATAACGGGGACTGACCCGGAGACCTCTTCACTCGAAACCCTGTGGTCTCCCTTCAGCCCCTGACGCGGCCACCCCTGTTCTCCACCCTGTGTTCCTTGCCCATTTTGCTCCATTCCACGTGGCGCCGTGCTGGGTAACCCCCAGGACGCAGTCACGGTCTCCTGGGGAGAGCCGCACGTGGCAATGCTGATGAGAGCGCTTCTCCCTGTGGTAGGGGGGCACTGCCCTCACCTGCTCCGCAGAGTCCCTGCAAGGAGGGTATGAGTGCACCCACTCTGCAGATGGGAAAAGTGAGGTCTGATAAGCTAAGCTGGCAAGTGCCTGGGTCAGGATTCAAACCCAGGTCTGTCTGTGAATGAAATTGAGATGGGTCGTGATGGGCAGGGAGCCAGGGGCTGTTCAGTTCCTGAACTAATGCAGGAAAGAAAAGTTGGGACTGTCCCTCATATCGGAGACGAAGGAGTCTGGCGTTTCCTCAGCGAGCAGGATGACACAGACACACAGGTCGGGGCAGCCTACCTGGGCTCAGGTGGGGTCTTTGCTAACCCCTCCTGAAGTCCACAAGGCATGCCTTGCTATTATTCCCACTTTGCCAAGCGGGACCCTGAGGTTCCAAAGGTCGGAGTGCCCCTGGGGTCAGAGCAGAGCCAGGATCCAAGCTGGGCCCTGTGTGACACCACCCACCACGCCCTACGCCCCTGCCCTGTGCGGCCAGTGGGGAGGGTGCCAGCCGCATCCAGACAGCCACACTTTCCCAAACAAGCTCCCCCAGCATGGGGGACAGCTGAAAGGCTGCCTGGGGGTGCTGTCTGTGCGGTGGGCAGAGGAGCTGGCCCACGGTAGGGCCTCATGATGGAAAGCGGAACAGGTTTGCCTTGGAGCCAGGCAGAGACGGGTGTCGGGGGCCACATGGGTCCCCAGGGAACCGCAGGGCTCCGGCCCCTCAGAGTGGGCATCGTTGTGGCAGGGTTTCGAAGAGCTCCTGCAGGGGGACGAGCAGGGGCATAAGGCAAGGCTGCAGCAGCCTGGGGAAGCGGCCCGAGTGGGTGGCGGGCTTGCACCTGAGGAGCCCTCCAGCTTGAGGCGTTCACGGGTGGGCGGGAGACAGTTGCGTCTGTGTTCTGGTTGAGGAAGGCACAGGATGGAAAGTGGAGAGGCTAGTGGGGGGGTCCGCTCCTTCGAGCACCGGGTGCCCAGCTCTGCCCCACCCCCTCCTGCGGATCCCAGGTGCTGGCTCCCCGCCAAGTGGATGGCGGTTAACCCAATAGCTCCCTGGGGCTCTCGGTCCCACCGCAGGCTGTGTGCATCCTCCAGTCTGACCTCACGGGAGTCCCGGGAGGCCTGCGGCTTGTTCTCAGCATGCTGTAATGTAAGGGGGCCTGAGGCTCAGAGAGCCAGGTCTCCGACTAAGGCCAGGCTAGCACGTGACCTGCCCACAGGCTCCCAGGCC
The DNA here is from genome assembly GCF_001704415.2 of Capra hircus. NCBI lineage: Eukaryota > Metazoa > Chordata > Mammalia > Artiodactyla > Bovidae > Capra > Capra hircus. The sequence goes on along the minus strand of NC_030836.1, from coordinate 48,776,268 downwards.
TGGACTCCTGGCCATGTTCAGCCCTCGTCTGATGAGCCGCGGGGGCTGAGCTCCCAGACCTAGGGCTCCTGTACCGACCCGCCAGGCTGACCCAGGGGCGGGAGGCAGAGCCAGTGCCCAGGGACTCAGCCCCTCCTCCCAAGTTCCTAGACCACCCTGGACGGCGGCCATCCGGGATGGTGCAGTCTGCCACGCTGGCCCTTTCCTGGAGGATAGGGTCACACCCGTGAGTTCCTTTGTGCGGCCTCCGATGTGCGGGCTGCGGGCTAAGGAGTGGGGCAGGACACCTGTGTGTCCTCGGGCTGCAGCCCCCCACCTCTAGGGAGCTCCCGGGCTCCTCCATCCCTGCAAGGCGATGTTCTCCGTTACTGCCCAGCGCTGGGTCCCAGCAGCCCTGTCCTTCCTCCTCCTGACTGCCCACCCCGGCTGCTCCCGCAAAGCTGAGGCTGAGGCCTTCCTGCAGGTGGCAGACCCAGCGCTGGGCAGAGCTGACCTTCAGTCCCGGGACCTAGAGCCCCGTCCAAGCGATCCCAGTCGGCATCCTGGGCCTCTCCCTCGGGGCGGGGCCCTTCCCCCTCACCCTGCCCTCCCACCAGCCGGACCCTAAGGACCCTGGAGAAAGCCTCCTCTCTTCCGCACCCCCACCCCAGCGTCCCTCCCCCTCCCCCCTGACTTACTTCCGGGGCAGCAGGGACTCCTGGAGGGAGGCAGCCCCGGAAGGTGGGGGGGGGGGGGTCCGCGGGGTTCCCCTGTTCCCGGTGCTGGGTGCTGCGGGGCGGCAATCAACTGGCGACGCGCCCGTCCTGTGGATGGTGGGAGGCTTTGGCGACCGAAGCAAAGTTGGAGCTTTTCGGGTTTCTTTCCTTTAAGAAAAAAGCTGTGCCAACCGGCGGCTGGTGTGGCTGCAGGGGGAGCCCGCAGCCCCTTCCTCCCCACCGCCCCCCGCCCCAAGGAGCCCGGGCTGGAGTGACCTGCCCCCTTCCGCTGGAAGCCCCCCCTCCCGCCCGCCGGCCGCCCCCTCCGCGGGCCTGCGGTTCCTCTGCGCGGCCGGCGTGACGCCGCCGAGCCGCCAGCAGCCTTGTGGGCTCCGCGCAAGAGCGAGCGGGGCCCAGCGCGCCCCCGGACCGGAGGGAGGGGTCGCCGCGCCTCCCGGGGCGGCCGCGGCTGCAAGGGAGCGCAGAGAATCGGCGGCTTCTGTACAAACAACAAAAAAAAGCCCTTCGGGAAGAAAAGAAAAAGGAAAACCGCTGCCTCATGTCTCCGCCGGCCGAGGGCCCCGCGCCGGCCAGGGCGCCGCGTGCGGCCGGGCCCCGCGCGCGCCGCGCCCCCCGCGCCCGCGGGCCGCTCGCCGTGCCGGGGCGCCCGGGGCCCGCCCGCGCCGCCGCCGCCGCCGTGCATGACTCCTGCCTCCCGCTCGCGCCCGCTCCGCCCGGCCCCCCGCTCCGAGCCCGCCCCTCCCGTTAGCCTGCCCCCAGCTGCCTCCGCTCCTCCTGCGCCGGCTCGCCGTCTCCACGCTGCCTGCCTGGGTCGGGCGAGCTGGGGTGATTAATTGGCTACGATGATGAACGTCCCCGGCGGAGCCTCGGCCGCGGTGATGTTGACGGGCTACAATAATGGGCGCTGTCCCCGGAACTCTCTCTACAGCGACTGCGTTATCGAGGAGAAGACCGTCGTCCTGCAGAAGAAAGACAATGAGGGCTTCGGATTCGTGCTCCGAGGGGCGAAAGGTAAGAGCCGGCGGCTCCCTGCCTGGGTGCCTTCACATGTGTGTGTGTCTCTGTGTGTACACGCCTGTATGAAAAACGTTCCCCAGCTCAGAAAGAAGCCCTTTTCCTGGGGGTACTCGGTTGCTAGACAACCATGTTCTTCCACATCCTGCCTTTTTAAACACCGGAGCTTCCTTTAGGAATATTTCCAATTTTCTGTACACAGTATTGCTCCGAACAACCTCCTTCTCCTCCCTCTCTTTCCTCTTTCTCTCTCCCTCCCCCCACTTTTTTTTGCTTTAATTCATGGGTTTCGTCTATTTTGTGGCTTGGTTCAGTCCGGTTGTGACTGGCTTCAGAGCTCCTGGTCTCAGTCGCCCAGAATTACCCAGTCCTGAGTTCCCTTCGGGGATTTCCAAAGTGCCCCGTTCTGGGAGTGGGCTTCAGCCCCTGAGTGCGGCAGGCGGCTGGGTGCCCGCCTCTAAGGTGACTTTGCAAAGGGAATGTGGCAAGATGGTCCCCTCCGCCGTGGCCCAGCCAGCAGCACACGTGTCACGTGGCCCACAGTGGGGGGCTCCGGGAACCTGGTCCGCGGCAGTGCGGCCCCCCGCAGCCCTGAACTCTGGAGGGCCCCCCCCCTGCCAAAATGAAACAAAATGGCATCGCCTCCCTGTGAGAGGAGACATCTGTGCCCCGCGTGTGTGGGGAAACCATGTACAAGTTTGATCTCGGAGCCTCGGGGCTGCGGTGGGGGGGTCCCGCACTGTGCTGCGGGGAGGAGGCCTCCTGCCCTGGAGCCAGCCCCAGCTGCTCCAGGCTCCGGCTGCCCAGGCAGCGGCCCGTCCACGGGCAGGGGGAGATCCTCTGCCCCGGTGTGTCCATGGCTGTGTGGAGTCTCCCCTCCCCTGGCCGAGGCCAGCTTCCTCCCCCTGCCCCCCAGCCCCTCGGGACCACCCAGGAGCATCCACCTCTTGCCCCAGAGTTTGGCTCCGAGGCTCTGGGCCCCCTGCCCCGGAAGCCTATGCTGGCTCTGATCAGCAGCGGGACCCAGCCCTCCCGCGGACGCTGGCCGCAGAGTGGCCACAGGGAGCCGGGCTTCCGGCAGAGAGGGCTCATGAGCAGATTCCAAATCTGCAGCCACCCACTGGGTCAGCGTTCTGTCCCGTCCACGCTCCAAGTTGAATTCCCTTGGTTGCGAGTCTACGTGGATGTAAATTTGGCAAGCGGTTCAGTGTGGTGTTTCTGTAGCTCCATGTGGTTATGGGGGAACTTTTCCATTTTTAGAACTGAAAATGTTTAGTCACTGATGCTTTTAAAGAAAATGACAGGCGTGTACATATAGACCTGGACCGGGGAGCACGGTATCCCATATGTCTTCAGCACAGAGGCTGAGAGGCACCAGGAAGCAGTCGGGTCCATTGCTTGAGTTGGTGTCGGCCCATGACCATGAGTGTCAGCCCCTTCCCAGGGGAGAGCTGGCCTGGGCCACCCGCTTCCCACGGAGACACGGGGCCTGCTTCCACCCAGGGTCCCGTGGGAGGCCTGGGCTACCAACCTGCAAACATCTCCCAGCCTTGTAACGAGGTACACCTTGTCTTCCCAGCGGATACGCCCATCGAAGAATTCACACCCACGCCGGCGTTCCCAGCCCTGCAGTACCTGGAGTCTGTGGATGAAGGCGGGGTGGCATGGCAAGCCGGACTGAGGACCGGGGACTTCTTGATTGAGGTAGGGACACTGGTGTTCTTCTCCTTCGGCCTGGGGAGAGCGCCGGCTCTCTTGGGGTTGGGTCTGTGGTCTTGATGGTGTGGCCAGTGGTCCAGGCCGGGGGCACGTGTGGAGGCTGCCTTGGATGGGGGCTCCCTCGGCTGTTCCCACCTACAGTGGATGCCATTTCCTGCGGACAGCGTGTTGGGATTGTCTTTGAGGCCTTGGTTTTATCTCTTTGGAGGCTGGCAGTGTCTGCAGCTTGGCTGTTGATCTTGAAGTAGAAGGTAGAAGTAAGAGGAAGCTGGTTGCCCTGATGTCAGGGACCTGTGCCGATCTGTGGGTAGCTTAGCTGAGACTGTATGAACAGACCCAAGAGAAGCCATGGCCCACACTTGTGCCCCCAGGGCAGGTGGAAAGCATGGTGCCGTGGGTCTCGCTCCCGTGAGGTCTGTAATGTTGGTGGTTGAGAGTCTTGATTTTCAAGTCGAAGTAACTGGCCTGTCAGATGGGTGATGGTCTTCAAGGACCGAGGAGCCTGGGCAAGTCGGGTGGCTGGAGCTCATCGTGCCAAAAGGAAGCTTGTAAATTTAGATGCTGTGAAAACCAGCTTTTGCTAATAGGTGAATGGAGGGAGCACTCTCTTCATTTAAAAACTCCCACTAGACGTGAGTTCCCAGCTGCTTCAAGTCTTACCTGGAGTTGCCATGTTGGTGTGCACGAGGTGCCAACCTCCTGGCACCCCTGAGCTCCCTGCCTTTTGCGGGTTTAGGTGTTACTTTCAAAGGAACATGTTACTCTTTGGAAATATCAATAATAGAAGAATATGTTGTGCCTTGAAAATGTTCTAAGATGCTTGGTAAGTTTAGATGGCCCCCACTGGGAGTCCACGTTTCTGGGAAGAGCGTTCCTCGGGGCTCACCCTCAGCCCTGTCTCATCTGCTCTGGAAAGGCACCGCAGGTGGGAAGACTGGGTGTGCGGTCTCAGCGTGGCGCTCAGGGCCTCCGCTGTGGGGCCGGCCAGACACCTGTTCATTCTGGAAAGGAGGAGATCCAGGCCATGGCGAGACAGCCGCTGGAAGCCATTCGTCTCTGATATGCCTCAGCTTCCAAGAGTGCTTTCTGAGCTGCAATTCTGTTCATGATCTCCTGGGTGCTTCTAAGGAGGATGTTTCTAAGGATGGAAATCCAGAAGGAAAGATGCTGTTAGAAGAGAGACCCAGGTAAAATGGAAAAGGTGCTTTACCTTCTTCCAGGCATCATGTGTTGGTGTCCCTTTATGTGCTGGGGGAAAAAAAAAAAGTGTATTTAAGTGATTACTGACCAATCAGAGCCTGGCTCAGATGAAGACTTGTGCTTCTTCAGGTTCTTATTTCTTTGAAACTGTGAAATGCATATCCAGCATGGTGGAGACTGGAGCCCGCGGTGATTTCACGGGTTAACTCGATTTGTAACCTCATGAAAATGCAGAGAGACGGGGCTGAATCATCTCCTGTAGGGTGCAGTTGTGATGTAAGTTCCTCTCCTGTGTGTGTGTGTGTGTGTGTCTGTGTGTGTGTGTCTGAGAGAGACAGAGAATCCAGTAGGGTGGCAAAGCTGTTGCTGGTTCTTGGTTTTAAATTATAAATGAGGGCTGCAGATGCAGGAGCATTCCTGGTAGTGAGGCTCGTCGGATTGTTTCCTTGATAAACTAGTCAGGAAAGAAGCGTGGGGCAGCTGTGGAGTGTGTGCCGGGCCCACCCCTCTCCCAGGCAGCAGAGCCACGCTGGGTTGGCAGACGGGTCCGCAGCGCTCGCCTGGGCCGGGGAAGAAGGCAGGCCGCCCGGGTCGGCTGGAGGGCTCCGTAGAAATCAGGAGCATGAAGAATTTGGGCCCTGCTGTTTTCAAAGCATCTCCTCTGACATTGCTTTTAACCTCTGATATGCAAACATGTTTGCCATTTTGGAACAGCTTTCATATTCCGGGTGACCTCTGAATTCCAGGATTCCAGGCATGGCTGGCCCAGAGCTGCCTTAAGGTTCTGTTGGTCTTCTTATGACCTGAAGGAGGAATGGGCCCCAGACAGCCCCAGGCCATAGCAGGCTGCGCCCCAGGGGTGCTCCTCTAAAGAGGGCACGGGGCAGGGGCAGCCGGGGGGCAGTGCTGGGAACCGGCTCCTCCTGTTTCATGCCAAGGTTTCATTCATGGGGGCTCACAGATTCTCCTTCAGGTGCTTGGGTTTGAAAGACCGAGGCTCTCCATTGAGTTGCTTTCCTAGCTGCCCGATCGCACCCCTGGAATAGTAAAATCATATATGGCCCCAGAGGTGCATGTTTTTTCCAACAGAAAATTTTTATGTGATTTTCAGTGAAAAGCCTCAGCCTTGGAGAGATTGTTTTAGACAGACTCACGTGCCTTGATGGATCTTTGGCTTGAATGGAAGCCGTGCTGGAAGCTGGGGTTTCTAGGCTCTTGGTCAAGTGCAGGGTCCTGGCTTCAGGTTGCAAGTGTGGGCGAACTGGCCCCATCCGTCCACATCCCTTCCTCCCACACACAAGCTTTCCTTTCTGCTGTTGGAAAGGAGCGCAAAGCCTGTCTGATATTTATTTTCTCTATAAAGACCCATGCAGCAGTTTGAACCTTGGGACCGAGGGGCAGCTTCTGAAGCGAATGCTCCCGATCTAAAGTCTTCAGCGTCTCCTGAGTGTCATTTTCCCCTCTTGGACTTTGTCAGGACGCTCACACACAGGGCATTGACCCCTGTCAAGAAAGGTTTCCTTTATGCATGCGTTTCTGGGGTGGCCACTCTCTAAATTTTCTCTCCCTGCCCTGACTTTTGGGAAGAAGGAGCCTGTCTTTAGCTATTGGTGCTGTTTCTTTGATGACCACGCCCCTCCCCTCCCGCCGACAAGCCAAACTCTGAGTGGAGCTCCGTGGAAAAAGGCTGTCTTCCAGCTGGGGATGGGTCTTAGTGTGAGCAGTGTGGAAAGTTCCCTCAGGCTGGAGGGCAGGGAGTGGGTGCTCCTCGCATGGGGATGTTCAAACAGGTGGCTCCGCAGACCATGTGTTTTTACCATTTTCAGATCAGTTTGATGGGCCAGAGCCCCCTGGATGGCCGGTGACACTGAAGCTTCCCCAGAGAGCCCTTAGGGGTGGCGGGAGTGGGCAGAGTGGGAGCCGACGGTCCCTCTGGGAACTGGGGGAGGCGATGCTTGGCGGGGTGGGCGCGGGCAGTGACAGCTCAGAGAGGGAAGCAGGTGGCGGAGTCAGGGCATGGTTCCTTGCTTGCAGGTCCAGTGTGAGGTTGGGCCACCATCCGGCCAGGAATGATTCAGGCCCACGTCTCTTTTGGTTAAAACAGGAAACCCAATTAAATACCGGTGAAGCTTGCCAGAGAGTTGAAGTTGAAGAGTCCAGAGGCAGAGTCCGTGTCAAGCGCAGTGTGTTGAATATAGTCCATCTGCTGTTTCTTTGAGATTATCTGGGTGAAGGCTCCTCAAGCCCACAAGGTGGGGCAGGAGGAGCCGCTTGTGAGGAGTTGTCAGGAGGACGTAGATGTCACGGGTGACAGTTTCGCGTGGAGTAATTCAAGAGACCGGAGATGGGGATGTCATTTGGATTCCTGCAGGGACTCAACAAACTGGAGCAACCCCCAGCCTCGCCCAGTGAAGCTCGGCTGGGCACCAGGGTCACCTGCAGATCTCCCAGAGACCTTGAAACCTGGGCTCAACACACACCTACATGGTCAGAATCACGGGGCAGGAGCATCGGTGTTTTTAGGGTGCTTCAGTGATGATGCCAGGGGTTCCAATGGGCAGGCAAGATGAAGACCATCTAGCCTCATCGTGGTGGCTATTTGAACCTTTTAATTTAGCATTCTAACAAAAAATTGGAAGCAGGCACTGTGCTTATCTCGTTGCCTCAAGACCAGGACTGGCTTTCCTCCACAGACCCCCCCGTTTGGAAGCCTAAGCTTTGTTTCCTGCTTTACTTTAGTATAAACGAAAATATCTTATATCTCAAAACTCGCTCATGATACAGCTAAACGGTAAACATCGAAAGAGCAAACAGTGTTACAGCAAATACAACAACAGGCTCATATCCTTATTTATAATCACGGGCATGTCTGCCAGGCATTTCCCTGCGCGTCCAGCCTTCATAGTAATCCCGCAAAATAACATCCGTGTCATCTCCATATTACAGATGAGACTGGGGCTCAGGGAGGTTCAGTCACTTGCCCAGGGTCACACGGCAGGTGAACTGGAATTCCAACCCGGGCTGTGTGAGTCAAGAACACGACTGTCCAGAGATGCTGGGAGGCGCTTTGATGCACTGGACGTGCGCATAGGCATGGAGTAAGAAGAGGTACAAACGGTGAGATGCCAGTGTTACTTTCAAATTAGCAAACGCTTTTTTTTTTTTTTTATTACTATACCCATCGCTGGTGACGGCACTTTTAGGTTGCTACACGAAAGAGTAAATTGCCATAAACTTTTTAGAAATCGATGTGACCGTGTGTAATAAGAACAATAAAGCTGAACCAGGAATTTTACATCTAGGAACCCATCCTAAGGGAATGATCTTAAAAGAGAAAACCAGGGTGAGATCACAGTGCCTCAAAGAGAAAGGGGTGGCAGTCACGGGGAGTGGTTAAGGGGGTACCATGCGTCTGTTGTGGGTGTAAAGGAAAGCATCAAAACTTATGCTTGCAAGAAGTTCTTCCTACCAACAGGAAGCAGTTGTCTTACATTAGGTGAAGAGGGAAGAATTGAAGTTATCTGCACGGCATCATCTGAATTGTACCACCTCGCCCCAAAATAACCATAAAAAAAAATAAGGAAAGAAAATGTTAACCCGTAGGTGACGGGATCGTGTTTGGCTATTTCTGTTTGGCAGACTTCTCTCTGTTTCTCAGATTTTCTAGAATGACAATATTAATTGTTGACAGGGATTCATTTCATAAACAGCGAATTGTTCCTTAGAAGAAGCCGTCTCACGGAGATGAGCGCTGTCTCAGCCTCCCTGCCCCAGGAGGGACTGTCTGCTTTCAGGGCTGCACTTTTCCTGGGCATTAGTTGTTTTCCTGGGGCTACCCCTCCCCAGCTCACGCAGCACTGGAGACTCCCATGGTTTTTGTGATTGTTGTCTTCATCCTGAAGTGGCCAATCTCGGTTTTGTGTTCATTTCCCTAAATAGGTTTTCCCTTGCAATTAAAGCAGGCAGCAATATCCTTCATCCTTGAAAAGTGATGCTTGAGTTTTCTAATTACTTTTCCTGGTATTAAATACTTGTACTAAAGATGGCCTGGAACTGTATTATAGTCTCAGTTTGCATTGAAGTGAGGACGCTGAGGGAGGCCCTGGTGTTTTCCTTAGGGGCCGTTTGAGTACCTTATAAAATGTTTGTCAGACTGCTGCTTGAGAACCCCGACTTGGAGAATGTCATGCAGACCCTAGAGCCTGTTTGTCCAAATCGTTACTTTCAGCCCAGCTGGAGGTGTAAACAATTGTTATAACCTGGTGATAATCAGTCAGTCTCCTCAGCTTGAAAATTAAGTATTACAGGGAGGAGAGTAAATAAAGTCCAGGTGATTCCTGATGGGTGGTTCTGCCCGGCCGCAGTCGGCTCGCATTCCCTGGGTCTCGGCATCCCTGTCAGCAAAATGGGTGGTTGTGTGAGCTCGGTCACCGGAAGCCAACTCCAGTCATCCCTGGGTGTGTCTGCGGGGAGCGGGGGGTGTTGATTCCAGCAAAATCTCTCCGTGCCATGGCAGTCCTCTGTATCTGAGGGTTCTGTATCCACAGTGTGGAACCTGCAGGCATGGAGGGCCGACTGTGTATTCATTGAAAAGAGTACACGTGGACTCACACAGTTCAAACACACGGTGCTCCGGGGTCCACTCTGTGCCACCTGAGTTCTAAACAGGCGGGCAGCTGTTAGCTCGTCTTGTTGGCTGGGAGATCGTGAAAGGCCAGCAGCGCTGGGCATAGTATCCTGTCAGGATTGGTTGCCGATCATCTTGTTGCCCTTCATCATCATTAATGATGCCTGACTCAGGAGATGAAGCCAGTGACAATGGGCTGAACCAGTAATAATGTCATACACAGAAAACCGACGCGGCTGCCGGCGGGGGCCGGGGAGCGGGATGAAGTGGGGGTTTGGGGTTAGCAGGCACAAGCTGCTATATATAGGGTGGGCAGATAGCAAGGTCCTCCTGTACATCGGCGCTTCCCAAGTGGTGCCGGTGGCAGAAACCCGCCTGCCAGTGCTGGAGACGTGAGAGACGAGGGCTCGATCCCTGGGTTGGAAAGCCCCCTGGAGGAGGGCATGGCAACCCACTCCAGTCTCCCTGCCTGGAGAATCCTATGGACAGAGGATCCTGGTGGGCTACAGTCCATGGGGTCACAAAGAGAGACGACTGAAGTGACTTAGCACAGCACTGTATAGTTAGGGAACTATATTCATATGCTGCGATAAGCCATCATGGAAAGTATATAAAAAAGAATGTGTGTGTGTGTGTGTGTATGTATACATCCACCCACACACACACACACGTATACATATGTAAATATGTATAACTGAACTGGGCTTCCCTGGTGGCTCGTGGGAAATGAACCCACCTGCCAATGCAGGAGACTCCAGTTCAATCCCTGGGTCAGGAAGATCCCCCGGAGAAGAGAACGGCAACCCACTCCAGTATTCTTGCCTGGACAGGGAGCATGGTGGCTACAGTCCATGGGGTCACAGAAGAATTGGGCACGGCTTAGCGACTAAACACCACCACCGAAATAACTGGACCACTTTGCTGCGCAGCAGGAATTAACACAACATTGTAAATCGACTATACTTCCGTAAAAAATAATGCTGTTATGATGACAGGTGGTTGTTACCGCTGTCCTTCCGAGCGTGTAGCCCTTACAGAGCACACCCACCATGGGCCAAGCACATGCAGTTGGGCACTTCCGGCCAAGAGTGCACTGGCTGTAGCTTCCTGGTGCCTCCCGTGGAAGGGATGCCAGCTAATGCAGGCACCTGCCCCGCCCCACCCCAAGCCCCAAACATCCTTGGCAGGCATACCTTCAGATTTGGCTTGAATTTCTGCTCCCCGGGCACTCGCTGCCTTGCTCAATCCTGTTTTGGCACAAGCGTGCCTTTTAGGTAATCTTGGAATTTCTGCTCCTGATTCCCATTTTACCTTCTGGTGACAAATCCCAGGGCTGAGGCCAGAGCCCTTTGTGATTTCCCCAGTGCCAACATCCTTGTCAGCCATGCCACGTGGCTCACATTTCTCTATCCTGCCTTCCAGGATATCGTGAGAGACTCTGTCACATGTCCTGCTGGTGGCCTGTGTGGCCAGGCCAGGAACTCTGCTACTCCCCTACCCCGCAAGATTCTCAATATCTTATTTAAGTCATTTAAAATGGGTATTTAATTCAGTAAGTTGAAGAGCAAATCCTAGCTGATGTTAGCAGGAATCTAGGGCTACTGGTGAATTCTCGACCTTGAATCACATCAGTACTTTAATGGTCAAATTGTGTCCATTTCATGTGAAAGACAAGCAGGGCCCCATGGTTGTCCTGGGTCCCTCAAAACACGGAGTGTTTCTGTTCTGAAGCCCTGCAGCTTCTTGCTGTGCTAGTTTTGGAAGGGCCCTGGGACCCCTGGCTAGCTTCCCACTCCAGCTCCCCAGCACCTCGGCTGCCAGCTCCTGAGCCACTGCAGGCGAGGAGGCAGTGGCCATCTTGATCTGCCTCTCCATCCTCTTGCCTGGCCTTTGCTGAGGTCTGAGCCTCCAGCCATCTTCTCGGTGATGGTTGAGAGACATCCCTTTAGTAGCAAATAAAAGTGAGCACAGAGGAGTTCAGCTGATTCTGTTGTTTGCCTTCAGAAGATACCAGTGCCCAGGCCAAACTGCTGTCATCCCAGTCTTTGCCCTCCAAGGCTCCTACCACTGGGATCTTTGCTGTCTAAGGCCATAGCACTGGGGTCTTTGCTCTCTGAAGTTTTAAAGAGGTCACTGCTCTAAGGGAAGTGCCCGGGAGCCTGGACCCCTTTCCTGCACATAGACACAAGCCCCTCCTGTACCTAGAAAATAGTTCACTTTGTCCTCCATATTGGCTGAGAACAGGTGGTCCAGGCTGAAGAGCAGCCCAGAATCCTGCTGAGAAGGTGGATGCAGGCGGTTTAGCTATTGCAGATCTGAAGTCTTGGCTCATTCATTTTGGGGTTCTAATTTGAAGCATCAGTGATTTCAATTTCAGGCTAAAAAAAGATTCAGAATCACTTCAGGGGACCACGGCTGCTGTGCTCCAGGCTCCATGGGACTGGCAGATGGCAGTGCACTGGGTTGGATAGAGACAGAAAGGAGCCACGGTCAAGGGCACAGGCTGTGCGGTGTGATCTGGGTTTGAATCGAGGCTCTGTGTGAACTTGGGCACATCCCTTCATCTCTTGGCCTCAGTTTCATAAAAACGTGTGTGAAGCATGCAGCTTCTGGCAGAGTGAGCTCTCAACAACTGGTGGCAGTTGTACAAATCATTTTTGCAACTTCATTCATTCATTTCTGCAGCACACATTGGATGCCCATCGGGTGCTGGGCTGGCATGTGCTGTCGGGAGAAAAGACATGAATCAGACACGGTTCCTCGAGAAACTCAGTCTGGAAGGAGAGCAAAAGGAGGATATGGTGAAGGCCCTGATTTATATCAGGAAGAGGTCTTCATGAAAGAAGTGGTGATGGCTCAACACTTGGGTGAATAAATGGAGTTCCTAAGGGCAGAACAGAAGAGGGGAGGGGGCTCCAGGGAAATGTCGGGAGGTCAGAGATATTCAGGGTGGATTTGAGGAGTGATTAGAGGTGACTGGGGCTTTCTTGTCCAGAGAAGGTCTGCAATGTCAGTTTGAGTAGGTGTGACTGTAGGGCTGGTCAGTGCAAGAGAGCAACAGAAGGAACAGTGGCATGGCCAGACCTGTCCAAGGTGCTGGAGCTCGCAGGACTTGGACCTGTCCAGGGTGCTGAAATCTATCCGGCGCGGTGGGGGGTGGTGGATCTCTCCATGGTGCTGAACCAGAGAACTGAGAGGATGGAACCTCCCATTAGGAGGAGCCTGGTGAAAGGGCTCAGCACTTGCCCTCCCTCATTCTCTTCTCCTCTCGCCTCTGTGTCCTGTGTCCTCGGCCTTCCTGGACACAGCAGCTTATGATTCAGTTACTGTGCTTGTCTGCTGGGTGGAGACGTCACTTCTGTGAGGAGGGGTAAAGGGATCAATGTGATTAAGCATCTGTGCTGTTCTGTGCTCAAAGCCAGCCTTCCCTTTACCACTGCCAGCTTGTCAGGGAGGCCTTCCAGGCTCCCTCCGGTTGCCCCCGACTCTAAAGCTTACTCTGTCTGCTTCCTTCACTGTCAGAATCTTCTCATGTGTTGGGTGGTTGACTGCTGTCGGTCTTCCTCCTAAGAATACCTGCTCCCTCTGGGCTGGGCAGTCTGCTGACCAGGTCTCTACTGTGTGCCTAGTGCCTGGCATAGTATCTGATGTATAAGAGAGACCCCAAACCACATGCTCAGTGATGGACACTCCGGGGAAGTGGGTGTTTTATGCCCATTTTGCAGATAATGAAACAGAGATTAGGTAGCCTGCCAGAGCCCCCCAGGGAGATTCTGAATCTCAGATGACTCCAGGCTTGGGTCTGGATGATGTTCTGGGTCACTGAAATGTAGTCTTTTAATGGTCTTTCTCAACCCATGAAGGAGGCAGTACACCCATCCCCAGTGTAGACAGGGGTGAGGTTTGCAGAAAGCATAGTGAGCTGAGATCACCACATCTGAAGCTTCTGGTTCAGGCTTCTCTGATGGGCCTCTTGATTTGCCTGCAAGGAGCCCTCCTGGGTCTTTTCCACCTGCCCTCCCTCCCTCCCTTCCTCCCACTCACCCACCTCCCAGTGAGCTCTGCAGGCTCTCGTTAGCGTTGATTTGTCTCATTCTGCAGTGCCCTTTTGTGGGGAGTCTCATGATACAAGTGGTTAGGTTGGCAAATGAACTGAAGGAAGGCCTGTGCTAAATACCTTGTAGGGTCTTTTAATTGACGGAGTTTGTCAGTCTTGGGAATGAGAGGGTGTGTGTGCCAACAGTAGGCAGAACTGAAATGGGAAGGGGCGGGGAAGGGGATGTAGGAGGCCACAGTTACTGTCTGATGCTGCAAAATCCTGAGAATGGTCTCCTTGCTTTGGTGGCATGAGACCAACCCCCCGCCGGCCAGTTTTCCACTTCGGTCTTTCCCGGGAACTCCCGTTTCATACAGCGAAGTTTTCAGTGTGCATCCTCTGTGCCCAGCCCTCTGTGGGCAAGGCCGGGGGTCTTGGAAATGAAAGGAGGCCATCTCTGCCTCGAGGGGCAAAGTGTGTGGGGGGCAGGGAGGGGGCAGAGAGGCCTGTAAACCTGGCTAGGGTGTAGAGGAAGAAACGGATTATTCAGATGAGTGGGTAAAGTGGTGGAACAGCCTTGATCCTGGTCCTCTCTGCCTGGTCTTCCAGATGTGCGGCATACCCCTGCCACCCGCGGCGCCAGCCTGCACCCCTGCCTCTTTCTCTCACCACCACTCCGCACTCTCTCTCTGGACGTCTCCCCTCTTCCACCTCCTCCTCCACCAGGGTAACTCCAGCGCACCCTCAGCTCTCTGCCCAGTGGCCCCTCCTCAGGGAAGCCTCCCCAACATTTCCAGGACATCCGCTCTGCCTGGCCGGTCATCGACCCTGCCTGGCCTGAAAGCTCCATGAGATAAACGACCATCATGGACTGGATAAATGCTTGGAGGCAGGAATGTACAGGAGTGTGTGAGAAATATCAGCAGGCCCAGGAAGGATGAGAAAGATGAATCCTGAAGAGCAGGGAAGGCCTTGAAGGCCAAGCTGAGTAGTGAGACTTCACTCTGTCCTGGAAGCAAGTTACCTCAGGCGTTTTAACAGGGACAGCCGCGGCCTGTGAGTCCCTGGACTGGGGCCTTGTGAAGAAAGGAGGTGAAGGCAGAGAGACCAGACTGGGGGCTGCTGCCCTTGAGAAACAGATTAGAGCAGGGATTAAAAGCACAATTCCAAGAGTCAGCCCACCTGGGTCCAAATCCAGCTCCTCTGCGTGTGTGCTGTGTGGCCTTGGGCAAGTCACACAATCCCACTGTGCTTCAATGTCCTCATCTCCAAAAGAGACTCCTAGTCTGCACAGGAGGAATCATTGCTAATATTTTTGCTGTTGTTGTTAGCCTGAGGGAGCGTTACAGAGCTTTCTTGGCCAGGCCAGGCACCCCGCCCCTCCCCCTAGGCAGGGTCTCACTGCCTGGGGACCTCTCCACCATGGGACTCACCATGGTGAGGTCAGATGTGAGCTCCGGGACCCCCAGTGCCCAGCATGGGTCCTGGAGAGCTGAAGCTGGGGCTGGGAGAAAGAGGGCAGGAGGGCAATGCTCTGCCCTCGAGCTGGCCAGAAACCGCCGCCTGTCCTGGTCACTCCTAGCTGCAGGCTGCTGAGAGCCAGGCGGGTGCATGGTGGCGTGGTTCCTGGTACAGCAACCCAAGTTTCTAGATTTCTCCCCAACAAGAACACTGAACTGGACACCCTCCCCGGCCCATTCCTGTGTCAGTTGCCATTGCTGAGCGCTGAGTTCTGTTGTGTACCGACCTGTTTAGGCCTCATCAGAAACTTGAGAGATGGGTTCTCACACTGTCTGCATTTCTCAAAGCAGGAAACTGAGGCCCAGAAAAGTCACCAAGCAGGCTCGGAGTCCCAGAGCTGCTACAAGGTGAGGGGGCCCCCGTGCCACGCCACGTCACGGTCCTGCCTCTCAGATGCTCCTGCTGTTCCCCAGGGAGAGTCAGGCGATTCTGCCCAGAGACACGGTTACTGCAACAAGGTTTATCTTCTCGGATTTTTATTTCTTCATAAGTATCTGTTAAAGATACATTTTGTTACGTGTGTACCCCATGTACCTTCTTCCTTGTGTATATCATTTTTTATTGTGGCGAAATACACACATCACTTTGCCGACAAAGGTCCCTGTAATCAAAGCTATGGTTTTTCCAGTAGTCGTGTGTGGATGTGAGCGCTGGACCATAAAGAAGGCTGAGTGCTGAAGAATTGATGCTTTCGAATTGTGGCTGGAGAAGACTCTTGAGAGTCCTGTGGACAGCAAGGAGATCAAAGCAGTCAATCCTAAAGGAAATCAGTCCTGAATATTCACTGGAAGAACTGACTCTGAAGCTGAAGAGTCAGCTTTAGCCACCTGATTCAAAGAGCTGACTTATTGGAAAAGACCCTGATGCTGGGAAAGATTGAGGGCAAGAGGAGTGGGCGGCAGGGGATGAGACAGTTGGATGGCATCACCAACTCGATGGACATGAGTTTGAGCAATCTCTAGGAGGTGGCGAAGGACAGGAAAGCCTGGCATGCTGCAGTTCATGGGGTTGCAAAGAGGAGGACACAACTTAGCAACTGAACAACAATAATTTTAGACACACAATCCAGGGGCATTTTGGTACATTCACAGTACTGTGCAGCCCTAGCCTCTGTCTAGTTTCAGACCCGTTGTGTCACCCCGAAAAGACAACATACTTCCTCAGCACGTACTCTCCCTCCCCCACTCCCCTCAGCCTCAGGCTACTGCTCCCGTGCCTTCTGTCTCTATGGATTAGCCTCTTCTGGACTTTCCGTGTATGTGGAATCCTACGGCCCATGGCCTTTTCACATAGCAGAGTGTTTCTAAGGTTGCAGCCTGTCTTTTCCTTCCATGGCCAAATAATATCCCAATGATGGATGAACCATGCTTTGTTGATCCATTCATCGGTTGATGGATATTTGGGTTGTTTTCACCTTTGGACTACTTGTGAATAACACTGCTGTGAACGAAAGTGTACAGGTGTTTGTCTGAGTCCCTATTTTCAGATTTTCAGTGTATGAATCTGAGAGTGGGCTTGCTGGGTCAGAGAGTTACTGTTTATCTGAACTGCTGACCGAACCTTGGGTTGAATCAGTAGGTATTCAGTGAGCACTTAGTAAATGACCATCTTGATGCTGGGCCTGGAGGAAGGAGCCAGGAGCAGAAGGAGGAGAGAGAGCCCCGGGCCAAGGAGACAGAGCTCAAACCCACTGGCAGCGTCACTGCTGGAGAGTTTGTGTGTCCTCAGTCACTCAGCCGTGTCCAACTCTTTGCAACCTCATAGACTGTAGCAGCCCACCAGGCTCCTCTGTCCATGGAACTTTCCAGGCAAGAATACTAGAGAGGGTTGCCGTTTCCTTCTCCAGGGAACCTTCCCGACCCAGGGACCGAGCCTCCTGCATCAGCAGGTGGTTCTTTACCTCTTGAGACAACTGAGAAGCCCATTTTGGAGCCAGTGTGCTGAGCACAGCCCCCTGTAGGACCAGGGGCATTCAGCTCCTAAAGATGTGAGCTAAGAGCTATAACCAACCTGAATTTCTGGGAAGTGAGCTTGCACTTAGGTTGCACGTGCCGACCGCAAGTAACACGAGCAGCAGCGACGGCAGTGACGGCGGGGAAGGCTCGAGTTTCCCGAGCGCTTCCCGCGCGCAACGGGCTTGGTTTTCAGCATTTCGCACGCATGAACCACCCTGAGCGCTCAGTTGAGTTTGGATATTCCGATCAGCAGGTTTTTCTGCACGGAGAGGCTGGGGCACAGAGGGAGACTCACTTGCCCACAGACTCACAGTGGGTGAGTGGCAGGGCCTGGCTGCTTCTGAGCCCACAGTCTGAACGCCTCCACCACACAGCCTGGAATAAGGAATGAAGTAAAGGGGCTCGCCAGCGAAGAACCGTGGTGGGCTGGAGAGTCGAGGAAAGCTTCCTGGGATGGGAAAGAGCAACAGAACCTACTTCCCAGGAGGGCGTGCAGCCACACAGAGCGTCTTGGCCAGCGTTCTGAATGCGACAAGCCTAGGGCCGGGACCTCGAGAGGTGGGGGCTTGGGGGCTGGTGGGATGGGGACCTCTCCCAGGGCTGACAGGGCACCCAGGCTGGTCGTGCCTCACAAGGCTGCACCTGCCCCGGGCGGGTCTCTGTAAAGGAGGCGTGTAAGGCTGTTGCCGCTGGATTTATAGAGGCTGAGACTGGAGCTGGTAGAAGTAAGAAGGACTGGGGGCCAGAGGGACCAGATGACCGCTGGCACGGGTGGTGAGGAGGATGATGCGGACGGGATGTGAGGGTCTAAGACACCGGATTCTGGGTGGCTGACCATCTTGGGGGTCATGGGTAGGCCACCTGCCAAGAGGACCAGAGGTGGGAGGAATGGGCAAGCCTAGGAAAGGGACAGCTTGGATGGTCGAGGCATGGGCCACGTGTCAGGCGGGCAGTGGGGACAGCGGTGACAAGACAGACGAGGGGGCCAGCGGAGCTCTGAGTGATGGACAGTCACCCGAACACGGGGTCCTGGCCGGTTGGTCAGCCTATGTGTCTGCTGCTGCTGCTGCTGCTGCTGCTGGTCAGCTGTATGCAGAGGGTTCATTTCACACTCCTCCCAGCTCCACGAGGTCAGTTCTCTTGCTGGTCCCATTTTGTAGATGAGAACGTCAAGGCTCAAAAAGACCACGTGATATGCCCAGACTCACAGCTCTCACGGTGGGTCTAGGCTTGAACTCGGAACTTGGGGTCAAGGGCTGCAGTGCCCCTTGTCACATTTCCAGGTGGGTCCTACTGCCCAGCCTGGAGGCCCAACTGGAGGTGATGAAATAGTTCAGATCTTGAGGGGAGGCACCGGCTAAGGAGATTGAGTCCGTGGAAGGCAAAGGTCATCACTGATTAGAAGATCCTCGGGGGCTTCCTGGAGGAAGTGAGGGGAACTAACTTTAGGCATTAAAGGAAGTTGGTTAAGGATAGAAGCAAAGCAAAATGCTGCATGTCCTCCATCCTCTCCAACTGTGTTATTCCAGAACTTTCCCCACAACTGACAGAGCTCAATCCAAACTGGTTCAGCATGCAAGGGGAACTTACTGGTTTGAGTAACTGAAAATCCCAAAGAAGTTGGGCTTCAGGCCCAGCTGGACCTAGGTGCTCAGTGAGGTCCCCAGGATCTCACTCCCTTGCTCAGTCTTCCTCCTGGGGAAGGCTTCATTCTCAGGTGGGTTCTCTCCACCAGGGTAGTAGGCTTAGTCTCCAGCAGCTGGAGGTTCTCATCCTGTCCACTGAAGAACCCCAGCAGAAAGAGCATCTCATTGGCCTGCCTTAGGCCACGTGTCCATCCCTGAGCCAAGGATTGGCTAAGCTGATGGAAAATGCTGCTTGCTAAGGTTTGATCACATGCCCTCCCCAGACGCCTTGGGCGAGGTCAGCCTCCTTGGCCACAAGAGGCAGGCAGGGCAGGGCAGGCTCCCAACGGAAGGTGGAGTTTTGAGTGTGGGAAGGAAGAAGATGAATCACTGGGTAGGCAGATTCAGCAGAATTTGAAAATCATTTTAGGTGTGGATCAGATCACGTGAGATCAAGCGTCTCTGGGTTACATATCTACAAACTTATTTCGAGCAGTCATTATGTAGGGCCAAGCCTAGTTGCTGAAGCTTCAGTACTCTGGCCGCCTGATACAAAGAGTGGACTCATTGGAAAAGACCTCGATGGTGGGAAAGATTGAGGGCAAGAGGAGAAGGGAAGACAGAAGGTGAGATGGTTAGATTGCATCACTGACTCAATGGACATGAATCTGAGCAAACTCCAGGAGATAGTGGAGGACAGAGAAGCCTGGCTTGCTGCGGTCCATGGGGTCATAAAGAGTTAGACAGGCAGCTTCGCAACTGAACGACAGCAACAAGCCTGGAGGCTGGAGAAAACAGAGATGAGTCGGGCCTGGTCTTTCTTCCCAAAGAGCCTGGAGTTAGACTCTCCCCAAGCCTCATGCCCAAGCGGAGGGCGTCCATCACAGACTGTGTTTCCTCCACCAATATCTTCAGGGGCGGGGGAGGGAAGAAGTGAAAACACTATCAGGAGGAATCAGGGGAGGACAGACCTCCTGCTGTACCAGGCAGAGATGAGAGGGCAGCCCTTGGGGACTGTGCATATTGGGAGAGAGAAGCTGGGCCACACTCGCCATTCACTGTGACGGTGGGCATTGAGCACGTGTGCTTGGCAGGTAGCAAATGCGATTAGTGAGTGTTCCGGTCAGCTTGCGTGCGTGGTGGCTTCAGTCATGTCGACTCTGCGACGCGATGGGCTGTAGCCCGCCAGGCTCCTCTGTCCCTGGAATTCTCCAGGCAGGAGTACTGGAGCAGGTTGCCATGCCCTCCTCCAGAGGATCTTCCCCACGTCTCCTGTGGCTTCTGCACTGCAGGTGGATTCTTTACTGCTGAGCCACCGCAGAAGCCTTTCGGTCAGCTTGGCTGTTGTGAAAATTACAATCAACAGGGCAGCTTACACAATTGACACCTGTGTTTTGTGTTTCTCATTTATTTCTGGAGGTTGGGGAGGCCAAGATCAAGGTGTCAGCCAAGGGGACTTCCTGGGGGTCCAGTGGTTAAGACTCCACGCTCCCGATATGTGTGATGGGCGGTGGGCGGGGGGCAGGGTGGAGGGGAGGGGGGAGGCCCCGAGGCCCCATCCCTGGTCGGGGAACTAAGATCCTACATGCTGAGCTGCATGGCCAACAACAGCAAAAAGGTGCCGGCCGTTTTCGCTCCTGGTAAGGCCTCTCTTTCTGGCTCCTGGATGGCTGCCTCCTTCCTTTGCCCTCACACGTTGGAGAAGGAAAGAGATCTCCTCTCTAGCACCTCTTCTTTGAAAGTGAAAATGTTAGTCCGTCGTGTCCGACTCTTTGTGAGCGCGTGGACTGTAGCCCACCAGGCTCCCCTGTCCATGGGTTTCTCCAGGCAAGAATACTGGGGTGGGTTGCCATGCCCTCCTCCAGGGGATCTTTCAGACCCAGGGATCGAACCCAGGTCTCCCACACTGCAGGTGGATTCTTCACTGTCTTGAGCCACCAGGGAAGCCTGGTGAAAACTAATCCTGTTATGGGGGCCCCCACCCTCATCTCACCCGAGTCACCTCCTAGATGCCCTACCTCCAGATACCATCACGGCCAAGTTAGGGCTTCCACTAAGGATGTTGGGATAACACACGCTCCATCATGAGTGTGTACCTGGGGAATGAGCCCCTGGGACCTTTGAGCTGCCACGCAGGGCGAGGCCCCGTCTGATGGACAGTCTGTCAAGCCCGAGACTCAATCAGTTACGCTGATGGCCTCGTTCGGAGAGGGGCAGCCTCCAGGGAGACCAGAAACACAACCGTCGCGGCCACTGGCCTCCAGCCCACGAGTTGCCGGGGTTCACGTGGGGCTGGACGCTCTACCCTTTGCTGAGCACTTGCTCTGACTGGTGCGAGCGGGGTGACAGAGATGCCCTTTGCACTGCAGGCTCTGGGGGCTGGGTCAGCGTGATGACCTTGAAAGGGAGGGGCAGGGCAGGACTCGAACCCACGTCCAGCTCCTACATGCTGTCTGGCCTTCTCCTGAGGACGTGACCCTGAGCGCTGGCGGGAGCCAGGTTGCCTGGCGCAAGGCCCCAGCCTCTCAGGTGCAGGCCACCTCTTCCTGGCGGGCCCAGAGAGGGGCCGTGTCGGTCACTGAGCACAAGGTGACTCAGCCCCCGGGGCTGGGGGTGGACACAGGCATCATGACCTTGTTGTTGGGCAGCAGCCCAGCCCTGCAGCGCCGAGTGGGCTGGCGGCAATTGGTTCCCATTCTCGTGTCTGGCCCGGCCTGGTCTGTTCCAGGAAGAAATTTTGTTTGTTGTCAGTTAATTTTGCAGGAGTCTTTTTTAATGAGCCTTCTGGATGGAATGGCCCGATTTGGTTTGATTTGGCTTTTCTGTTTTTTGAGAACAGGCTGTGCGCCCAGCAGTACCGCTGGCCGGCCCTGTTCCAACGTGGAGGGCCCCCGTCCCTCTCTCACCAAGACTTTCCGATGAACCTCTTGCTTGTCCATCGCCTCTGCTCGGCTGGGGTCACCTTCAATGGCCAGTGACCTCCTTCTTCAGTTGTTTATTGAGATACAGGTGCAGGTCTTGGCACAAGGCATGGGCTGTTATCTGGGAGATAAAGGCCTGATGGAAGAAATTAATTGAATGATCACAGCAAAGCAGGGCTCGGCGACCAGGAGGCCCGGCCAGCAGGTCTGGGCACACATTCTGATGCCGTGATCTCTCTGGCTTCGCTCAGATTAAGCCTGTCTCTGGAAAGATCCCCTGGAGAAGGGAACGGCAATCCACTCCAGTGTTCTTGCCTGGAGAATCCCCATGGACAGAGGAGCCTGGGGGGCTACAGTCCACGGGGTTGCACAGAGTCAGACACGACTGAGCGACTAACAGTTTCACTTCACTAACAGTTTCACTCATGTGTAGAAGGTGTGCCTTCAAAGATCCCCCTCCTCTTTACTTCCAGCAGGAGGGAGCAGGCGCTGACCTGCACGGGGGCTGCAGGCTCTGCCCTGGGACGCAGGCCCTCCTTTGTTCATGCCATTCTTCCCCGCCCCCACCCTGAGGTGTCCAGGCTAGGAGGCTTCCAGAAACGGACAGGGACCAAGAATTGCAAAGTTGGGGTGAAAGAAAAGGAAGGCTGTGTGATCCCATTCCTAGCGGGTCCCTAGAGCGGTCCAACCTGTAGAGGATGTGGCTGGTGGGGAGCGGGGGGTACAGAGCCTGTTTGGGACCTGATGCTCTGGAGATGGACCCGCGTGATGGCTGCACAGCCATGCCAATGCCACCGAACTCTGCGCTTAGAAGCGGTTCAGATGGTGAAGTCTGTGTTCTGTGTACCTTATAATTATTTTTTTTAATTGTTTATTCTTCTGAAAAAAGGAAAGCAGTATTGTGACTTTTAAAAAATACTCTTTGAACAATAAGTCTTTACTGTTTAGGCCACAGGTGTATCATAGCTGTTCCTTTTGCTCTGAACCAGATCACCGATGCCGCCCCACCTGCTGCAAGTGGTCTGGGGCCACACGGGGCATGGAAGGTGCTCTGTGCCAGAGCCTGTCCCCCCGGGGCACCTGCCTCTCAAGTGAACAAGCACGTCCCCTCCCTGCAGCTTCTCTGAAATGGTGGAAAGATGGGGAAGCCTGCAGATCCTGGGGGACCCCTCCCTCTCCCCAGACCCCATCTCGGAGGCCCCCAGAGGCCTCCCAGCTTGCAGCACTCCTCTCTTCCCCCACCCCCAGTCCTTTGATCAGCTTCCTGTGTATTCAGGGCACTCAGCAGTACAGGGCATAGTTTGCACGCATATTTAATTGTAGGTCAGTCTCAAACCGTCATCCTAAAGGAAATCAACCCTGAATATTCACTGGAAGGACTGATGCTGAAGCTCCAATACTTTAGCCACCTGATGCGAAGAGCCAACTCATTGAAATGGACCCTGATGCTGGGAGAGATTGAGGGCAGGGGGAGAAGGGGACAGCAGAGGATGAGATGGCTGGATAGCATCACTGACTCAATGGACATAAATTTAAGCGAACTCTGGGTGATAGTGGAGGACGGGGAGACTGGCGTGCTGCGCTCCATGGAGTCGCAAAGAGTCGGACATGACTTAGCGACTGAAAACAAAGGCAGTCTTCCTGATCCCCCGTGGGGCCCTAAACTCTAAGAGGACGAAGCCTTTGTCTTTCTTACTCACCTGGCAGGTAGGAGGTGCTCAATAAATCCTTGTCAGATGCAAGAGAACCGAGCAGAAGTCCAAAAGAGAAAGGGCAGCGCGGTGCGTCCCCTACGTACGTACGGCCCTTCAGGCTGTGAACTTGCAAAGGCGGGAGCGTCCCTCCGCCTCCGGTCGCTGACGGTCCTTCGGCTCTGCCATCTCCCACCTCCTCTCCCTCCCGCAGTCAGTAGGTCTTGCCTCTTCGCTTGATGCCAGCCCCTGTGTGCCAGCTGTTGTACCGCTGTGCTCCGCGAGGTGCTGTACTGTAAGACTGAAAACGTTCTGTTATGTTTGTTTGTTTGTATCATTTGTATAAAAAGCATTAAGAACCTGCTGCTGCGTCGCTTCAGTCGTGTCCAACTCTGCGCGACCCCAGAGACGGCAGCCCACCAGGCTCCCCCGTCCCTGGGATTCTCCAGGCAAGAACACTGGAGTGGGCTGCCATTGCCTTCTCCAATTAAGAACCTACAGTACAGTTCTAGACAGCCGATTATTTTAGTTGGGTGCCTAGGCTGGACTGGACTTAAGAACAAATTGGACTTACAAATGCACTCTCGAAACAGGACGTGTTCATACGTTGGGAACTTACTGTACATGCATGCAGGCACCAGGCATCCCCCACACCTGCGTGAAAGACACAGGTTTTTAGGACCATCACTGTGGTGTGGAAATGTTCGTGCTTTCTTTAAAGTATGCAGAAATATGCTATTTATTCCCCACACTCTGAATTTTCCTCGGGAACATCAACGTGTTTAAAAAGTTCCGTGATTCTAGAAATTGCTTGCTAAAATTGTGGGAAGGTGGGTTAGAAGGACTAGGAGGAAAGAGCTATAAAGGGACATGAGGAATCTGTTGGTGGTATTGGGTATCTCTGTTATTTTGACATGTGGCCTCATCAGATATACCACAATTTTTTTTTTTAATCCATTCACCCGTTAGTGGATCTTCCCTGGTGTCTCAGACGGTAAAGCGTCTGCCTACAATGCTGGAGACCTGGGTTAGGTACCTGGGATAGGAAGATCCCCTGGAGAAGGAAATGACAAACCGCTCCAGAACGCTTGCCTGGAAAACCCCATGGACAGAGGAGTTGGTGGGCTACAGTCCATGAGTTCACAAAGAGTCGGACACGACTGAGCGACTCCACTTCACTTTCCATTAGTGGATGTTGGGGTCATTTCCAGGTTTTGGCTGTTATAGACAAAGCTACTGTGAAGATTTGTGTGTAAATTAAAAAAAAAAAAAAGTTCCGTAATAACCGGGTTACCCTGGAGGAAGGGACGGACGGGTCAGGGGCTGAGTCAGAGAGGCAGCCCTTGGGGAGAGTAAGTTTCTCTAAAACTCTGATTTGTGGCCTGACTAAAACTGAACAGTCCGGCCGGATTCCGGCTGCAAAGACCGAGGGTTGCTGCTGCGTCTCTCTGGTCTCTTGAAGACCCTGGAATCCTGAGCCACCTTCAGGGGTGCGACTCCTCTGCTGGCTGGATATCCCCACGAGATGGCTGCAGGCTCAGGTCACCTGCTGTTTCCCAGAAGGTGGGGGGTGCGGGCAGCGGCGGCAGGCCTCCCCACCTGGCTGGTGGGTGCCCGGGGGATGCTCCTCAGCTTCCCAAGAGGTGCGGTCAGGAGGCCTCGGCCGCGGCCCACAGGGATCAGCGGAACTTGACCCCATTCACAAAAGCGGTTCCCCCGGGATGTCCCAGGGGGCCGCTGCTCGCTCAGGGTTGGTGCTAAGCGCTCCCTTTGTCATCTGCCGTCTGCACTGGGTCATTTCCCCCCAGTGCTGCCATTAGGGATTTAAGTTTGACTCAAGCAGGAAATCATGGTTTTAAGGCCCGTGGCGTTTTCAGCCGCAGATATGTACCTGGAAGGCAGCCTGAGTGCCCAGCGCTCGGCAGGATGGTTTGTGATCAGGGGATCAGGGCCCGATGCAGGAAGTGTGGAGATGGCTCCTTCTGGTTTCTTTTTAGAGACCCTGATGGCAAAGCCTTTGAATCTGCTCACAGCAAAATACACACGAAATAGCCTCCCAGAGAGACACTGGGGGCACACAGCAACCCCGATCTCTGCCCTCTGACCTTCCCCACCCTGACGTCCTGTCCCATCGGATCCTCTCCCCCAGCCTGAGAACTCCCGAGAAAGAGTGTGACCTTGGTCACCAGAACAGCCAGCCCTGATGACAGTCGCAGTGCTGGACCCTTCCCTGGGGGGCTGCCTTCACCGGACTCCACCCACAGCTGGAGTCATACCAGGCCTGTAACAAACAGTCCCCAGGATGAATAAGGCTGGTTTTGGGCGGAGCTGTGCTGGGTCTTCATTGCTTCAAGTGGGCTTTCTCTAGCTGCAGCGAGTGGGGGCTACTCTTACTGCAGAGCACAGACCCTAGGCCCTCAGGCTCAGTAGTTGCAGCTCACGAGCTAGAGTGCAGCCCAGTGCTTGGGTTCTGGTGCCCAGGCTCAGTTAGGCATGTGGAGTCTTCCTAGACCGAGGATCAAACTCGTGTCCCTTGAATTGGGAGGAGGATTCCTGTCCACTACGCCAACAAGGAAGTCCACGGCTGTGATTTGAACGATGGAGGTTTATTTCTTGCTCCTTTCAAGTCCCTAAAGGATGCTTCCAAAGGGCAGCCAGCCCTCATTCACGCTGTGGTCAGAGACCCAGGGTCTCCCCTTCTCCTGGCTCTTCCATTCCCGACACGGGGTCGCCCTGGTCTCCAGGCTCCGCTGTGTCTGGCTGGCCAGTTACTTCCACCCGCGCACTTTTAGCTGGAATCGGAGTCCTGAGGGTGAGGGAGCCCTCATCTCACTGGGCAGTTGGGAGAGCGAAGGGTCAGTCTCTGCTGTTGGCTGAGGAGTGACTTCTCCTAGAGCCTATGAACAGATTTGAGCACTTTTCAAAGAAATACATCGTGGAAAAACTTACCATTAAAAAAAAAATCTGTACAGTATCTATTGTTACTTTTTGCAAGGCAATGGCCAGTATGTGGTTTTAGCTGGAATTTTAGAAGTGAAGCAAGGAGGCTCTTCCAAACCCTCTCAGTCCCATCCCAGGTGGTCACTGTGATGGTGCTGGTCACTCACACTATCGGATTAGCATCCGAATCCCCACTTTACAGGCCTCCCTGGTGGCTCAGCAGTGAAAAATCCCCCTGCCAGTGCAGGAGACGCAGGAGACATGGGTTCGATCCCTGGGTCGGGAAAATCCCTGGAGGAGGAAATGACAGCCCACTGCATTCCTGCCTGGAGAATCCCACGGACAGAGGAGCCTGGTGGGCTACGGTCCATGGGGTCCCAAAGAGTCAGACACGATGGAGCAACCAAATAAGGACAACAGTCCCATTTCACAGATGAAAATGATGACATTTCAGGAACCAAGTGGCTCACACAGGGTTCAGAGCCCAGACTCAGGAGCATTCTGTGGAAGGAGAACAGGGAGGCAACCCCCTGCATAACGGGGGACCATCTCCTTCCTGACCTCCAGCCAGAGGGGCAGCTCTGTGTGAGCAGGCGGGCAAGTCAGGCATCCTTGGGCCACAGTCCTCACGGGGTAGAGGGGCAAGGAGCTCTCTGGGGTCTCCTTTATAAGGGCACTAATCCCATTTATTAGGGCCCCACCCTCGTGACCTAATCATCTCCCCAAGGTCCCTCCTCTACCCACTATCACCCTGGGGAGTTAGGATTTCAACATAGGACTGTGTGGGGGCAGGGGACACAGACATTCAGTCTGTAGCTGCTGAACATTGAGATTTGTCTGGGAAATCTCTCCACCGCTTTTGTTGGTGATTGTTCAGATTTTCTGTTCTTATTACACAAGAAACTCAGCTGATGGGAAAAAACAAAAAATGGGCTCCCGTGGCCACCTCTGATTCAAGGGAACGTCTCCCCAAGTGGTGGTCCCTGTCTCCTGAGCCGCCTGGACTCTGCTTCAGTGGAAGGGGAAGGCGGACAGGCTGACTCACCTTAGACCCCAGCTGCAGGAATGGTCACTGGGGAGACCCAGGCCAGTCCTCAGCTGCAGCCTCAGTGTCCCCGTCGGTACGTGAGGCCAGACAGGCACATGGTGTGGGGTCAGTGACTGCAGGCCCGGCCGGTCACCCCAGAGCCCATCCTCAGTCACTGGGGCCGTTCCTATCCCAGCCTTGACTTTGGGAAGCTCCCTTCCTGGCAGTGGGCTCTTCATGCCGGCAACCGGTGATCTCTCTGCCATCCCACTCTCCCCGGACCCCGGAGCACAGACGCTCCCACTCAGAGCCACACAGCGATGATCAGTGTATTTACCAAATTATGGGATCAGCTTCTTTGCAGGAGAAAATTAGCCACAATTGCCGTGTGCGTCCCAGCCCACCATGGGCTGCCGCTGGCCCCAGGGCACCTTCCAGGTTCCTCTGCTGGGTGGGTAGCCCTTACCTGCAAGGGGACCCACCCCTGGAGGGGCTCTCAGGTGGGCTCCACAGGCCTGGATCCAAGGTAAAGGGTCTTGTGGCTTGCGGGCCCCACGGGAGACCGCCAGCCACAGACCACACGTGCTGGCTCTCTAGGGGTGGGCCCAGGCACCCGGATCCCAGGGTGGCTGCTCCTTGGCATTTCCCTGGGCTGCTGGGGGTGCAGGACTGCTGAGTCTAGGGTTACAGCGCTGCTGGGGTTCTGGGGTGCAGGGGCCAGGATCTGGGGTGCAGGGGCCAGGATCTGGGGTGCAGGGGCCAGGATCTGGGGTGCAGGGGCCAGGATCTGGGGTGCAGGGGGCTGGGATCTGGGGTGCAGGGGGCTGGGATCTGGGGTGCAGGGGCCAGGATCTGGGGTGCAGGGGCCAGGATCTGGGGTGCAGGGGGGCTGGGATCTGGGGTGCAGGGGCCAGGATCTGGGGTGCAGGGGCCAGGATCTGGGGTGCAGGGGCCAGGATCTGGGGTGCAGGGGCCAGGATCTGGGGTGCAGGGGGCTGGGATCTGGGGTGCAGGGGCCAGGATCTGGGGTGCAGGGGCCAGGATCTGGGGTGCAGGGGCCAGGATCTGGGGTGCAGGGGGCTGGGATCTGGGGTGCAGGGGCCGGGATCTTGGGATGCAGGGGGCCAGGATCTGGGGTGCAGGGGCCAGGATCTGGGGTGCTGGGATCTGGGGTGCAGTGGGCCAGGCACACTCAGTGCTCCACCTTTCTCTGCCTGGCCCCCCAGCCCCAGCAGCATCCCGAGAGCATAGCCCCACCTCCCCGTCTGTGAAGAACACACAGGGCCCGCTTCCCACAGGCACTGGGTCTGGTCAACCTAACTGCACCGTCCTGCATCTGAAAGGGCTGGATTCCGGCTCCCTGGTTCAAGTGCAGAGCGTCCATGTGGGAACCTGTACTGAGAGTCAGTTCTTGCCCGATGCAGGGCTGGGATGGTCCCAGATTATTCAGTGTGTTAGTTGCTCAGTCGTGTCCGACTCTCTGCAACCCCATGGGCTGTAGCCCGCCAGGCTCCTCGGGCCATGGGATTTCCAAGGCAAGAACGCTGGAGTGGGTAGCCATTTCCTTCTCCAGAGCATCCTCCTCAACCAGGGATCGAACCTGGGTCTCCTGCACTGCAGACAGATTCTTTACCGTCTGAGCCACCAGGGAAAGCCAGGTTTGATCCCTGGATTGGGAAGATCCCCTGGAGAAGGAAATGGCCACCCACCACAGTATTCTTGCCTGGAGAATCCCATGGACAGAGGGGCCTGGCTGAAGTCCACAGAGGCCCATAGTGTCGGACACGACTGAGCTACTCACACACACACACCTGGACCCCTGGCCTTCCAGAAACCATAGCCCGAACCTGATGCTTCCATCCACTCCCTGTTTCTTTTCTTTGCAGTTCATTCACTTAATGATTTTTTAAATTGTGGTGAAATACACATGGTGAAGTGTACCACCCTGCCCGTCTCTCAGTGTGCAAGTCAGCGGCCTTCGGTCCATTCGTGATGTGCAGCCGTGCCCTCCCTCCAGCTCCAGAACTCTCCATCTTGCAAAACGGGGAAGCTCCGTCCCCACGAAACACTCATCCCGCCTCCCTCTCCTCCCACCCCCGCCCCCCAGCCTTGGCAACCACCATCATACTTCCCGTCTCTAGGAATCAGACTCCCCCAGGGACCTCCTGGAAGCGGGATCCTGCAGGATCTATCCTTTCCCGGCTGGCTTCTCTCACCGAGCAGCGTGTCCTCAGGGCTCATCCACGTGGTACCCAGTGCCAGGACTGCTTCCCCTTCTCAGGCTGGAGAGTGTTCCCGTCGCGGGGATGGACCACACCCTGTTTATCCATCCCGCCGCCCGTGGACACTTGGGTGTTCCCACCTTCTGACTGTTGTGGACCATGCTGCTCTGAACATAGGCGTGGGGACATCTGTCTGAGTCTCTGCTTCCGGTTTTGGGGGGTGCATGCCCAGAGGTGAAGCCGCTGCATCAGGTGGTGACACTGTGTTTAGTTTTTTGAGGGACCACCAAGTCCTTGCCCGCAGCAGCCGCGCCATCTTACTTCCCCACCGGCAGCGCGCTGGGCTCTGATCTGCAGCTCCTGTTATTCCGGCTCTGCTTCTTCATAGCCATCCTTGGGGGCGTGAGGTCTTATCTCACTACAGTTTTGGTTTGCATAGTGACTGGTGATGTCAGGGGTCTTTTCGTGTGCTTATTATTGGACCTTTGTGTGAATCCTCTTTGGAGAAATATCCGTTCAGGTCCTTCGCCTGCCTTTTAAATTGAATTATGTTTTGGTTGTGGCTGAGTTGTGGGAGTTCTTTGTATATCCTAGATATTGATCTCTTATCAGATGGACCATTTTCAGGCATTTTCTCGTTCACTGGTTGCCTTTCCGCTCTGTTGATTGTGCCCTTTGATGTACAGAAGTTTTTTTTTCGTTTTTTTTGTTTTGTTTTGTTTTGTTTTGTTTTTTTATGTAGTCCAGTCTATTGTTTGTTTCGCCGCCTGTACTTTGCTGTTATAGCCAAGAAATTGTTACCCCCCCCCCCATCCATCCCTTTCTTTTCTCTTCTCGGTTTTCTGGGCAAGTCCCCTGTAACACTTTAGACCGAGTTTCTCCCAAGCACAGCCTCCTTCTCATGAGGCCCAACCCCAGGGTCCCACCTGAGCGTTCGGCACGGCCCCCACAGCCTCATCGGAAACCCACCCACTGTCACCTTTTTCCCCAGTCGTATCGGAAATGTCCCATCCCAGCAGTGACGTGGCTCAGCATCGGCTGTGGCTCCAGTCTCAGCCATTTTTCCTCCTTCAGCCATTGCTGTGTTAGGGGGCTGGGCCAGTTGCCACACACCTGGACCTGCCTCTCTGCCTCCCGAGCCGTCCCTGACCTGCTCTTCCGTGCCCCCTGCCTCTTGCAGGTGGATGTGAGTGCCAGCAGCCTGTGCACAGGCCCAGCAGCCCACTGGGGGCACCGCACGGTCCGTGCGCATCCCATCCGGAGACACACAGATCTGGGTCCCCCATCCTGAGTGGCAGAAGCTGAGGTCAGGCGGTGGCGGCTGCTGCCCCCTTTGAGGAGCCCCCCACCTGATAACTTCTCTCCGAGACCGGCCGTCCCTGCCCACGTGGCTGAGCAGCATCCTTTCTGGCCAGGTCTAGGTCCTCACCCACTTGCCTTCCAAATCACCACCTTATTTCAAAACATTTTAAAGATAAAGATCAATAATAATTTTTTTTCTGAAAAATAAGGCTTGCTGTACATTTACCCTTTTTTGGTTTCTGTGGCATGATCACCCTAGTTACTGTCTTTGTCGAGTGCCCACCGTGTGTCGGACCAATACCAGTTGGAAGAGGGGTGTCTCCAGGCCAGCGTCAGATATAAGTGGGGGTGGGGGCGGTATTTGTTGTAAAAGAATACTCTATAAAATAATCAAAGTCTAGACTGTTATCAGTTAAAGACAGGAGCCGCTAGGTGAACCAAGAACGTGGGTCTGACTCAAAGGTGCTTTGCCACAGCCAACCTGGGACAGAGCCACACGGAGGGCCATTCGGACATCAGGATGGAACCAGGAGGAGCGCACGGCGTGGGTGGCCGCAGTGAGGGCTGGCCGGGTTCACTCCTGTCGGCGTGAAGAACCGACCTCCCCAGAATAGTTTGTGCTGTAATGTAACCTCGCTCGGGAGAATGGACATTTCCATGGTGCTTTCTGTGGTTTGTTTTAATTTTTATTTTGTTCTGGAGCGTGTTGGGTGAACAGTGCTGTGTTAGTTCCAGGTGGACAGCAAGGTGATTCGCGTATACGTGCATGTATATCCAATCCTTTTCAGAGTCTTCTCCTATAGAGTTTATTATAGAGTAGCGAGTAGGGTCCCTGTGCTAGACAGGAGATCCTTTTGATCATCTGTTTCGTATGTATTGCGCTGATCGTCTATTTTATGTAACAGATAGACATAGATGTGCAGTGTGTCTCTGTTAATCCCAAACTCCTAATCTAGCCTTCCCCCACGCCTTTCCCCTGTGGTTACCCTAAGTCTGTTTTTGAAGTCTGTGAGCCTATCTTTGTTTTGTAAATGAAACCACTTGAGCCTCTAAAACTCATAATTTTTTTAAAAAGTAAGGGGAAATCTAATTAGTCAACTTCCCCACGTGATGCTGAGAAATGTAATAGAGATAATTACCTCTGGAAGCAGCCTTCCTCTTCGGAGACTTGTGTTTTCCACAATGGGTGCAGACGGGTGGTCAGAACGAGCTGGAGGGTGATCTAATTACCCGGCAGATTTCGGCTGGGTCTCGGGAGGCCTGGTGGTGAGAAGGGCGCCTGGGAGAGGCTGATTAGATCAGGGGCCGGCTCCGTCCTGCTCAGGATGTGCGTATTGACAGCCCCACTTGCCCATCCAGGGCGGCCTGTGTCCCCACTGCTGGGGCCCCCGCACGGCCCTCTCCCCACACCCTTCCAACCGCCCACCTTGCTTGGAGCTCGGCAGTGTGCCTGGTTCCCCGGGCCCGGAAGGTCAGTGTCCCCCCAGCAACCTCACTGTGCCGATGAGGAGCCCAGGCCTCTGGCCGTCCCCACGACGGGGAGGCTGCTGACTAAAGGGGGCAGGACCTCGGTTTTGTTTGCAGAGGGTGGGGAGGGGTGTGTGCCTGCCTGCATGCGGGGGGCATTCTGATAGCAAGGCCTCCTCTTGGGTGGCGCCTGGGTATGCCACTTGGCAGAGCCTAAGGGCCCAGGGAAGCCCTTGATGTCCTTCCCTCCTTGTAAGGCTGGGCTGCCTTGATTCTGAAAAAAAAAAAACTCAGCTCCTCTCTCTGTCAGGGACCTGCCTGCTGCTCCTGGTGGTTGGTTGGTGGGTCTACAGTGCTCTTCCTCATAGCTAATCTGAAACGCTATTCTTGCTAGTGACTTGCTAAGACCGAGGCACCTTAGCAGCAGCAGCAGCAGCAGCAGCGTTCTGTCCTGGGCTGACCGGCCTTCTGGGGCTGACCCGCGGGCACCAGTGTGGTCAGAGCCAGCCTGCTGGGGTGGCTTCTCTCGCTCCAAGCACAGGCCCCCGCCCCACCCCTTGAACCTCGGGCTGACTGCCCAGAGTGATGGGGGAGCAGGACGTGAACCAGCGCCCTCTGTGGTCACATCTCAGGCTCAGGCTCGCCCAGCGTGGCCCCCTGTCGTTTTAGCCTACGTTGCTTTGGTCCAGTCGTGGGCCGGGGGCGGGGCCCTGTGGGGTCTGGCCCCCCAGCAGGAAGGATGCGGGATGCTCAGGTCTCGGCCGGTCAGCCACCTGCGTTGTCCCTGCCCCAGGGCCTCCCTGTGAGGCCTCAGAGCCAGTCTTCCCCGACACACTCCCGATCACCCCTTTGCTGGCGATGCTGCCATGGTCCCCTGCCATCCTCAGGGCGCACCAGGCTAGGGCTGGTCCCTCGTTGCTCCCTGTGAGCGGCGGGGATGACAGAGCCGGGGGGCAAGGGAGGCCAGGAGGCCCTGTTCTTAAGGCATCTTACGGTGTGTGCAGGCATCACCACTGCCTAGCTCCAGAACATTCCCATCCAATAAAGACACCTCATGCCCGTTTAGCAGTCACGCCCCCCAGCCCCCAGCAGCCACCAGGCTGCTCTCTGTCTCAATGGATTTGCCTGGAGTCACACAACCTGTGGCTTTTTCTGTCCAGCTGCTTTCTCTCAGAGCTGTTGCCGTTTGCCCTTGAAATGAAGCCCCTTCCCCAAATTGGGGTGACTGACTCCCCATCTCTCAGTCCTATCTGTGAAACGGATGTGGGAGCAAGACTGGTCTCACGTTACTATTGTGGGATGAGATCCTGAGAGCTGAAGGCTCAGAGCCGTTGCTGCCTTAGTCGCAATAACACAGTTGTTTTATTACCGTCTCTGTGCAGAGCTTGCTTCGCTTAGGAATTGCATGCAGTGTCCAGGAACACACCTCAGGGTCTCAATCCACAGAGGGAATGCGAGGTTCCCATGGAGCCAGAAACCCGGGGACAACACCGAGGCTCCCTGCTGCCACCGGGAGCCAGGCTCCTCCCGGCTGCTGGCACGTAGCTGCTGTTCAGTCGCTAAGCTGTGGCCGACTCTTTGCGACCCTGTGGACTGCGGCACACCAGGCTCCCCTGTCCCTCACCATCTCCCAGAATTTGCTCAAACTCATGTCCATTGAGTCGGTGACGCCATCGAGCTGTCTCATCCTCTGTCACCCTCTTCCCCTCGTACCTTCAGTCTTTCCCAGCATCAGGGTTTTTTCCAATGAGTCGACTCTTCACATTAGAGGGCCAAAGTGTTGGAGCTTCAGCTTCAGCATCAGTCCTTCCAATGAGTATTCAGTGTTGATCTCCTTTAGGATGGACTGGTTGGATCTCCTTGCAGCCCAAGGGACTCTCGGGAGTTTTCTCCAGCACCTGACGGCTCTTGGCCTGGCCATCCTTGTCATGGGGCCGCCATGAGTCCCATGATGCCCGTTCCACCCCTGCATGTCGTGGGCGTCCAGGCAGCAGGAAGGGAAGGGCCGGGGCGAAGAGTGAAGGCTGGGTCCAGCCCGGTGGGGAGCCAGAGGGAGCCCCTCTTCTCTTGGGCCACTTCTGGCAGTGCAGCTAAGCTTAGGAGAGACCTTGAGGGTCCGTCTACTGCCCCCACCCCCAAGATGAAGTTGGGTGTCCCTGAGGTGAAGAAGAGGGGACTGGACTGGGTGTCATTGGAGTCGTCTGCCATGGAGCTGGGGAAACTGAGGCCCAGAGATGGGGTGGGCTCCCTGGTCGGGGGTCAGTGGGGAGGCCTGTGGGTCTCCAGGCTCAGGGTGGAGCGGCAGAGAGTCCAGGCCAGGTGCAAGAGGTGGTCCTGTTTGCCCCACTGCCCTGCCCCTGCCGCTCTGCATCTGGTGGGTGGGTGCCACCAGATGCCCGGCAAGGTGGTGGGAGTGGTGGACATTTTAGTAGGAGGACAGAGGGGCCTGGGGAGAGGGACCAGCTCAGTGGAAAGCACGTCCAAGACCTTCTGGGCAGGACGAGGGGACCAGGGCCTCTTCCTGTGCCGGGATGTGGGGGTGGGCTTGGGGTGCTAATGGGGGAGGGTAATGCTGCCTCGGGCCCCCACTGGGGTGCACGTCCCCCCAGATTCAGGCTGCAGTGGCCACGTGAGCAGCGGCGCACGCCTGCCATCCACCCTCTCCGAGCGTTGGCACTTCCCTCCCAAGCTGGAATCGACTCCAAGATTAAAATTAATTTCTCTTCCGCTTCACAACAACAATTGCTCGGCCTCTCCCTAGTACATCCTGTCTTTGATTGCACAGAACACGCTCTGCCTTGTTGCGCTGGGTCCCGGAGCCCCAGAACCGGGATTGTGTGCCCAGCCGGAGCCTCGGGCTGGCCCCTCGAGCTGCCACCCGTTCACCCTGCCCGTCCAGCGCTTCTCCCAGGACTCACCCGGGCGGGCAGGGCGCCCGCAGCCTCTCCACCCTGCTGAGACCCCGCCCACAGCCGGAGGGAAGGCAGCGCTCAGGCACCCGCAGCTCAGGAGGTCAGAGATGCCGCGAGCGAGCTCTGCCTGCAGTGGGCTTGGCGACCCCAGGCTGGCCACCAGGTCTCCATTACTTCTGCAAAAGCAGCCAGATACTCACCTCTCGGGGCCTTCCCAGGGGGCACTAATGATAAAGAACCTGCCTTCCAATGCAGGAGACACAGAGACAAGGGTTCGATCCCTGGGTTGGGAAGATCCCCTGGAGGAGGGCGTGGCAACCTGCTCCAGTGTTCTTGCCTGGAGAATCCCATGGACAGAGGAGCTTGGTGGGCTACAGTCCATAGGGTCGCACAGAATCAGACACGAGTGAAGTGACTTAGCACG
Source organism: Capra hircus (assembly GCF_001704415.2). NCBI lineage: Eukaryota > Metazoa > Chordata > Mammalia > Artiodactyla > Bovidae > Capra > Capra hircus. Next base: position 48,740,949 of record NC_030836.1, on the reverse strand, counting down.
CACACATGCACTCACCTCTCGAAGCTTCTACAAGACTGAACAAGATCCCTGTGAAGCGTGTATATTGTATATTGAGGCACTACCCTGGTGCTGTGCATCAGGTCCTTGGTGTGCAGAGTCCTCCCACTGGTCTTCACCAGCCCGTGTGCAGGGCAAGGGTGACCCTGCCCATTTTGCAGGTAGAGAAACTGAGGCCCAGAGAAGCATGGCAGGGAGCAGCCTGGGTAGGAAAGAGAAGGAGGGGGCATGTGCGTTTGCTGCCCACCTGCCTTCCTGCTTCCCTTCCCCCACGTAACAAGCATCCCTGCTGCGTTTGCCCCTGGTGTCCACCTCCTGGCTCTGCGACCTCCTGCTCTGGAACAGCCCCACTGGCCCCCGTCAGGACTCAGCTCCTCTCCGAGTCCCCTTTCTCCAGCTTATCCTGTGGCCTTCCCCACACACACATGGCTACCTGAGAAGATCTTCAGCTTTAAGAAGTCTCTCCTTTGCCAGGGATGTTTTCATTTTAAAGGGTGCCCTTGAGGTATGATCCCCACCTAACTTGTAGCAGTCAGCACAGCCAGGTCAGGCTGCAGTAACAAACAGCCCCAAGATCACAGTGGTTTATTTCCTGCTCGCCCTCGTGTGATGGCCCTGCTCTGTCCCACAGCATCCCCACCTAGGAGCCCAGGGGGATGGAACCAGCTGCTGGTGGCCGAGGCGACTGGAGGGGGAGCCTGGAGAATTGGGCGGTGATCCCCTAGGTGGAAAACTTGTCACGTCGGCTCCCCTCTCGTTGGCCACACCTAGCCTCAGGAGGGTGGAGAGATGCCGCCTTGCTTATGCCCAGGCAGAGGCAAATGGGGAGCCCCAAAGCAAGAACCTTTTGTGCTAGAACTCCTGGCCAGATGGAGGGCTGGGGATTGGAGGTGCTTCCGGGCAAAGCTCCTCACCATGGCTGTGCCACTATCCTAACTTGCGGGCATCTGTCTGACTTGCTGTCTGTGCCAGCTCTCCAGGGTCCCCTGGGTTGGGGGTCCCCAAAAATGAAATATGTGCAATCAGAGGAGCTGGTGACCGGCATCTCCCCCTTGCTGGTGGGCTCAGACCTCATCCCTTGCCTGCTTGGGGCCTTGAGGTGTCAGGACGGGGCTCGGGGAGGGATGTTTCTCCACACAGCAGTGGAGACACCCGCCGCCTTGCTCCAGGGTGGGAACCACCAGCCTCTCTTGCTTTCCCATGAATCTGCTGAGTGTTGAACTCGGTGGCGTGAAGCTTTCTGCTTGGGATTTGATCAGATGAGACAAGGTCCTAAATCAGCCGGGAGTCCCAGCCCGCCTGTGATGAGAAGTGGATTCTCCCCGAGACGCCTCCCTGCGTCTCAGTCGCAGCTTTCGTGCCATATTCAACGCAGACAAGTGACTGCTATGTTTGTTTCACAACTACCCCCTAAGGACGGAGTGCCTGCTACGTGACACCATGGGAGAGAAGACCCTTCAAATGTCTGCACAAAGGCCGAGGCATGGAGTGGACCAGAAAGCATGACTAAATGGGCCCAGCAAACTGTGTTGCTGGGGGTGTTCTCCATCGCCAGCTAAGTTGTGACTCTCGGCAACGGTCTCCTAGCAACCAGCCACGGGTGCGGGGTACCACGCTCAGCCGGGATGGGGGACTGGGACCGAGGCTGCCAGGCAGGAAATGCTGGCAGAGTTGTAGGGAGGAGGGGGCGGCCCTGGAGGCCTGGGCTCTGCGCGTGAGCAGGGGCCCACTAAGACTCCAGACCCCCCGGGACCGCTGGTCTCCATGGGGGTGAACGGATGAGGACCACTCCCCTCTGTTACGCACCCTTCTCCGTGCGCATTTCATACGCGAGCATGCTCTACTTTCCCATCTTTACACAAAGGCCTTTTATTCCGTTTCCTGGTTTTGGTGGCGAGCAGCGGGGCTGGGTTGCACCAGCATGGGTGTGATGACCTCTGGATGGAGTGAGGTGTGGAGCTTTGAGGGTCCTGTTGAAAGGGCATCGGGGCTGAGCCGTCAGAGCTCACTTCCCCTTCAGCTAGGACCCTGGGCAGGTTCCCTGTTGTCTGGGCCTCAGTTTTCTGACCCACAGGGAGGTCCGATCCTTGCCTCCCGCTCCTGGAAGGGCATCTCTGGGGCCCAGGAGTGTCCTGTCCTGCCTGATACACGTCTTTGTCAGCTGGGGCTTCAGATACACGATCTGGCAGTGTGGTCTGTGATGGGAGCTTGGGGCCACCCCGTTACCAGTTTTGACCTCTGGGAGAGACTGGAGAGTAAGCGTGTTAGCCTGAACCTCAGGAGACGCGGGTTCGATCCCTGGGTGGGAAGATCCCCTGGAGAAGGGCCTGGACGCCCACCCCAGTATTCTTGCCTGGAGAGTCCCATGGGCAGGGGAGCCTGGTGGGCTACAGTCCAGGGGGTCACAGAGAGTCAGACATGACTGAGCGAGTGAGCACGCTGAGGTCACCCAGGAGCAGTGTGTGATGGAGCCCAGGACGGACTCCGACGCGCTGGCGGGGAGTGTGTCTGGGTTGGCGGTCCGGGTGGACGTGTCCTCCAGGCAGCATGCAGGCAGAGATGGCTCTCGGCTGGTGGTGCTTGCTGGAACTGACCCTCCCGTGGGCGCTTAAGGACCAGGGCAGGAGGGGGTTTGTCCGGAAAGGCATCACTGGAGCCTGAGCTGGGGCAGCCCTTCCAGACCCAGGAGAGATATTGCCGGCGGAGGGCAATGGAGGCAGGCAGGGGGTCCCAGGGCGTGTTCTGGGGGCCAAGCCCTGCGGGAAGCTGGCATGTCTTGGCAGGGCAGCGGGGCACAGCAGCAGGAGCAGGGTGGCCCGGACCTCATCTAAGCTGGGGGAGGCCCGCTGGCCGTGGGTGGGGGGCAGACTACGGGAGAGCCCGCCGAGTCAAGTGCAGGCGTGTGGTGGGCGGGGAGGACGGGTCGGAAGGATGGTCTGGAGGGAGAGTGGACGGGGCTTGCAGACGGTCTGAATCTGGGGGCGGGTGACAAAAAGGGGAATCAGGGTGACTCCTGGGTCAGCCTTGAGCGGCTGGGCGGATGCTGTGGCTTGCGTGCTGTGAAGGTGAGGCCAGGACAGGTGTGCGGGGAGTGTAGGGTGGAGAACCAGGGCCCCGCTCTCCAGCTGTGTGGTTGGAGGTGCTTCCTGGGCCTCCAGGTGAGGGGCGGGTGTGAGGCCCGTGGGTGACCCAAGACATCATTGTCTGGGCAAGAGGATGGTGGCCGGAACCGGAGGGGTTTGTGGGAGAAACAGAGGCGGCATCCATGGGGCCCCTGGGGCAGGAGGGTGGGGAGCAAGGGGGTGCTGCTCATGGGGATTTTCTTTGCAGAAGAAACCAGAGCAACGCGGCCTGGGGGCTGGGAGGGCAGGGGTGTCGGGCAGCCTCTCTCCACCGAGACTCTCAGCATGTGGGACTAGTCCCACGTCGTGCGGTGTCGGGCCCCTCCCGATCGTGAGAACAAGGTCTCCAGGCAGTGCGCGATGACCCCTGGGGACAGGCGTGGGGGTCCCCTGGGCTGAAGACCCTATGCCACGCAGCAGGGGCGTCCGTGTCCACTTTTGTTCTTCATCAGGTTGTGGGCCGCGGGGCGTCTGCTTGAAGGCAGGACTGGGAGCTGGAGGGAGAAGCCGACGTGGGTCCTGCGAAGGTGGGGACGGGGGGTCAGGGGGACCACTGCTGCCCGCTGGGAGGGGGCAGCGTCCACCAGGCTCCTGGGGGGACCTCTCCCGGGAAGGGGGACCCAGTGCTGCCCTGCTCAGGGCCCATCTGTCCCCCCACCAACACCCCCACGCTCAGCCCCTCTGAAGCCTGGGAGCCTCTGGGGAGGGGGCCTGCCCGACCGGGGATAGGATGGGCCCAGGAGGATCTGGGCAGGCTGAGGCCGGCCTCCCCTGTCCCCCACCCCTCCCATGGCCGAGGCGACCACACTCCTCCCGTTTCCGTGCGGCAGCAGAGGCCCCGGTGGTCCCCATTCCCGGGACGTCTTCCCCTTTCTTGGTGACAGGCCTCAGTGTCCACCCCCTTAGGACTGAGGCTGGGGACTGTCCCCTCAGCCTCAACACCCCGCACAGCCCAGCAGTGTCTCCTCCACGTCCGGCCTGGCTCCCACCTGCCTGGGAGGGAAGGGACGGTTGGAAGACAGGCCCAGGGCCCCTCGAAACACTGACAGCCTCTGACCCTCTCTGGCTCATGGGTCTGGAGCAAGGCAGTCCAGCAGGACTTCCCAGAAATACCCATCTGCCTGATGTGGCGTCACTGGCGTCACACATAGCTATTGACCTCTTAAAACATGGGCATGTGAGGAACTGAATTTTTATTTTTGTTTCATCTTAAGCAATTTAATCTAAACTATGGGGAGAGGAAGGGGGAGGGAGGTCCGAGAGGCAGGGGATGTATGTGCATACAGCTGATCCGCCTCGTCGTACAGCAGAAACGAGTACAACATCGTGAAGCAATTCTACTCCAGTTAAAAACTTAATAATTTCTGAAAAGCGTTAAAAAATAGAGTATCCACAAATAGCTGAGTTACTTTATTGGACTGCCATTTAGTGAGGCCTTGCTGTTGTTCAGCGAATGAGTCATGTCTGACTCTTTGCGACCCCATGGACTGCAGCACGCCAGGCCTCCCTGTCCTTCACCATTTCCCGGAGCTTGCTCAAACTCATGTCCATGGAGTCAGTGATGCCATCCAACCACCTCATCCTCTGTCGCCCCCTTCTCCTCCTGCCTTCTGTCTTTCCCAGTATCAGGGTCTTGACCAATGAGTCGCTCTTAAGGTTATGGTTCACTTAGAAGAATCCCCAGCTGCTGAGCTGAGGCTGGCGACTCCCCATCCCCCAGGGAGTGGCCGCAGGGAGGCCCAGAGGTGGAAGCTGGCGAGAGCCTTGGTGGCAGGAGGCCCAAGTGTGGGGACAGAGGTGCGGAGGGTGGGAGAAGCGGGCACAGACCCCTAAGGGCAAGGTGAGGAATTCAGGTTTCATTTCCAGGGTGGCAGGGTTTGGGATAGGCAGTCACAAAAGGGTGTGTGTGTGTGTACATCTCAGCCTGGCTGGCTCCCATGAGAAGAACAGTTTGGAGGGTGCAGTGGGTTCCAGAGTGTCCCCCCAAACCTCACTCTGCTGGCAGCCTCATATGGAACTGGAGTCTTTGCAGGTGTGATTATAAGGGTCTTGAGACGAAATCGTCCAGCATCTGTGGGCCCTGAATCCACGGCTAGCATCCTTCTGGGAGGAGAGACCATCTGATGCGAAGAGCTGATTCACTGGAAAAGACCCTGATGCTGGGGAAGACTGAAGGCGGGAGGAGAAGGGGACGACAGAGGATGAGATGGGTGGATGCATCACCAACTCAATGAACTTGAGTAAACTCTGGGAGTTGGTGATGGACAGGGAGGCCTGGCGTGCTGCAGTCCATGGGGTCGCAAAGAGTTGGACACGACTGAGCGACTGAACTGAACTGGGAGGAGAGGAGACACAGGAAGTGGGGAGAAGCCGCCACGTAACTGGGAGGGGCTGCGACCAGGGCGCCTCCAGAAGCTTCGGATTCAGGCCTCTGGCCTCCTACTGTGCCCTGTGGAGATGCCCGCTAGACGGCCCGCTGGGCCCCAGAAGTGCCAGGGAGCCATCAGCAGTTGTTCTGGTCAGCGGGCCCCCTGCCAGGCGGCAGTACGCTTTACCCTGACTCGCCTCGGGGCACCGGCAGAGCAGGCCAGGGCCCCTCCTGGGGGAAGCGGGCTCAGCTCTGGGAGCTCCCAGCGCAGGGCTGACAGATCCAGGAAGTTTGTTTTAGCTCCAAGAAGCCAGAGGTCAGACGTTGATCTTCGCCCAGGTTGAGGGAAGGGCCGCAGATGACCTTGGGCATGGGGACTCCCACCCCTCAAATCCCTTCCCTCTCCCCAGCAGGGACCCGCGGGCTCCCGAGGCCTGGGTACAAGCGTGCCTTCCGCTGGCAATACTTGTCAGGCCCAGCTTATCAGCCTCTGCCATGAAGTCGCGTGCCACGTGTGTCCTGGATTGCTTACGGGCTTTGCCAGGAGAGTCACAGCGGCGGTGGTCCTCATCCACCTCCAGACTGCCTCTAAATCCTCCTTGCCCACGTGGTCTGGCAAACCTTCCTGCGTCCACGTCGGTCACCAGCCTGTGTGGCCTGCTTGTGTTGCAGTCCAGACCGGCCTGGACTGGAGCCGGGTCTCTGGATTCAGTAGGCCTGGGTTTGAGCCCCACTTCTCCAGGTGTTCCCGCTGTGACCTTGGGCAAACTCTTTTTCCGCTCCTGCTTGTTTGCTCGGCTGTAAGTTGGGGATCGGATGGACGGACATGGTGAGAACAGAAGTGGGTGAACAGAACAGAGGGTGACCTCGGGCCTCCTGGGAGGTCACAGGCACGCTCCCTCTGCGCCCCAGTGTTGGATGGGAGCCCGCTGTGGGTCTTCCTGCCCTGCCACGTGCACACTCAGAGGGGCAATCGGAATGTTTAATTTCCCTGCAGCCTGTAGAGAAGGTGCCGTTCCCACAGCCCCTTGCAGGTGGGGAAACTGAGGCCCCGCAGGTCTCACACCTGCCCCCGTGAGTGTCTTCATCAGCCCAGGCTGCCATGGGCCGGCAGCTCAAACAATAGACGTTTCTTTCTCCCAGTCCTGGGGGCTGGAAGTCCAAGATCTGGGCCCAGGTAGGTTCGTTTCCTGGTGAGGGGCCTCGTCCTGGTTTGCGGATGGCCAGCCTCTCACCGTGTCCTCGAGTGGCAGGGAGAAGCAGGGAGGACGCTGCACTGACGTCTCTTCTTACCGGCCGCTGACCCTATCAGATCAGGGCCCCACCTCGTGACCTCACTGAACCTTAATTACCTCCTCGAGGAGTCCGTCTCCAAACGCAGTCACACTGGGGGTTGGGACCACAACAAATGAAGCTGAGGGGACACACACATTCGGACCATAACAACACCCTTGGCACTTGGCCTGAGGGCACGCTGAGCTCAGATGAAACAGCCCAGCTCCTGATTTCAGAGCCAGGGGAAAGAAGGACCCCACGATGGAGTCTCTCAGGGGCGGGACAGGTGCCCGCAAGTGGTGGCAGCACCACCCAAAAGAGGCAGGTCTCCGAGTTCCTGGGGACCCTGATGGGGTTACCTGTTCTGCTTAATTCAGTCTTTCATTGACAGCCCCTGAAATCTGCTCTTCTCCCAGCCCAGCAGAGGCTTCTTAAAGGCAGAACAATGTGGTGGTGGTGTTACAAGAAAAAAAAGAGGCTATAGCAGCGAAATGATGCTCCTGCCATGGGAAAGAGGGCTTCCCAAGTGGCTCAGCTGTAGAGAATCCACCTGCAGTTCAGGAGACGCAGGACATGTGGGTTCGATCCCTGAGTCAGGAAGATGCCCTGGAGGAGGAAATGGCAGCCCACTCCAGTATTCCTGCCTGGATGGTCCCATGGACAGGGGAGCCTGGCGGGCTGCAGTCGTTACAGGGTCCCAAAGAGTCGGACACAACTCAGCATGCACACATGCACATAGCCATGGGAAAGACGGAACCGTGTCTTAGTCTGGCTGGCTAATGTTATTAGGGAGGCTCTGATGTTTTAGAGAGGTTAACGGTTTAGGCTCCCAAAGTGCCAGGCATCGTGAAAAGATCTTAACTTGCCTTCTTCCCTGGAAACCCCATGCCGACCCCATGTCACCTCTGGGGACTCGAAGGTGAGGTGGGCGTGGAGCGGATGCACTTGTGACCCCCGGGGGTGGGCACCTTTTCTACCCAAGCATGGACACCAGGGAAGAATGAAGTGAAGGCAGGTGTGTTCTGGACCAGGCAGATCCTCACGCTAGGGAGTGCTGGAGCCCAGGGACTGAGGCCATACCGAGCCCAGCCCAAGGGTCAGCCCCAGCAAATATTACCAGCCCTAGGACCCTAGGGGGTCCCCCAAATAGAACAGCTGTGTCTCCCTGCGGGCGGCTGAATCACGGTCCCCAGGTCGTCCACGCCTTCATCCTCCTGACCTATGAGCGTGTTGCCATCCACAGCAGCAGGGACCACAGATGTGATGGCGTCCGGGACCCAGAGACGGGAAGATGATCTGGGATTATCCATCGCAGGCCCAGTGTCATCACAAGCGTCCTTCTAGAGGGACGTGGAAGGGGATCTGAATACAGACGGGGAGCCAGCAGAGGTGGGGTGTTGTGGCCACAGCCAAGGGACAGCTGGAGCCCCCAGAAGCTGCAAGAGGCAGGAAGCCTCCCCCCCGCCCTGGAGGAGCCTCCAGAGGGAGCCAGGCCCTCCCACACTTTGATGTCAATGACAGTCGGAGCTACAAAGCTCTAAGATGAGTTTGTGTTAAGCCACTGAATTTGTGATCATCTGTTGGAGCCACAATGAGGAGTCTAATGCCCTCGCATCTGGGCTGAGAGGCCTAAGTGATTAACATTCTGCAAGAGCTCAGAGCAGCGCCTGGAGTGGAGCGGGGTGGGCGGGGGCTGCTCTCTCTGAGGCCTGGTCGCATGGGGAACGGGGAGGATGCTTGATGGAAACACAGAAGAGGCAGGATGGTGGCAGCTGGGCAGCTGGGCAGGGACCGGGACCCCTGCTTGTCCATCTCCTGGCTGCTGCTGGGCTGTCCCTGGTCCCCATGGAGCTCTCCACTCTTTGATGTTTGCAACCAGCATCCACGCTTCCAGGCCTTTCTCCCCAGTTCCCCAGGCCCCGGTTTGTTTTCACCGCGTTCTGCGTGGTGTTGGCTTTGAGATGTGGGCTAACGTAACCCGGAAGTTCGGTCCAGCTCTCTGACTCAGGTTAATTATGCTGGAGTACGGTGTTCATAAATGGCATGCCTCACAGTTCTCAGAGCAGCCAGGCTTGTGCTCTGGGACTTCACTACAGTCCCCGGCCCAGGCCTGGGCTTGGGTCAGGGGCCCTGCCGCTTCGGGGGGTTCTGGCGGGAGGATTGCTTAGGAATCATGCGGCTCTGGCCGTGGAGAGCAAGGTGGGATATGAGTGCCTGTTAACCTGGGGACCTGGGGCCTGAGGCCCAGGAATTTCCTCCTGTGGGTCATTTTCACTCTCTCAGCACCGAGTAGAATCACCCCCGCCATGCAGCACCTGAGCTTCACACGTGCCTGACCCGGTCGACCTCATTCTGCAGTCCTGTTTTCTGGCTTGGGTCGTGTTGCGGGCGGTGACCCCCACCCCGGTACTGAACATCTGGTCTCGGTCCTGCCGCCCTCTCAGTTTCCAAATTCAGCCTGAACTTGAACTTACTTCGGGGGCTTCTGTGTTGCCTCTGGCTTTAGATGCTACCTCTCCCCTTTGGGGGTGGGGGAGCTTCCCTGGTGGCTCAGATGGTGAAGAATAATCCAGCTGCAATGCAGGAGACTCAGCTTCCATCCCTGGGGTCGGGAAGATCCCCCGGAGAAGGAAATGGCAACACACTCCAGTATTCTTGCCTGGAGAATCCCATGGACAGGGGAGCCCAGTGGGCTACAGTCTGTGGGGTCACAAAGTGCTGGAGACGCCTTGGTGACAGACTTTCACTTTGTTTTTCCCCAGCCCCCCAGGAACGCCGAACTAAATTGGCATCCAGAGCACACGTGTGTCCTATCCTGACAGCTCTGGGTTTTGACGACCCGCTCAGGGCCTTCTTGCGCCTGGCTCTTTAACGACTTTTATTGTATGTCTGGCAAACTGTAGTGCTTCCCAGGTGGCGCTAATGGTAAAGAACCCACCTGCCAACGCAGGAGATGCTAGAGATGTCGGTTTGATCCCTGGGTCGGGAAGATCCCCTGGAGAAGAGAATGTCCACTCACTCCAGTATTCTTGCCTGGAGAATCCAATGGGCAGAGGAGCCTGGCGGGCTACAGTCTGTGGGGTCACAAAGAGTCAGACACGACTGAGGGACTCTGCCTGTACATATTGGCAAACTGTGACCAGCTTTGATCCACCAAGCGTCTTGGTGCACCCTGTAAGCAGGCAGGGTCTTACATTCTTGAAAGAGTTGTAAACACACACACAGAGGGATATGCAACCTTGACCCTAAAATACCTAAACTGTGGCCTTTGCAGGTGACACCTGCATCCCTCTTGCATGACAGCAGCTGTGTGAGTTTCCCTGCAGGAGAGGAGGGCTGCTCGCCTGGGGGCCATTCGGGTGGTGGTCTTGGCAGAAGGCCTGCCTGGGACGCAGCCAGGCTCTGGGCCCCCACATTCCAGCCCCAGCCCGGCAGCCTCGGCCTCCCTCCTCCCAGCCTACCCCCCCATCTCAGATGTAATATCTTTACCTGGAAGGACTCGCCTGGGACCCAGAGCTGGGCGCTGAGCATCCAATCCTGGGCCTGCAGGAGGCGGCACACGCCCCCCCACCCATGGGGCCTGGTCCTGCCTCCTACCTGTCCCTTCTCCCCCAGCGCGTGCCTCCGAGTCACAGCCCAGCCTCTCACACGGATTCTCGAATCTCATTCCTCTGCTGAACTTACCCTCCAGGCCTGGGGATGACCTCCTCTTGGGGTCCCCCGGGCCTGTCCCCAAGTCTCTGCCAGAGCTTGGCCCTACGTGGGGGTCACCGAGGGTCCATCTGCCACGGTGGGCAGGGCGTGGCCTCGTGCTCTCTGGGGCCTCCGTGTCGATTTATTGGGGCAGGCTTGCTGGGTAAGGCGTCTGTTAGGCTGACCCTTATCTGACTGCCCCCATTTAACCAGCTAAGCTATGACAGCGGCGATTTCCTCGGGTCCCCCCCAGGGAGAAACCTGTGGCCTTCCCGGCGCAGGCTTGGGTCCCCACACCATCCTTCATCCTGAGATGCGCCTTGGCCTCTAACAGGCACCAAGAAACGCGTCACCCTCGCGTAACCCTCTCGCCCTTGCGTCACCACTGACCCCTGAGGGGAGCCCGCCCCCCCCATATCCAGCCTCTGGGTCCCTGGTCAGGCGGGGACAGAGCCCTCCCTGAGCACCCACAAAGCTGGCACCGCGGGTCTGTGAAGCTAAGCTCGGTGGGCAGGCGGCAGCTGGTGCTGCTGCAAAGCCCAGAGCCGGACGGACCAGCCCGATGACCGCCACCCAGCCAGCCAGTCCTCACTGTTGTGGGGCAGGCAGGGACGTTCCAGCCCCGCTTCCCCTCTGAACCCACCCCGTGGCGAGCCCTTCCTCCCCTGTCTCCCAGGCTCAGAGACAGGCCAAGGGCATCCGGCCCTCCAAAGGCCTTGTCTGCAAAGGGCCGCAGGCGGCACGTGGGTGACGGCCCCGTGCGCGGTACGGATCAAAGCAGACTGTCTTTCTTTCCTCCCTTCCGCCTCACCAAACCTCTGGGACCACAGTCCCCCAGCCAGGAGCAGAATAGTTGCCCCTGTCTCCTGTCCCCTCTCGGGAGCCTCTGATGCAGGGATGGGAAACACAGGCTTTCCTGCTGCTAAGATAAAGCGGTGGAGTCCGGCAGCTGCGGAGCAAGGATTCCGATGCTCACTCCCTGCTCGAGGGACATGCCGACCCATCTGGGTCCGTGGAGGCTCCTGCCATCCTTGCTCTCACTGCACTGGACGTGTCTGGTCGTGAAACAACGGCTGGACTGCAGGGCGGGCCGGGAGAGGACTGGAATGCTGCCTGTGTTAGTGTCTCAGGGGCTGTAACAAAGGACCGCAAGCTGGGGGCTTAGAACTACAGAAATCTCGTAGTCATTCTGGATGCTACATTTCCCAGATCGAGGGGCCAGCAGGGCCGCACGCCCGCTGAGGCTCAGGTGAAGATGCTGTCTCGGCTCTCCCGGCTTCGGGGGGCGGCTGGCCATCCTCGGCTTGCGGCTGCTTCCCTCGCATCGCCGCCTCTGCCGTCGCATGGCCGCGCCCCTCGGTCTGTGTCGGCGTCCACATTTCCCTCTTGCTATAAGAACAGTGACTTGCTGGCTGTGCCGTGCGGCGTTCAGAATCTTAGCTCCCCAGCCAAGGGTCACACCCACATCCCCTGCGGTAGAAGCACAGTCTTAACCACTGGACCACCAGGGACATCCCCAAGAAGAGTCATTTTGGACTCAGGGCCTGCCCTAACCCAGTACCACCTCATCTTAACAGTTACATCTGTTAAGACCCTATCTCTAAGGAAGGCTACATTGACAGGTGCTAGGAGCTAGGACTTCAGAGTATCTTTCTGGGGGAGACACACCTCCACCCACACCTTCCCTGGTGGCTCAGCAGTAAAGAATCTGCCTGGCAATGCAGGAGACGTGGGTTCGATCCCTGGGTCAGGAAGATCCCCTGGAGAAGGAAATGACAACCCACTCTAGTGTTCTTGCCTGGGAAATCCTATGGACAGAGGAACCTGGTGGGCTGCAGTCCACATGATTGCAGAGTCAGGCACGACTTAGTGACGAAACTACACCAACAATTACCTCCATCCTCAGCGCTGTCACACAGAGCCTTTTCTGGTTTCAACACTTTGTTTTGGGGAAAAAAAAAAAAACATGAAAAAGATCCTAAATTGCAAACTCCTTGGAAAATAATTGTCATTATCCACGAAAATTGATGATGTACCAACTCTAAGAGCCAGCGGTTCACTCTGGGGTACACATACCGCCACCCTGTGCCACACTCACACACAAGCTCCAGGGCACTCACATGAGAAGGTTCTGAGCCGCTCTGCTCACAGTGGCAAGAAATTGGGAATGACACGTGAACGCATTAACAACAGAAATGATCAAGAAACTGATCTGGTCGTTCGGGGGTACCATCCGCAGTGAGGACTGCATGAATGTCGGCCTTGCTCGTCTTGCAGGTAAATCGCAGAAGCAGTGTGGAGGGAAGACTGAGCTGTCGAGGAAGGCGTGAAATGTGATCCTAATTTATGTAAGGTTCCCTGCAGAGGAGGCAGGATGAATCAATCGACTGTTCAGGGCTGTGAACATGTGATAACACACGAAAAACGCAAATGCAGAATCCCAGCTACCTTGGGGTGGAGGCGAGGTTGGCTGGGGAGGCACCTGGTGGCCTCAGGGTTGTCAGAGTGCTCTGATATGGAGTGATGCTTCGTCAAAGTGTGTGTGTGTGTGTGAAGTCGCTTCAGATATGTCCGACTCTGTGACCCCACGGACCGTGGCCTGCCAGGCTCCTCTGTCCGTGCGATTCTTAAAGCAAGAGTACTGGAGTGAGCAGCAGTGCCCTCCTCCAGTGAGTCTCCCCACCCCAGGGGCTGAGCCTGTGCTTCTTACGTCTTCTGCACTGGCAGGCAGGTTCTTTATCACTAGTGCTCCCTGGGAAGTCCTCACAGAAGTATGCATTTACCTAAATACAATTGTGGAAAGAAGGAGAAAAGTCTTTGAGAGTACCTACACGTGTGTGTATGTGTGTGTGTAAGTAAAGACATCTGAGCAGCCACAGATAGACCTGAAGGCATCAGAACACAGACCCTGCTGGCGTCTCCCTGGACACCGGGGAACGGATGGCCCTGGCTCTGGCCCTGGCGGCGGGGAGGCAAGCGGGGTCCCAGGAGGCGGGGTTCTGTGCTCCCTGGGGCTTTGCATCTGCACCCATTTCATTGCACTTTCCACGGGCATGTGCCCAAGCAGCAACTGCTTCCTGGAAGTTCCCAAGCTCCAGCTGCGCTGCTTGGCCCTTTCTCGACTTGCCTCAGCACCCACTTGGGGCCTCGTCCTCAAGGAGACACCCCACTCAAGCCAGGCCTGCTGTCTGGGCTCCTTGCAGTGAGGAGCTTGGGAACCTGCAGAGCCCACCCGGGAAGCACGCCTGGGAGCGCCCAAGCAGGGCCTGAGTCAGGACACCACGTGTGCAAGAGGTGGGCATCCAGGGCTCTTTTTTGGGGGCGGCCCTCTTGGCTTCAGGCCTGGGTCTGTTCTTGGTGAGAAGGTGCGTCTTCCAGACCCTCCCTGCTGTGGCCTGCAGCCCCACCTGGAGACCCAGGCCTGGTCGGTCAGATTCCAGGTGCTCACCAAGAATTGTACCACCAAGGTCAGAGGCAGGGGCGTTGTGAGTGGGTTCTGCAGCTCTCTGGGTCGTCCTTGCTGGCCCACCTCTCTCACACTCAGAGCCTGTGTGCAGGCGGGAGGGGGCACCTTCATGGCCCTTATTAGGATATGTACCCCGACAGGTGACACACAAAGCTCCCCTCAAACCAACACGGAACCCGGGGTCCCCAGGCAGGAGTCGCAAATGGCCTTCCCGTCCCCCACCCTCCCCTCCCTGCATCCACGTCACACCCAGCTACCTCCTCCTTGTATGTTGAGCAAGACATTCTTCCCCAACAACGATCTCAGTGCTCATGTCTCCTGGGTGTGTGTGTGGTGGGGCTTAGCAGCATGCAGGTGAATTAGGGGTGAGGCTTTTGGTTCCCTTTCAGCAGCAGCCTAGTTTAATGATACTTAGGAGCCTGGGAAAAGAACAGAAAACTGCCTTTTCATCATTTTCAGGAGAAATGAAGACAGTTTTCTAAACTCCTTCCTTCATCCTGAAAGGCCCATCCTTGCCCAGATACCTAGAAGTTCTCCCTAGTGTTAAAGGAGTAAAAGAACCTCAGATGACACCTCCCCCAGGGTGCCCTCCTGGGTTGCCCCTGGCCAACAGGTCCCCTCCCTCTGTGGGTTTTTAGCTTTTCCAAAACCACACTTTGATGTGGAACCGAAATAAAGCACAGGAGGATAAACAAATGCAGAAATGCCCTCAGACCTGAAGTCCTCTGTCCCTGTCCCACATCACTGCCCTGTGATACTGTCCAGCGGTGGGGGGGGATCCATGAGGCACGAGATACAGTTGGTGATCAAGTGCCCGGGGCAGCTGAGGGGTGATGATGCTGTCTGGATCTGCCCTGGCCTGTCTCACTATGCCCTCTGAGAGCAGGACCCTGACCAGCACCTGTGAACTTGCCCTTGGCAACGTTAGTGAACTTTCCATCAGGGGTGTCTGTGAAAAAGCCCTTTCCTGCACCGTTTTATTTGTTAATATGTATCTTTTTGTCTGGGCCGGGTCTTCATTGCAGCTCGTGGGATCTAGTTCCCTGACCAGGGATCAAACCTGGGCCCCTGCATTGGGAGCACGGAGTCTTAGCTTCTGGGCCTCCAGGCCAGTCCCTCCTGTAGTGCTTCAGCACCAGCCTTGGGAAGTGGCGTCTTTGAATTGAGAACCTCAGTTCAGTTCAGTCGCTCAGTCGTGTCTGACTCTGTGCGACCCCATGGACTGCAGCACGCCAGGCTTCCCTGCCCATCACCAACTTCCAGAGCTTACTCAAACTCATGTCCATTAAGTCAGTGATGCCATCCAACCATCTCATCCTCTGTCATCCTCTTCTCCTCCCACCTTCAATCTTTCCCAACTTCAAGGTCTTCTCCAGTGAGTAAATTCTTCCCATCAGGTAGCCAAAGTATTGGAGTTTCAGCTTCAGCATCAGTCCTCCAGTGAATAGTCAGAACTGATTTCCTTTAGGATTGATTGGATGGATCTCCTTGCAGTCCAAGAGACTCTCAAGAGTGTCTTCCAACACCACAGTTCAAAAGCATCAATCCTTCACCTCTCAGCTTTCTTCATAGTCCAACTCTCACATCCATACATGACCACAGGAAAAACCATAGCTTTCACTAGATGGACCTTTGTTGGCAAAGTCATGTCTCTGTTTTTTAATATGCTGTCTAGGTGGGTCATAACTTTTCTTCCAAGGAGCAAGCGTCTTTTAATTTCATGGCTGCAGTCACCATCTGCAGTGATTTTGCAGCCCCAAAAAATAAAGTCTCTCACTGTTTCCTCTGTTTCCCCATCTATTTGCCATGAAGTGATGGGACCAGATGCCATGATCTTCATTTTCTGAATGTTGAGCTTTAAGCCAACTTTTTCACTGTCCTCTTTCACTTTCATCAAGAGGCTCTTTAGTTCTTCTTCGCTTTCTGCCATAAGGGTGGTGTCATCTGCATATCTGAGGTTACTGATATTTCTCTCTGCAATCTTGATTCCAGGTTGTGCTTCATCCAGCCCAGCATTTCACATGATGTACTCTGCATATAAGTTAAATAAGCAGGGTGACAATGTACACCTGTGACGTACTCCTTTCCCGATTTGAAAACAGTCTGTTGTTCCATGTCTGGTTCTAACTGTTGCTTCTTGATCTGCATACGGATTTCTCAGGAGGCAGGTCAGGTGGTCCGGTATTCCCATCTCTTGAAGAATTTTCCACAGTTTGTTGTGATCCACACAGTCAAAGGTTTTGGCATAGTCAATAAAGCAGAAGTAGATGTTTTTCTGGAATTCTCTTGCTTTTTCGATGATCCAGAGGATGTTGGCAATTTGAACTCTGGTTCCTCTGCCTTTTCTAAATCCAGCTTGAACATCTGGAAGTTCACAGTTCACGTACTGTTGAAGCCTGGCTTGGAGAATTTTGAGCATTACTTTGCTAGCATGTGAGATGAGTGCGGTACAATTGTGTGGTAGTTTGAACATTCTTTGGCATTGCCTTTCTTTGGGATTGAAATGAAAACTGACCTTTTCCAGTCCTGTGGCCACTGCTGAGTTTTCCAAATTTGCTGGCATATTGAGTGCAGCACTTTCACAGCATCATCTTTTAGGATTTGAAATAGCTCAACTGGGATTCCATCACCTCCACTAGCTTTGTTCATAGTGATGCTTCCTAAGGCCCACTTGACTTCACATTCCAGGATGTCTGGCTCTAGGTGAGTGATCACACCATGGTGGTTATCTGGGTCGTGAAGCTCTTTTTTGTACAGCTCTTCTGTGTATTCTTCCACCTCTTCTTAACATCTTCTGCTTCTTCCGTACCTTCCATGCCTTCTTAGGTCCCTACCATTTCTGTCCTTTATTGTAACCATCTTTGCATGAAGTGTTCCCTCGGTGCCTCTGATTTTCTTGAGGAGATTTCTAGTGTTTCTCATTCTATTGCTTTCCTCTGTTTCTTTGCACTGATCGCTGAGGACGGCTTTTTCTTATCTCTCCTTGCTATTCTTTGAAACTCTGCTTTCAGATGGGTATATCCTTCCTTTTCTCCTTGATTTTCGCTTCTCTTCTTTTCTCAGCTATTTGTAAGGCCTCCTCAGACAACCATTTTGCATTTTTGCATTTCTTTTTCTTAGGGATGGTCTTGATCACTGCCTCGTGTACAATGTCATGAACTTCCATCCATAGTTCTTTAGGCACCCTGTCTATCAGATCTAATCCCTTGAATCTATTTGTCACTTCTACTTTATAATCATAAGGGATTTGATTTAAGTCATACCTGACTGGTCTAGTGGTTTTCCCTACTTTCTTCAATTTAAGTCTGAATTTGGCAATAAGGAGTTCATGATCTGAGCCTCAGTCAGCTCCCGGTCTTGTTTTTGCTGAGTGTATGACTGTTTTGCTGAGCTTCTCCGTCTTTGGCTGCAAAGGATATAATCAGTCTGATCTCAGTATTGACCATCTGGTGACGTCCATGTGTAGAGTCTTCTCTTGTGTTGTTAGAAGAGGGTGTTCCCTTCCCTTTGGGCTTCCCTGTGGCTCAGCTGGTAAAGAATCCATGAGCAATGCGGGAGACCTGGGTTTGATCCCTGGGTTGGGAAGATCCCCTCGAGAAAGGAAAGGCTACCCACTCCAGTATCTTGGCCTGGAGAATTCCTCCATGGGGTCGCAAAGAGCTGGACACGACTGAGTGAGAACTTCAGAGCTCTTCTGAAAAGGATGCTGCTGCGTATGCATTGCGCAGCCTCAGCATTTGTGGGTAAGCTGGTCTTGGATTAGAGAAATCTGGAAACTCTAAGTTGCCTGTTAGTCACCATGGCGACAGGTTCAGCATCCTTCTCAGGGTGCCCAGAGGTTCCATTTGGAAGGAGCATTCATCTTTAAAGGACCATTTGTTTTTCAAAATCAAGGAGTTTTAAGATGAGAGAGATTTCAGTGGTTCTTGGCTCGTGCATCTGCACGGGGCCCCTGGGATTTACAAGCTGCTTTGAATATTCAGAAAGCCTAAAGGAGCTAGAAAGGCTGCCTGGGTACTCCAGGATGCCAGCTCTGTGTCACATTCACGTCTGGGCAAAAACCGCATTTGCTAACTGGAGAGTCTCTGGACCTGTTCCGTCCACTGGTGCTAATCAGCAGCTCTGGCTGGCAGTTACATTTGTCTTTAATTAATATCAAATGGAAAATTAATTATTACTTCGGAAATGCAGCCTGCTTGAAAAGCCATCGTCCTCGAAATTGAGGCGCAAAGGAACTCCTTGGAGCCCGGTTCACGCTTCTGAGTTCACCTTTGAGAAGCCTGAGGCTCCGAGCGCAGTGGGGACTGGCCTGAGGTCACCAGGCATGACTTCTGCCACCCCGCAGCCCCTCTGGCAGGGCGGCATCAAACCAGACTTGGGCATAGAGTAATTCTTTACCAGTCAGGTTGCAGGAGGGGCCTGGGAGCTGGGTGCAAGGCCCTGTATGTTGGAGGCAAACATGTCCACTTTCCAAATCTTAGAATGAGCCAAGCTGATGGAATTTCGGGGACCGTGAAGCACCCTTCTAAGACCCCGTGGGTCCTGTAACTCATTGGTTTCTTTTTTTAATTGTGGTAAAATACAAATAAAATTTCCACCTTAGCATTTTAAAATGAACAGTTGCAAATGGCATTAATTATTAACTGCATTCTTTTTTGCCTTTTCATAGTGCAAAAAAGAATTTTTGCCAAAGGGAAAGATTGAAGGCAAGAGGAGAAGGGGGCAGCAGAGGATGAGATTGTTAGATAGCATCACCGATTCAATGGACATGAATCTGAGCAAACTCCGGGAGATTAGATAATGAAGGACAGGGGAGCCTGGCCTGCTGCAATCCATCGGGTCGCAAGGAGTCGGACACAACTAAGCGGCTGAACAACAACAACGTGAAATGCATTCACAGTCTGGCATCACCATCACCACCAGCTCCAGAACCTTCTCATCACCCCAGAAGAAAACCCCATTCCCATCAGGCAGCCCTTACTTGCCCCTCCCCCACCCCCTGACAGCCATGTCTCCCGTCTCCGTCTCTCTGGAGTTGCCTCTTCTGGACATTTCGTGTAAAGGGAACTCCGCCGTGTGACTTTCTGCGTCTGCCTTCTGTCGCGGAGCAGGAGGTTTTCAGGTTCATCCACATGGCAGCCTGTGTCTGTGCTTTGTTCCTCTTTTTTTCCTTCCACTGAAGTAAAGGTGATTCACAGCAGCGCGTTCATTTCTGCTCTGCACCACGGTGGCTCAGTCACACACGCATGTGTGTTCTTTTCTGTGTTCGTCTCCGCTGTGACTTATCCAGGCTGTTGGGTGTAGCTCTCTCGGCTGCATGTACAGTAGGACCTGGTGCTTTGTCGTTGTTCAGTGGCAAAGTTGACTCGTTTTCGACCCCATGGGCTGTAACCCACCACATTTCCATGGAAAGCCCATGGGATTTTCCAGGCAAGAATGCTGGAGTGGGTTGCCGTTTCCTTCTCCAGGGGATCTTCCCGACCCCGGGATCAAGCACACATCTCCCGCATCGCAGCGGATTCTTTACCACGGAGCCCCCTGAGAAGCCTGTACCTTGTTGCTTGTCCTTCCTAAAGGTGAGAGTCTGCATCTGCCAACCCCGACTCCCGGTCCATCCTCCCCCGAGCCGCGCCTCGGCAGCCACACATCTGTCCTCGAGGTCGGGGGTGTGCGTCTGTCTTGCAGATAAGTTCATTCGTATCTCACTCCTTCTTACGGCCAAATACTGTTCCACTTGTGGCCGGGCCCCTCTGGCTTCCGCTGGTCTGGTGATGGACACGCGCGTTGTTTCCGCCTTCTGGCCATTGCAGATCGCGTGGTTCTGGACGCACAGGTACAGGCACACACGTGTTTGTACACCCGCTTTTGGATCTTTGGGGACGCATCTCCCAGGAGTGGGGCCCTGGGTCCTGAGGCGACTCTGCAGTTATCTTACTGAAGACCCGCCAGACTGTCTCCGTACCTGGCGGGCTCCACGCCCTCCGTTGCATCTCTCTGGGGGCCTGACTTGCACAGACAGAGCAGCCTGCTGCGAACTCTCCACCACCACCTCTGCAGCCCGGCTCCCGGTTTCTCTTCTCTTCTTTCACTCGGAGGATCGTGTACTCAGTTGTGTCCAATTCTTTCTGACCCCGTGGACTGTAGCCCACCAGGCTCCTCTGTCCACGGAGTTCTCCAGGGAAGAATACTGGAGTGGGCTGCCATTTCCTTCTCCAGGGGGTCTTCCCGACCCAGGGATCGAACCTGCGTCTCCTGCATTGGCAGGCAGGTTCTTTACCTCGGAAAATATCTGCCTTCACAGGCAGTCCAGATGCCTTCATTTCTGTGTGTGTGTCTGTGTGTGTGTCTGTGTGTGTGTCTGTGTCTGTGTGTGTGTGTTTAAACGCCCTCTGAGCCTCTCCCCCTCCCGGGCCTGAGGCATGAGGGATGAGCAGGCTCCTGGCCCCTCTCAGTCTGGTCCGTAAACAGCCCTAGGCTGCTCAGTGCATTGGGTTTGCCTGATTGAGCCCCACTGACCACAGCCGCCCTAGGGCAGCATCGTCTCCACGCAGTGAAATTCATTAGCATCAATTTGAGTTTCCATTACCTCGTATTCAAAACCAGCAGCTTCCTTCCGGAGGAGTCCTGGGGTCTGTGTGGTGAGGGTTATTTATAGCCATCCAAGTGAGGTTGTGCGTAATAAACCGCGCTGAGCTGAGTGGCCTATAATTTGAGATCAAGTTCTATCGTCTGCTGTAAACAGACGAGACTAAACAGAACAGAATTTTCGTGCTGAATGGGCTCTGTGCGTGGTGGAGGCCCGCGCCCAGGTGGCCATGTGGGGAGCTGAGTCCTCAGAGAGAGGCCAGGGTGGAACAGAGCCCGTAGCTGACCGACGGGGGTCGTGGCCAGCGGGAGGAGACGCAGCAGCCCTCACTGGCTCCCTCCATCAAGCATGGGCTGGGTCCTGGCCCTCCCTCGACCCATTTTCCTGATGTAGAAGCTGAGGCTCAGAGAAAGGATGGGTGACGTCGACTGAAATGGAAAACGCACAGCATGAGCACTGTGCACTTCAGTTTCATCCAGGGACTTACTCAGGACCGTAGCCCAGAAACAGCAGCTGAGAACGCCCTGAGGAACTGCTCCGAAGAGTTGGGGGAGCAGCCGGCGTAGACTCGACTTTAGCGAAGGGAGCTCGTGCGGTTAAGCTCGGATCTCCTTAGAAGGTTGAGACTAGCCATGAGGAGCAGACATGTCAGTTCATGATTTTAGTACTTTTCCACATTTGCAAGGGTGTAAGGATTCAGGTTTGTAAGTTTTTTTCTGAAATACAACTATCTGAGGGCCGGTTTTGCCTTTTTTCCCAAAGCACAGAGTCCCTTCCCCTGCCCTTGATGCTGACCTCCTTTCAGGGTGTGCGGTAGGTCAGCGCCCACAGCGCTTCACAGCTTGATCGTCATAGACCCAGATGGTGAGACTCGTTCCTGGCTTTGCAGTGACCTGCCCACAGCCCCTGGGTGTCAAATCTACAGAGCTGTGCTTGAACCCAGCCCTCCTCTCAGATCCATGGGCCCCCTCACCATCCCCAGGTGGCCCCCTACCTGGCCAGCTAAGTAAATCCTCACACAGCCCAATCAGTGGCTGAAAAACTAGCCCTTCTTCCAAAGAGAGGCAAGAAAAAAGCCTTTGCACATCAGAGGAAGATTTCTAGCCAAAGCCTCAGGGGAAGTTCACCTTCAGCTCTTCTTTGTAAAATGTGGTGGGAGGTGGTCAAGATACCTGGTGCTGCCTTTGCTGTGTGACCCTGGGAGAATCGCTCAGCCTCTCTGTTCAGAGTCAAGTGGACAGTAGGCAGCTGCTCACCCTGCCCCACAAGGACCAGAAATAGATTCTTCTTTCTAGGAGAGGGAGGGGAAGAAGGGGTTAAACCCTGTCCAACAAGAACACTGGGTGACCTCCTACTGACCGGGCCTCTTTTCCACGTCCTCTGACCCACACACTGGCCCGGCTGGGGGCACGCAGCACAGCTGCTTCCGAATGAAGCGTGTGGCTTCGTGGACGCGGACCCAGGGACCACCTGAGGGCCGCCATCCTCTCCTCCAGGCCTGTCTGCCCAGCCCCCTGGTGGCTGCAGGCTTTCTCTGAGAAGCCTCTGGCCCAGTGGCCCAGCAAGGGCGTGTGTTCATCCAGGGGAGGTGGCACCAAACAAGAGCAGCAGGAGGGGTTGATGGTGACCAGGTCCCCAGGGCCTTGGCGTCTGCTAGTCCACCACCTCTGACCTTCCAGGGAGGCCTGGCCCAGCGTCTAGCCCAGAAGCCACTTCACTCAGTAAAACGTCCCCAGGCCCGTGCTGTGGGGCCTAGGCAAGTTGCCAATACCCTGAGCCTGGACCACTTCTTTTCCGGCTTGAGGTGGGCGCGTTGCCTTGTGGTCTCGGGATGCGGCTGGATGCCTCCTGGCGAGTCGTCTCCCTCTGAGGGGCATCTCACATCCTGGTGTGGATGTGAGACCCATCTGACCCCAGCTCTGCAGAGAGGCTAGTGTGCGAGCTGGTACCCTTGCTGGCCACAACCCCACCTGGCTGCCTCATCTCTGAGCTGAAACTCAGGCATCGCGGCAGGGACCGGGGAGGGGCGGTCACTAACCAGAGGCTGAGCCCCGCCATCTCCAGGGCCAAGTCCAGGAGTAAGGACGTGAGAACAACGCTGCTCCTGCTTGCCGCCTGGCCCTCCTCCCTGCCAGTGTCTTCCTGCTGCTGCCTGACGAGTGATGGGGTTGGGGCTGGGGGAACGCCTGAGGACTGGGGACACGTGAGGTCTCTGCCACCTCACCACACCTGGCTTGGGTCCGGGGGGATCAGAGAGGCAGCCAGGACTCGGCCTGGCCCTCAAGGACGGGAGAAGAGGGCCACGTGTTGTGGGTAATGGTGGTACCACCTGGTCTGTGATGTTTGCAGGCATGTCCGTTTAGGAACGGAGTACCCACGGCTCTAGAACCTCGGACTCCAGACACAGCTCTGGGGAAGCAGCCTCAGCACCACCCTGGAGCCTGACTGAAACATAAGACTCGGCTCCACCCCGCACCTGCTGAATCCCACCCTGAGTTCCGACGAGATCTCAGACAGCTTGCTTGAACATTAAGGTGGTAAATGCAAGCTAGGATCTCAAGAGAGTGGGTAGGAGTCCCTTAGATGGAAAAGGTGGGCAGAAGATATTCAAAGGAGTCAGAAGAGCAAGTGCAAAGGCCCTGGGGCAGGAGGTAGTCAGACTTGCGAAGGCTATTTCTGAGACCCTCGGTCCTGGTGGAGAGCAAGGAGACGCTTTACAAATAATGGATGAGCTGGTTTCCAGATGAGTCTTGACAGTCATCGGGTAGCTCAGGTCATTCTGTGGGTGCCTCTGGCCAGGAATACTCCTTGACAGCGGGGCTCTAAGAAGCAGTCCCGACTTGTTGTGGCCCATCTGGGGGCCCCAAGCCCTCTGGTGTTTTCCCCCAGAGTCTCTGCATGATGTTATTTCACAGTATCTTTTTATCTCAGGGAAGGCGGGAACAATAAATGATTTCTGAGGGATCCTTTCAGTTCTCTGTGTCCTCCTGGGGGCTCTGTGTTTCCTGCAGAGGACGTGGGGAGAGGTGAAGTCGCCAAAGCAGTGGTTACACTTCCCTTCAGTCTTGTTCCAAAGAGGAATGTGGCTTCGGTGCCAGGCTTGCAGCTCGGCTACGGTGGTGACCGTGGACCAGAGCCAACCTGCCTGCCGTCTTGGGGCTGGTTGCCATCAAATTTCCCCTTTGCTCTGGGTCCAGGCGGAGAAACAGTGAGAAATGAGCTGGAAACTTATGCCTGTAACTCGGGCTGTGTGCTCCGGGGCCAGGAAACTGTGGGGTCCAGATTAGTAGCCCCTCGCCTCTGCCTGCCTTTTTGGAAGAAAGTGCGGGATGGATAAGTCCTCGATACATCTGCGCTGTCACTGAGCAGTAATTGGAGTGAAAATTGCTAAAAATAAGGTGACTGGAGGCCGCGAGCCATTAAGAACCTGGCAGGAGCTCGCGCCACCGATGTGCTAATCGCTGGAAGGGGAGAGACCAGCTGCATTAGGAAAACTCTAGGGTCGAAGAGAGTGTGACCCAAAAATGAGCGGAAATGGGGCCATCCTGAGAAGGGCCCGTGCCAGGCACGCATGAGCCGGGGGCGGGCACTCAGCTCATCCTTGGGGTGTGCCAAGCTTCGTTGCCCCCAGGACCACCCTTCTCGCTGAGGGTGCACCCACCCCAAGGCACAGGACCACGTGCCATGTGACCGGGCCGCCCAGCACAAAAGCATCCTTCCGAGGAATTACGCTCAGCTAAGATTGGGAGTGGCTGGGGTGGGGGTGCATTTTTATGGACAGAGAAATGGGGCTTGATGGAAAGAGGCCATCTAGGGAGCAAACGCTGTTCTCCATTACGTGGACTGTCCACTGTCCCCTCCTTGAAGCCTCCAGCCAGGTCTTGCCCAAGACCAACGACTCCCTGCCCCCGGCTGCCCCACCCCGCCCCGCCCCGCCGGAGGCTCCTCTAGACTCCAGCTGCACAGAGGGCCTCCTGCTGCCAGGGCGATGCCTACACACTGGCTGCCAAGCTGCCAAGCCCGCCCTGTGGCCCCCCGGCCTCCCACACACGTGTGCATGTGCGCGTGTGTGTGCAGTCCCGTGGGCGCCAGGCCCGGGGCCGCTCTGTTTGTGTGTGGCTGTGTCAGGCCGTGTGTCTATCCGTGCACACCTATGACAGGGCACGTGGTGCCCACTCAGCAGGGGAAGGTCTCCTTCCTTCCAGCAGCCGCATCATCGTCCTTACGCGGTGACCACAGCCCTTCCCCGGGCCGAGGGTCCGTGTCCACAGAGTAATGGTAGCTGACTGGCTACAGGGTGATCTGTCCAAGATCTCAGTACTGACACAGGACGCAGCCACCAGCAGCCAGGACCCGGAGGCCGCAGGTGTGCGGACTCTTAGCCGTAGGTAGTATACTTAAACGGTAAATGTCTAATTTTAATATTTGACGTCAGAAGAGAAAAAAAAAGTGAGACCCTCTTGGCTTAAAAAACTGTCGGTTCCCAGCTCCCCGTGCTGCGCTCTGCAGCCAACACAGCAGACTGGTGTTCCCTAGATCAACAGCACATTCCCGAGGCCCAGGGAGCACAGTGCTCTAAACCGTCTCTTACGTGTGCACCAAATGCCCAGTGGCACCATTAAGTTAATTTTTATAGGCAAGATCCTTGCACAAAAGGAAATCTAAATTTAGTTGATTTTCATTTACAGCGTAGTATAGGCACCCCCCCCCCGCCCGCCCCACTAGAGAAAATTATGAAAGAAGCACTAGAAAACGTAAAAGACCAGTGAATGTCAAGTGCCTGGTGAGACACGTGAAGGATGTGAAATTATGAGAAGAATACACTCATCCAGGAAGTGACAGGCAGAGGAGCTTGGCAGTGGCCCCGGGGCTCTTTTAAGGACAGAAGCTGAAGGTCAGCCCAGACTAAGTTCGCACAGATCTTGTCTGAAGTCACGAAAAGCAGACTGGATACCAGGACAGCCTGCACACCCTGCCTCTTACTCCCCTGCAGCGTGTCCCAGACCACCGGGTCAGCCTTCCGTCTGACCACCGGTGCCCAAGCCCCAGCAGAGCCAGTGGCAGGGGACGCACTGCCTGTCTCCTTCCCCGAGGAGAGTGACTTCCCGATGTGCCCGCAGGAATGAGCAAATAAAGCTCGTCAGACGTTCCCCTGGTGAACTAAGAGCTAATAAGCGTTACTGAAGGATCCCGACTGGACCTTCCTCCACAGCCAGCCAGCAGGCCCTGGCCGTGAGCTCCCTGCAGGCTTCCGTTCTCCAGAGCCAGCGTGGGGCGGGTGGGCACTGAGCTGCCCCTGACCAGCCTCGTACCTGCCGCAGGCAGCTGCCCGTTCTGTGACTTTTTTCCAAACTCCACTGCAGACCAGCAATGAGCCAAGTACTGTAAAGACCTTGAGGATAGATTGTTAGCTACATTATGATTCTTTTTTTCTGAAAATCTTCCAGGAAGTAAATTTTGAAAGGGCATCTTTAAATTGCTGACCAGAGGATCACCAGTTTCCCCCTCAGTCAGTCGCTCCCATCAGGAAGCTTCCATAAGCCTCTTATCTTTTTCCATCAGAGGGCAGACAGACTGAACACCACGATCACAGAAAACTAACCAATCTGATCACATGGACCACAGCCTTGTCTGACTCAATGAAGACTATGAGCCATGCCGTGTATGGCCACCCAAGACAGACGTCATGGTGGAGAGTTCTGACAAAACATGGTCCACTGGAGAAGGGAAGGGCAAACCACTTGAGTACTCTTCCCGTGAGAACCCCATGAACAGTATGAAAAGGCAAAAAGATAGGACACTGAAAGATGAACTCCCCAGGTCGGTAGGTGCCCAGTATGCTACTAGAGATCAGTGGAGAAATAACTCCAGAAAGAATGAAGAGACGGAGCCAAAGCAAAATCAACACCCAGTTGTGGATGTGACTGTTGATAGAAGCAAGGTCCGATGCTGTAAAAGGGAAGACATTACTTTGCCAACAAAGGTCCATTTAGTCAAGGCTATGGTTTTTCCAGTAGTCACATATGGATGTGAGAGTTGGACCATAAAGAAAGCTGAGCACTAAAGAATTGATGCTTTTGAACTGTGGTATTGGAGAAGACTCTTGAGAGTCCCTTGGACTGCAAGAAGATCAAACCAATCAATCCTAAAGGAAATATCAGTCCTGAATATTCATTGGAAGGACTGAAGCTGAAGCTGAAGCTCTAATACTTTGGCCACCTGATGTGAAGAACTGACTCATTGGAAAAGACCCTGATGCTGGGAAAGATTGAAGGCAGGAAGAGAAGGGGACGACAGAGGATGAGATGGCTGGATGGCATCACCGACTCAATGGACATGAGTTTGAGTGAACTCTGGGAGTTGGTGATGGACAGGGAGGCCTGGTGTGCTGCAGTCCATGGGGTCGCAAAGAGTCAGACCCAACTGAGTGACTGAACTGAACTGAACTGAACTGGTGCCCACTACAGCCCAGAGTGTTGGTAAGCCCTCTCCCAGGCCACCAAGGGCCCACTGGACTCACCATCCAGACCATTCCGGGGGCTCTGAAGGCACCAGGTAGCTGTGTGCCCATCGGGGTCCCTGGTCCAGACGATGACGGTGCAGGAGGGCCTGGGCGGGGGCTCGGGGGCTGGCGCCAGCCAGTAGGCAGTCTTCATGAGGTTCCTTCTCCCTGGAGAGTGGCCCTTCAGCGAGCCTCCTGAGGCCCTGGGCATCCTTCCAGCCCCACTGCACCCTCCTCTGGAGGTGACCGCTGCCCTCGGGCCAGGCCAGGCTGCCCCTCAGGAATGCTCAGAGTACCACACCTGCCTCCCCAAGGTCACAGTTATGTGCTCGCTCAGCTCACTTTCCTCTGGTTGCTCTGAAGTCCCCCTCCCGTGGAGGAGGGAGCCGTTGGGGGTGTTTATTGAAGGAGGCGATGGGGATGGGGAGAGGGATGAGGAGCACTGGGAGCTCCCGCCCGGGGGCTAAGTGTTCACATAAGAGGTGGTCCTGGGCTCTTCTGCTTCCCTGACCCTCTGCTGGCCGCTGACCTCCATCTGCTCACATCACTGAGGCCCCCAGTGTCCGGGTCGGTCACTGCATGTGCCCTGGGTTGGGGGAAGGCTCCATGGACATCGCCTCACCTGCCAGTTGGGCTGCAAAGGGAGGACAATTGCGGAGGCAGTCTAGGAGCCAACCCTGTCTCCTTCCTAGCTCTCCTGTCTCCTTCCAGGGTCTTTCTAGTTTTCATGAAAGCATCACACTTAGGAGGTTGGATGAAGGGGTTAGAGGAGGGCTAGCCTGAGAAAAAGCTGCGCAGCATAGAGGAGGCCACTTCCACAGACCCCAGTTCTAGGCCTCGTCAGCTGTGTGACCTTAAGTAAGTTGCTCAACGTCTCTGTTCCCTGGTGTCTTTATCATTACTCTCAGTGGTGCATCTGCTCAAGAGTATTTGTGTTCCTCCTGAGAAAAGGCTCTGTTGGACCCCGGCTTCACGGCAGAGACAAACGCAGGTATTTCCATACTTGTTGTTCAGTCGCTCATTCGTGTCCGACTCCTTGTGACCCCATGGACTGCAGCACGCCAGGCTTCCCTGTCCTTCACTATCTCCCGAAGTTTGCTCAAACTCACATCCATTGAGTCAGTGATGCCATCCAACCATCTCGTCCTCTTGATTTCCATACTTAGCATATCGTTTAAGGAGACGAAAGATAGAAGTATAGTTGATTTAGAATATTGTGTTAGTTTCAGGATGGCTACCTGGGTTTATATCACTCAACAGAGCTCACTTTTGCCAGCTTCCCAAGTTTATGTAAGTGGAATTCGGGCATCTAGCTTCTTGGATGACCTGTACCTTTGACCAGGGTGATGCATTTGAGGTTTATCCTCAGAGACGTCTGTGGCTTGTCTGTTTGTTTTCCCAGGAAATGTAAAGGATTCCACTTAGTAGACAGGTTTTTAGTCTCTCATCCACAGTCCTTGGGGCCGGGTTTGTTTCAGAGCAAAGGTGATATAGTAAGTATGCATTGCGTGCTACGCGCTAAGTTGCTATAGTCTCGTCCGACTCTTATGACCCCAGAGACCATAGCCCTCCAGGCTCCTCTGTGCATGAGAGTCTCCAGGCAAGAAAACTGGAGTGAGTAACCATGCCTGTCTCCAGAGGATCTTTCAGACCCAGAGATCGAACCCGCATCTCTTAAGTGTCCTGCATTGGCAGGTGGGATCTTTACCACTGTTGCCACCCGGGACGCCCAAGTATGTTTCCCAGTGTATTTATTTTACACTCTAAGCTAAATTCTACAAAATATAAGGTTCTGTGTATTTTGTATAATCCCAGGGATTAGCGCCATGTAATCAGCACACTGACTTTTTGGCCTCGGAACATCTGGATGTTCACACCCAGAAGGGTAATTGCAGCTGATAAATGCCTCTCTTTCTCTTGGGATCAGGTTTTCCCACCAATTAAACTACACGAAAGAAGGAAGAAGGAGAAATTCTCTTTGTTTCCAGGGCCGTTCTGACAAGGAGTTTGGGAGGTAGCGTGGACCTCTTTCATCGTGTAGATGTCCACTCTCCTGTTGGAGTGGACTTTGGGTGGCCTCCCGGCTTTTGCGGCTGTAACCAGAGCAGTTTTCCCAGGAGGTGGCACAGAACTTTTCTGTAGTGGCCATTCCAGTCAAACCCTCCCCCCACTTGTCACACTGGGTGGCAGGCCTTAAAGTGCCACAGCTGTCCCCAGACCTCGTTGTTATTGTTCAGTAGCCAAGTCGTGTCCGACTCTGCAGTCTCATGGACTGTAGAACGCCAGGCTCCTCTGTCCTCCACTGCCTCCTGGAGTTTGCTCAAATTCATGTCCGTGGAGTCGGTGTAACTATCTAACCATCTCATCTTCTGCTACCCTCTTCTCCTTTTGCCTTCAGTCTTTTCCAGCATCAGGGTCTTTTCCAGTGAGTCGGCTCTTCCCATCAGGTAGCCAAAGTAGTGGAGCTTCGGCTTCAATATCAGTCCTTCCAAAGACTATTCAGGATTGATTTCCTTTAGGATTAGTTGGCTTGATCTCCTCGAAGTCCAAGGGACTCTGAAGAGTCTTCTCCAGTACCACAATTTGAAAGCATCAATTCTTCGGTGCTCAGCCGACTTTATGGTCTAACCCTCACATCCGTACATGACTAGAAAAACCATAGCATGTCTTGACTTTTTAATATGCTGTCTAGGCTTGTCCAGGAGATAGTGGGGGACAGAGGAGCCTAGCCTGCTGCAGTCTGTGGGGTTGCAGAGTGGGACATGACTTAGTGACTGAACAGCACCAAAAGGTTTGTCATAGCCTTCCTTCCGAGGAGCAAGTGCTCCTTGCCCAGACTTGTCGATTTTGCCAACTTAGGAGCGTTCAGTGTTTTTCCGCTGGCATTTCAGTTCACGTTGCCTGATTGCCAGGGAACTCTTGGGAGCATCTTTCATATCTTTTGAACCGTGTGGGGCTCCCCTTCTAGGAAATGCTTGTTTTCCTCTCTCGCCTAGTTTTCCCTGTGGTTGTTTGTCCTTTTCTTCCTGACTTGTGTTCTTTGTATATTCTGTTTGCTGTTCTTCAGCGTGCTTCTTTCCTCTTTTTGATGATGAGCTCTTCTTAATGTAACATAGATGAATTTATCCAACTTTTCCTTGAAAGCTTATGTTTTGTTGTGACTTAATTAAGAAATGATTTTCCACCAAGAGGTCATCAAAATATTTTTACCAGTCTTGCTTTCTAGGAATTTTATAAGTTTGCCTTTCACATCTAAGTCTTTAACCCAGGAATTTGTTTGTATGTGTGTGTATGGTGTGAGGTAGGGATCCAATTTCACCTTTTCCCCTGGGTGGAAAACCTATTCTTACAGCATCATCTGTGCAGTAAGAACCTTTTCTCCAGGTAGTACGGTGTTGAGTCAGCCATAAACCAAGTGTGCACACGGATGCAGGTCTGTTTCTGGGCTGGGAACTGACGCCTTTGTCATGGTGACATCTAAACACACCTTCCTTCCCCTACCCAACCCACCTTGTTCCTCTTTAGCTTTTTTTTTTTTAAGATTTTTTTTGGACATGGACCATCTTTAAAGTCTTTATTGAACCTATTAGAATATTGCTTTTATGTTTTGGTTTCTTGGCAGTGAGATATGTGGGATTCTAGCTCCCCAACCAACAATCAAACCGTCACCTGCTGCATTGGAAGGCAAAGTCTTAACCCCTGGAACACCAGGGATGCCCCTAGGATTATTTTAGCTATTCTTGGATCTTGACTCTTCCACATACTTTTTTTTTTTTCAATTGGCAAATCAAGTTACACCAGATAACAAACAAAAACACCCTGTTGGGATTCGTATTAGAATTGTATTGACTCAAAGTAGACCGATTTGAGGAGAATCCTCACCTTCCTCTTCCCCTCCAGGAGTGTCTCTATTTCTCCATCTGTTAAGGCCGCCTTGCGTGTCATTCAAACAGATTCAACAACTGTCTCCATAAAGCGCAACAGCAGCAGTTTTAAACTTATTCCTAAGTCGTTTTTTTTTTTTTTTCTCTCTCTCTCTCCCTTCTTTTTCGGTAGTTCGTGGT
This sequence comes from Capra hircus, assembly GCF_001704415.2. NCBI lineage: Eukaryota > Metazoa > Chordata > Mammalia > Artiodactyla > Bovidae > Capra > Capra hircus. The sequence continues at coordinate 48,709,855 of NC_030836.1, read as the reverse complement.
ATATTTTTTAAAATTACATTTGCTGATTACGGCTGGAGTGTAGAAATGCAGCTGACTCTGGTATATTGATTTTTTTCCATTCTGCTACCTTGCTAAATTCTCTAATTCTCATTTTTTTTGTCCGTTGGTTGTGTCTTTTATTCTTTTTCTCTCTCTGCTGACTAGGGCCCACCTGCCATAAAACGTTAAAGTGGGGATACAGGACCTACTTGTCTTGATCCTGATCTGAGAAGAAACGCTTTCAAAATTTCTGTTGACTCTAGGTGTTTTTGGACATGCAGTTTATCAGGTTCAAGTATTGATATTTCAGTCTCTTCCCAGTGTGCCGAGGGGATTCAGTTTAATTGCAAATGGATATTGGATTTTATCAAGGGCGTCTGTGCATCACTTGATACAGTCGTGTGGCTTTTCTCCGTTGCTGCTTCATTACATAAATTGATCTTCTAGGAGGCTCATCTTAGGTTCCTTGGATAAACCAGTTCTCCATGATGAAGTGATCTTTTTGAATCGTTGCTAAATTCCATTCACTAATGTTTCATTTAGGATTTTTGCATCTAAGTTCGTGAACGAGGCTTCCTGTAATTTTTCTTTCTGAGTCTTTTTCTATTCTGATCTGAGAATCAAGTCAATCTCAAGAGAACAAGCTGGGAAGTGGCTTTCTCTCTTTTTACCTCTGGAAGACGTTCTTTGGGTTAGAATTGTTTGTTCCTTCCGTGAAGGGTCGACCCTGCTCCGACGGCCAACAGAGCCTCATGTTTTCCTCGTGAAAAGAGGTGTAATTGCGGGTGTGATGTCTTTTGTGGTTACTGGACCGTTCTGGTTTTGATTCCTTCTTGAGTCATTTGTGCTAACTAGGAATCCATTCTAAACTCCTTCCCCAGATATTTAAGGCCCCCAAGCAGACATTTCCAGCCTCTTGCCCTGCCTTCTCCACCTTCAAGCACCCTATACTCCAGCCCAGCTTCATTCAGCCGACAAACACAAATCGAATACTGCCACAGCCTTCCTGCCTCTTCCCCCGCAGCAGCCCTTGACCCCACAGGTGGGTGGAGAGGGCCTCATCCACTGCCAGGCCCCAGCCAGGCCCCAGCCAGGGGAGGGAAGGAGCAGCACCCAGCCCAGGGGGCTGCTCCTCGGCGGCATGCCCGGAAGGCACCCTGTGGGAGGTCATCTCAGGTGGGACCTGCAGGTGGAGGGTGATGGTGCCCAGGTGAGGGAGCTCTATAGTCCCAACCGTGGCTGGTGGCAAGGTCACCTTTCACCTGGCTTTCCCAGCAGACCCCAGACCACCCACAGTGAGGTCCTGAGAAAACTGCCCCTGGGCTCCTCTGGCCTCCTGTGTCTGCCGGAGCCACGGTTCTCCGTGTCCCAGTCTGAGTCCTCGGGGTCATGGAGGCTCTGAAAAGGACAAGCCCCAAGAAAGCAGAGCAGGAAGTGAAGCCAGGGTAGGACCCGGGAGCCGGCAGCCTCATGCCCCTTGCCCCCAACGGCCCCCACTCCCCACTACCGCTGACCCCCTGGCTGGAGGGAACGGCCACACCTGGCAGCAAGTGCGTTTTGTACTCAGTATTCTTCAGAGGGGCTGGGGGGTCGGCGTGGGGGCCTGCTGCGGGCTCTCGAGATGGATATAAATACAGCTACAGACAGACATCACTCACTGTGGGGGGGGGGCAGCGTCGGGGGAGCTCGAGTCTGTGCACAGTCATCGGAAGACTGAAATGAAATAAACTAAAATCTTCACAGAGTGCAGGAGGGGCTGGACGGTGGCCCCTAAGATTCATGTGAATGTGACCTTGTTTGGGAAAAAACTCTCTGCAGGTGTAATCAAAGTTAGCATGTCCAGACCAGGTCGTCCTGGCTCAGCTGGGTGGGCCCCAAAGCCAGTGGTGGTGTCCTCATAGGAGATGGAAGAGGACGCGTGAAGACAGGCAGAGGCCGCGGTGAGCAAGGACTTGACCCCAGATCGTCGAGGCCCCTGGGACAGCCAGGTGGCAGACCCGAGGGTCCCCACCAGCTTGGAGACCCCTCACCCTGGTTGGTTTTCTTGTCTCCCCACCCCAGCAGGACCTCAGAGAAAGGGCCAGGCCCTTCCCTGGGCACGCCCTCCTCGGTTGTGGGTGGGCACAGGGGCACCAGTGCCAGCTGCCCAGCCTGTCCACCCTGGGCAGACGACACTCCTGTCTGCTGCCCCCGGGTCTGGGGGCTGCAGCTCCATCTTCCTGCCCTGCCCCCACCGCCCTCCACCTCTAGGCCTGTGTGAAGGCTGTGCCCCAGGCCTCCCAGGTCCCATCCCAGCCTTCAGTCTGCGGCGCAGACCCCACTTCCTCCTCGAGGAGCCTCCTGTGACCCCCCAGGTCGGAGTGAGGGCCCTGCTCCGCAGCCCCAGCGCTCTGCGTGCGTGCCACGTCACTCAGTTGTGTCCGACCCTGCAACCCTATGACCACAGCCCGCCCGGCTCCTCTGTCCATGGGATTCTCCGGGCAAGAATACTGGAGTGGGTTGCCGTGCTCTCCTCCAGGGCATCTTCCCCACCCAGCGATCGAACCCGCCTCTCTTACGTCTCCTGCACTCGCAGGCAGGTTAAAGCCACTAGCGCCACCTGGGAAGCTCCCAGGCACACCCATCCAAGGCCCATGACCCTGGGCTAGGCCAGCTGTCTGTGGGGCCCCTGTGAGCGGGTGCCTCCTGCTTACTGCCGTACCGCAGCGGAAGCTGCCTAATAACCGCTCGCCGAGGGAATGAAGGGGGCAGGATGGAGAAGCAGCAGCCCCACTGCCCGAGCAGCACCTGCCCGCTGGACCCCCTGCTCCCTACTTGGATCCTGCTCTTGGCATCTTTCATTTCCATCAAGTCCTATGGTCCTTTGGGCACAGCGAGGCCTGGGGGTCCCACGTCAGGACCTCCCCAGGGCACGTCTGAGTCACGGTGCTTCTCCCGCCTCAGAAGCTGGAACCCCCGTGAGCAGAGCTTCCGAAGCCCCTGCTCCTCGTGCCTTCTCAACCCTGGCCTATCTCTCAGAAGCCCCCTCCCCACTCCCCACAGCTTCCGGTTTCTTCTGAACTGCCTGCCGAACCTGCCCATCCCCGTGATCCCCAGGTACCAGGTCAGCCAGAAGGAAATCCAAGTGGGCGTCCTGTGAGCAGCAAGGCGTCCAGCTCGGCCATGTGCTCTCAGGCCTTCCGTAGGTTTGTTGCAGGACCAGCCGTGTGCCAGAGGCCGGGGGCCTGTCAGCGCTCGGGGGCAGGGAGCTCCCCAGAGTGGGAGGTCCTGGGGCAGCCAGAACGAATGACCACACACTGGGCTTAAACACCGAATCCATCCTCTCACAGTCTGAAGGCCAAAACGCCAAAATTAAGGTGTCAGGAGGCTGAGCTTCTCCGGAGGCCCCTAGGAAGGGTCCTTCCCGCCTCTTCCAGCTCCCAGAAGTTCCGGCTGTTCCCAAGTGGAGTGAGTGGTGTCCACAAGCAGTGGGCGACTTGAGGGGAACGAGCCCATCGGGTTTGAAGCCCTTCTCAGCCATCCTGGGTTCAAGTTCACTTTTTCAGCCTTTTATTGAGGTGAAGATTAACCATTTTAAAGCATCCGGTTCAGTGGTGTTAGCATCCAGCGTCGTGCCAGCACTCCCTCTAGCTGATTCTAGAACATTCTCATATCGCCCTCCCGAGGAAACCCTGGCCCGTCAGCTGTCTCTCCCCTCCCCCTGCCCCAGCCTGGATTTGCCTTTTCTGGGTGTTGCGTGCACGTGGCCTCGTCCGGGATGTGGCCTTCGGAGCCTGGCTACTGAGCGCAGAGTGTCGTGGAGGGTCATCTGTGTGCTGGAGTGCTTTGTGCTTCATCCCTTCTTGTGGCTGGAAAAGGTCCCCTGCGTGGACAGACACGTGCGTTTTGCTATCCACTCATCCATCGGTGATACTGGTATTTGATGGGCGTCCAGGTCCCTTTTTAAAGGGACCTGTTCTCTGTTGATACAAAGCACTCGGGCCCCTGAGGAGCATCCTTCCTGTCTTGATGGGCAGGGAGGCAGGGCCAGGCCTCTGAGGACGAGGGGATTCGGGTAGGACAGTGTCACGGGGCCCTCCTGGTCATGATCCGCTGACCACGAGATGTCAAGGGTGGCTGCGTGCATCAGGCCTGTGGACTTGGCCAGGACGGCCCGGGAAGGTCTGCTGTAGGCCAGCCTCGCTGCCCCCGGGTGGGTCCAGGCCACGGCCGACACCACAGGCCCCCACGGACGTCTTCATCAGTGTATCAGAGGGGCCAGAGCTCCGTCTGCCGTGTGCCTGCTGAATGAATGAGTGAGCAGACTAGTAAAGGAACAGAAACAGCTGCACGACCCCCCACCCAGCCTCCATCTGCCCGCCTCCCTTCTTGCTTCAGCAGCCGCTTGAGCTGTGCGGCTCCGGGGGGCTGGCCCACCCTAGGAGGTGGAGCGGTATGTGAAAACCCCACTCACAGGGTGCGGGGGTGGGCATTTCTTCTAGGCTTTTCTGGTTCCTTCCTTCACGGGCAGGATCCCGGAGAACACTTGGCTTTGTTCTTAGGTTCTAGGGCACTTTGGAGGGAAGCTTATGTTGGAACGACTTTCTGTCCATGGAGGTTGGAGAGGGGACCCTAGTGGTCCCTGCCGTCTCCACCTTCCTCTCCTGGGCACCTCCCAACAGCCTGGGGAAGGCAGCCCCCAGCCAGCAGGCTCGCGAGCTGTTAAAAGAACAAGGTCGCCCCTTTGTCCCTCCAGAAGGTGGACGTTGCGCTTGACCACAGAATAACCCCCTCCCAGGATTCCTGGCTCTTAGCATCCTTCTGCTCGCTCACTCACTCATTCACTCGACAGGCGGGTCATGAACACCCACTGTCTGGTGGCCTCTGAGCGCTTTGGCAGGCGGATAGATGGGGTCAGCGGGCCCGGTGACGAAGCAGAGGCTGGGGGCAGGGGGTCAGTGGTCCAGCACCACAGTCCTCCAGGATGCCTCTGCCAGGAGCTGAGCACTGGAGAGCTTTGCTAAAGCAAAGAGATCTAGAAAAGATCTCTCTTTGAGGCCCAGGATTTAAACGATAATAAAACTACTGAAATGAGTAAATATTTAATTACCGTAACCAAACTTCACTTTTAAACTAATTCGTAGGTAAGTCTCAGGGCAGCTGATGACGACCGAGAGGGGATGGTCCATCCTAAGGCGGGGGTCCACCCAGCCAGACAGCTGTCTTCCAATGGTTCACAGTCCATAAGTTGTATTTGCTGGGTTGTGCGTGTGCTGACATTTGAAACAGTGTTGGTGGGGGGACTTCAAAAAGGCAACAGAAGTGGCCTGGGGCCTCCCCTGGACTGTGGGCATCACACGTGATCCTGGGCCTGCGATGTGGGGTGACAGCCCTAGCCCCCACTCACGGCCAGTGCCCCAGAAAACCTCTGGCTTCCTGAGTGAGTCTGACTTCCTCTCACCCAGGTTTCGCTGAGCACCTGTTTCGTGGCAGGCCGGGGAGGGGACGCTTCTCGACCTGGGTTGTTACCGCAGTGCGACAGACAAGCCTGGTCTCCCTGGTGGGAAGTGGGGGCCGGAAGGTGCTCCTCTCAGGCGGGCGTGGCTGCAGGACATAGTGGTCAAGGCTGCAGGACACAGTTGTCGACACATCGGCCCACAGTCCAGAAACGTGGGAAGCGGGGAGGAGGAAGCTGTGGGCCCCAAGAAACAGGGCATGGAGCTCACCCAGTGGGCTCGGCTCGGCCGGGGTGCAGATCACTTCCGTTCAAGAGGGTGGGTCACGGGCCTATTCACCCCTCGGTGGAGGGTTCGGGCTGTGTCCACCCCGCGGCGAGCTGGGCCCTTCTGCCTCGTTATCTGGCCCAGGCCTGGTCCCTGCTTGAGGCAGCCAGAGACCAGGGCCCCAAGGGCCCGGCTTCTCCCACAGCCTGCACACAGCGGTGGTCTGTGCACGATGAGGAAGGCAGGAGGTCACCCTCCCAGCTCAGAGGGTATTTCCTGGTGTCGCTGTGACCTGGCTTGGGCCTATTCCCAGCAGGTGACAGGGACAAGCCAGTGAGCACGGGACAGTGTCTTTGGAAGAGAGAGGGTGACGTGTCAGAGGAGGGTGAGCTCCGAGGTCTGCAGGGCCCATGACTGGTTCCCCCTAAATTCACGTGTGGGAGCCCTAAGCACACGTGTGGCCATTAACCCGACATGTCTCGAAAGCCAGTACTCAAGAGACGAGCGTTGGTAGCAAAGAAAGGTTGCCTTATTCAGGAGGCCGGCACCTGGGGAGAAGGCAGGCCTTCCTCCTGCCAACCAAGGGGGTGAGAGCTTCTAAAGGGGAGTTTCAGGGATGCACAAGCAGAGGGAGGGGGCCACGGGCAGCCCCAGCAGTCGTCTTGAAGTTGTCGAGGGTGGTCTGGCCAGCACCATCCTAATCGCTTTAAGTACAGTTAATCGTCAGTTCCAGGGCTGGCTTGTTCTGGTCTCCTTGAAGCCGTTTCTTGGAATTGTGGCAGCTTACGTCACGGCTGCAGTGTGGCCATCCTGTGGTTAACTTCTTCCACCTGGTGGGAGTTTCAGTACCTGTAAGATAGCTCAAGGGATATGGCTCGGAATACTGTTTGTAGCCCTTGAGGAGGAGCTGAAGGTCCTCCCCTTTGTTTAAGGGCTAGGCGATGATTTTGTCCTGTCTGACTGCTGTTCTTTGCTTCTGCATGTTCCTGCTGTTAGGATTAAGCTTATTCTTTGGCTAAAGCTTCTCTACAGTCAAGAGGCAGAGGGAGACACGGGGAGTTGTGGTAGGGGGTGGGGGGCGGTGCACCTCTCCTGGGAAGGCCCATGGAGTTCTGCCCAGTTACAACTGTATCTGGAGGCGGGGCCTTGGAGAGAGAATTCAGGTTGGATGAAGGTGGAGCCCCCTCACCCCACGATGGGGTCAGCGTCCTTCCAGGAAGCAGAGGGTGTACCAGAGCTCTTCCTGCCACGTGAGGGCATGGAGAGGGCCCTTAGCAGTGCCCAGCTGTGCTGACACCCTGGCCTCGGACCTGCAGCCTCCAGACCATGAGACCATCAAGCCCTGTTGTTTAAGCCCCAGTCTGAAGTATTTTGGGGCTTCCCAGGTGGCACTAATGGTAACTAACCTGCCAGTACAGAAGATATAAGAGTGTGGGTTCCATCCCTGAGTCAGGAAGATGCCCTGGAGGAGAGGGCATGGCAACCCACTCCAGTATTCTTGCCTGGAGAATGGACTGAGGAACCTGGTGGGCCACAGTCCATGGGGTCACAAAGAGTCAGACACAACTGAAGCGGCTCAGCACACATGCTCACTGCGGTGTTTTGTTACACAGCTGAGTCACCTGAGCTGACTCATACAAAGTCTGACAGAGTCAATCCCAGCTCTGATGGGTCCGAGCTGAAGGGCTGGGACTGCTCCCAGCAGCACTCAGGCAGAGGAGGTGGAGGGTGTCGTAGTGGCCAAGGCGCTGAGGAGTGTCCAGAGCCTCTCCAAACGGCCCGCGTGCGCCCCGAGGCTGGCGGCACAGAGCCGAGTGCATCTTTGCCTGTCAGCGCCACCAGGGCGCCAGTGCCTCCTGACCGCAGATCTCCGTGTGGAACCCCAGGCTGGCAGAAATCCTGCCTCTCACTCTGTGTGGGAGCCGGTGATGGCATCCCCGCCCCAGTTGGCTCAGACTGGGTTCCGTTGGCCCCCCTGGCCCCCTGTAGCTGCCTGCGCCCGCTGCTCCGGGGCCGGGCCCCTTCTCCTGTCCTTGCCTCTTCCTTCTCTGCCTTCCTTCTCTCATCACATGCTGGTTCTGGGCCTTCTTCACTCCAGTCTTTGTCTTTCCCTTTTCTTAAATTTTCTTGGTCACGCAACACAGCACGTTGGATCCTATTTGCACGATCTGGGCTGGACCTGTGCCCCCGTATTGGAAGCTGAGAGTCTTTTTTTTTTTTTTTCTTTTTTTATTTTTTAAATTTTAAAATCTTTAATTCTCACATGCGTTCCCCAACATGAACCCCCCTCCCACCTCCCTCCCCACAACATCTCTCTGGGTCATCCCCATGCACCAGCCCCAAGCATGCTGTATCCTGCGTCAGACATAGACTGGCGATTCAATTCTTACATGATAGTATACATGTTTCAATGCCATTCTCCCAAATCATCCCACCCTCTCCCTCTCCCTCTGAGTCCAAAAGTCCGTTATACACATCTGTGTCTTTTTTCCTGTCTTGCATACAGGGTCGTCATTGCCATCTTCCTAAATTCCATATATATATGTTAGTATACTGTATTGGTGTTTTTCTTTCTGGCTTACTTCACTCTGTATAATCGGCTCCAGTTTCATCCATCTCATCAGAACTGATTCAAATGAATTCTTTTTAACGGCTGAGTAATACTCCATTGTGTATATGTACCACAGCTTTCTTATCCATTCATCTGCTGATGGACATCTATGTTGTTTCCATGTCCTGGCTATTATAAACAGTGCTGCGATGAACATTGGGGTACATGTGTCTCTTTCAATTCTGGTTTCCTCAGTGTGTATGCCCAGCAGTGGGATTGTTGGGTCATAAGGTAGTTCTATTTGCAATTTTTTAAGGAATCTCCAGACTGTTCTCCATAGTGGCTGTACTAGTTTGCATTCCCACCAACAGTGTAGGAGGGTTCCCTTTTCTCCACCCCTCTCCAGCATTTATTGCTTGCAGATTTTTGGATTGCAGCCATTCTGACTGGTGTGAAGTGGTACCTCATTGTGGTTTTGATTTGCATTTCTCTAATAATGAGTGATGTTGAGCATCTTTTCATGTGTTTGTTAGCCATCTGTATGTCTTCTTTGGAGAAATGTCTATTTAGTTCTTTGGCCCATTTTTTGATTGGGTCGTTTATTTTTCTGGAATTGAGCTGCAGGAGTTGCTTGTATATTTTTGAGATTAGTTGTTTGTCAGTTGCTTCATTTGCTATTATTTTCTCCCATTCAGAAGGCTGTCTTTTCACCTTGCTTGTATCTTCCTTTGTTGTGCAGAAGCTTTTAATTTTAATTAGATCCCATTTGTTTATTTTTGCTTTTATTTCTAGAATTCTGGGAGGTGGATCATAGAGGATCCTGCTGTGATTTATGTCAGAGAGTGTTTTGCCTATGTTCTCCTCTAGGAGTTTTATAGTTTCTGATCTTACATTTAGATCTTTAATCCATTTTGAGTTTATTTTTGTGTGCGGTGTTAGAAAGTGATCTAGTTTCATTCTTTTACAAGTGGTTGACCAGTTTTCCCAGCACCACTTGTTAAAGAGATTGTCTTTACTCCATTGTATATTCTTGCCTCCTTTGTCAAAGATAAGGTGTCCATAGGTGTGTGGATTGATCTCTGGGCTTTCTGTTTTGTTCCATTGATCTATATGTCTGTCTTTGTGCCAGTACCATACTGTCTTGATGACTGTGGCTTTGTAGTAGAGCCTGAAGTCAGGCAAGTTGATTCCTCCAGTTCCATTCTTCTTTCTCAAGATTGCTTTGGCTATTCGAGGTTTTTTGTATTTCCATACAAATCTTGAAATTATTTGTTCTAGTTCTGTGAAAAATGTGGCTAGTAGCTTGATAGGGATTGCATTGAATTTGTAAATTGCTTTGGGTAGTATACTCATTTTCACTATATTGATTCTTCCGATCCATGAACATGGTATATTTCTCCATCTATTAGTGTCCTCTTTGATTTCTTTCATCAGTGTTTTATAGTTTTCTATATATAGGCCTTTAGTTTCTTTAGGTAGATATATTCCTAAGTATTTTATTCTTTTCGTTGCAATGGTGAATGGAATTGTTTCCTTAATTTCTTTTTCTACTTTCTCATTATTCGTGTATAGGAATGCAAGGGATTTCTGTGTGTTGATTTTATATCCTGCAACTTTACTATATTCATTGATTAGCTCTAGTAATTTTCTGGTGGAGTCTTTAGGGTTTTCTATGTAGAGCATCATGTCATCTGCAAACAGTGAGAATTTTACTTCTTCTTTTCCAATTTGGATTCCTTTTATTTCTTTTTGTGCTCTGATTGCTGTGGCCAAAACTTCCAGAACTATGTTGAATAGTAGCGGTGAAAGTGGACACCCTTGTCTTGTTCCTGACTTTAGGGGAAATGCTTTCAATTTTTCACCATTGAGGATAATGTTTGCTGTGGGTTTGTCATATATAGCTTTTATTATGTTGAGGTATGTTCCTTCTATTCCTGCTTTCTGGAGAGTTTTTATCATAAATGGATGTTGAATTTTGTCAAAGGCCTTCTCTGCATCTATTGAGATAATCATATGGTTTTTTTTTTTCAATTTGTTAATGTGGTGAATTACATTGATTGATTTGCAGATATTGAAGAATCCTTGCATCCCTGGGATAAAGCCCACTTGGTCATGGTGTATGATCTTTTTAATGTGTTGTTGCATTCTGATTGCTAAAATTTTGTTGAGGATTTTTGCATCTATGTTCATCAGTGATATTGGCCTGTAGTTTTCTTTTTTCGTGACATCTTTGTCAGGTTTTGGTATTAGGGTAATGGTGGCCTCATAGAATGAGTTTGGAAGTTTACCTTCCTCTGCAATTTTCTGGAAGAGTTTGAGTAGGATAGGTGTTAGCTCTTCTCGAAATTTTTGGTAGAATTCAGCTGTGAAGCCGTCTGGACCTGGGCTTTTGTTTGCTGGAAGATTTCTGATTACAGTTTCAATTTCCGTGCTTGTGATGGGTCTGTTAAGATTTTCCATTTCTTCCTGGTTCAGTTTTGGAAAATTGTACTTTTCTAAGAATTTGTCCATTTCTTCCACGTTGTCCATTTTATTGGCATACAACTGCTGATAGTAGTCTCTTATGATCCTTTGTATTTCTGTGTTGTCTGTTGTGATCTCTCCATTTTCATTTCTAATTTTATTGATTTGATTTTTCTCTCTTTGCTTCTTGATGAGTCTGGCTAATGGTTTGTCAATTTTATTTATCCTTTCAAAGAACCAGCTTTTGGCTTTGTTGATTTTTGCTATGGTCTCTTTTGTTTCTTTTGCATTTATTTCTGCCCTAATTTTTAAGATTTCTTTCCTTCTACTAACTCTGGGGTTCTCCAGTTCGGAGGCTGAGAGTCTTAACCACTGGACCACCGGGGAAGTTCCTGTCTTGCTTTTTAAGACTTAACAGATGTCGGGGCAGGGACACTACTCACTAGAGTGACTTTTCGAAGGGCAACAGTCTTGCCCTGAAGAGGGCCCTCAGCCCCAGAGCCCCCTTGTTTTCTGCAGGCTTCTCCACAAATACCTCTTCCCTCTGAATCATGGGCTCGTCACATTCTCCATCGTGACCTACCCTTGTTCAGTCAACACGGGGAGACCATTTTTCCGCATCAGTGGGTGCCGTGACCTGCGGTCTCAGTGGCTGCACAGAGTCCTGCACACCTGTCCTGTCCCCCTGGCTCTCACTGCTGGGGTGTTCCTGCGGGAACCGTGCCGTTGATGTGCATCTCCCTGGGGTCTCCTCGCCTCCCCTCCCACCGCCCAGTCTCGGGCCTGGCAGGATCCACCTAATGGGGGTCTTGATGGCCGGTCTGCCTTTAGAGGGACAGGGAGCTGTACTGCTTTGTTCTCTGAGTGATTTGCGTGGCATAGCATCCTTGGATGTGTGAGGAAGCCGCTTCCACGAACCCTGTCATGACTGTCCGTGGAACCCAGCCCGGCCTTGAGAAGTGATGCTGGAAATCCAGTATCCCTGCCAAGACAGCTGAGCTGTGAGAGCAAGTGGCAGTCCCAGACTCGAGAGTGACCCTGTTTTATTGAAAAGAACACCTCGTGTTTGCGTAATTGTGTAAATGCCCAAAGATGCATGTTTGCAATGCTCCAGGGAAGGGGGTGGGGGGAGGGGGAGGCTTGTGTTCTCCTGGGTTATTCAGCAGCAAAGCATTCTGGGATGATGCTTTGGAAGCCCTGCCCACTGGCAGGTGAGGCTCTCGGCCTTCCTGGGTAGCAGCCCGCAGGGCCCACGCCCACCGTCAGCACCGGCTGTGAGCTCTGCTTCCTGCGCGATTCTGGGAGAAGGGGTCTGGAAGAACAAACAAGAGGAAGGAATCTCCCTGTTCAAATCGACTGGCCTCATGATCAGTGTTGCCAGTTGGCCTGCAAGAAGATGGTGGTCGAGGTCAGCGGTGGATGCTGTCCCTTCCACGTGCACTTGGCTGGCCACCCAGGGGCCACCACCAAGACCCCGGAGAGATACGCTGCCAGGCTCTGAGTGACCACCTGTGCGTTGGTTCCCGCTCTTCCTCTAGAGAAGCAAAACCAACAGTGACCTTCCAACAGCATCCCTGACCCGGGTGCCTCCCTCCTGAGCTCCTGCCTCCCCATGCCTGCAGGCATCTCTCTAACACCAGGCAGGTCTGATGGTCACGTGCTCAGAAAAGCCTTTTCTGACCTTGATTAGAATAGCTCCCACCATGTTACTCACCTCCAGGGCAGGCACCTGTGCCGCCCTCCAAGAACCTTCACACTTAGTTGCTAGTTGTTCAGTCAATGTGCCCACAGGCTGGGAGCTCCATGCTGCTGCTGCTGCCAAGTCGCTTCAGTCGTGTCTGACTGTGTGCAACCCCATAGACAGCAGCCCACCAGGCTCCCCCATCCATGGGATTTTCCAGGCAAGAGTACTGGAGTGGGGTGCCATTGCCTTCTCTGGGAGCTCCATGGGCCAGGGTCAAATCTGTCCTTTTCCTCATTGTCTCCCTGGGTGTAGGTGGTCATTCAAGAGTTCAAATTGCTTTTGAATGGATGGATAGAAGGAGAGATGGATCAGTGGATGAATAGAGGGAGGGAAGGAGGGAGACAGGGATGGATAGAAGGATGGATGGATCCTTTGATGAAGAGATGGAGGGATGGATTGGTGGATGGGTGAAGGAGGGATGGATTGGTGGATGGATGGATCTATGGGTGGAGGGAGGGAGGGATAAGTAAAAAGATAGATGGATGGATGGAGGGGTGGATGTAAGGATGAAAACACACCTGTACTTATCAACAAAGAACAGGGACACATTTCGCCAATTTTTGCTAGTGATACTTAGGGTTGGGGAGTGCTGTAAGGCCCTGTGGCCTGGGAGTCGAGGCTTCGGGACCGTGGGCAGCTTTCTTGACTGGCCACCACCCCGCCCTCTGTTGTGCTGTCCAGCGCCTCTCTGCTGGTCTATTCTGCTGTCACTGGCCTTGAACTCTCTGATTCTGAAAGTAGCCAGTCCGTCGAGTTCCACCAGTCATCCCTGACCCACTGGGCAATGCCTTTTGCATCAGACCTTGGCGGTGGCCCCTGGCCAGCCAGTGGATGAGCCACCCCTGGGTCAGGTGCTTCTCTTGGGTCATGGGGCTGCCGGGGCACAGAGTACGCTGCCCAAGGTGGAGAGGGTGGCCTGGGCAGTTCCAGTGAGAAGGAGCTGTGAAATGGCACTCACCAGGCCTGCATCCAAAATCCAGGATGACCTCTACAATGCTTAAATCAAGCCCCAGGCCCCATTGCTGCCTGCAGGGGTTGTGGCAGTGAAGCTCAGGGGCTTGTCCTCAACCCTCCGACCTCCACATCTCTACTGACAGGCGCCAGGTCAAGCTGCAAACAGTGGGCAGAGCCAAGAAGTCTGGGTGGGGAGCAGGCGATGGGTAAGGATGGCCTGGAGGGGGTGGTCGCCGCATTCAGGACAGTGGTCAGGGCAGCCCACCTCCAAGGCCAGAGAGAGAGCCTTGTGGACGTCTGGAGAGCGAGGCCAGACCCCACAAGCCATGCCTAGAGGCTGGAGGAGGGGAGGGAGGTCTTGGGCTGGACTGAGTGAGTGGGGAGAGTGGCCGCTGGTGGACAGAAGGGATGTATCCGGGCCAGGTCAGGGGGCCCTCACAGGTCACTGTCCAGGGTTGGCTGGCTGTAATGCCCTGTGTTTTCTGCCCTGGGCAGTGAGCTCTTCGGCTTCCTGGCTGAGAATAGACTGCAGAGGAACAAAGGCAGCTCGGGGAACCAGTTCCAAGGTCCCTGCCCACATCCACGTGCCAGCATCCTGACAGTGGGCATGTGAACTCGAGGTCAACTTTGGAGCAGGTGGGACCTGGTTTGCTGATGGTGGGGGTAGGGGTGAGGAGGGCCCCCCTGGAGGGCTCCAGGGTTTTATCCTGAGTGACTCAGCACAGAGGGGGCCGGCCCTGGGGACCTGGGTGTGTGGTTAGCTAGATCGTCTGTCTGCTGCAACGTCTGCCTGTGTTTTGGCTGAAAGAAGAGGCGGGGCTGGGGCAGACGTTCCAGCCTCATCTGCCTCAGCCTAAGAGATGGGCATCAGGACCTTCTCTATTCAAGAGATTAAGGGAAAGTACTGAGAAGTCAAGTGGCTTCCCAGGGTCACACAGCATGGAGATGGCAGAACAAGGATGGAGGCAGGTTCCTCCATGAAGATGCTGGTGTCTGTGTACTCCACGTGCCTTCCCAGATACCAGCCTTCCCCCAGATTTGTGGGTTTTTTTTTTTTTGCCTCAATTAGCTTAAAACACCCAGTGAAGTTATGCTGTCAGTCAGAGGTAAAAATAAAGAAAGCCCATGCAGCCTTCATGCAACGCACGTGTGTTCTTTAGATGGAGGACCTCTTTGCAACAACAGCAGGCCTTTCCCTAGTTCAGTTCAGTCACTCTGTTGTGTCCAACTCTATGTGACCCTGTGCACTGCAGCACGCCAAGCTTCCCTGTCCTTCACCATCTCTCAGAGCTTGCTTAGATTCATGTCCATTGAGTCGGTGATGCCATCGAACCATCTCATCCTCTGTCATCCCCTTCTCCTCCTGCCTTCAATCTTTCCCAGCACCAGCGTCTTTTGCAGTGAGTTAGCTCCTCACATCATGTGGCCAAAGGATTGGAGCTTCATCTTCAGCCTCAGTCCTTCCAGTGAATATTCAGGGTTGATTTCCTTTAGGATTGACTGGTTTGATCGCCTTGCTATCCAAGGGACTCTCAGGAGTCTTTTCCAGCACCACAGTTCGAAAGCATCAATTCTTTGGCGCTCAGCCTTCTTTATGGTCCTTTCCTAGTTTAATGGAATAACGGATCTGTTTGCAGCTTTATTTCAGTGACCACAAAAGTTTTTCCTCTTCTGCCCCTCTCCCAAAAAAAGAATCGATTTCCCAGCCGTGTCCCTCCCTCTAGGCCCTCACGGACAACTTTCTGGGAGGCCCGTGAGCCTGTGTTTATCGTTCACTCACACTCCTCTTGCCCATAGTCTGGCATCTTCCTCCCTGGGTCATGTCTCTGGGGTGATGTAACCGAGGATGGACACTTGCCAATGATGGCAGAAAAGCCTGGAGCCTTGAAAGTGCCCTGGATGTGGTAGGCTCCGAGACAAGGCAGGGCAGTGGAGGGGGTGCTCCAGGTGTGCACAGAGGGGACACGAAATCCAGCAAACCAGGTCCCGGGTCTGCCTTCACCTGCCCAGCCTGTCGTGGCCGCTGCGGGCAGGCCGGGCCCTGAGGCCTCCCCCTGGTACAGAGACTTGGTGCTGCAGCCAGGTCCACTGGCCTTGCTCTGCCCGTCCCAGCCCCGGCCCTGGCGGGTTTGGAAGTTCTCTCTGGCTGTCCCGGGAAGCCAGGCCAGGCGGCCAGTGGCGCCAAGGATGGAGGCGGACCGGGGCGGGTGGGGGGGGGCGCTGGAGAGGGAGGAACTAGCTCACGTGCAGGGTGTCCTTGAGCCGCAGCCAAGGAGCTGTCCTTGGTCCTGGCCAGTGACCCACTCCCTCCTGTTCATCTTGAGTTCCTGTGCAGGGTCTCCAGGAGCTGCGGTCAAGGAGCTGTCCTTGGTCCTGGCCGGTAACCTGCTCCCTCCTGTTCATCTTGAACTCACGTGCAGGGTCTCCATGAGCCGCAGCCAAGGAGCTGTCCTTGGTCCTGGCCGGTGACCTGCTCGCCCCTCTTCATCTTGAGCCCCACTCGGTCCTGCTGGCCACAGTGAGCGGACCCCCAGGGACCCCGAGGGAGGTCGTGTCACCAGCAGCCAGCCTGCTGACTTGTGCTGCCCATTAGCAGTGTCTAGACCTCCTCTTGCTGGTGGGGCATGGACGTGGTTGACTGTTCTGGAGACGGATGGGATCTTTGACTCGGAGACAGCCCACTGGTGCCGCGTGGACACCAGGGCATTTCAGGGAGCAGGGCTGAGCGCTGCCTCCTGTCCATTGAGGGGGATTCAAGCACAGCTGGGTCCCCCATCAGGCCCACCACCCCACGGCCGACGGGGAGGAGCTGGTCTGGGAAGGCCCCCCGTCCGTCCATCAGCCCTCAGCCACATCCTCCCCAGCTCACTCTGCTCCAGCCTCTGCGGGAGCCAGCTGTGCTCCTGCCTGACTTCCCTGCAGCTTCTGTAACACGTGACCCTGGTTGTAGAGGCTTAAAGTAGCACACTTTATTACCTTGGAGCTCTGGAGGTGATAAGTCCAAAACGGTCTCACTGGGCTGAAACCAAGGTACTGGCTCCACAGGAGAATCCACTCCTGGCATGTTCTTGCTGGGTCTCCTGGGAGGCGATGTGTGGAGGGGCCATCAGGGCAGACGGTGCACGGTAGGTTTCAGCTGATGATGGCTCCCCCGTTCCCCGAGTTCTGCCCACTCTCCAGAGTCTCAGGTGCGCCCCCATCCTTATGGCTCTGACTCCCACCCACTTCCTGCCTGGTGGACTCTCTCCTCCTTCCCAGTGCCGCTGCCCTGTCCCCCACCAGGACCCATTTCTCTGCTCTATGCCCCTCCCCACACACCCATCCCTTATCACGTGGCTGTCCCCCTACTGTGGTGTGGCCATGTCTGTCTCCTTCCCCATCAAGCCCCAGCCTGGGCACAAAGTTGGCACAGAGGCCCCAAGGAGTGTGGGATGAAGGTTGCTATGGGAGTCCTGCACCATGGGCCAGGCTGGGAGACTGGCTGCCACGTTATCCCTCAAAGCCCTCTGCATCTTTTCAGGTGACACTGAGGGGGTCTCCTCTCTCTGGCACAGTCAGGCGCTGATTGTAAGGTTTGGCCCAGAGAGCCCGCCAATGCCCAGGTGCAAGCCTTTGCCTGCAGGATGGACGCGAGGGAACCCCAGGCTCGGCCTTTGACACAGGACCCCAGTGGCTGGTTCTGGCCACAGCCACATGGCCCCATTGAAGGGCCAGCCCAGGCTGCCCCACGTTCAGCTGCCGTATGGCGGGGGTGGAGCTGTGCCAACATGGGTCAGTCACCAGGCAGGGAGCAGGGCTGACCGAGTCTGAGGCTCTGGCCCCCGGGCCTGGCACCAAGCCTGCACACCCTGGGTGCCCCATATAGACTGGCTCCTTCCCTCCAGCCTCTGGTCAGTGGGTCCCCCCAGGTTCCCTGTCGTAAACACAGGCTTGGGTCTCGCAGGGCCTCGTTGAACTGAAACGCATTTAAACCCAGCCCCGCCTTGGATGCTCCCAGGCAACAGCTCCCACCCTTCTGCCCTCTCCCAGCCACGCGGCGACCAGACCTTGGTGGGGCCACGTCCCACCGCCTGCCATCACGGGGGCCAGGCCAGGGCCTCCCTCTGCTTCATCGAGAAGTTGCACCTTTGTTGTTCATTTGGATGCTCGGTTGTGCCTCGTGGGTTCACTGGCTGCAAATGAGGGTCTTGAACAGCAGGAAGACTGCACTACAGCCGTGCAGAGCAGGGCTGGGCCAGGGCAACGTCCACACCCTTGGGGTCTTCACACAGCAGTGGTGGGGTGGGTGCAGAAGTTTGCAAAGGACTTACATTTTTTTTCTTTTCCATCATGGTTTATTGCAGGATATTGAACATAGTTCCCTGTGCTATACAGTAGGTCGTTGTTTGTCTATTATATAATATTAATCAGGTGACGCCAGTGATCACCCGCCTGCCAGTGCAGAAGACATAAGAACGGCAGGTTCGATCCCTGAGTCAGAAAGATGCCCTGGAGAAGGAAATGACTGCCCACTCCAGTATTCTTCCTGGAGAATCCCATGAACATAGGAACGGAGCGGGCTGTGGGCCATAGGCTCGCGAGGAGTCGGACACGACTGAAGCCACTTAGCATACACAGCACGTTAACAGTTTGTATCCGTTAACCCCGAAGTCCTAATTTGTTCCTTCCTTGCCTCTTTCCCCTTTGGTAGTTGTTCGTTTGTCTTCTATGTCTATGAGTATGCTTCTGTTTTGTAAATAAGTTCTTTTGCTTTAAAAAAAATGGTTTTTTAGATTTCAAAAAGAAGTGGTGTCATATGGTATTTGCCTTTTCTGTCTGACTTACTTCGGGTAGTGTAGTAATCTCCAGGTCCATCCACGTCGACACAGATGGCCTCGTTTCGGTCTTTGTGGTGGCTGAGCAGTATTCCACTGTGTATATGTACCACACCATCTTATCCGTTCATCTGTCGACGGACACCTAGGTGGTCTCCGTGTCTGGGCAAGTGTGAAGAGTGCGGCGATGAATCTGGGGTTCCACGTATCTTTTTGAAGGAGAGCTTCTGCTGGTCATATTCCCAGGAGTGGGCTTGCTGGATCATACAGTTCTGTTTTTAGCTTTTGAGAGAGCTCCATCCTGTTCTCCATAGTGGCTGCACCAATTTACATTCCCATCAATGGTGTAGGAGGGTTCCCTTTTCTCCACACTCTCTCCAGCGTTTATTATTTATCCTGACTGGTCTGAGGTGGTACCTCATGGTACTTTAATTTGCATTTCTCTAATAATTAGCAATGTTGAGCATCTTTTCATGTGCCTGTTGGCCATCTGTATGTCTTCTTTGGAGAAATGTCTGTTTAGGTCTTCCGCCCATTTTTTGACTGGGTTGTTTTTTTGTCTGTGTGTGTGTTACTGAGTTATATGAGTTGTTTGTATATTTTGGAGATTAAGCCCTTGTTCATCACATCATTTGCAAATATTCTCTGCCTTTTGCTTATGGTTTCCTTTGCTGTGCAAAAGCTAATAAATTTGATCAGGTCCCGTTTGTTTATTTTTGCTTGTATTTCTGTTCCCTTAGGAGACTGACCTAAGAAACATTGCTAGGTTTCTGTCGGAGAATGTATTGCGTGTGTTGACTTCTAGGAATTTTCTCATGTCATATCTTAGATTTAAGGAGGACCTACTTTTAATAAATCAGAGTAAGAAGAATATTTAACCTAGTGTTTACACTCACCTAGTGTTAACACTTGTATTCAGCAAAGGCCTCACACTCACCTGTGTTCACACGCACCCATATTCAGCAAAGACTGAAGGGAAATGGCAGGTGTGAGAGCCCCTTCTGACCCCGCTGTGGGCCCAGGGTCAAGGCAAGAAATGGGCTGGCAGTCACCACAGTAATCACCTCTGAGCACGTGGCATCCTGAGGGTCTACACCATCACAAACGAGCAACGTTTTCTTGGAAGGAACAGTCACTTTCATTTGAGAACAAAATCCATCCCTCAGTTATCTCTGAGCTGGGCTAAGAGCCTTCAGCTGGCTGTTCCGATTGCTCCAGTACTGGAAAGATCAGCAGGTGGGACGTGTGGCAGGTCACTTGGCTTGGCTGGCAGGCACTGGTGTGTGGCATGAAGGCTCAGCCTGTGGCCCTCGGGGGCCCTCAGGCTGTGGACACCACTCCTCCCGCCTCTCCAGAGGACACGCTGTTGTCGCCTCTGTGGATGGACCGTGGTCCTGCCCTCCTGTGGCCTCCGAGTCTCCCCACTGTGAGCACGTGGGGGTCTGGGGACACAGTCAGGGCGGGAAGTCTGCGTCTTCTCTGCGTGTCTCCCTGCTCGCTGTAGGAGAGGGCGGTGTGTCCCGCCTGAGACCGCGCATTCTGCCAGTAACCTCACCATCCCCAGGTGAGCAGGCTGTGCACACAGCCCGTGTGGCTGGAATACAAATTCAGAAGAAACGTCCACCCCTCCTTCCTTCGGGGCCAGGGCCCCCTTTCCTGGTGGTCTGTTTTCCTTCTGAGAATCACAGACACATTCTGCAGGCAGAGGAAGGTGAGACCTCGTGGGGCAAGCGAGGCTTTGGGTGTCAGCCTGCCAGGGTCCATGTCCCCCCGGCCGGCGGCGTACACCCCTATGCCTCCCTTGGCTGGCCTGTGAAACGGGGACAGAGTGTGTAAGCCTGGGCGGGACACTGTACTTACTATGTGTATAGGTTTGTTCCGGCTGCTGACACAGAGACCCACAGCCCAGGCACCTTAACCAGCGGGAATTGCTGTCTCCAGGCCTGCAGGCTGGACTCCCAGACCCAGCTGTGGGCAGGGCTGGTCCTCCTGAGGCCCCCCTCCTGGGCGTGCCGACGGCCGTCTCCTCCCCGTGTCCTCACAGGGCCGTCCCTCTGAGTATGTCTGTGTCCTGAGCTCCTCTTCTTACAGGGACCCCAGTCCTGTGGGTCTAGGGCCCCACCCTCCTGACTTCATTTTACTTAATCACCTTTTAAAGGCCCAGCTTTAGATACAACCACATTCTGAGGTGCTGGGGTCAGGACGTGGGTATTTCAGGGGACACTGTCCAGCCCATGCGGGTGTTTCTGTGCACCGTTCAAGTGCCCATGCCCCATCCTTGAATCCCCCGAAGCCCTTGGAGGGTGAACTGTGAGGAATCAGGAGGCCTGGCCAGCTGACCTCTGACCTCCAGCCCCCTGCCAGGCCCTCCCCAGACCGGACATCATGCCCAGAGAGGCCACCTTGAGCCCACCCAGCCCTTCCTGAGGCATCCTGAGTGCATCACAGTCCTACAGCCCCCTCACCCCCGACCACCACCCTGCCGGCTCCGTGCTGGACGCCAAGGTATCTGCTGCCGCCCGGGCATCGAGATCAAAGTCCAGGGACCCCTCCGACCTCAGCTCGTCACTGGAGCCAAATTTCTCTCCCTCTTGGTTCAGGATCTTTGTCAGGCTCAGGGGAAGGACCCCGGTGACACGGGCCATGTGGGGGCTCAGCTTGTCTCTGGGGCGTCCACTGAAGCAGCAGGTCCCAGGGAGCTTCAGTGTGTGGGAGCAGAGAGAGCATTCTGGGAAATGGAAGGTTCCAGAGCAGAGCTCCTACTGCGGGACAGGGCCACGAGGGTCGCTGTCCTCGCCAACCACGTGCCCTGCAATGGTTGGTCAAGCTTCCAGGAGCTGCATGGCTGACCACGGCCAGACAGGGAGCCCAGGGTTCTGGCCCGCATGCCCTGTACTGGGAGCAGCTGCGGTCGGTCAGCGTCCATGCTGCCCACCCCTGCCCAGCCCCCGCACGCCCATCACCCAGCTTCGTTCTGGAAATCAGCCTGTGTGCCGTGAGTCCCTGTGTATGAACACGAGGCTCTGGGAGGCCGTGTGACCCCTGCCCCCTGAGCCCAAACAGTGCTGGCCCCAGAGTCTGAGCCTGGCCTGTCCCCTGTGGCCACCCACAGGGAGCCAGGCAGCCGCAGCTGGGGCCTTCTCACCCCCAGACTGTCCAGATTACCCCCAGCCCACAGCCCCGGTCTAGGACCTAACGACCCCTCACCGTGTTGCAGGTCAGTGGGCACCCGGGGGGTGGTTCTGAGTCACTCCTCTTCCCTCTGGCGGGTGGGAACTACCTCTGCCCTGGGGGCTTCTGGGCTCCGCTGTGTCCGTTGGAGAGAGCCTGGCATCGCGGGGTCAGTCCCGGGAGGGTTTGGAGAGCACGGCTCTGCCTGGCCATGGCTGATCCCGGCCCAGGCCCTGCCGCAGGGGGAGGGGCAGCCCTCACTGTCACGGGGGGAGGGGTGCCCCCAAGTCCTCAGCGTGAGACGCACTCTGCAGGAGCTACGACAGAAGGTGGGAATGGTCTTCCCTGAATTCGCGGGGTTTGGGGCAGGAGTGTCAGTTAGGACCCACTTCCTGTCCTCACCCCAGGAGCCTCGGGGCTGGCAGGGGTGCAGCTTCAGACACCAGCTCCCAGGACTTTGAAACTCGCTCTGGCTGACGTCGGAGGCGCCGACGCGAGGTCGCGCTCCTGTCTTGGTGGCACTCGGGGGTGTTTCCTTCCTGCTGCGCACCGTGTCCCCCGGGTGGGGCCGCCTCCCTCATGATCTTCTGCAGTAGGGTGCGACGGCTTCTGTTTCCAGAGAGCTTCATTGAGCTTCAGTGGCCATCACTGAACTTACCACGCTGCGCGTTTTGACATGTGTGTACGCAGCTGAAAGCATCGCCAAGGTCAGGATGATCAACACATCCACCACGCCAGAAGTTTCCCGTGGCCCTGCGCGACCCCACCTCCTGCTGGCCGCCATCGCTCAGCTGGCTGCTACGGCAGAGTAGTTTGCTTTTTCTGGAATTTTACATAAATGGAATCACACTGTCTGCGCTCTTTTTTTTTTTTTTGGTTCCTTTCGCTCAGCATAATTATTTCAAGATTTGCATGTGACAACCGTCCCCTTCCCCGTGTTTCTGACTGAGGGTCCATTCCTCCCTACCAGGTTTCTGAGTGAGGGTCCCCTTTAGTATGAACTGCTTATATGGCTATCCGCTCACCTGCTGATGGGCATTTGACTCTTAACGGTGCTATGAATATTCGTATTCAGGTCTTTGTGCAGACATGTATTGTTGTGTCTCGGAAAAATATTTTTGTGTCTCTTCTCAGAGAGGGAAGGGCCAGGTCATGTGCTATTAATAGATAAATGTTCAAAGAAATTGCCGCCCTGTCTTCCAATGTCCCTGCCGAGTTTTGCATTCCTGCCTACCTGTATGAGAGTTCCCGCTCCTCCACGCCCTCACCGCTGCCTGTTGAGGTTGATCTTGTTCATTCGAAACCTTCTGGTAGATGTGCAGAGGTGTCTCGTGGTTTTAACTTGCATTTCTCTTACGATCCATGGTGTTGTGCTTGTTAGCCACCTGTGTGTCTTCTTTGTGAGCAGAACTAGAAAGCGGTGGGGTGCACACCAGGTTGGGGGTCTCCTTGTCTTATTCTCCCTCACTCTCTCCCCCCAACCCCATCACTTGGCACCTACATCTTCGGTTGTGTGACAAGCAGGCTCTGTGTCCCTGGAACCACACTGATAACTCCACACTTCAGTCGCTCAGTCGTGTCCGACTCTGTGACCCCATGAATCGCAGCATGCCAGGCCTCCCTGTTCATCACCATCTCCCAGAGTTCACTCAGACTCACGTCCATCAAGTCTGTAATGCCATCCAGCCATCTCATCCTCGGTCGTCCCCTTCTCCTCCTGCCCCCAATCCCTCCCAGCATCAGAGTCTTTTCCAATGTGTCAACTCTTCGCATGAGGTGGCCAAAGTACTGGAGTTTCAGCTTTAGCATCATTCCTTCCAGAGAAATCCCAGGTTTGATCTCCTTCAGAATGGACTCGTTGGATCTCCTTGCAGTCCAAGGGACTTTCAAGAGTCTTCTCCAACACCACAGTTCAAAAGCATCAATTCTTTGACACTCAGCCTTCTTCACAGTCCAACTCTCTCATCCATATATGACCACAGGAAAAACCATAGCCTTAACTAGACGGACCTTAGTCAGAAAAGTAATATCGCTGCTTTTGAATATACTATCTAGGTTGGTCGTAACTTTTCTTCCAAGGAGTAAGCGTCTTTTAATTTCATGGCTGCAGTCACCATCTGATGTGATTTTGGAGCCCCAAAAAATAAATAAATAAACAAAACACTGTTTCCACTGTTTCCCCATCTATTTCCCATGAAGTGATGGGACCAGATGCCATGATCTTCGTTTTCTGAATGTTGAGCTTTAAGCCAACTTTTTCACTCTCCTCTTTCACTTTCATCAAGAGGCTTTTTAGTTCCTCTTCACTTTCTGCCATAAGGGTGGTGTCATCTGCATATCTGAGGTTATTGATATTTCTCCCAGCAATCTTGATTCCAGCTTGTGTTTCTTCCAGCCCAGCGTTTCTCATGATGTACTCTGCATAGAAGTTAAATAAGCAAGGTGACAATATACAGCCTTGAGGTACTCCTTTTCCTATTTGGAACCAGTCTGTTGTTCCATGTCCAGTTCTAACTGTTGCTTCCTGACCTGCATACAGATTTCTCAAGAGGCAGGTCAGGTGGTCTGGTATTCCCATCTCTTTCAGAATTTTCCACAGTTTATTGTGATCCACACAGTCAAAGGCTTTGGCATAGTCAATCAAGCAGAAATAGATGTTTTTCTGGAACTCTCTTGCTTTTTCCACGATCCAGCGGATGTTGGCAATTTGATCTCTGGTTCCTCTGCCTTTTCTAAAACCAGCTTGAACATCAGGGAGTTCACGGTTCACATATTGCTGAAGCCTGGCTTGGAGAATTTTGAGCATTACTTTACTAGCATGTGAGATGAGTACAATTGTGTGGTAGTTTGAGCATTCTTTGGCATTGCCTTTTTTGGAACTGGAATGAAAACTGACCTTTTCCAGTCCTGTGGCCACTGCTAAGTTTTCCAAATTTGCTGGCATATTGAGTGCAGCACTTTGACAGCATCATCTTTCAGGATTTGAAATAGCTCAACTGGAATTCCATCACCTCCACTATCTTTGTTTGTGATGATGCTTTCTAAGGCCCACTTGACTTCACTTTCCAAGATGTCTGGCTCTAGATTAGTGATCACATCATCATGATTATCTGGGTTGTGAAGATCTTTTTTGTACAGTTCTTCTGTGTATTCTTGCCACCTCTTCTTAATATCTTCTGCTTCTGTTAGGTGCATACCATTTCTGTCCTTTATTGAGCCCATCTTTGCATGAAATGTTCCCTTGGTATCTCTAATTTTCTTGAAGAGACCTCTAGTCTTTCCCATTCTGTTCTTTTCCTCTATTTCTTTGCATTGATCGCTGAAGAAGGCTTTCTTATCTCTCCTTGCTATTCTTTGGAACTCTGCATTCAGATGCTTATATCTTTCCTTTTCTCCTTTGCTTTTCGCCTCTCTTCTTTTCACAGCTATTTGTAAGGCCTCCCCAGACAGCCATTTTGCTTTTTTGCATTTCTTTTCCATGGGGATGGTCTTGATCCCTGTCTCCTGTACAATGTCACGAACCTCATTCCATAGTTCATCAGGCACTCTTATCTATCAGACCTAGTCCCTTAAATCTATTTCTCACTTCCACTGTATAATCATAAGGGATTTGATTTAGGTCATACCTGAATGGTCTAGTGGTTTTCCCTACTTTCTTCAATTTGAGTCTGAAGTTGGCAATAAGGAGTTCATGATCTGAGCCACAGTCAGCTCCTGGTCTTGTTTTTGTTGACTGTATAGAGCTTCTCCATCTTTGAATAACTCCACAAAGGAAGTGCATTTGAGGTCCCAGTGGATGGGGGCCCTGGGGGTAAGTGGGCACGAGTTTCTGGGTGCCTTGATCGCTGGACCCTGGGGGTAAGTGGGCATGAGTTTCTGGGTGCCTTGATCACCCTGCTTCCCACTCCAGGACTCCCCACGTTCTGCAGCCCCTTGGTTGAGACGGGCTCTGACAGCGTTCCCTCTCAAGAAGCTAGCCCAGCTGAAGTGACCTCGGGAGGGGTTGGCACTGATTCTGGGCCCAAGCTTTCTGCGGAACAGACCTGCCAGCCCTGCCCAGAAAGAGAGGCAGGCTGCTCCCAGGTAAGGCCTCCACGGGCGGCTGGCAATGAGACCCTGGGCCACGGACCCCCAGAAGCGCACTTGGGGGCGCCCTTGACCTCAGCTTCTAAGGAGAACCAGGCGGCCCCCCTCTGGGTCAGGGCTGCCTGGAGAGCAGGCCCCAGGGAGGCACTGGGGCCTGAAGTTCTGCCACCAGGAATTTGAAATAAAGTTGTTTCAACTCCTGACCAAGGACAGGAGTGTGCTGTGCCCCTCACGAGGCCCATAAGATCTAAAGGGAGGAAGGGCTTCAAAGGGCCGGGCGATGCAGCTCAGCAGAGCAACCAGCTGAATCCATTTTTATTCTGGGTCCTTTCAACTTCCAGTGACACAAGCCCCTTCTCCCCTGTCAAAGCTGCCATTTTTTAGGTCAAAAAACAAAAAGCAGCCGTTTGTATGGTCCAGCTGAATAGCTGAGGCTTAACCGGCAGCTAACGCACAAGTGACTGAACAGTCAGGGGTGGGTCCTCAGCTGTGCAGCTGGGCGCAGAGTGGCGCCGTCCCTGTCTCGTCTGCTCCCTCTCTCGGGCTCTGCCTCTCCGCCCTGGTCTGTCTCTGCTTCTGTGTGTCTCTCTGCCTCTGTCTCTCCATCTCTGTCTCTCTCTCTCTGTCTCGGTGTCTGTCTGTCTCTCCGTCTCTGTCTCCCTCTCTCGGTCTCGCCTCTGCTGCTCTGCTGCCCTCCCAGGTGCAGGTCTGTCTCTCCCACTGCTGAGAACCCCCCCCCCCCCACTCCCTGTTCAAACCACCCTTCCCAGGAGACCTGGCAGAACCCAGGCAGGATTCTGATGTGTCTGACTTGGGTCACACGACCATCCCGGAACCAACCATGGTGACCTGGGAGATGGGAAGCTCTGATTCGCCAGGACTGGGTAATGTGGGTGTTCCCACTGCCAGAGACAGCTGTCCCCCACACTGACCATGTCCAGGACCTTGTGGGGAGGCCGGGGAAGTAAAGCTGCAGGGAGGAAGCTGGGGAGCCCCTGGTGAACAGCACTCGGGCCCCCATCCCCACCACCTGCAGCCTCTTCTTCCTCCTGGGGCATCATCCCTTTGTCAGCCCACCTTCCACCCCGGCCTGAGGCAGGGACCTGGGAGTTCCCTCCAGCCCCTTCTCAGAGACCCAGATCCTGCCTCTCCACACTGGGGCCAGGCAGACCGACTCCCCAGGCACAGCTCCCGAGTCCCGCCATTCAGGACCCCCACAGCTGTGGCTCCCCAGCCCCACTGAAGCCAAAAACGCATCAGCGCTGAATCAGATCTCGGAGACAGACTTTTGGATGAAGTAGAAAAGAATAGGTTTGTTGCGTTGCCAGGCGAAGGGGACAGAGCGGGCTTGTGCCTCAGAGCTGTGTCTTCACCCTGGGGGATTCGGTGAGTTTTATAGCGGTGGCTTGGGGGTGCGGTTGCTGGGAAGGATCAGCGTGTGTTCAGGGCTTGCACTCGGTTACTCTCGCCTCAAGCGGTCTCTTGATAAACAGGCTTTTAAACTGCAACCTTCTCTGAAATGATAGCTCAGCTGGTAAAGACTCCGCCTGCAATGCGGGAGGAGACCCTGGTTCAATTCCTGCGTCTCTGCTGGAGAACAGAAAGGCTACCCACTCCAGTATTCTTGGGCTTCCCTGGTGGCTGAGCTGGTAAAGACTCCACCTGCAATGCGGGAGACCTGGGTTCGATCCCCTGGAGAAGGGAAAGGACACCCACTCCAGTATCCGGCCTGCAGACAGTCCATGGGGTCGCAGAGAGTCGGACATGACTGAGTGACCTTCACTTTCACTTGCACCTCTCTGGAATGAAGAATGCTGACATCTTCCATTTGTAGGTGGTTTTAGTTCGGTTAACGTTAGTCGCTCAGTCGTGTCCGACTCTTTGCGACCCTATGGACTGTAGCCCACCAGGCTCCTCTGTCCGTGGGATTCTCCAGGCAAGAATACTGGAGTGGGTTGCCGTGCCCTCCTCCAGGGGATCTTTGTGACCCAGGTCTCCTCCATGGCGGGCAGACTCCTTACCATCTGAGAGCTCACCGTATAGTTTTCTTGAGGAAGAACCAAGGCCACACTGTCACTTGTTGGCTGTTCCTCCTCCGTCTCTGCGTCCCCGTCCCTTCTCTGATTAGCAGCTGTTTGAGCTAACCCATTGGAAGTCTGGGAAGGTCACGAAGGTGAATGAAGCCTGTTTCCTACAAACAGGAATCGGGGACCATGGAAAGGACCCCGAGTCTGGCTCGGTGTCACCACCACCTTGGACCCCGTGGTCATAGCTCCCCAGCCCCACTGCCTAGGACCCCCACAGCCGTCCACCATGGAGACTCAGCCTCTTAGCCCTGCACACCCTCCCTCAGCACCGAGGTCTGCTCGGAGGGCAGGGACCCCAGAGCTGGACTCTCTTTCCCCTGGTGCCTTCGCCCTAGGGTGAGAGGAGGCAGTGGAGGCCCAGCCCGGCATGCCCAAAGCTGGAGAAGGGGCAGACGGGGGGCGTAGAGCTTCCTCGGGGGCTGGGAGCCGTGGCTCGGCAGCGGCTTTGTCGCTCACCGCCCAGCTGCACTCTGAACCCGCAGCTGGGCTTCCCAGGCATCTGGTGACTAGCTGGAGTGGGGGTGCCAGGGCCTGAGGCCCCAGGAAAGAGGGAAGGAAGGAAGGATGCTCTGCAGCGAGGCTGGTGCCAAAAATGAAAGCCTCAGAGGCCACGCCCTACAAACAAACCGTGGTTGCCCTGCTTAACTGCCTCCCGAACCACACCCAGACCGCTCCATTCTGCCGTTTATTCACTGCTTTCCCGAAAAGAACAAACCCCTCTCCTCCCGGAAGAAGTGGGCAGCCCGGCAGCAGTGTGCTGCCCACACAGGGGAGGAGGTGCTGGGAGGATCCATTCTCCAGCAGGAATGGGGGGGCTGGCTTCCCCTGCAGGCTGGCTTTGGGGAAATTCAAGCCCTTTCCCTCCAGCCAGAGGTTCTACCCAGAATAAGGTGTTCCCCAGCTCCACGGAGCCCTGAGAATTTCAGCCGCCTGCAAGAGACCATCGGATGTGCTCTCTGGGATCACTTTTATTGCTTTGTCTAGGTTGTAAAGCTGAGGGGCTCCCGCAAGGACTTTTCACAGGTCTGAGATGGGGAAGGGAACTTAGCTGTCAGTGTTTCTTTCACGGAACTGCCTTTTCCTGCTGTTCTTAAGCTCATGGCCAGGATGCGTCTTTGTTGTTCCGTTTTGTTTTCTGTTTGGCCATGCCAGGTCTCAGCTGCGGCACACGGGATCCTCGGTCTTCCTGGCGGCCAGGTGGGTCTTTAGTTGCAGCCTGTGAAGCGTAGTTCCCTGACCGGGGGTCGAACCTGGGCCCCTAGCGTTGGGAGCACAGAGTCTTAGCTGCTGGACCGCCAGAGGAGTCCCTGTGTGGAATGTTTTCAAAGAGAAAGTCAGGATCCATCCCGGGGCTGGAGACAGCTCCTCCCCTCGCGGGGTCCCCACCTCCAGCCTGGTGACTGTCTCGGGGTAAGAGGTGGCAGCTGCAGTTGCCCGTTGTTGTTATTCAGTCGCTCAGTCGTGTCCAGCTGTTTGTGACCTCATGGACTGCAGCACGCCAGGCTTCCCTGTCCTTCACCGGCTCTCAGAGTTTGTTCAAACTCATGTCCATTGCATGAGTGATGCCATCCAACCATCTCATCCTCTCTCGTCCCCTTCTCCTTCTGCCATCAATCTTTTCCAGCATCAGGGTCTTTTCCAATGAGTCAGTTCTTCGCATCAGGTGGTCAAAGTATTGGAGCTTCAGCTTCAGCATTAGTCCTTCCAGTGAACATTCAGGGTTGGTTTCCTTTGGGATGGGCTGGTTGGATCTCCTTGCAGTCCAAGGGACTCTCAAGAGTCTTCTTCAACACCACGGTTCAAAAGCATCAATTCTTCAACACGCAGGCTTCTTTATGGTCCAGCTCTCACATCCGTACATGACTGCTGGAAGCTGATTTCCAGATTCTCCTGTTGGGAGCTCTCCTCGGACCCCTTAGGAGAAACCACCCCACCAGGATGGAGGTCGCACTCTGACCCCCTCCCCTGGCCTCCTGGCCCTCTGTGAGTGCACCCCCAGCCTGCAGCTGCCTGTGAACTGACTGCCTGAACATCTCCCTTCAAGGGGCATTACTCTTCTGTGGTCTGTCTCCTCGGTGTGCTTTGGTCTGGATTAGGCCCATCCACTTTAAGCTGCTTGAGTGAGAAGGTACACACCCAGCAAGTGTAGCCTCCTGACCAGCCCTTCAGCCAGCACTGGGCTTCGCACCTGCCTTAGCTCGAAGTGCTGTGCTCAGACACCACAACCGAGGGGCTTAAACCACAGAAATCCACGTTCTCACGGTTTGCAGGCCGTAAGGGGCTCTCTCCTGGACTTGCAGACAGTTGCCCTCTTCACCCGGCCATCTCTCTGTGTGCATTCTGGGCTCTCTTAGAGTGTCCCACTTCCCCCGTCTTGTAAGGACACCAGTCAGGTGGGATTAGGGCCCACCCAACCAGCTTCACTGTTACCTCCTTAAAGGCTCAATTTCCAAATACAATCACATTCTGAAGTACTGCGTGGGGGTGGGGGGGTGCGGTCAACACTTTAACATATGAATTTGGGGGACACATAACTCAGCCCATTGCAGCACCCCAACAAAAGATGCTCTGCAAACCGCCTTTTCATCGGTCATAGCTGAGTGTGCCTGGAGTAAGTTGGAAGGGCAGCCCCCTTCCAGGGACCGGGGGAGGGGTGCAGGGGGCTCTTTGGGACTCAGCAGCCTGTGCCTCAGTGAAGGGGACTCTGCATCCTGCAAACAGAGGAACCAGTCAAGCCAGGCAGGCTGCTTTGATCATGGTGGGCAGGTGTGTGGCTGAGCAGTCTTCCTTCTGTCCAGGTAATTAATGAGCCACTTCAAAAGCTTGAGGCTTTCCTGCTCAAATCAATTATTTAGACTGATGCGTCCAGAGGGCCCCAAACAGGAAACAGGGGGGGAGGAGTCTGCTAAGTGGTTGTGATGGAGACTTAATGACTGACTTGTTAGCGGCCAGCATCACACCGCACGGCATCTGGGAGACACTATTGCGGCTAGGTGCCCGCTCTCTTCCCACTGGTGGGGGAGGGGGCTGAGGACGGCAAGCTGGGGAAGGCTCAGGTTCTCAGGAAGACCAGTGAAAGTGTTGGTCACTCAGTCATGTCCCACTGTTTGCGACCCCATGGACTGTAGCCCTCCAAACTCCTCTGCCCATGGGATTCTCCAGGCAAGAATACTAGAGTGGATAGCCATTCTCTTCTCTAGGGGCTTCCCGGCCCAGGGATCGAACCTGGGTGCCCTGCACTGCAGACAGATTCTTTACTGTCTGAGCCACCAGGGAAGCCTAGTGAGACCAGTAACTTCTTCCGTTTTCAAGATCAGTTGTCAACCTGTATCTTCGTCACCAGTGACGAAGTTGTCCACTGTCTCAGTGTTCATTCTGGCATTCAAACTGCGAGCACCACCTTACCCTGCAGTGAGCCTGGGGCAGGGGGCTGGTAAGGGTCTTCTCAGCCCGGGGCTGGGGTCAGGAGGTGAACAGTCACCTTCGGGGACGGATAGCAGCGTCACCTGTCCACTCCCCTTGGGGGTTAGCTACTCCCCCCACGGTGAGAAGCGAGGTCTTGTGGATTCAAGGCAGGGAAGTGTGGTTTTGCTGTGTACGAAAAACGCCATGAAACAGATGATTGTGAAAGTTTCGGGAGAGATTACAGGATTTCCCATGGTACTCTGCTTTTGCTTATGTTTGCGGTTTTCAAAAAAAGAAACTTCGAAATTTTAAAAAGATAGTGGTAATGCCTACTGCTACGGCTATTTCTCTTGTGGCCGTGATGGGAAAACAGAGGCTGGATGTACCCTTCCCCAGGCAGTAACCAAAGCTCAGACAATACAGGAAACAACAGATTTTAAGATTCGGCATCGGACAACAAATGACTGATCCCTGAAAGATGGGAAACCAAAGAGATTGTTACCGAACTCAGGTTTGGCTGCTTGTGGCTCAATATTTCACCACTTGAGAAGCAAGTGGTGAGTCGAAGGAAAGACAGCTTTTTTGAGGAAGTGGGCAATCCTGGGGAGGAGGTGGACTCATGTCCCAAAGACCAGCTTCCCCCTGCTAATCAGAGCTCTAAAGGGGAGTTGCTGGGGCACACGATGGGAGGAGGGGGCTATGTGCAGCATGCGTGGTCTGATCGGCGTCATCTTGGCTGTTTTACGCACCGTTCGTCCTCAGTTCTAGGGTCAATTTGTTCCCCTTTCCTTGACGCCGTTCTCGGAATTCTGGCAGCTTATGTTGTGACTACATCTGGTTGCCATGTAGTTAACTTCTTCCACCTGCTGGGGGGGGTTTCAGTGTCTGCAAAACAGCTCCAGGGACGTGGCTCAAAATATTGTCTGTAGCCCTTGGGGAAGCGCTGAAGTTCCTTGACTTTGTTTAATGGCTAAACTATTGCTGTGCTGGCTTCCTTTCATTTATCTGTATTTTGGCTGCCCCGGGTCTGTGTTGCTGCATGCAGGATGTGTCTAGTCACAGTGCACAGGCTTCTGTTCTGAGGCCCTAGGGCTTCTTGTTTCAGAGCACGGGCTCAAGAGTGTGTGGGCTCCGTTACGGCCTGCAGGCTTCTCTAGTCCTGGTGCGTGGGCTTAGCTGCCCAGAAGCGTGTGGGACCTTGGACCGGGGATCAAGCCTGTGTCTCCTGCTGGTGTTGGAGGGTCTCCTACGGAGGTGTGGGTTAGCAGTGGCTGACCACAGGCCTGGGGGCACTGGCAGAAGAAGTTCTGGGAGACGCCCCTTGGCGCCAGCCCTCCCGGAGGGCAGTTCTGGGAGACGCCCCTTGGCGCCAGCCCTCCCGGAGGGCAGTTCTGGGAGACGCCCCATGGCGCGAGCCCTCCCGGAGGGCAGTTCTGGGAGACGCCCCATGGCGCGAGCCCTCCCGGAGGGCAGTTCTGGGAGACGCCCCATGGCGCGAGCCCTCCCGGAGGGCAGTTCTGGGAGACGCCCCATGGCGCGAGCCCTCCCGGAGGGCAGTTCTGGGAGACGCCCCTTGGCGTGAGCCCTCCCGGAGGCTGCCTGTTATTTTGTCTAGTTTGACGGCTTTCCTTTGTCTGCATTTTTTTTTTTTCATCTCTCGGATTAGATTCACCCTTTTTTTGAGCTTTTCTCCCTTTTTCATCGTCTCTCCCGCTCTGATCCTCCAGCTCCACCTGTCCTTGTGTTTCTTTCTTTTTTTTTTTCTTAATATATATTTTTATTTATTTATCTGGCTGTGCTAGGCCTTAGGCATACAGGATCTTTAGTTGCAGCAGGTGAAATCTTTAGTTCCGGCGTATGGGACCTAGTTGCCTGACCAGGGATGGAAGGCTGGCCCCCTGTATTATGAGGGTGGAGTCTTAGCTGCCAGGCCACCAGGGAAGCCTCAGCTCTGGTTAGGTTTCCTGCAGGTGGAGGACGTGGAGGCAGGGCCAGTCTGTCCTGGGAAGGCCCCACAGGGCCCTGTTCTGAGATGAGCGCTCCGACTGCCTGGCTCCCTCGGGGAGTGAGAGCCCCAGGAGGGGTGCTCAGGTGGAAGAAGTGGAGCTGAGAGCCTGGGGACTGTGGCAGGTAGTGTTGGCAGGATAGAATTCCAGAAGGGCCACTGTGCAGAGTGCAGCAGAGCTTTGATCAGCACATGTGTGGGAGGAAACGACAAGAAGCTGGAGAGAGTATCTCCCGGAGGGTTAGAGAACCAGAACCTGGAGCTCGCTCAGGATGGGGGAAGGTGGGAAGTACCTCTTCCTGCCCAGCAGGCTGAATTCACGGAGCATCGTGGGGAATCCTCAGAAGGGTCTCGCTTCCATACTGGAGAAGAATTAGCCTTGAATTAACCATAGCTCAGATCTCCCCCAGTCAGTTAGCTAGTTCAGCAGCTCCGTCCTGTCTGACTCTTTGCGACCCCATGGACTGCAGCCCAATAGGTTCCCTGTCTGTCACCAACTCCCAGAGTTTACTCAAACTCATGTCCATTGAGTTGGTAATACCATCCAACCATCTCATCCTCTGTCGGCCCTTTCTCCTCCTGCCTTCAATCTTTCCCAGCATCAGGGTCTTTTCCAATGAGTCAGTTCTTCGCATCAGGTGGCCAGAGTATTGAAGTTTTAGCATCAGTCCTTCCAATGAATATTCAGGACTGATTTCCTTGAGGGTGGACTGGTTGGATCTCCTTGCAGTCCAAGGGACTCTCAAGAGTCTTCTCCAACACCACAGTTCAAAAGCATCAATTCTTCAGCGCTCAGCTTTCTTTATAGTCCAACTCTCACATCCATAGTTTTTCCACTACTGGAAAAACCATAGCTTTGACTAGATGGACCTTTGTTGGCAAAGTGATGTCTCTGCTTTTTAATCTGCTGTCTAGGCTGGTCATAGCTTTTCTTCCCCCATCTCCCCCACCAGATCTTAAAACCAAAACCTGAAAGAATCAAACTCTTTCCGGGTTATTTAGCCGCACCCAGAACAAAGCTCAGGAATGTCTATAAGACTACAAAAATATCCAGCGCCCATAAAGTGGAATTTGCAGTGTCCGGCATCCTTCTGGAAATTCCCAGACCTGCAAAGGGCAGGAAGACACCACCAGTGCTGAGGGAGAAGTTCGGTCAGTCACAACTGACCAGGGCTGGATACAGATGTTAGAATCCACAGGCAGAGGTAGGAGAGAATCATCGTAACTCTGTTCCACATGCTTAAAACATTAACAGAAATGTGGACTCTTTTTTTAAGTCATTGAACCGTACACTTACAAATGTGTAAAATGACAGATTTTATGTTATGTGCATTTTACCACAAGTAAAAATTTTAAATTTAAAACTCAAGGGCTTCCCTGGTGGCTCAGCTGGTAAAGAATCTGCCTGCAAGGCGGGAGATCTGGGTTCAGTCCCGAGGTTGGGAAGATCCCCTGGAGGAGGGAAAGGCTACCCACTCCAGTGTTCTGGCCTGGAGAGTCCAGTATTCCATGGACTGTATAGTCCATGGGGTCTCAAAGAGACTTCTTTTTTTAAGTCACTGAACCGTACACTTAAAAATGTGGAAGATGACAGATTTTATGTTATGTGCATTTTACAAGTAAAATTGTTTTAAATTTAAAACTCAAACTTTTAGAGGTAAACAGCAGTCAGTATCTGAGATGAAAAATACACAAGATGGGATTCGGGGCAGATTGGAGGCTGCAGAAGAAAAGAAGAGTGCGCTTGCAGAAGTAGGATTAGAAAGGATTCAAAGGAAACAGAAAGAGGAAAAGAAGT
Organism: Capra hircus; assembly: GCF_001704415.2. Classification (NCBI taxonomy): domain Eukaryota; kingdom Metazoa; phylum Chordata; class Mammalia; order Artiodactyla; family Bovidae; genus Capra; species Capra hircus. The sequence continues at coordinate 48,675,075 of NC_030836.1, read as the reverse complement.
GTCATTAAAAAACAAAAAAGACAGTTTCAGTGAGCTAGAAAACAGCTGCAGACAGCCTGACGCGTACGTAGAGGGGATTGAGGTGAGGAGAGAAAGAAGAACAAAGAGAGTGTTTGAAGACGTAATTGATAGAAATTTGTCGTTCCCAAATTTGAAGTGGTCTGTGAACTCCCAGAACCAACAAGCTCTATGAATCCCAAGCTCAAGACGCATTGGGAAAAAAACATAAACCAAAGCGTGTAGTCTTCAAATTGCTCAAAACCAGGGATAAAGATAACAATCTTAAAAGCCACCAGAAAGGGGGAAAAGCTGCCTTACATGAGGGAATAAAGACATACATGACAGCAGATACATCTTCAGGAACAGATCAAGTAAGAAGACAGCAGAGAGATGTCTTTGAAGCGTGGAAAGGGAAGAAAAAATAGCTATTTCAAAAACAAGACTTCTTCAAAATAGGAAAGCTGTGATACTCCATCACCAGCAGACCACTCTATAAGAAATGGTAAAGGACATTTTTCAGGTAGAAGGAGAGTGACGGCTGATGGAAATGCTCAGAGGTCCGAGAGGCGCCAGAAATGGTACCTGCAGGAATATGCGGAGAGCTGGTCTTATTATTCAGGGCTTCCCTGGGGGCCCAGATGGGAAAGAACCTGCCTGCAATGCAGGAGACCCGGGGTCCATCCCTGGGTCCAGATGATCCCCTAGAGAAGTGAATGGCTACCCACTCCAGTATAGTTGCCTGGAGAATTCCATGGACAGAGGCGTCTGGCAGGCTACAGGCCATGCGGTCACAAAGAGTCAGGCACGACTGAGTGACCCCTTATTACGTCAGTCCCTTTAAAAGTCTTGGGTGTTAAGCAGAAGTGATTAACAGTGTACTTTCGAGTTATGACATGGAAAGGTTATACGTATGCTGCCAATGGCAAAGAGGCTGGGAGGAGAGGAGCAAAGAGATTCTTATCCTGTTTGTGAAGTCAGGAAACATCACTTGATTATATGTGAAGGATATACACCAGAAGCCCTAAGGCAACCACTAAAATAGCCAAATCACAGCTCATGAGCTGACAGAAGATATAAAATGGAATCATAAAAAAATTCTCAAGAGAAGGCAGAAAAAGAGGGAGGGGGTACACACCAGACAAATAAAAATAAATGGAAATAAGACAGAGCGCAGCCTAGTCATATCAACAATCCCATTAAATATAAATGGTATAAATACGCCCCCCCCCCCAGTTAAAAGGTAGAATTATCCAGTTGGATGAAACAGCAAGATGCTTGCCTCCAAGGCACACGCTCAAATTATGAAGACGCAAATATGTTAAAAGTAAGAGGATGGAAAGAATATACCATGTTAACACTAATCAAAAGAAAAACAGGGTGGCTAGATTAGTACCAAAGCAGATTTCAGAACAAAAAATGCCAAGAGAGTTATAGAAGGTTATCTCATAATGACAAAAAGATCAGTTCTGGGGAAGGATATAAGAACCCTAAGTACCTAATAAAGAGCTTCAAAATACAGACAACAAAAAAACACAAGGAGAAATAGAAAAAGCCCACGATTATAATCAGAGTATTTCTGTCCCCCTCTTTCAGTAACTGGTGGAGCAAATAGACAGAAAATCAGTGGATAGAAAATTTGAACGACGCCAATTAACTAACTTACCTGACACGCATAGACCTCTGGATGCTTTCTCTGCGAATGCACTTGTAACGGTTATCAGATAAACCACATTCTGGTTCATAAACCAAGTGTCAATAAATGCAGAATTATGCAAGCCTTACAAATGTGCTCCCTAACCACCAGGGAATCACCTTAAGAATCAAGTAAGAGAGAGATGTCTATAAAATCCCTGAATATTTGGAAACTGAACTGTATTGTTCTAAATAATGCCTGGGTCAAAGTAGAAATCCAATGGGAAATTAGAAAGTGTTTGAGCTGAATGAAAATGAAAACACAGCATATCAGCCCTCGTAGGGCGCCACTAAGGCAGTTCTTCATGAGACATTTAGAGCAGAAAATGCCTCTATTAGAAAAGGAGAAAGCCCTCAAATCAGTGACCTCAGCTTCTACTCGCAGAAGCTAAAAGAAAAAGCAAATTAAACCCAAGTAAGCAGAAGAAAGGAAATAATGAAAATTACAGCAATCAATGAAATAGAAAATAGAAAGATGATAAGGAAAAAAAATGATGCAAAAGCCGGTTCTTTGAGGACATCAATAAAATTGATAAACCTCTAGCCAGACTAGCCCAGAAAAGAAACAAAGGAAAAAGGTACAGTCTACCAGCAGCAGAAATGAAAGCTGGGACACGACTTCAAGCCTTTGTCAAAGACCAGATGTCCCATGTACGTGTGCGTTCAGTTCCAAGCGCTCTGCTGTTCCATTTTCCGAATATCTGTCTTAGACCACTGTCTCGATTACTGCCTCTCCATAATAAGTCTCCAAGTCAGGTTTCGTTAGTTCCCCAGCTCTTGTTTCTCACAAGTGTCTTGGCTGTCCTCGATATTTTGCATTTCTGTGTGAATTTAGCCATCAGATCATTGTTTCCTCTAAAAAGCCTGCTGGGATTTCGACAGATCAAGCTGGGGAGCACGGACATCTGAAGACAGTCTTGGCGACGCGGCTGTGGGGAATCACTCCTTGCGGTCAAGTCTGCCGCGTGTCTCTGCAGTGTGTCCCAGCTTTCAGTGTGCAGGGGTGCGCACCTTTGGCCAGATTCATCCTGAACCGTTTCATCGTTTTTTGAAGATGTTGTAAAGGTAATTGTAAATTTCTGTCTTGACGGTTTGTTGCAGCTGAGGTCAGAAATCCCAGAATTTCTCGAAAGGGTGCCATAGGTTCTTCCCATGAGGTGTTCAGCCCTGGGGGCTGCAGCGGTGAGGCCTGAGGGAAGAAGAGAGAGGACCCTTCTGGGTCATGACTTTTTTTTTATATTAGTGCATCCAATTGTCTTTCGTTTCTCCAGTTGCCTACTCTTTGTCCTGTTGTTTACTGTTTGGGCAAGCGTGGGGGTTGGCAGAGGTGCTTTCCCACTTTCTGGGGAGGGATCACCTGGACCTAGTGTCTCCTGGCGGACGGCCAGGCCCAGTTATACGAGTGCCAGAGACAGTGGACCCAGGGCCCTTCCGTGGGGTCACCTCGTGGCCTAGCTCCACGTGGCATTTCTGTGCTTGAAAGACAAAGGATACTCGAGTTCACGGTGGCATTTCGTCTCGATTGGTATTTAATGTGTTTGCCAAGTCTGTCCGTTTGAAGGGAGGGATGTTCAAACAGTGGCTGTGACTCAGGCCCCAGCCCTGCACCCGAGTCTGTGGGCCTCTGTGTCTCCACTGGGGGCCGGGGGCGTGTGTAGCCTCCATGTGGTCCAGCATGGCGCTACGCCCCTTGGAGTCGCTGGGCAGCTGTGCGGCCAAAGGAAGCCACGGGCCCACCTGGGAACTTCTTGGCATCACTCGGAACTTAACGCAGGGCAGGGGGTGTGCTCACTCTGACCAGGGACAGGCCGAGTGGGGCCTCCTGCTTGCCTGGGGGGCAGTGATGTGCGGGGGGCCGCGGTTTGCAGGATGAGGGCTCCTCTTCCAACCTGCCTGCAGCACCACCAGCCCCCCACCCCTGCCCCCACCCGCGTGCCCCCCGCCTGGCCTGTCCTCAGAGCTTGTCCATACCCAGTGCCCCGGGGCCACATCAGGCCTTGGAACCAGGACTGCTGACCGGATGCATCCAGGGCTCCCTCACCCACTGCACCTCAAGAACAGGCTTCCAGAAGCTTCTGCATGGAAGCCCTAACTTGTCAGTACCCCCCTCCCCGGGTGACCTGTGGAGATGTGAGGTGGGCAGGCCTGGGCATTCACCGTATGATAGTAGCTTTGGCCGCTTCTCATCTGTAGCGCCTGAGCCTGGCACCCGTTGGCTGCTCTGTCCCCCGGCTCTCGGACACTCCTGCCTGCAGGAGGCATGTGGTAAGTGAGGGGTGGAGGAGGAAAGCTACCTGCCTGCTGTGTAGTGAGCAGTTGAAATACGGGCGCTGTTAGGACGGTGTGAGTCACAGCCGTGATGCCAGGACGTTTATAGCCGTGGCTTTGTGAAAGCACAATGAGGGGCCAGATGAGAATTTACAGCAACTTTATCCATGGTCGCCAGAACCCGGAAGTGAGCAGGACATCCTTCAGTAACACTGTGGTACACCCATTCAGTAGACCGTCATTTGGTGATAAAAAGAAATGAGCTGTCAAGCCACAAAAAGACATGGAGGAACCTTAAAATCATCTGACTGAGGGAAAGATGCCAATTTGCAAAGGCTCCACGGTATGTAATTCCAGCTATATGACATTCTGGAAAAGGCAAAACTCTGGAGACAGTCAGAGGATCGGGAGTCGGGGGAGAGGGGAGTGACTGCACAGACCGCAGAGAATCCCTGGGGTGCTGCCGCTGTCCCGTAGGGTGCTGGCATGGTGGAAACACGATCGTGAGCGTTCGTCAAAACCCGCAGAATGCACAAGGGCTTCCCAAGTGGCACGAGCAGTAGAGAACCCGCCTGCCAATGCAGGAGGTGCAGGAGGCCAGAGTTCCACCCCTGGGTCGGGAAGACCCCCTGGAGGAGGGGTGCACTGCAGTACTCTTGCCTGGGAAATCCCATGGGCAGAGGAGCCTGGTGGGCTGCAGTCCACAGGGCCACAGAGACACATAGACAGAATGTCCGACAGCAAGTGGGAGCCTCCGGGTAAACTGGGCTTCCAGTTAGTGATGACGTGTCGCGGCTGGCTCACCCATCGCAGCAGCGCAGCACATCGGCACCTGATGGTAATGATGGGGGCCTGGGTTGCGGGAACGTGGGAGGGGCCATGGGATCGCTCCCTCATATCTGCTCAATGTTCCACAATCTAAACTCTTAATTGAGAGGAAACGCGATCACGCACAGCCTCCCAAGCTCTCACTTGCAGCAGAGTGGGATTCTTAGGGAGCCTGCCATCCGAACAGGACAGAGGAGAGAAGCTGCTCTGGAACCGTCGGCAGCGTCCCAGGGGGCCGAGGACCAGACCGTGTCGCTGGCCTTCCCGTCCATTAGGGGGACGGCCCCCCTCGATCCCATCAGAGCTGAGGCCCCGGAAGGAAAGGGGGGCGTCCAGAAGTGGCTGGTGGGGCGAGGAGGTGCGTGTGGTCGCTGGTCCGGGACTTCAGGCAGGGGCAGACCTGGCATTTTCTCCTCCCCGTGCGCTGCTCTGGGGAGGCGCCCAGGAACCCAGGAGTCCCAGGCACACAAGCACAGGCGGCTTGCCTCCCAGACCGAGGTCGTGGGGCTTCATCACCCACATGGAGGACTTCCTGCCCCCAGCGGTCCCCATTCCCCCAGTGGCCCCAGGTTGTTGCAGGTTCTCCTTCACACTTTTTTTTTTTTTTTCAAATTAACCTTCCTACCACACAGCGGCTTGCTGCCCTCTTCCTCTGGGGCACGCAGCTGACACCACTGCCCAGGGGCCCATGTTCTGACGTCGGGCTTGCCAACATGCCCGAGCTCTCGTTCTGTGGCCGGAGCTCCGGGTACGACTTGCAGGTCCTCCATCCATTCGCCATGTGGATGCAGACGGACCCCAAGCCCAGAAGCCCCCTGTGGAGAGCAGCAGCGCCTGGGCCCCGCGTCTCTCCTTGGAGACCAGCTGCCACCTTGAGACGAGAAATGACTTCCCACAGGACTGAGCTCCTACTTGTCCGAGAGTGCTGGTGTGAGCAGCAGGTGTGAGCTAGTGCAGGGACAGCACACAGGTCCCCCAGGTGACCCCTTGACACCCAAGTGCAGTAGAGCCAGAAGGGACCTTCATGCCGTCCGGCTTATCCCACGCGCTCCCCAGCGAGGGCACGTGTCTGGCCAAGGGTCACAAGTGTGCATGCTAGTCACTCAGTCATGTTCAACTCTTTGCGACCCCGAGGACTGAAGCCCGCAAGGCTCCTCTGTGCATGGTTAAGAGGGAGGGGTGCGGGGGTCCTGACCCTGATTCACTGCAGCCATGACCTCCAGCACCCCGGGGTCAGGAGAGGAGGTTGGGTGGGCGAGCAAGAGGGAGAAAAAGAGCAGCTCTCCTTCTCCCCTGGCAGAAGTTCCCTCTCCCGGTGCAGGGGACACGGCTTCAGGCCCTGGTCGGGGGCCTAAATCCCTCACAATGCTCACGGCACTGCCACAGAAGAACAAAGGCTTGTTGGGATTGTCATGGGCTGAACTGTCCCTGAATTCCCATACTGAAGCCCCGACCCCTAGCACCTCGGATGTGACTGTCTTTAGAGATGGGCCTTTAAAGAGGTGATTAAGGTAAAGTGAGGTCCCTCGGGTGGGTCCTAATCCCACAGGACCGGGGCCCTGATAAGAAGAGGAGGTCAGGACACAGACACACACAGGGATGACCCTGTGAGGACGCGGGGAGGAGACGGCCGTCTGCTCGCCGAGAACAGGAAAGAAATTCCCCTGCCAACACCATGATCTCAGATTCCGTCCTCCAGGGCTGGGAGAAATTACATTCCTGTCGTGTGAGCCGCCCGGACTGTGGGGCTATGCTCCGGCAGCCGGAGGCGACTCACACGGAGATGGCTGGAACGGGGTCCAGGCAGAAGTCAGCTGGACCCCAGAGCATCCTGTCTTAACCCCAGGGGTGATGGAGACGCGCCCCAGTCCACGGGGACCTGGCCGGCCCCTTGCTCGTCTTGCATTATGAGGGTGTCTGCTCTCAGGCCACTCACCCAGCAGGACCCTTTGGGCCACAGGTTTAATTAACGCCCAGCGACGGGCCCCAGGGCTGCCCGAGGTGACCTGGTGTTTGTCTGGAGGCAGCTGCTACCCTCCTGGGCCCAGGCAGGAAGTGATGAATTGTCTTCCAGGAAGAGCACCCGGAGACCGGGGCCTCGGAAGTGAGGCGTCCCGTCTTCTCTGCGAGTTCATCGTTTGCTTCAGGGATTAATGTCTCAGTTGCTGCCTTTGAGTTGAAGCGCTCGATAATGGTCATGTTGTGGGACACGCAGGAGCTAGCTGAGCTGGAAGTCTCCCTGGCTGGGTGCTGGTGCCCAGCCTCCACCCACATTCCATCCAGGAGGCGGCACTCACGCGCTCAGCTGGGAGACCCCCCGCTGGGTGGCGCCTGCCATGGGCCCTGCAGCCTGAGGCGGCCTCTTGCCCGAGGCCCAAGCTGGGTGGTCCTAGAAGGTTTTCCTAAATCCCCTTCCTTCTGGGAAAAGCCAGCTGAGGGGGCCGATGGGGGTGGGCACTGGTGGTGGGTGGGGCCGTGAGCTTCATCACAGCCCCAAGACAGGAAGAGCTCCTGCAGCCTTAGGGCCCATGGGCTGGCCACCCCCAGGCAGGTGAGCAGAGGATGGTCTGCATCCTCGGGCAAATGCTGCGTTTTTCATCACTGACTCCCTTCTCCATCCTTACCGCTGTCCTTCCGCCTCAGACAGAGAATATTTTCCACCACTGTAGCTGCGAGTCTGTGTCAGTTGGTGGGTGAAGGCAATGGCACCCCACTCCAGTACGCTTGCCTGGAAAATCCCATGGATGGAGGAGCCTGGTAGGCTGCAGTCCATGGGGTTGCAAAGAGTCGGACACGACTGAGCAACTTCACTTTCATTTTTCACTTTCATGCGTTAGAGAAGGAAATGGCAACCCACTCGTGTTCTTGCCTGGAGAATCCCAGGGACGGGGGAGCCTGGTGGGCTGCCGCCTATGGGGTCCCACAGAGTCGGACCCGACTGAAGCGACTTAGCAGCAGCAGCAGCTGCGAGTCTGTGTCAGTTGGTGGGCGAAGGCTTCTCTTAGGAAGGAAAATGCAGGTCCTGGGTTTGGGCTCACTCTTGGTCCTCCCTGGACCCCCATGAGCCAGTGGGGCAGGAACTGGGCCGTGTCATTGGCGTGCATGGGTGCATGCTCAGTTGCTTGTCCAACTCTTTTGCAGCCCTATGGACTGTAGCCCGCCAGGCTCCTCTGTCCACGGGATTTTCCAAGCAAGGAAACTGGCCTGAGTTGCCATGCCCTCCTCCACGGGATCTTCCCAACCCGGGGATCGAACCCAGGTCTCCCACATAAAGAATCTGCAGGAGGATTCTTTACCACTGAGCCACAGGGAAGCCCGGTGTTGTTGGCACCAGTCCCAAAGCAGGGACACATTTGGGGAGGGGCTCAGCAGGGGCCGGGGAGTCCACGCCCTGCGTCCTACGAATGTCTCCATCGAGGCGGGGAGTCCTGATCACTAGTGACGACAGTCCATCCACTGTCGCCCAGCCAAGACTGTGCGCAGTTCCCTGAGCCTGTGTCCGGAGTTCCAGTGATGTTATTCAGTCGCTCAGTCGTGTCCGACTCTCTGTGACCCCGTGGACTGCAGCACACCAGGCTTCCCTGTCCTTCACCATCTCCCGGAGCTTGCTCAAACTCACGTCCATCAAGTGGGTGGTGCCATCCAACCATCTCATCCTCTGTCGCCCCCTTCTCCTCCTGCCCTCAATCTTTCCCAGCATCAGGGTCTTCTCCAATGAGTCGGCTCTTCACGTCAAGTGGCCAAAGTATTGGAGCTTCAGTTTCAGCATCAGTCCTTCCAGTAAATATTCAGGGTTGATTTGGGTTGATTGCCTTTAGGATTGACGGGTTTGATCTTCTTTGCTATCCAGGGGACTCTCAAGAGTCTTCTCCAGCACCACAGTTCAAAAGCATCAATTCTTCAGCGCTCAGCCTTCTTTATAATCCAACTCTCACAACCATACATGACTACTTGAGAAACCATAACTTTAACTAGACAGACCTTTGTCAGCAAAGTGATCTCTTTGCTTTTTAATGTGCTGTCCAGGGGTCCCGGTGGGCAAATCCTAAGAATGTGATGTGCAGGCACCATCAGGAGGGGGCAGGCTTTGCTGTCCTGCCAGATTTGGCCAAGAGGTGGCCTGGGGCTTCTGGGTATTTGCAAGCCTGTACCTGCCAGGGAGCCTGGATATCAAAATGTCCTGAGAATAATGCAGAAAATGCAGCTCTGTGTCCTGACCCGTTCGTGTTGCTGTTAATGATGCATGGAAATGGGCTGCCTTCCAAAGGTGCGATTTTCTAGGGAATTCCTGGAAAGTCAGCCGTATGAGACTCCCCTCTGTTCCTCTTCGCTGAAGCAGCCCTGTGCAGGGGTTCTGCAGTCCAGGGGTCCCATGTGGGCCGCCCCACTCCCCAAACAGTGACCTTGGGCAGAGTGCATCCCAGCGAGGTGCCAGCTGCCCTCCTCCCAGGGGACAGCAGCCGTGGACTTGATTTGCGATGTCAACAAGGGTCATCCTTGTGGCCTGGTGTCCAGCAGCCCAACGGGGCGGGAGGCCTCCAGGTCCTGAGTAAATGGGGCATCTTTCTGGGCCATCAAGTCCTCATTTTCAGGAGCACACATGAAGGGGGACTCCCGGTGTGAGAGAACCCCCTGAACAAAGTAGAAACAGCAAGTGCGGGCTCACTTCCCTGGGGTCATCAGGGAAGGGAGAATTTTCCTTCACCTTCTAGGGGCCCCAGCTGCTCTAAACATTAAATTGACAATGATTAAGAGGAGAAAAGCCTACAAATCTTAAGGAATCCTTACAAGGACGTGGGAGTCTTCCCAAGAGAATGAAGACCCGGAAAAGTGACCAGAGCAGGAAGCTTTTATTCCTTTTAGACAAGAAACGATGACTGTGGAAAGAACTGACAAGACAGGGACTTACTGGCCGTCCCGTGGCTAAGACTCCATGCTTCCAACACAGCGGGCGTGGATTGGATCTGTGGTTGGGGAACTCAGATCCCACATGCCAGTTGTAGTGGAAAAAAAAAAGGAATTGACAAGACCCAGGGTTTGGGGTAGGCCATGGTGAAGGAGTGACTGGGAGAGCAGAATTTAACAAGGCTTGTGCAGATTTCTCGGCCAGAGGCTCTGGGGGTGCGTCCTTCCTGCCTCTTCCGGTTTCTGGGTTTCCAGTGTCCTGGGGCTGCGGCCGTATCACACCAGGCTCCGCCTCTGTGGTCACACGACCTCCTTCCCTGTGTGAGTGTCCAGGGTCCCCTCTTATAAGGACACCAGTCATTGGATTAGGGCCCACCCCAGTGGCCTCATCCTAACCTGACTGCATCTGCCAAGACCCTGTTTCCAGGTAAGCGCCTGTTCACAGGGTTAGCGTGGGACACACCTCTTTAGAGGACACGCTTTTCACCCACAAGGACCCCTGACTCCAGAACCCAGGGCATGGCATCGCAGGCCTTTCCTGAAGGCCACGCCCGGTGCACTGCAGGGATGCGGCCCACCTGGATGCTGTGGAGCGCCCGCCTGCCTGCTGCCCGCGGGAGGAGAAAGCATAAGAAGACGGGGCTCCCGGAGTGTCTGCCCAGGGCTGTCCCTGCTGGTCAGAGGGGCCGACTCCCAGGGCCGGGCCTGAGTGGGCCGCAGCCCCACTGCGTCCTGGGAGGCTGGCAGGAACGTCCAGTTCCAGGAGTGCCTCCTGGCCTGAGTCCATAACAAGCTTGTCTTCCCTCTCCCGCCATGGAGCCCCTGTGGGCTCCCAGGGGCCAGATGAAAGCTTTTAATTCTCCGTTTTCATTTTGATTGTCCGTCTAAACTGTTAGGAGGGGACTTCCCTCCTGGTCCAGTGGCTAAGATTCTGTTCCCAATGCAGGGGGCTGGAGTTCAATTTCTGATCAGGGAAGTGGATCCCATATGCTGTAACTAAGAGGTCACATCCACAACTGAAGGTCCCACGTGCAGAAGCAGAGATTGAAGCTCCCACCTGCCACAGCTCAGACCGGATGCAACCAAATAAATAAATACTAAAAAAATAAAAAAGCGTTCAGAGGACAAAGCACCCCTCTAGCAGATCATTTGCACCAGGAAGACCTCGAATAAGTGCTCTCTTTCAGGTCGGTTATTATGCCAGCTGGGGTTTCCAGGACATTTCTCTTTTCTGGGTGGATCTGCTCTATCCTCAAGGCTGAGGAGAGGCGGGAAAACTCAGGTGTGCCCCTCAGCCCAGCCCCCAGTGGGATGGGGCAGGTGCAGAACCAGCCTGAGGCATGATTTGCCCAGAAGGTTCCACAGCTGGGGGGACCTCAGGCTGGCAGGAGAGGTGCCTGCTCTGCACTCCGCTGGGCAGTCCACCAGCTGCAGAGGAGGACAGACCCTGGGCAGACCCACCTTGGTCCAGCAAGGGGTCTGCACAGCCCCGCCCTGGGGAGGGCTCGGACAGGGTCTTGAGAACCTCAAACGTGGAGTGATGGCATGCCCAGAGGGGCCCGTTCTGAAGGAGAGACTGCAGACGCAGGCAGAGTATCTGGGCAGGTGGCAGCTGTACAGAATGAAACAAATGCAGCGCGTGGCCCCAGTTCTGGGTGCAGCGCTCTGAAAATCCTCGGGATTTATTGTGTTTCGTGTGCTAAGGAGATGCCTCTGGGGGGCAGAGTTGGGGAGGCCACCCCAGAAGGCTTCAGGTGGCCAGCTAGACCCTCCTCTGGGTAAGGGGAAGCTGGAGATCGGGATCAGTCCCCATCAGCCAGTGATTCAGTGGCACCACTACATGATGAGACTTCAGAGAGCAGGGCTGGGGCGGGGGGCCCGGGAGGGCGTGGAAGCTCGCCCCCGGCCGTGCTTTGGCTGATGCATTTCTTCCATCTGGCTGTTCCTGCGTCGTGTCCTTTATAACAAACAGGTAGTTTATTATAGTAAGTAAAGCCCTTTGATGAGTTCTGTGAACCATTCTGGGCTTCCCTGGTGGCTCGGCAGTAAAGAATCCGCCCGCAATGCAGGAAACTCAAGAGACACAGGTTTGATCCCTGGGTCAGGAAGATCCCCTGGAGGAGGGCATGGCAACCCATTCCAGGTTTCCTGCCTGGACAGTCTCGTGGAAAGAGGAGCCTGATGGGCTACAACCCACAGAGTCGCAAAGAGTCGGACGTGAGTGAAGTGGCTTAGCACACACACATGCACACACGCCCATGAACCATTCTAGCGAATTACTGAACTGAATAAGGGAATCGCGTGAACCCCCAGCTCCTATCCAGCCAGTCCGAGGTGCAGTGTGTGTGGCCTGGATGGGCGATATCAGAGTGGAGAGAGTCTGTGGGACCCTGTGGGGTCTGCAGGGACTCAGGATTGAGTTCGAGTGGAGGCTGGTGTGCCAAAGTCAGAGACCTGTTGCTGGACTGTGTTCGGTGTTCTGAAGAAGCACCCAGGAATGACAGTAGCTGTTTCTTGAGCACCCACTGAGCGCAGGCATCATGCATGATCCCCTCCTGTCTCACAAGCAGGCTTGCGAGGTGGACGCAGACACCCGGCCACGCTCTAGTCGGGGTGGGGGTCCTGAGACTGGGAGGCTGGGACTCAGCTCTGCCATGGGCTGGGGCAGAGGCGGCCCAGGAGGGCGGTGTGGGGCCCCGTGGTGGCCGAGGCCCCGGGCCAGCACAGGCTGCCAGTGAGTGGAGGAGTGAGGGGAGGCAGGGGGCAGCCCTGAGCCTGGGAACAGGAGCTCAGTAAGGTGACCCACGTGGGGAGACACCGGCCGACCTTGCTGGGCCGCTCTAGATGAGCCGGGTTTGTGGTCCTGGGCGGCCCCTCCATCTGTGGAGGCACGGCCACACTCCCTGACAGGCAGCAGAGCAGGTAGGCCAGGCCTGCGACGCTGACCGCCTCTGCCCAGTGGGCTGCCCACCCCAGACCGCCTTTCCTCTGCATTGGAGAAGCGTCTCCAGCCCTTCCGCCTCCTTCCTCCTGGACCCACCCTCATCCCAGAAAAAGCCCGTGGCATCTCTGGACCTCGGGCCGGACAGTCAGTCCCAAGGCCTGTGGACCGCCCTTGAGCGCTCCCCTTGGCCTCCGAGGGCTCAGGAGGACGCAGCCCCAGCAAGGCTGTGGCAGGGGCAAGACAGCAGAGGGACAGCCTGGCCCAGGGCTCCCCCGACCCACGCCTCCAGGGCCCCCTTCTGGGCTCAGAGCCGGACAATCTCAGGGCAGGCTGAGGTCTCGAAGGGAGAATAAAGAATAAACACTTGGTTCCTGTCCTCAGTTACTGGCTCAGGGCTCCTAAAACTCCTGAAATTGAGGTCACTAGGGCAGGTGGTGCCCCAGTCATCCGGAGGAGGGGGGTGGCCCCACCTCATCCTGAGCCCGTGGCCGCCGGGCCCTCACTATGTGCTCACATGGAGCTCTCTCCTAAGGGCGCTAATCCACCAGATCAGGGCTCCATCCACGTGACCTCCTGTAACCTCAATCACCTCCCAAAGGCCTTGCCTCCAAACATGATCCCCCTGGGGACGAGGGCTTCAACACGTAAATGCAGGGGACAGACACTCAGTTTGTAAGAAGGGGAAGCCACTTGCGGCTGGTGCCAGCAGGTCCCATATTAGGGCTGTACCCCTGGGGCCTCGTTTGGCTCCCACAGCCACTCTGAGATGGGCACTGGGGTGGCCCCATTTTACAGATGAGGAAACTGAGGCACAGAACTATACCATGGTCCCAGGCCTCTCAGCCAGACATGGAAAGTGTGCCCATGACCCAGCCTGTCGCTGTCCACCCAAGGGCCCCCAGTGCCCCCCACCCCTGTGACCGTGACCTGGCCCGTCACCCTCAACCCCAGGCCCCCACTGCCCCACACCCGGACTTAGAGAGTATGGCCATGACCCAGCCCGTCACCCTCGATGCCCAGCTGAGAGGGGGCAGCCAGGCTGCATTTCCCACCCGGCCTGTTTCTGGCTTCTTCCAGGGAGGGGTGCTTGTCTGCTCAGCGCCTCCTGTCGACTACGAATCGGGCCCCTCGTTCCTCCGCGCCTCCCTCTGAGCTGAGTCGAGCTGCAGATCCTTGTCTGCCTGCCCTGGGGGAGCTTGGCTGGTGTCCCCGCCAGGCCGCTTGAGGGCTCCGGATAGGGTCCCCCAGCCACCCAGCGCCGGCTGCCTGCCCACCTGCTCACCTGGTTCCAGTTATTACAAACACGATTGATCAGTCGTCCTTGCGAAGACCCCTTCCAGCAGATCCTGCAGCGACGATTGGCCCACGAGGCCCTGAGAGGCCCCCTAGGGACCCCCCGCTCCCCCTGCTCCTGGGCTCAGGGGTGGGGGTTCGCCGGACATGCCCACGGGTTCAGGTGTCTGCTCTGAGCTCATCGTACAGGACAGCTGGCTTAGGAAACGGTCTCCTGGGGGCGACTCCAAGGCGTTTGCCCGTCTTTCTGGGCCATTGTCAGCGGGGGCAGGGGGCAGCTGCTCGGGGAACTGCTGGCTGCACTGGAGGAGCGGGGAGGGTCGGGCGCCTCGGCCCGGGCCCCCGGAGGTAACGCTGAGTGCAGCCCGCCTGAGCTTCCTGGGGCAGACGTAACAAAGGGACACTGACTGGGTGGCTTCAGACAGAAATGTTGGCTTTTCCCAGGTGATCCCGTGGCTGAGACTCGCCCCTCCCAATGCAGGAGCCCCGCTTCCATCCCTGGTGAGGGAACCAGATCCCACATGCTGCGAGTAAGACCGGTGCAGAAATTACTAATATTAACAAATTAATTAACTTACAAAAAAGTTTTGTTCTGCCCCTGCTGACCCGGCAGTCTCTCCAGCTCAGTCCACAGCTGCCCTGTGGGGCTGCTCCTCGGCTGACCCCACACTTGCCCGCTCAACCCTGCCGGCCCACCCCCTCGGTGCAGAGGTGACCAGGTCAGAGGGCGTGCCGGGGAGCCACCGGGCTGAGAACAGCCCCGTCAGTTCTCTTGATGAAGCCGAGGACGGCTGGTCAGGGGCAAGTGCTGTTGGTTCCTGCTCTTCGCCTTCAGCCGATGGAGACTTTCGTTTTTTTCCATTATTGGCCACACGCCGTGGCATGTGGGACTTCAGTTCCCTGAGCAGGGATCCAGCCTGGGCCCCTGCTTTGGAAGGTGGAGTCTTAACCACGGGACCACAGGGAGGTCCCTGATGGAGGTGTGGAGGCTTCAGTCAGGCTGGGTGGGAAGGACAGATGTTCTCAAAGAGCCGGCCCTGGGGGCCTCCCTGGTGGTCTACTGGTTAAGACCTCATGCTCTCAATTCAACCCCTGTTCAGGGAACTGGATCCCAAATGTCACAACTAAGACCCAGCACAGCCAAATGAATAAAGCTTGAAGAAAAGAGCCAGCCCTGGCCTGAGAGTGCATCCACAGGCAAACGGATAAATGAGACGTGGTCTGTCCATCAGTGGACTGGGATTCAGCCTTAGATGGAAGGGGTTCTGGCACAGGCTGCAACAGAGATGAACCCTGAGAATACTGCTGAGTGAAAAAAAGCCAGGCCCGAAAGGATAAATCCTGTTGTTAAGTCACTAAATCATGTCCAACTCTTTACAACCCCATTGACTACAGCACATCAGGCTTCCCTGTCCATCACCAACTCCCGGAGCTTGCTCAAAGTCACGTCCATCGAGTCGGTGATGCCATCCAACCATCTCATCCTCCGTCGTCCCCTTCTCCTGCCTTCAGTCTTTCCCAGCATCAGTCTTTTCTGATGAGTCAGCTCTTCGTATCAGGTAGCCAAAGTATTGGAGCTTCAGCATCAGTCCTTCCAATGAATATTCAGGGTTGATTTCCATGAAACTCTTAGAGACAGAAAGCAGGAGGGAGGGGGCTGGAGGCCGGGGCGGGGGGGTGTTGTTTAACGGGCAGAGTCTCCATTATGCTGGATGAAAGTTCGGGAGTTCTGTTTCACATGAATGTGAATATACTTATCACAATAGAACTAAATATTTAAAAACTGCTCCAGTGGTCAATTTTAGGTTGTATGTATTTCACCACAATGGGAAATTAAGACATGAAAGCGTGAGCTCTGGGATGTTTCTCGAGCGGTGGATGGAACCGTTTCAGGTCTCCGTGGCACTGGCTTCTCTTCCCGTTTCTAATCGCAGAGCGGTGGGTCCCGCTCTCCGTGGAGCACCTCTCACACGTGATGTTGCGTGTGGGTGCCCTGCAGCCCTGTAGAGGGTACTGGGGTCGGTGCCCACCTCCCCACCCCAGCTGCACAGAAAGAGGAGCCCGAGATCCTCGAGCAGCAGGGCTGGGAGCTGGCCGGTTTCCCCCGGGGCCCCAGGGGGCTGTCGGGTCTCCTCACGGCCCATCCCCGGGACAGAAGTGGCCTGGCTTCCTGCTCTCACATCTGCCTCTTGCTTTTGAAATGCCACCCTGGGTCCCTCTTTCTGTCCCAGCTCAACACTGGCCAGGGCCAGGACCCTGGTCATCTTACGGGACAGGGCGGTGTGGTTCCCCTGAAGCCCTGTCCAGCTGCCCACTGTCCTCGGCCCCTCCTGAGCCAGCCCAGAGGCCCCACTAGTTGTCCATGAGAAGCCTGGGCAGGCAGCTCTTATCCGCTGGGTGTCCTGGGCCCAGTCCCTTGGGGCAGACTGTGGCCACGGACGGATCCCTTGACAGCTCTGGCTGCAGCTGAGCCTCCCGGGGGAGACTGGGAGAGGCGGTCTGGGCCTGGTGGCTGTGTTCACAGGCAGGGCCACTGGATCCCAAGGGACGGGGGTGTCGCTGGACCCCAGCCCAGCACAGGCCTCAGCCCAGCAGAGATCAGGGGGCTCATTGATCCCCCCTCCCCCACCTCTGTGCTGTCCCTGTCCTGCCCGTGGGTGGCTGGCCCCGGGACCAGATGGCTGAGCGAGCGTTGTGCTGTAGTGCCAATCTGAAGTGAGTCAGCCGCTTGGCGATCAGTCTTCCAGGAGTCGCTGAGTCCTTCACCTGCCCTCTGAGTTTGAAATCCCCTGAGCAGGTAACTCACCTGAGAGTCACACGAGGACTCCTGGACCCGGGCCTGGGAGCCAGTGCACCAGACTGGCCCCTCCCTGGCCCCTGCTGCCCGGTCCCTGCTCCCAGGGAGCCCCCAGCCCCAAGCTGGCAGGGTCTCCGCGGGACCGAGGCGGCCCAGGCACGCGCCTGTTTTCTCCGCTTCGTTCGGCATTAGCGTGTGTGAGCGCCGTGGGGCTGCCTCCGCAGACGACCACAGCCAGGCCCTGCAAGCCACAGGCGTCTGTGCTTCAGAGTCCTGGAGCCCGGAAGTTCTAAATCAGGTTCACTGGGCTGAAATCCAGGTGTGGGCAGGGCTGCGCCTTCCTGAGCTTGGGGAGGGGGTGGGGTGTCCTTCCCGCCTCTCCCAGCTTCTGGAGCTCCTGGTGTCCCTGGGCTCGGCGGCCACGTCCCTCCAGCCTCTGCCTCATCTTCCTGTGGTCCCTCCCCCGCATCGTCCCCTCTTCTGAGTCCATCCGTGATCAGACGTAGGGTCCACCCTAGTCAGTCAGTCAGTTCAGCGGCTCTGTCGTGTCCAACTCTTTGTGACCCCGTGGACTGCAGCACACCAGGCTTCCCTGTCCTTCACCATCTCCTGGAGTTTGCACAAACTCATGTCCATCGAGTCAGTGATGCCATTCAGCCATCTCATCCTCTGTCATCCCCTTCTCCTTCTGCCCTCAGTCTTTCCCAGCATCCGAGTCTTTTCCAGTGAGTCAGTTCTTCGAATCAGGTGGCCAAAGTATTGGAGCTTCAGTTTCAGCATCAGTCCTTCCAATGAATATGCAGGACTGATTTCCTTTAGGGTTGACTGGTTGGATATCCTTGCAGTCCAAGGGTCTCTCAAGAGTCTTCTCCAGCACCACAGTTCAAAAGCATCAGTTCTTCGGCAATTAGCTTTCTTTATGATCTGACTTTCACATCCATACATGGCTTCTGGAAAAACTATAACTTTGACTAGACGGACCTTTGTCAGCAAAGTAATGTCTTGCTTTTTAATATGCTGTCTAGGTTGGTCATAGATTTTCTTCCAAGGAGCAAGCGTCTTTTTAATTTCATGGCTGCAGTCACCACCTGCAGTGATTTTGGAGCCCAAGAAAATAAAGTCTGTCTCTTTTTCCATCGTTTCCCCACCTATTTGCCATGAAGTGGTGGGACCGGATGCCATGATCTTAGTTTTCTGAACAAGATTTAGGGTCCACACTAGAGCCAGGGTCATCCCATCTTGAGACTCTTTTTACAAATAAGGTCACATTCATAGGTTCCCCAGTTAGGGCACAGACCTGTCTTTAGGAGGACACCCGTCATCCTATGAGGTCTAAATTCTGGATGGTGTTGGGGAGACCCCTGCAAAGGGCTTCCAAGGAGGGATGCTCAGGGGACACGGGGGCAGGGTGTGCTGGCTGCTGAGGCTGGAGGGTTCATATTAGAAAGCAGTTCGGGAAACCTGTTGCTCTCCTTCCCAGCCCACTCCCTACTGCCTTGGTCCTAGATTCATTCATCTTCCTTGGGCCCCCTCCTCATGCACTCCGCCACCGCCCCGTCTGCCCTGGAGACCCTCCCTTTTTGCCTGCCACACACAGGACGAGGTCCCAGGCTCCTCATCCCCAGCCTCTGCAGGGCCTGGCTGCCCCAGCCCTACTCTTTCTGGCCTTGCTCAAGCTTTGCCTTCGCTCTGGAGGCTGCCCCAGTCTCCCCAGCAGGGCTCCATCTGCAGTGCCCACTATTCCCTGCCAGGCTGCCCCTCTGCCCTTCCGTGTCTTCATCGCCTTCCCCTGGCACTGGGTCACCTGGGCACACATCCCATCTACACACTTCCTGGACCGGGTTGCAAACAGGTCCCTCCCAGACACTCACTCAGCAAATGTGTCCACTAAGGCATGCCTCACCCAGCCAAGCCAGCTGCATCCAAGGGGCAACAGGGATGGGAATGGGTCCAAGTGGGGCCATCACTTGGGTTTCCTGTTGGGAGAAGTGGGAAGGAGATGCGGAAGATTGGCCCCAGCTTACACGTCATGTCCCCACCTGTCCTGGAGGACTGGGTGTCCTCTCCTGGCTGAGGAGGCAAGAGAGTCAGCCTTCCTGAAGAGCTGGTTTAGGTAGGGATTCATCCTTCTGGTCCCTTATCAGGGCTGCAGGCATAACGTCACGGAGACCAGGACCCAAGGATGGGGAACCTCTGAGTTGGACAACACCCTAACAGGTTTCTAAGTGAGGGACTGGCTTCCACTTTAAAGATAACCACATTAAACAGCAGTTTTAAAACAAATAGAAAGTTACTTGATCTCTTAATCTGTAGTTCACTGTTAGTCACTCAGTTGTGTCTGACTCTTTTCGACCCCATGGACTGTAACCCGCCGGGCTCCTCTGTCTATGGGATTCTCCAGGCAAGAATACCGGAGTAGGTAGCCATTTTCTTCTCCAGGGGATCTTCCTGTTCCAGGCATCAAACCCAGGCCTCCTGCATGGCAGGCGGATTCTTTACCATCTGAGCCACCAGGGAAGTCCAAAAAGTATGTGGAAAGTGTTAGTCACTCAGTCATGTCCAATTCTATGGGACCCCATGGAATGTATAGCCCCTCTGTCCATGGAATTCTCCAGGAAGAAACACTGGGATACGGAGAAGGGAGTTCTTCCTGACCCAGGGGTTGAACTCAAGTCTCTTGCATTGCAGGCAGATTCTTCACCACCTGAGCTTACAAGCAGTAGTTCAACAGGTCAAGCATCCAGTAGCTTGAATTAGCATGGCCATCACCTCGCTGTCACAGAATGGCTGTTGAAGGTCCAGCCTTAGCATCCATATTCCAATCAAGAAGGCCAAAGGAAATGTCTGATTAGCACCTATATTAGAGAAGCCAAACTTTCCCAGAGCAGCCAGCAGACTTGCACCTGCACCTCCTCGGCTGGAACTCTGCTGCCCGCCCCCCAACAGTTTCACGGGAGACTGGGAAATTATTCACTTTAGAATCTGGGGACATTGCTGCCCCAAACCACATCAGGATTACAGAGAGATGGAAGAACCTAGTCGTCGGCTGGGTGCTGGGCAGACCCGGAGCCAGACGTTTCCAAACCCTGTCGCCTAGAACCCAGTGCTTGGGAGCCCCTGATGGGGACAAGATGAGCAGAGCATGCCCAGACCCTTCCCCAGCTTCATCTCGGGGGCTCCTCCTTTATCTGGGGCACAGCCTGAAGCCCTGCCCTTGAAGGGGCTCAGGAAAGGCCATGTTTGTCTCCTTGTGGGAGAAGCAGCGTCTCTTTGTTCTGCCCCCCCCTCCCCCCGCCGTGGCTCCCTGGCCCAAGAAGTCAGAGGCAAATCCGGGGAGCCTGGCCCCCGATCCACGGGAAAGGCTCCAGCTCCAAGCGCTCAGCGGGGAGCTGAGTGCGGGAGCAGGCCCTGGGCTGTGCGGCCTTGTGTCGGCCAGGCTCCCGGCTCCAGGCTGCGGGCCAGCTGCTCTGCCCTTGCGCTCTCGGGAGGTGCCAGCTGGCCTCTCCTGGGGGCGGGGAGCGGGGAAGCGCTCAGCTGGCCCGGGTGGTGGCCCCCTGGGGACCGCACAGCAGCACGCCGCCCGCAGCCCCCAGCCTCCGAGGAGCGGCCTCCAGCCTGCAGAACCAACCCACACGCTGACGCAGCTCCGGTTTTATTTTAGGCCCAGCCTCATGCTCAGCACAGTCCAACAGACCTGAACTTTAACAAAAAAAGAAGCATGACGGGCCCAGCCTCGCCCTGCATTTACAGCTGGCCCAGCCCCCCGGCTTCCGGCCACGTGGGGTCGGCTCAGCTTGAAGCCAGGCAGAGGTGGGGTGTGCAGGGGTCTCCTGGGCTGATGTCCTCCGGCAGCCGTGGGTGGCCTTCAGCCCTGGTGACCAGACCCATAGGTTTGATGGTCTGATGCTGAGGTCTGATGGTCTAGACCCGGGGGTGCTGGGCATGTCCTCAGGGCCCCGGAGGGGAGCATGAGTGTCTGTGGAGTCAGGCCCAGCACCCCGCTCACTCACACAGCCTCACCCTGGTCCGTGCTCCATTCCTGGGGTCCCTGGCCAGTATCCATGTCTTCCCCTGGCTCTCCAGGGCCCGGGGTCCCTGCCTGTTCTGCTCAGGCTTTTGAGCCCCCTGAGTGTTGGGCCGGGCTGCCCGCCCGGCTCTTCGTACAGGATTCGGAGACCTCTCTCATGCGTGCTGCGCAGTGGCCCAGGCTCCCGCCAGTCGACCGTCCTCCTAAGTTGTCCGTTCACGGTGTGTAACCTAGTGATCAACCTCACAGACATCAGCTGGTCCAGTGGATGGAGGGATGGGTGGATGGACAGACAGACAGGTCGATGGGAATTAGGGTGGGTGGATACGTGGGAAGATAGAACAGGAGGACAGGCTGGGTGGATAATGCATAGGTGGACAGACGGATGGAAGGATTGATGGACGGGTAACAGGAGGGAGGGAGCGTATTTGTAGGAACTGTATCGGACTCTGGGCTTCCCTGGCGGCTCAGCTGGTAAAGAATCCGCCTGCGATGCGGGACACCTGGGTTCAATCCCTGGGTTGGGAAGATCCCCTGGAGAAGGGAATGGCTACCCACTCCAGTATTCTGGCCTGGAGAATCCCATGGACTGCATTATATATTTATAGTCCATGGGGCTGCACAGAGTCAGGCACGACTGAGTGACTTTCACTTTCTCAGGGCTGTAGCATCACTTTCTCAGCTTTTGTCTGGTGGCCCTGGTCTTCCCTCCAGCGTCCGCTCTGCCGAATTCAGTGCTGGGGAGGGGTGGGGGTTGGGAGTGGGAGGGTGTGGGTTCCGCCGGCCCCTCTGCTCAGGGCCCTGGAGTCGCCCACCTGCAAGGCACCCACCCAGCTTCCTGACCCGTGCACAGTGGCCCAGCACCCCTCCCTGTAGGTGTGAAACCTGGTGGTCTCAGCCCCGTGGACTCCCGCACATGAACAGAGACAGTGACGGGACCTGCCTTCCGGGTGCAGCAAGGATTCCGGGGCTCCTGCCCCCCACCCCTAGGGACAGCGCCCGGCAAATGCTGGCCCTTCTTCCTTCTCAGAGAGGCAGAGCAGGAGTCCAGGCGGGGGGCCCAGCCACCCGGGGCTCCCGTGAGAGCCCGCGGGGGTCCCTGCGGCGGAGCAGCCCTCCCGCGGGACGAGCGCTGAAGCAGTGACACGCGGAGGAGCGCAGGTGAACCGTGAGCGATGCTGCCGAGAGAGGGCGCTCAGACCACCTCCTGTATGATTTCACGGGTGTGAGATGTTTCAGGATGAGCAAATCCATGGAGATGGGGAGCATATAAATTAGTGATCGCCAGGGCTTCCCTCGTCGCTCAGTCAGTAAAGAATCCTCCTGCAGTGCGGGAAACCCAGGTTCCATCCCTGGGTCGGGAAGATCCCCTGGAGAAGGAAATGGCAACCCAGTCTAGTATTCTTGCCCGGAGAATCCCATGGACAGAGGAGCCTGGCGGGCTACAGTCCACAGGGTCACGAAGAGTCAGACACGACTGAGCGACTAAACCAACCCCCCAGAGGCTGGGGGAGGGGAAGTGGGTCTGACAGCTCTTGGCTGGGGCTTTACTCTGGGGGCAGCGAGAACGTTCTGGAAGCAGCCGGAGGGGTGGGAGCACGGCACTGTGGGTGAACTAAATGCCACTAATTACGAAGGGGGACTTTTACTTTACGTGAATTTCGCCTGTTTTCTTTTAAATTTGATTTATTTACTTTTGGCTGCGCTGGGTCTCCGTTGCGCTGCGGGCTCTTCGGTTGCTGTCCTTGGTTGCCGCGCACGAGCTTCTCTTGCGGCGGCGTCCCTTACTGTGGAGCGCCGGCTCTAGAGCGCTGGGGCTCAGTAGCTGTGGGCACGGGCTGAGTGCTCCGAGGCACGTGGGATCTTCCGGGATCAGGGATTGAACCCATGTCCCCTGTACTGGCAGGCAGATCTTAACCTCTGGACCACCAGGGAAGCCCCTCAATTTTCCCTGAGGTCTGCATGCTCAAAAAACTCAGGGGAACACGGAGGGGCCGGGTGGCTGTTGCAGAGAATCCCAGGGGTGGGCAGGGGCGGGGGGCTGGACTCCCAGGGTCCCAGGCCTCACGTGAAGCCAGCAGGAGGCTTGAGCAGCCCCACGCGTCTGTTTCTTTGGCTCCCTCAGCTTCGGGGGAGACGTGAGCTATGGGAGACCAGGGTTCTTCCCTCAAGGTCTCCGCCAGGCAGCTCACCTGTGAACTCTGGTCTCCCGGCCACACTGAGCCACCAGCGGCCACCACCCCTCCCCCGAGAGGCATTTGGTGGCTCAGCCCTGGCTTTGGTGGCAAGAGAGACAAGCAGGTGGTAGGGGCTGTGATACAGGCCAGACACCACGCGATCTGGGGGCCAGGGACGCCCCCTCGTACCCCTGACGGAACCACCAGATCCGGGAGTGTTGAAAGCTCACTTTTTTTTTTTTTAAGCTCAAGAGGCATGTGCCGATTGCTCATGTCAAGTGCAGTTTCTTTCTTTTCTTCATCATCTCTTTCTCCGGTGAAAGGGCTTTGGCACAAAGAGTGTGTGCCCAGCACTGGAGTCCTCAGAGGGCTGGCCCTTTAATGAGGGGCCGGCCGGGCCAGACGATCCGGCCCGTGCTCACAGGGGCCTGGCGTCCGTTCTGCTCTGCTGCGCTTCTCGGGGAAGCACTTGGCCAAACGCTGTGTCATTCTACAGGGGGCCGTGGTGGCTCCAAGCACAGGTCGGCACGCAAAGCTGTGCCCGAGCCAGAGAATTCCCAGAGACCTTGTGAGGACGTGACTGAGCCAAGATCCTGGGGGCTGACCTGTGTCCTCCAGAAGGATGTGCAGTCCTGACCCCTCAGCCCCTCAGACGTGACTGAAAGAAAGAGGGTCTCTAAAGAAGTGATTATGCTGAAGCTAAAGCTCCAATCCTTTGGCCACCTGATGCAAAGAGCTGACTCATTGGAAAAGACCCTGATGCTGGGAGAGATTGGAGGTGGGAGGAGAAGGGGACGACAGAGGATGAGATGGTTGGATGGCATCATTGACTCAATGGACATGAGTTTGAGCGAACATCGGAGATGGTGATGGACAGGGAGGCCTGGCATGCTGCAGTCCATGGGGTCGCAAAGAGTCAGACACGCCTTAGTTACTGAACAACAAGGGTGTTTCCACCACTTGGCTGTTGTGAAAACGCTGCTGTGGACGTGGGTGTGCAGATGCCTGTCGCAGCCGCTCTTTTCCGTCTTCGGGGAACAGACCCAGGGTGGTAATCGCTGGGGCATATGGTCGCTCTGTGTTTCACGCTGTGTTTACTTGGCCACGCTGGGCCTTAACTGTGGCGTGCAGACTCTTAAGTTACAGCATGTGGGCCCTCGTTCCCTGACCAGGATCCAACCTGGGCCCCCTTCACGGAGAGCAGAGTCCTAGTCACTGGTCTGCCCGGGGAGTCCCACGCGTTTCACTTTTGAAAGCACCTTCAAAGAGCTTTCCACGGCAGCTGCCCATTATCCGTGCCCATCGAGCACTCACTGTTTAGCGTGGGAGGTGGACTGCACGGGCTGAGGGATTGTTAGGCTGGGCCTGCTTCCCTCGTAGGGGGACTCTTCCCCTCTTCGTGGGTGGGATCCTGCTTTAGAATCTGACTAGGACGGGGGTCCCTCGCCCTTGGAAAATGCACACAGGCCCCCATTGTTGTCCACGGCCTCAAAACAGGCTGGAAAAGGCACCCTTTGGGGGAGGGGGTCCCAGCAGGATGAGAGAGTGCAGGCTGGGCCAGGGCCCCACCCAGGGGGGCCCCTGGTGCAGTGCACAATCTGTGCGGTCGTCCAGGGGTGCCATGCCTGCCGACACCCAGAAGCGCGTTCCCGAGAGCAGCCCCCAGGTGGAAACGCGTGTTCAGCCAACACCAACACAGCCTCTCACCGCCAGGCAAGGCCTCCTCCCGCCCAAGTGCTGTGAGCTGTAGGGAGGAGGCCCAGGAGGGAAAGTGCTTGGAGCTCCGTGCCAGACTCTGCCCTGGGCGTGCAAGCTCAGGACCCGGAGCAGGGCAGCCCGGCTTCCAGGGCTGCAAGACGGAGATGAGACACCCAGGTGGACAGCAGGGCTGAGGAGCCTCTCGGGTCAGCTTGGCGCCAGCCAGCCAGTGAGCAAGAATGGACGAGTTGCTTTCAGCCCTGTGTGACATGTGACGTGTGACGTGCAGGCGGGGCTCCCCAGGGCCCCGCCTCTGCCAAGCTCTCACCCGGTCACACCACCCAAGTGTCCTGGCCCCGGCAGGGGGGACCAGCGTGAAGCACAGTGTCCACCACCCGTCCGGTGGGACCTCAGCCTCACGCTCATGCCCTCAGCTCTGCTCCATCCCGCGGGACCCTGGCCTGCCCCGGTCCCCACCCTCCCACTAAGTTAGGGGAAGGGTGTCCACTCATGGGAAATCAGCCATGGGTCACCCCATTGCCCGCCCTGGCCCAGGCTCAGGAGGCACTTGTATGCATTTCCTTGGTGCTCTGGGACCCTGTGAAGTCACCCACTGTCCGCCCGTTTTAGAGATGACACCATGCCCCAGAGGGCAGCTCCCAGGGACCAGTGGAGGGGCACAGAGCCGGGACCTGGCTCCCGGACCTCAGATCATGCCTTTCCCTTTAAAAATAAATACATATATAGATAGATAATTTTTTTTAACTGTGGCAAATGCATGTACCATGAAACTTAACGTCTTCACCACTTTTAAGTGCCCGGTTGAGTGGCGTTAGGTGCAGTCATTCGTATCATCACCCGGTCCATCCCCAGAACGCTCTGTCTCTGGGGACGGAAGCCCCGCCCCCACCAGCCGCTTGCCTCCTCCCCCCTCCTCAGCCCCGCCCCTGCCCCCCGCCCCGTGAATGTCGATCCTTCTGTGAGCAGGTCGCCCAGTGATGGTCTTCTGGCGCCTGGCTTCTTCACCCGAGCATAATACCCTCGAGGTTCGTCCACGTTGCAGCAGGTGTCAGAATTTCCTTCCTTTTTAAGGCTGAGGGACCACCCTTTCTGCCTTCATCCATCCATGGACACTTGGGCATTTTACGTGATTTAGCCGTTGGGAGTCACGACGCCACGAACGTTGGCACACGGGCGTCTGTGCAAGTCCCTGCACGTGCCCAGAAGAGGGGTTCCTGGGCTGTACGGCTATTCTGTGCGTTTTTGAGCAGCCTCCACCCTGCTCTCCACTACCCGACCCTGAGTCCCCACCAAGCTCTTTCCTTTCGGCATGCAGTCCGGCCTTGTTCCATGGACGCTTACCAGAGGCCAGGCGATGGACAAGACAGTGGCGGAACGGCAGGTGTGCTGGGCCCCCAGCGTGTCTCTCTAGCCCCGAACCTGATGTGTGCGTGAACTTAAGCCGCTCTGGTTACGCCGGGAGGTTACAGTGACAGAGACTGGGGCTTCAGCGTGTCCCTGAGGTTCCATCCGGGAGTCCGGTGCCCTCGGACGCTTGGCCCGGCCCTGGGGACAGCGTAGTGCAGCCACCACCCCGTGAGCCGGCAGAGGAATGACCGCTGGCCCAGGAGGCGGCTCGGCAGGACAGGTGGGCCGGCCCAGCCCAAGGGCTCGCCAGGTGTCTCCAGACTCCCTCTTCAGGGACCTCTTGCCTGAGTCACGGGCGGCGGGGACGCAGGAGGCCGTGAGGCTGGCACAGAGGCCCCTGCTACGATCAGCACCCCCGTGGGGGCTCCACCAGCAGCGCCCCTTCTTTCAAGCCCAAGTCAACCGTAATTACACGTGTCAGTGCCCTGGGCAACGCGCCTGAATGGCCTTTTGTAGCAACTGCCCTTCTGCGTTAAGGGCAAATTGATTCTTTTAAACACACCACTTACGTCAGCCACGTTAGGATTCCCCAACCTGAGTCAGGCCCACCTGAGTCCACACCCTCCCCGGGGCCCTCAGGGTCTGTGCCAGGCCAGGGGGGTCTCCCCCAGAGGAGCGGGCCTGAGTCACCAGAGTCTCAATTAGGCACCCTCTTTGGGAGGCTTAAGGCGAGGGGTCCTGGGAGGGTGGGGGAGCCCAGACGTAGGAGGGGCCAGAGCAGCGTCCTCACCCTGGGGCAGCTGAGGCCCTGAGGTGTCTGGCCTGCAGCCGAGGCCAGGCTGTTGGCACATCGCGGGGGTGAGGGGGTGAGCAGAGCTGCAGGGAGGGGCACACGGGGAAGGTGCCCCTGGACAGACAGAAGGGGGCAGGGGCAAGAGGTGGGACACTCGGGGTGAGATGGCTCAGGCCCCCACTGAGGTTGTTCTGGAAGCGGGGGTTCCCTCCTGCTTTATACGAGGGGAGGGACCCAGCCCCGCCCTCTCCCCACCCCCACCCTGTGAGAGGAGGTCCTCAAATTCAGGAGCCCAAGTGGCTCCTCGCCCCTGGGGTATCATCCTGTCTGTGTCCCATGAAGAAAGAGAGATTCCTCCTCCTCGTGCCCCAGGCCAGCACACACCACCTCCTGCCGAGGGCGCAGATGCCCGTTCCCCTGGAGTCATACGGGGACGGGGACCCTTCAGCCCAAGAGCTGGAGCTCAGGGGTCAAGGGGAGACGCCCTTCAGCCAGCTGCCCCCAGGCTGCGGAGATGGGCGGGGGCTCGGGCTCCATCCGAGGGGATGAAAGCAGAGCCTTCTGTCCCTCCCCGGGGGCCCTGTGTGCCTTTACCATCACCCCCAACCGCTTCGTTTCTCCCAAGGCCATTTTCTCTCGCTGTTGTCGTGGTGTGACCGATGCTTTGGACAGGAAGTGGGGAAACAGGGAGAAACGGCCTCCTCCCAGCCCGCCCCCGAGCTGCCGACCTGGGGCTCACGGAGCGGGAGGGCCGTGCTGGGTGCTGCCTTTGCCGTTAGCCCATCTGCTGTGCTGGCTCAGAACGAACCAAGGAGTCCGATGGAAGTGGTCCCTTCCCCCGACCACGTGAGTCTCGGCAAGCAGCGGCACCACTGGGGCCTCAGGCCCTTGAGGCCCACGAGCCAACAGGTGTTTCTCAAAAGAAGTCACATGCAGGGTGGGGCACCAGGCAGCTCCAGGGTCCCCAAGCTCTGTGTCTGCCGGACACTCCTCAGAGCATCCCCTTTGCTTAGATGCTCAGTGTCACTGGGCCCTGAATGGTGGCCGAGTGGCCTGCCCTGCAGCCTGGGACCTGCTGCGGACCCTCCACGCTCTCACCCTGGGCCCCACTTGGCCCCAGCCTCACAGAGGGCTTGGCGGGTGGGGAACACATGCTCCAGCGTGGCGCACGCTGCCTCCAGACTCCAAAAGGGCTGCCAGGCCTCCTGTATGTGCCTGTACTTTCACCTCAGCCCGTGCAGTGGAGCCCTGCCGCCTACTTGACCACCGAGCTTCCAGGGCCTCTCGGAGCGCTTTTGTGGGGTTCACCTCCCCACTTGTATTTGTGGATAAGGCATTGAAGTGCCTGCTGCTTCCAGCTTATGAGACACACTCCCCGCAATGTCATCTGCACAGGACCAGCGAGGTGCTGCCTGGAGAGCTGGGCTGGTCGGCTCTCTGCGGCCATGGTGGGCAGACTCAGACCCGGCATGGCCCTGAGGCCAGGCCGTGCAGGGGGCGATGCTGGGGGGCTGCTGGCCTACTGCCCACGGGGTTCAGTGGTGTAACCGCGCAGGTCCTCAGCACAGGGACACCCCGCTGGTGCCCACTCAGCGTGCTCTCACGTGAGGACCTGGAGTCGTCCTTCACCTGCTGTTGTGCAGGCCCCGCCCCCGCCTGCACAGGGAGCCGTGAGGCCCAGCGGGGGACACGCCCTCCACAGGCGCACACAGGTGCACACAGCCGCATGCCAGCACGAGCGGACACGGACACGTGTCCGCGACCCCACCATGCGCCTCGATGCTCAGCCAGGGCGGGAAGGAAGCCGCCGGCTCTAAGCCGGTGCTGGATGCTGGGCCCGCGGGCTCGCCGGGACAAGGAAGCCACCTGCTCCCAGCCCGGGGTCTCGCCTGCAGCATCTTTACAGGGCTACAGGGCTACAGGCCTGGAGCGGGCCCCCAGCAGAAGCCACTGACCATGGCAACCCAGGCTGCTGAGGGGGCGCTGGGGGGCCGGGGCACCCTCTCGTCTCCCAGAGTGGTCCCAGGAGGGAGTCTCAGGACGGGTAACGGAGAGTCACCCTGGGCGAGGGACGGTGCCTCTCTCCCTCCTGTCTCCTGGTCTGACTGCGGTACACCTGAGGGAATAGACGTGCTCCCGAGGGCCAAGGGGAGCTCAGGGCATCCTTGAAGTACCACAGCGGGAGTCTGGCCGGCCTGTGTCTGAGCCCAAGCGGGGCCCTGCCTGGAGCTGGGGGAGGGGCCCGGGTCTAGAGGGATCACCTTCTAATCAGGAGGAGACAAGACTGGGGTTTGAATAAACTGTGGTTGAAGACAAGTGAGGACGTGATCACGCCCCCAACTCCTGTATGGGCTCACATCCCCCACCAAGACCTGCAGGATGTGGCCTGCAGCGTCTCCCGAGGGGCGGGCAACAGCCCCACTCAGTCGGGGGTCTGCCCACTGGCGCCTTTTGAGTCATGTCCCACGTGCGTCTTCGCCACGGCAGGGTTTTCAGGGGCCTGACTGGGGAGGCCCGGCGGAGAGCCACATCTGCGCTGCCTTCTCCCGGGGCAGGGGGCAGCGGGCGGCGTAAACGTCGAAGGTGCGGGGCAAAAAGCCTGCAGCAGCAGTTTGGGGGCCTGGGGCCACGGGCACTCAGAGACCCGGAGAGCAGGGTCCTGGGCCGCGGCTGGAGAGCACGCTGAGACAGACGTGCCCCTCGGGGCCCCGCAGGCCGAGGCCCAGCAGCGCCCGGGTCCCCTGGAGAAACGGAGGAACCGGCGAGGGCCGGGGGGCCATCAGGGAGCCGAGAATCTCTGCACGCGGCCTGGCACCCCGGTCCTTGCCAGTTCCTGCATCTGGCTGGACCCTGGGTGCCCCCTGCCTCGTCTCCAGGGGACCCGGGCGCTGCACACGGCCCGGCACTGCCTCTGGGGGGCGCCTGGTCATGTGGGAGAGAGAGCATGCAAGAGACGGGTGACCAGAAGGTGGGAGTGGACACACAGGTGTACACGCACACGTACATACGTGTGCATACGCTCTCGTACACACGCATGTGGGGACGCACATAGATAGGCTCACACAGGTATGTGCTTGTTCTTTTTAACAGAAGGACAGTCCTCACACAGAAGTGTTGTGGGGTTTTTGTGTGTGTGTGTGTGCTGGCTAAAAAAGAACCACATTTATTTTACAAGGTAGTATTCTCTTAAAGTATTATACAGGAACGTTTTTAATTTAGTGTTTTCCTCGGGGTAGAGCACAGGAAGAGAAAGAAAAGACTTTTCTGAGGACGAATTGCTGTAGATTAGGTGATGAAATTGAGTGAATACTGCGCAATTAAGTCGGCATTTTGAAAACCAAAGTAATAAAAATGAACAGAACCACAAATGAAATGAACGGCATTACCGGGGAAATTATTTCAAGTATCAGTCTGTATACCACTGCACAATGGAAAGAAATCTTACGCTTTTCATTAATTTTATTGTTAGTAATGATACTGATGATGTTCCCCTGAAACTGTCTAATGATAGAGGTGATAGGTGATAGAGAAATGCCAGGTGATAGATAAATGTCCAGACGGATGGACAGATGGATGGATGGATGGATAGACAGACAGGGGGATGGATGGACAGGCAGGCAGACAGATACTTAGATAAGAGGGCAAGAAAATAAGTCATTACCTTGTTGTTCAGTCGCTAAGTTGTGTCCGACTCTTCGAGACCTCATGGACTGCAGCACACCAGGCTTCCCTGCCCTTCACTATCTCCCGGAGCTTGCTCAAACTCATGTCTTCGAGTTGTGATGCCATCCAACCATCTCATCCTCTGTCGCCCCCTTCTCCTCCCTCCTTCAGTCTCTCCCACCATCAGGGTCTTTTCCAGTGAGTCAGTTCTTCGGATCCAGTGGCCAAAGTGTTGGAGCTTCAGTCATTAGGAACCCAGATTTTTTTAGCAAAGATAAAGAGATACATATAAAATCAAAGAAGGAAAACCCGCTACTCTAAAGCTCAGCTGAAATGATCTATGAACTCACAAAGAGCCTTGAACGTGTGTCTTATCAAGATGCTTAGAGTCACATGGATCGGGCGCAGGGGTGACCTAGACGCTCCTCCTGAGCTCAGGTGGGACAGAGGTGCCTGAGAGGGAGAGAAGCCCAGAGCTTCCTGCGGGGGGCCAGAAAGGTGGGACGTGGGGAAACCAGAGGCCTCGGATACACAGCTCCCGATGGCCCGAGCTGGGACAATCTGAGCCACCACACAGAGCACTGCCGGGCCTTGATGACAGAAATAAACACCTGAGGACTACATAAACGGAAGCGACAAGTTCCCGGCAAAAGAATCCCTAAAGTGTATGTGGATGGTCTGGCCCTCAAAGAGCCACCCTTTGGGGATGGCTGTGCCCAGCGACCTCCTTCCAAAGAGGACAGTGTGGGCTGAAGAGAGAGGACAGCCTGGCGAGCTCCCCTCCTCCAGGTGTGCAGGGCAGCGGTGCCCGCAGCAGCCAGGCGCCCTGGGGGCTGGAGGAGGGGCACTTCCTCCCCCAGCCTGCTGCCCTCCTCGCTGGGGAGAAACCCCATAAACTCCTGACGGCTACTCAAAACCGTCCAGCTCAGCAAAAGCAAGGCAGGTCTGAGCTGTCACAGCCTGGAGGAGCCTAAACGCCACCTGTTGCCCTGGGTGGGACCCTGGGGCAGGAAAGGGACCCTGGGTAACAGTTAAGGAAATCTGAATTAAGTGTGGGCTTTAATTAGCAACAGTGTATTTGTGACAAAGGTACCATCTTTATGTAACATGTTTGTAACAGGGGAGATGGGGTCAGAGGCGAGGGATTCCCTGCTCTATCATCACAATTTTTCTCTAAATCTAAAA
Organism: Capra hircus; assembly: GCF_001704415.2. NCBI lineage: Eukaryota > Metazoa > Chordata > Mammalia > Artiodactyla > Bovidae > Capra > Capra hircus. Next base: position 48,643,437 of record NC_030836.1, on the reverse strand, counting down.
CCATTCTAAAATCAAAAGTGTGTTCAAACACAAAACATAGTAAGTGCAATGGGTTCAGATGTATTAAATACGGTTTTTTTTTAAACGTCCCTGAATTCATAATGACACTTTTAAAGAAGGGGTTGCTTTCTCTTTAAATTTTGACTGGAGTATAGTTGACCTACAGCGCTGTGTTAGTTTCAGGGGTACCGTGGAGTGGCTCAGTTATGCGAACACAGGCATCCATTCTTCTTTAGTTTCTTTTCCCATGTTGGTTATCACCGAATATTGAGTAGAGTTCTCAGTGCTAGACAGTAGGTCCTTGCAGAGAGAGAGAGAGAGAGTGTGTGTGTGTGTGTGTGTATCGCAAGCTTCTGATCTACTCCCCCCCCCCAACCCCATGTTTCCCTTTTGGTAACCGTGAGTTTGCTTTCGATATCCGTATGTCTGTTTCTGTTTTTGGAGACGATAACTGCATTTGTTTCATTTTTCTAATTAGATTGCACGTATGAGCACCATCATTTGGTGTTGGTCTTTCTCTGTCTGACCCACATAGTTCACTGAGGATGACAGTCTCTCGGTCCGTCCGTGTTGCTGCAGATGGCACTATTTTGTTCTTTTACGGCTGAGTGGTATTCCGTTGTGTTCACGCACCACAGCTTCTTCACCCATCCCCCTGTCAGTGGATACGCAGGCTGCTTCCACGTCCTGCTGCAGTGAGCTCCGGGTGAATATGTCTCTTTGGAGTATGGTTTTCTCCAGGTATCTCCCCTGGAGCGGGACTGCGGGACCAGGTGATCATTTTTAGTGTTTTAAGGACTCTTCATCCTGTTCTCCACAGAGGTGGTGCCAGTTTACATTCGAGAATGGGTGGCTTGGAGGAACAAGCTCATTACTCTGGAAACTGGCAAACAGAAAGGGAGAGTGAAGCGTGCATCTTGCCCTTCTTAAAGAAACTGTCCCTCAGGGCAGCCAAACAGTTGAGAAGGGAAGTTTCTCTTTACAGATTATTCCACACGGTAAATGGAGAAGGAGCACCCTAAGTAGAATATCACCATTTTACAGACCCCCGGGCAGTAACTGATCCAGGCAGTGACCGTCGGCGGCTGCTAGGAATGTTACTGACCAACTAACAGGCCGTGGATCAGGCTGACTGTGCGCAAACCCATCCATGAGTCTTAACATCCCAGAAAGCCTTGAGCCGACACTCGGGGGCTCCGATGGGGGCACACGGCCCCACCTGTGGCATCCGCCTGGCACAATGCAGACCTGAAGTGGGTCCCAGCCTCCAGCCCACAACGGATGGGCAAACAGAAGGCGGAGGCACGCGGTCAGCAAAACCAAGAGGGCGTGACGGCTTCCCTGCTTCAGCACGTGGACCGGGAGGGGATAAAGGAGGAACCGGGGAAGGCTGCGGAGTGAAAAAGACTTTGGAGTCACGCCAGTCGACGCAGCGGGTGGCTCGTGTTCTGCTCCTGGTCCAGTGAAGCGGCTGTCGTCGTGGGGACACTTACGAGATGGCTGGGAGGACCTCCAGCCGTGATGGGATCCTTCCAAGGATGAGGGCTGCCTTGTAGCTGTGATAGTGGTATTGTGGCTGTGCTTTTAGCGCGGGAGTTTGTCTTTTCACACAGAGCTGCCCGGACTGCTTTCCAGCAGGGTGAGAGGAGGCTGGGGCTTGCACCAGGAGGGCCCGTGAGGGGAGCGGGCGGCTTGGAGGCACTGGAACCGCCCGCCTGATTACGCTGCCACTGGCGGATGAGGCCCTGGTGATTCCGAAGAACAGTCTCTCTGCTCCTGGTTACTCGTAGGACAACATTCCGTAATAGAAAATGTAGAAATGAGCTTCCTTTTTAATTAATAGGCTATTTCTCTGAGCAGTTTTTTTTTAATTATTAGAGTATAGTTGATTTACCGGAGAAGGCGATGGCACCCCACTCCAGTGCTCTTGCCTGGAAAATCCTAAGGACGGAGGAGCCTGGAAGGCTGCAGTCCATGGGGTCGCGAAGAGTCGGACACGACTGAGTGACTTCACTTTGACTTTTCACTTTCATGCATTGGAGAAGGAAATGGCACCCCACTCCAGTGTTCTTGCCTGGAGAATCCCAGGGACGGGGGAGCCTGGTGGGCTGCCGTCTATGGGGTCTCACTGAGTTGGACACGACTGAAGCGCTTTAGCACCAGCAGCAGCATAGTTGATTTACAATGTTGTATTAGTTCCAGGTGTTCAACAGAATGAGTCAGCTATACATGTATCCACGCTTTTTAAGATTCTTTTCCCACATTGGCTATTACGGATGTTGAGTGGAGTTGCCTGTGCTGTACAGCAGGTCCTCACTAGTGGTCTGTCTAACGCATGGGCTTCCCTGCAGGCTCAGACAGTAAAGAATCCTCCTGCAGTGCGGGAGATCCCCTGCAGGAGGGCATGGCGACCCCGCCAGTATAGTAGTGGGTATTTGTCAATCACCATCTCCCAATGTGTCCCCCCCCTTCACCCCTGGCAGGTGTGTCCCTCCCCCCTTCACCCCTGGCAGGTGTGTCCCCCCCCTTCACCCCTGGCAAGCATGTTCGTTTTCTACATCTGTGACTCTACCTTTATTTTAAGTAGGTTTTGAATTTTTAGGGAGAAATAGAGCAAAAAAGTGCAGAGTTCCCTCATCCCCTGTCACTCCTCCTTACCTACCGGTTTCTGTATCTTTACCATCTTGCTCCGATGTGGTACAATTCGTTACAGTTGATGAACCAACACTGATACAATATTGATACGTGATTATTAACTAAAGTTTACATTAGGGCTCCCTCTTCCCCCCCCGTACTGTGTCTGGATTTGGACAGACGCCACCGTTGCAGTCCTGTACAGAGTAACTGTGTCACGGCTCTAAAAATCCCCCGTGCTCCGCCTGTTTGTCCCTCCCTGCTCCCAAGCGCTGGCAACCCCTGATCTTTTCATGGTCTTCATCGTTTGTGATGCCGTTGGCATCATACAGCATGTAGCCTTTACAGACCGGCTTCCTTTCCTCAGCGGGTGCACTGAAGGCTCCTCCGGGTCTCTCAGGGCTTGAGAGCCCGTTTCTTTTTATCTCTGGGTAGCTGTCCATTGTCAGGAGGTGCCAGTTTATTTATCCGCTCACCTACTGAAAGACTTCTTGGTGGTGTGTAAGTTTTGGCGTCTGTGAATAAAGCTGCTGTAAATGCCCACGTCCAGGGTCTTGTGTGGGCAGGAACTTCAGCTTATTTGGGTGACTGGTCACCAAGGAGCCTGACTGCTGGGTCATACGGTAATGATATGTTTGATTTTCTAAATCACCGCCGAACTGTCTACCGAATGGCTGTACCTTTTAGCACTTAGACCAGCAATGAGAGAGAGTTCCTGTTCCTTCACATCCTTGCCAGTATTTGGTGGTATCAGTGGACTTTGGCCATTCAAGCAGGTGTATACTGGTATCTCATGGTTGTTTCAATTTGCATTTCCCTAATGACGTATGATTGGAGAAGGAAATGGCAGCCCACTCCAGTGTTCTTGCCTGGAGAATCCCATGGACTGAGGAGCCTGGCAGGCTGCAGTCCGTGGGGTCGCAAGGAGTCGGACACAACTGAGCGACAGGCAGTGACATACGATATTGACCATCTGTGTATCTTCTGTGGAGAGGTGTCCGGATATTTTGCCTGGTTTTTATTTGGGTTCTCTAAGAGTTCCTTGTGTATTTGGACGCTGGTCCTTTATCTGACGTGTGTTTTGCAAAAATTCCCTCCCCGTTGGTGGTTTGCCTTCCTCTCTTCCCAGTGTGTTTTGCAGTTTTTCATTTTAATGAGATCTTGTTTATCAATTCTTCCTTTCACGGATAGCGCTTTCAGTGTCTTATCTAAGAAGTCGTTGCTAAGTTCAAGGTCGCCTAGATTTTCTTTTACGTTATTTTCCAGAAGTTTTATGATTTTTGTGTTTTACGTTTAGGTCTGTGACACTTTTGAGGTTAATTTTTGTGAAAGGTGTAAGGTAAGGTCTGTGTCTAGATTTTTTTTTTCTTTTTTTGCATGTGGGGGTCCCATTGTTCCAGCACCATTGTTGAAAAGACGATCTTTTGTCCACTGAATTGCCTTTGCGCCTTTGTCAAAGATCAGTTACTATATTTGTGTGGGTCTATTTCTGGGCTCTCTATTCTATTCCACGGATCTATTTGTCTGTTCTTTGACCAGTACTTGACTGGTGAAGTTTTATAGTAAGACTTGAAGTCAGGCAATGTCAGGCACCTGACTTTGTGCTTCTTCAGCACTGCATTAGCTATTTTGGGTCTTTTGCCTTTTCATGTAAAGTTTAGGATCAGTTTGTCAGGATTCACAAAGTAACTGGCCAGGATAGAAGTCAGGTCTTTGGCGGGGGGGTGGGGGTACCCTTAAATATGAGTTTCCTGTCAAGGAGCACCAGACGTTGGTGAAATGTGAAAGACGAAGCCCAAAACAAATACATTGTGAAGCGAAGAGAAAAAGGAAACAGATTCTGCAAGGAGAATAAGATCATGAAAAGACATTCTTAATATGATCAGTGGGATAAAAGATATTGCATCTTTTAAGAACAAAATGCTCTTTTATAAAGTAACAGAGAACAAAAGAGCTCTTGAAATTAAAAAATATAGCGGATATGAACATTTTGATAGATTGAAAAATAAATTGAAAAAGAATCTTCCAGAAAGAGAAAGACGTGGAAAGCTGGAAAGATAATTTAGAAGGTCCAGTGTGTGCTAAATAAAGGTACCTCAAAGAGAAAATGAAAGAAATGTTCGGGAAATAATTGAAGGAAACGTTCTAGAATGGAGGGGTGCGAGTTCCTGATGGAAAGGGATTTGTGAGTACCCAGTATGAGAGATGAAAACAGACTCCCACCAAGGCACATCAGTAAAGTCTGGAAAGCCTGGACCAAGAAAATATCTCCCAGGGTTCTCTATCTGGGTGTGGGGGGCAGTCTTTTTAAACGTTTTTGTCTGTTTCATCAGTTTGAGAAAAGGGTATTAAAGTTTCCTACTATGTTTGAAGAGCTGCCTGTTTCTTTAATTCTGTCAAATTGGGCTTCATTATGCTGAGCAGAGAGGGCAATGGCACCCACTCCAGTACTCTTGCCTGGAAAATCCCATGGACAGAGGAGCCTGGTAGGCTGCAGTCCATGGGGTCGCTAGGAGTCGGACATGACTGAGCAACTTCACTTTCACTTTTCACTTTCATGCATTGGAGAAGGCAATGGCAGCCCACTCCAGTGTTCTTGCCTGGAGAATCCCAGGGACAGGGGAGCCTGGTGGGCTGCCGTCTATGGGGTCGCGCAGAGTCAGACACGACTGACGTGACTCAGCAGCAGCAGCAGCACACTGAGGCTCTGTTACTAGGTGCATAAACGCTTATGCCTGTTACGTCCTCCTTGTGAATGACCCCTTGTATCATTAGGAACTGTCCGTCTTTATTTCTGGAAATGCTTTTTTCCTTACGTCTGTTTTTTTCCCAGCTTTGTTGATATATAAATTACAATACCATAAAATTTCAACCTCTTGAATTACACAGTCCAGTGGATTTTAGCATATTCAGAGTTGTGCAGCCATCATCGCCAGCCTAATTTGGGAACGCTGTGTCACTCCAAAGAGGACTCTCTTGCCCACTGAGGGGCGCATTCCTCCAGCCCATTTGGCTGCTGTGAATAATGCGGTTATGAACTTCTGTGTACAGGTACCTGTGTGATTGTGTTTTCAGTTCTCTTGGGCATATACAAGGCCTGGAGTTTCTGGATCGTATCATAAGCTCTATGTTTAACTTTTTGAGGAGTTGCCAAAACACTTTTCAAAGTGGATGAAGTCTACTTTGTGAGATAGTAACATAGCCACTCCATCTATGGGAATTGTTTTCCATTTATTTCCCTTCAATCTGTGTTGAGTGCGCCGACAGCATATTTGGGCCCTTCTTTTTCATAGTGTGTGTTTGTTTGTTTTTAAACAATGTCTGCTTTTTACCTGGAGTCTCATCACATTAATTTCTGATGCTGTTCTGCATAGGCATCCCGGCTTGCCTTCTGCTTCCCTTCAGCTCTCCTCTCTTCTCTGCTTCCCTTCAGCTCTCCTCTCTTCTCCCTTTCCCGCTTTATTTTGGACTATTTGACTACTTTTAAAACTCCGTTTTATCTGCTTTTAGCTCTCTCTTTCCACTGTCTTAAGTGGTGGCTCCAGGATGGCAGTGTACATCCTTAACTGTTTCCATCCGCTCAGAGTTCATGGTGCACACTTCACAGAAAGCATAAGAAACTTGACAACCTTATAGATGTATCTGCCTCGGGCCCACTGCAGCTGTCCCACGTACATTTACCCACATTAGAAAACCCACAGGACAGTATCATTTCTGCCGAAAACAGTCGTATCTGTTTAATCAGGGTAGAATCATCTTTCCTGTTTTGCCCGGCATTTATCATTTCTGGCATCTTCATGCCTTCTGAAGGTTCATCGTCCTTTTCCTCCAGCTTAGATAACTTCCCTAACCTTGTTTGTAGTGCAAGCCTGCTGGCAACAACTTCTCTGGCAATAACTTATCATTTATTTACAACGGTCTTTATTTTGCCTCCGTTCTTTGTATTTTCAAGTGGTTACAGAATTCTAGGTTGACAGTTATTTTTTTACAGGTTTAAAATGTTGTTCCAGGCTCTTCTTGTCTCTATAGTTTCCGATGTGAGGTCCACACAGTTCCTGTGTAAGCAATGTGCCCTCCTCTGCCTGCTTTAATAAGATTTCATGTTATCTTTAGCTTTTAGCAGATTGACTGTAATGTGCCTAGGCCTGACTTTTCTTTATATTTATCCTTTTTGGGAGTCACTGGGCTTCTTGAATCTGTATTAATGTCCTTCACCCAGTTGGGGAACTTTTAAGCCATCGTTTTTTCTCGTTCTCCCTCTCCTAGGACTTGTGACTTCTCCCCTTCTGGGCCTCTGATTCTCATCATCTTAGGCCTGCTGATGTTGTCCCACAAGTCCTTAACACTGTGTTCACTTTTGAAAATCTCCTCTCTCTTCATATTGGATAAACTCTATTTCTGTCTTGAAGTTCACTCTTTTCTCTGTCATATCCATGCTGCTGTTGAGCCCATCCAGTGTGTTTCTGCAGATTCCGTGGTGGCTCAGATGGTAAAGACACCTAGGGTGCCTGTTGTATCTGCAGAGACACACTGCGCTGGTGAACCTGTGGCTCCGCTGCACTGACCGCGTTTAAGGAATCCACAGCAGGCCGAGAAGTAGAGCAGAACGGGGCCAGGCAGTCGCAGGGGGCACGGGGTGTTGGGTGCTTCTTATTCCTCGATCACCTGGGCAGTGCTCAGAGTGGTCACAGGCTTCACCCTCCATGCCCAGTGCTCACACCAGGAGCTGTGGAGGAGGGGGTAGCAGGGGACAGAGCCCACCTGGGCGGCGTGTCGGTGCCGGGGGCGTGAGGGAGGGGGCCGGGCTGGAGCTGTGGAGCCCTGGTGATCAGGGGAGGTAGCTCAGGAGCAGCTCGGCCCCCCGCTGAGCCAGGCCCGCATTCCTCTCGGTGGTGGGCGGCCCCGGAGAGGTGGAGGGCGGTGGGCTCGGGAGAAGTGGAGAGCGGTAGGCTCGGGAGAGGTGGAGGGCGGGGGGCTCAGGCCTTACCGGCCCACCGGACGTCGTTGGGGTCCTGTGTGCCTTCGTGCCATGAACGCTATCCCAGTAGGGATGGATGGGGGTCAGAGGGCACGAACAGTCTGTGACAGCACCAGGAGCTCCCGGCCGAGGGGGCTCTGATGGACGGCGCCTCGGCCGAGGTGGTCCTGGTGACCCTCGGGTCAGGGTCCCAGGAGCGGCTGTCCCTCCGAGTAACAGAGTGAGCCATCAGCCTTAGCGCCTCCCCAGCCAAGCTTCCTGTTTTTTCTGGCCTCTGGACCAGAGAGGAGGAAGGAGGGAATGGGGGTGTCCGGGCGAGGGACGAGGCAGCCAAGTGTCGCGTTCCCTCCTAACCATGCAGTTGGAAGGCCTGCCACGCAGGGAGCCTGTGCTGGCCTTCAGCGCAAAGCGGGCCGCCCAGCAGCTGCTCCTGGGGCTGCCCGGGTGGACGCCTCCAAGGCTCAGGCCACCCAGGAGGTAGTCCTGTCCCCCAGCAGCTGCGGGGACATTCACTCCCGGGAAGCAGCCCTGGCTGGCGCCCGGCTGGAGGCCCGGCCTCAGCCTCCTGGTTTCTCCAAGGACCTCTTTTGCTCCCACGGGGCCCACCCGCGTGCGACCCCTCCGCCGGGTGCCGTGCTCCCCTGTGCTCACCGCCCGCCTCCTCTCCCCACAGGTGAACAATGAGAACGTCGTCAAGGTCGGCCACCGGCAGGTCGTGACCATGATCCGCCAGGGAGGGAACCACCTGGTCCTCAAGGTGGTCACGGTGACCAGGAGTCTGGACCCGGATGACACCGCCCGGAAGAAAGGTGCCCGCCCCCGCCCCTGCCCCCAGCCTGCCCAAGGGACGCGAGGAGCGGGGCGGGGGGCCGTCTCCCTGCCTCCTGCCTCATGGGCCCCATCGCTCGCCCTCCGTGGGGCTCCCAGTCCCCCACTGAGAGCAGGAAACCAGTAGGAAAGATGCTTAGGAGGTCAGGGCCGCCCCGGCCTCAGGCCCGGCTGTGCTCAGCAGACGGGGGCCTGGGGCTCCCACTCCAGACACTTGCATCGGCCACTGCAGCAGCTCACAGCCTGGGCCCGGGGAAGGCAGAGGTCCGAGGGCCCACCCCGCCTCCCCAAGAGCAGCCACAGCTGGGGGACACCAGGCCTGAGTGAGGTCTACAGAGGGCGGCCAGGAGCAGGCCAGACGCACCCCCTTAGGAGGCTGGAGGCACGTGTGAGAACTTCCAGCACTTTCTGTGACTACCGCCGGCTCCTCTCCCCGGGGCGAGGCCCGTCTGAGCTGTCCCAGCAGGTCAGGGCCCTCCTGACCCTTCAGGAAGGGCGAGCGAGGGCAGCATCCCGGGGCCAGGCTCTCACCTCCATCTCTCCTGCCCGCCCCCCCCCCAGCTCCTCCGCCTCCAAAGCGAGCTCCGACCACGGCCCTCACCCTGCGCTCCAAGTCCATGACCTCGGAGCTGGAGGAGCTCGGTAAGTGCCGGCTCCAGCCTACCCTGGCGCAGCGCCCAGCGTGCCCACGGGCTGGCCTCGCAGAGCCCCAGCCTGTGCATGGTCCCCCCGCTTGCCCGCTTGCCCCTCTCCCGGCCCCAGCGCCCGGGAGGATGTCAGGAAGCCTCCCTGAGTGCGGTCTCCCGCGCTGGCCCCCTGCGTCTTTCCTGGGCTCGGGGGAGCTTCGCCATTGGGCCTCCTCTCTCTTGGTTCGTCTAACATTGTTTTGTTTTGAATTTTTGGGCCTCTCACTAGTGGATAAAGGTAAGCAGACCTCTGCAGTCTAGGGTGCCCGCGAGATCTTTCCTCTCACGCGTGGCTCGATCCAGAAGGCCGTGGCCCCAGGGGCGGGTGCAGACAGCAGTGGGCTGGCGAGCTGCAGGCCAGGGGACAGGGCTTGCTGGGGCCTTCTCAAGAGGACCAGAAGGGACAGAGGGCTGTGTCTGCTGGGCCCCAGGGCATGGCCTGGGGAGGGCGCACAGAGCCACAAGGGCCCTGGGCCTAGCGGTTGTGTGGCTCATGACGAGGGTGGCACCCGGTGCTGGCGAGCTACCATCCTGGAGGGTCAGGGATCCCCCTCGGGTCAGGGACCATGGCTCATGGACACGTCCCCGAGGAGGCTGCTCTGACCACGCAGGAGCAGCCAGGGGCTGAAAGCTCACTTGGCTGAGAGGGCTTGGCGGGCAGGGAAGAAGGGTAGCATCTGTGACTTGGCACAGGGCAGGTTCCAGGAGCACTAAACCAGCCCTGAGCCCGGGAGCCCACCCCCGCAGGCCCAGCCGTCCACGGGGTGAGGTCTGAGCACCCTCGCTGGTCTGGGAGTCTCCGGGGGCTCTGACCGGGCCCCAGCCTTAAGGGGGAGACACTTGGGCCCTTTCATCCAGAAGAAGGACACAGCGGCCTCTCCCCCTTTGCGGCTCCTCTGTCAGGGCCTCCTGGGGCCCAGGCCGGCCCCGCTGAGCACCCCTTGCCCATCGCCGCATCCTGGGGTTAGACCTGCAGCTGGGTTGAAGGCCTAGGTGTTCTAGAAACCAACAGCCCTGCCGTGGGGCCTCCCAGCCCCGCCAGAGCCCCCTTCCTCCAGCCCCTTCTGGACCACACCTTGTCTGTCCAAACAAGACTCTCCAGAAACTACCCCCTGCACCCCAGGCCTGGCCTACCCCCCCTAGAGGGACAGCAGTGTCACTGTCCACGTGAGCTTCCCTAAAGCCGGGTGGCGTTTGCCACGAGGGCTCCCCCAGGAGGACCCACAGGCAGGTCGCCTCTCAGGGGGCTCCAGCTGCGTCAGCCCAGGGCTGAGGGTCCTTCCTGAGAGCGGTCAGCATCTGACACCCACTGCAGCAGGGTGGGCAGGAGCTGTGAGAGGAGACCCCCTTGACCTCTGCAGACAGGGCAGGCCCCCAGGTCCCAGGAGAGTGGACCGCGCCCCCTCACCCGCCTGCATCTGCCTCGGACCACAGGCCCCCATGGTGGGGTGGGCGGTCGTCAGGCCCTCAGCGAGGGAGCCCGACCTGGGCCCCGGGAATCGCTGCCCCCACCCCCGCCACCCTGGGACTCACACTCCCCTTTCTGTTTGCAAGCCTCCGTCCGGAAGAAGAAGGGTAAGGGGCGAGCCCCACCGCCACCCTGTGGCCCTCACTCGACGTCCAGAGTGTGTCGAGACCTGTACTGCCTGTACTGTCTTGTCCCTGCTCGGGGTGCTCCGGGGGAGGCCCAGCCCGGGACGCGTCCCGTCTCAGTGTGACGTCTGCCCCGCCTCTCCCCGTCTGTGGTCGCCCAGCGTGTCTGCGTCTCCCCGAGTCGTGTCCATGTCATCCACGTGTCCCCCGTCGTCCAGCGGGGCCTGCCTGGGTCGGGACTGGGAGGCCTTCCTGCGGGCTGGTGGTCCGGGTGCGGGCTAGCAGGGTCCCTGGCAAGTGGATCGCTGACTGCCCTTTGCCGTGGGCAGGGACCGCTGCCCCTTAACGCCCAGAAAACGCCTGCTTTCCAGGGAGCTCACTCTCCATGGGCAGGAAGGCTACCCTGGAACTGGAGGGGAGGGGCACTGCCAGGCCACACCGATCCCTGCCCCCGGCTGGCAGTGGTGCAGAGGACCCAGCCTCCGCTCTGTGAGCAGCCCCTCCTGCCCTCAGCAGCCAGGCCCCCGTGGACGTGCCCCTCGCCATCAGTCCCCACGGGCGGGGTGTTTCTCACCTGGTCGCTGGAGACTTGCCAGTGCAAAGGAAGGAAGGGACCCTCTCGCAGGCCCGGACACTGCCACCAAGACACAACACCAAGACGGTGGGGGTGGGGGGTGGTCCTTGGAGTCCGGAGGGACCGCATCTGGGGTCTCGGGTCAGGGAGCACCAGGATGCACCTCCCTCACCCACAGTCTCCCAAGGCAGGCAGACCCCGACAGCCTCTCTCTGCAGCAGTCCTGGGCCTCCACCCCACCCCCCACCCCCTGCTCGGAGACTCCCAGTGGGCTTTCCAGGCTCGATCACCCTCTTGACCGTGGGGCAGATGCTCAGGGCACAGGAAGTTCCCTGGGCTCACCTTACCCTCTGAACCCGCTTCGGTCCAAGGCCAAGGCCAGCTAGCGTGAACTGCTGTTTCTGCCCACTGCGCCTTCCAGAAGAGGCCCCGCACATGGGCTGCAGGAGCCCCGTGGCCATCATCGGGCTGGCAGGGAAGGCTGCTGCCAGGAGGAGCAGCTCAGACTCGGGCTGGCCCAGACTGGGGGGCACGTGCGGCCTGGCCCCGCCCACCCCAGGGCCTCCAGTGGCCAAACACCCTGGACTTCAACAAGAGGACAAGTATAGACACGTGGCCCGCGTGGCCCGCCTGGGCCGGGGCAGAGTCACACAGAGGCAGGCAGGACTCCTGGAGAGGGGCCCACCTTCCTTTGCACAGTGGAGAAAGTTGAAAGTGAATTTGAATTTGATCTTGATGCCCCACTTAGTCACCGAGGAATCTCCTGAGGACCTGCTCCGTCCCCAGAGGTTGTCTGCGTGGCCGCTGTGGGGGGAGCCAGGACCACCGTGAGGACCACACTGGGCCGGGGCAGCTCCAAGCAGAAGCCGGGCCAGAGGGGAGGGAGCAGCTTCACCGCTGCCTCTGGGCCTGTGGGGGCCAGGGTGCCCCGCCCCACCCCGGCACTCCCGCACTGCCTCCCCTGGGAAGATTAAAGAGATGGGCGGCTGGCCGACAGCTGCCGCTTCCCCAGGAGCGGCTGGTCTGTGCCATCTGGTGCTGTCAGTGCTTAGCTTCCTCGGGAACCGTGTTGTGGAGGAGACCCTGTGGGTGCCTTCTCACCCGAGACATGGAGAGGCTGGCAGCCCCCAGGGGGCCAGCAGGACCCCCTGTTCAAGGTCACAAGGAGGGACAGGCTTCCAGGATGTCCCCAAGAGTAGGATGCATTTCGTGAAGCGACCGCCCGGATCGCCGTAGGATCTAAGAGTCTGAATCTCAGCCATACCAGGCGTTTCCGGAGCAGTGGGGGTCGCTCTCCCGATGGTTCTGAGGAGTGGGGGTGCTGGATCCAGCCCAGAACGTGGCCCTGGTCAGATGGGGGTCCAAGGATGGGGGTGGTCTGCGGAGGGTGGGCACCCCGTTTCCCCCGGGGGAGACTCGGCCTCCGGTGCACAGTGTCAGCCTGGCCTCAGCGTCCCCTCCTTGCCCCAACTTGGGGGGGTCATTCCATCCCTCGATTCGACGCCTCCCTCCTGCAGACCACACCAGTGACGTCTGCTGAACAACCTGGGGCTTCCCCAGCAGGAGAGCTCGGGCACGCGGGCGACTCGGCCTGCGCAAGGGGCAGTGCTTGTGCCTGGGGGAGGAGTACCCCACTCATGCTCTGGTCCCCAAGAGAGACGGGGCTGCCTGCGGCCTGTCCCCCCATGCTTAACATCCACCCCCCACCCAGGAAGTGTGCAGCCTGTGGACGGTGGGCACCACGCCATATGTTTGCTTAGAAAATTAAAATACAGGGTCACTTCCAGGGTGTTTCCATCAGCTTATTCCTAGGTTGTTTCTGAAGACTTGACATTTTTCCAGCCTTGTCGTCAGGGTGGCCTTCAGCCTCGGAGTGCTTCACTGTAAGGCCTCAGGGCTGGACTCACTAATCTCAGCACCGACAGAGACCCAATCCCAGGCTTGTGCAAACGAAGCAGAATAATCCTCGTGAGCCTAGAAGCAGGAACAAAAACCTGGTCTCGCAGCGTTCCTGAAAAGCCTTCGTGTGCCAGTGAAAAAGCCCTGCGCTGCGGGGGCCGCGCCGGCTTGAGACGAGGCCTGCCCTCTGCATCTGAACTGAAGAAACCGCACTAACCCACCCCCACTGAGAAACAATGACAGCCCCCAACACAACCCCCGCAGAACAAGATGCTCTCGTGTGTCCCGGCTCCAAAGAATGCGTAGGGCACATGGAGGCCAGAGGGCAAAGGTTTACACAAAGGCCGGGACTGTCCACTTCAGGGATACACCTCCAAACACACCCCCAAACCACCCTTCCGGAGGTGGTGTGGTGAGCACGATGCTGACTTCTCAGTCAGCCTGATCAGGCAGGCAGTTCCGATGGCAAGCCCGGATTTCCTCTCTCGGCCACGGCTTGGCAAGCTCCGCCCCCCGGTCCTGGAGTTCCAGCAGCACGAAAGGCGTCCACTCCTCAGCTATTCGGTCGGCAGGATCGGGACAGTCCGGGCCTTGTTAAGATGATAAGCGGCATGAAGGCGCCCCGAAGTCCCACCAGGGTCGCCTTTGCCTCCCCTGCTCACACCCACCGTTGAGGGCTTTTGGGAGTGCCTGCCACACGCCTGGGACCCCAAGACCACAGCGTCCTCCGGCTTGGTCCAGGCCTGTGAGGATCCTGGCTCGCGTGCCAGCCTGCTCAGTGGGATGGACCAGCCCTGTGAGCTGGACAAACCTCAGACATGGATTTGCGGGGTCCTGCTAGGGACAGGAGGTCTCAAAGACCCAGCTGTGTAACTCTGACTACGTCAGGAGCTCCGTCCTGCTCTGGAGCCCCCATGGGAGGCCCTGCAGGCTGCAGCCACTTGGCCTTGCCCTAATGGGGGCATCCCCTCCCCTGGGGGAAGGGCAGCGTGCCTGAGCTGCATGGGCTGAAGCTGAGGCTGGGCCCAAGGAGATGGCCAGACCCGTGGACAGATGTGCCCGCACGGGAGCCAGCCCTGACCCCGCCATCCCTGGAGAAAGAGCTGCACCCCAGCAGAAACAAGGCCGGCAGCCAGTGTGAGGGGCCTGGATTCTGGGGACGGGCCAGGGGGACCTGCGGTCATCACAGGCCTGCCAAGGGGGTCCCCTGAGGACCCCGCGTCCTGCAGCCAGAGGGGCAGGAGGTGGGGGAGTGCAGCGCAGCAACAGTGAGAGCCCCACCCGGAGAGAACCCCGGCCCAGGCCCGAGGGCGCCAGCTTCGCGGAGGAGGTGCACCCCTGGGACAGGCGTGGGCGCAGGGCCTCACGAGGCAAGAGGGTTCCCAGCCCCAGGAACGCGGGCGGGCAAGAGCACGGTGACCGCGGCTGGGGGTTCCCCACCGGACACGGGTGTTTCCGACCGACTCCCAAAGGACGGACACTTACTGTGTCCCTCACAGCCATGGGGGAAAGGCTGGGAGAGCTGCAGGTCCCAGGGCAAGATCAGTGGGGTCCCCCCATGCTGCCGCTGCCTGAACCCCTCTGCCTTTGCGGGCCAGGTGCGCTGGCACTGTGAGGCCCTGGCCCTGGTCCAGGATGTGGTCCCAAGAAGCCAGCATCCTGCCTATTGGCGGTGGGCTGGCCCCTGCGGGCCCCTCTTATTGGGGTCTGGGGCAACTCTTCCAGGGGCCGAGCTCCTCCTGGACGGCCTCTGCTAAAGGCAGGTGCAGCAGCAGCTTAAACCGGGCACCAGGGTGCCAGTCCTGTGACTCTCAACGCTGCCCTCGCAGCTTGGAGTCTGCCAAGACCCCAGAAGCCTGGGCCTTTCTGATGGCACGAGCTTCGTGGGGCGTCACAGGACCCCAGAAGGGGCTGGGGTTCAGCTCAGAGAAGACCTCAGGCCATAGACAGAACGCTCTGGGGCTGCGAGGAGAGTGCGGTACCTCACGGGGTCCCACCAGGCCCTCCTCACACTGGCTTCCCACTCCCCAGGGGCGCCTCCCATCTCAGCAAACCAGGGTCCCCTTCCAGACGCTGGTGCCTGAGTGCAGTTGCCAGGTCCCCCCCCCCAAAAAAAGTTTAAATTTACATTTTCAAATAATTTCTTAAGCTGTAAGCATCACTAATAACTGATCTTCAACTTGCTTATTCACAAGCCACTGAGAAGGTCCACCTTCTGGGGGGAGGGGGACCCCACACACACTCAACAAAGCTCAGACTTCCACTGGCTCCTGAGTTGGGGAGCTATCTTCACTCCCCAGCCCCACCCCTGCCTACACCCACACTGCCCAGTCGCCTCCATCCTTGGGTGCTGGGTCCTGAGACCCTAGCAACTGCATTTAGAGAGGAGCCGCACCTCTGAGCTCTTAGAAATTCACAACGTTGACCTAGCTCCCACCTCCCGAATGAACAGCGCGAGTGTGAACAAAGCAATACCTTCAAGTCCCAGGGCCTTGAGGGCTGCGTTGCTGTTGGGAGGGGCTCCTCTCCCTCCGGTCCACATGCGGGGCGGGGTGCCGGGTTCTGTCGGTATCCATGCTTGTGGCTGAGGCATGCGTGCTCCATACCACTTGCACGAGAAAAGCTTTCTTCAAACGCAAAAGGCACGTGGGTACTTTGCTAACAGCCCCCTGCCCCATTGTGTTTTGGGGCCTCAGTCACTGATGCCCATCCTGACGGTCCTGTTCCTGTTGCAGATAAACCCGAGGAGATCGTCCCAGCCCCCAAGCCATCCCGGGCGGCCGAGAGCGTGGCGCTGGAGTCCAGGGTAGCCACCATCAAGCAGCGGCCCACCAGCCGGTGCTTCCCCTCCGTCTCGGACATGAACGTGAGTGGCCGGGCCGGGGAGGGGCAGCAGCTGGGTGCGGGCAGACCGCGCAGTGCCGGGTCACCCACCCCGGCCTCCACACCGGGAGCCCTGATCTGAGCGCACCAGGCGGGCACCCCAGTCCAGGGCAGACCGGCCGCAGAGGACTGCACTCACCGTGGACTCGCTCCCTTGGCACTGAGGGTCCTCCCACGGGACACCTGGAGCAAAGCAAGCCTCCAGGTGGAAGAAGCCCAACCGCACCCTCGTGGCAAGCTGAGTCCTAGCACACACCGGGGACCCTGCCTCTCCGAGGTCTCAGGCCCCCACGGGTCCCAGGGCCCGAGTCCTGCCTGGGCCGCGGCAGAGACCACAGGCCGCCAGCTGAGCCCAGCAGGCTGCCCCTCTCAGGCCCCAGACACCGCCGTCTGCACCCCCAGCTTCGAGCCTGTGGCCAGAGCTGGGCACTGTCCGTGACATTTCAGTGTTTTCTCTGACTCCGCTTCAGACTGACTCACGCTGTTTAACCTTGCCTTAATAATGCCGAACCGGCACACCTCAGATGGCAAAGAGTCTGCCTGTGATGCTGGAGACCTGGGTTCGATCCCTGGGTTGGGAAAATTCCCTGGAGGAGGGCATGGCAACCCTCTCCAGTATTCTTGCCTGGAGAATCCCATGGACAGCGGAGCCTGGCAGGCGACAGTCCATGGGGTCGCAGACAGTCGGACACGACTGAGCGACTAACACTTGCGCTTTCTGTCACCTTTCTTAATAACACCCATGAGCGTCGTTAATTTGATGTGCTGGTTTTCTGTGATATACGTTAAGGGTAACAGGGTGTTCACGCTGCCCCCCATCTCAGGCACTCCCGGGGCGACTACCCTTCATGGTAGCCCCACACCCACCCTGTCCCAGAGACTCCAAGCCCAGCACCCAGCAACAGAGCAGGGCTGGCAGGGTGGAGGCCCAGAGCCTGGTGAGGCAGGGTCTCAGAGGAGCAGACCCCTTAAAGCTCGCGCCCAGGTGTCCTTTGGGCTCTAACCATCTGTGCCCTGAGTCACCCTCCAATGCCTCCAGGTGGGGGCTGGCCAGCAACCTCGGCTTTGCAGTCCAGAAGTGGCAGGCGGGGTGGGGGCTGGCCAGGGGATCAGCTCCCAGCACAAAGGAAGGGCGTGCCGGGCTCCTCCCGGGCCGGGGGAGAAGGCCTACGAGGGTCCCACACGCTCGATCGCTCTGCACTGCACTCGGCAGGCCCTCCACCGCGGCTGCTGCCATCTGCTGCCCTTGGAGGTGGACGTGGCCGGGGTCCGATGCCCACCGCCCAGCACCGGATGCTCTTTCCTGCAGGACACGCGTCTTGGCCCTGCTCTTGCTCAGTCGACGTCAGGCAGACCTTGGCTCCACCGGGCAGGGCCCACCAGGGTTCTGAGGGCAAGGGGGGCCTCCTTCTGGGTCCTGGACGCGCGGGTGCTCCCAGGACAGCTGGGGGAGGCCAGGTGGCAGGGCCCCAAGGCCAGCACTCCGTGTCTGCCAGCCACGGACTGGGCTGGTCAGCCACGCCTCATTCGGCTTTCTGGTTTGCAGTCCGTGTACGAACGCCAGGGCATCGCCGTGATGACGCCCACCGTCCCCGGGAGCCCGAAGGGCCCGTTCCTGGGCCTCCCTCGAGGTACGATGCGGAGGCAGAAGTCAATAGGTAAGCAGCACGGCCACGCCCACAGCGGTGGGGCCCTCGGCGACCCCACGCCTGCCCACTGGAGGGCAGGCCCCGAGTCTCACCCCGGGAGCCCCTGACCCTCTGAAACTTCCCTACCCTCTGGAGTCCAAATCCAAGATGACTTGCGACCTCACAAGCCAAGTGTCCATGATGATAGCAGCAGGGGGAGGGTCCACAGTCCAGACGGGGCATGGCGGTAGGCAGGCGAGGTTCTGGGATCCCCTCACCCCTACCCCACGTGGTAAGTGACCGGCAGGGTGGACCCACACCCCCGGGAACGGCCACGGCCGCGTTCTGGGGTGCACTCAATGGACACACTGCTTGGGGTGGCCGGGCCGGTTTCTCGCTCCCTGGGGGACAGTACTGCGGGGGGAGGGGACTGATGCCATCTCGTTGACATCACGATTCCTACCGACTCGGTTCCGAGCGAGGTCAACTCAACCCCCTAAACCCAGCCCCTGTGTGTGACAGTCCAGCTGTGCCTCTGCCGTGTGAATTCCCAGAGGCCCTCCAGCCACCTGCGGACACGGGGCATGTCCAGCACTGGGGGCTGCAGCCAGCGGCGCTGTGGCTAGTTTGAGGGGGGCCGCAGCAGGCAGGACCTGAGTGATGAGGGACGGCGGAGGTGGCGTCTGCGGGTCCTCAGAGCCCCCCCGCCCCGAGGAGCTCAGGGCCCCGCAGGACGGCGTGCACGCCACCTCCTGCCCTGGCTCTCGAACTGGTCAATAACAATCGATTTCCTCCTGTCAGACAGCAGAATCTTTCTATCAGGTGAGTGAGCCTTACCGTTTGGAGTCTGTAGCGTGAATGTAACGGTTCCCTCCATAAGGCGTATTCGTAAATCACTCCTTGGGAGGCACACGGGGCGACGGGCCACGTCCTGCCCGCCAGGATGCCCTCCCAAGAGCCGTGTGAGATTTGGAATACCCTTATTGAGCAGAAGTTTCCTTTGGGATAAGCTACCGGAGTCTGTCCTGGGAGCTTCTTGAAGTTCTCCATTCCATTACCGCTTTGAAAATCCTGCATGGCCCCCCATCAGGATCCGCGTACCCATCTCTCCACATCCGTGTTCCGCTTCCCGGGTCCAGAGTGCATCCTGGTGATGCTTTTTATATATTGAACTGTCAGAAAGCACGTGGGATCCCGCCTCTAAAGGGTGCACTGGAGCTCTGGGCCCCAACATGGCTGTCCCCCCCACGGGTCCCCAGGACCCTCTCACCCAGCCCCACAGGCTTCATTCGGCCCAGTCGTGAGTGGGGACCTCATGATGGACCCCGAGTCATGCAGTCGGACCGTGATGAGTGGGAACCATGGTGAACCGCCAGGCCCATCAGCCCAGCCCAGAGGGTCTCAGGACCCAGAGGGGCTGTGTTCACTCGGGATGCTACTCCTGGGTCCTGGTTACAGGCTCAGGGCTGACCAGCCATCCTCCTCGGGGCCCAGGAGCTCCAGGACCCTTGGGGGTGCTCAGATAAGTCAGGCAACAAAATGGGCCCCTGTCGAGTGGACGAGGCCACCCCAGGGATCACGGCCCCTTCCGCCTCCCTCAGCCGGTGAAGCAGCTGGTGCGCCCTTTGCTCTCGCTTCCAATGGGCAGCTTCACAGCCTCAGTCCCAGACCCTAGAGCGCCTCCCCGGGCACCCTGGCCAGGTCTGAGGAATAGAAGCCCCCTGATCCCAGCTGCCCCGTCCCACCGCCCCCCACCACACACACACACACACACACAGACACAGACACCAGACCACACACACACACAGACACACACACAACACACACACACAGACACACAACACACAGACACACACACACACAGACACACACACACACACACACACAGACACACACACACACACACACACACACACCACACACACAGACACACACACACACAGACACACACACACACACACAGACACACACACACACAGACACACAGACACACACACACACAGACACACACACACACACACACAGACACACACACACACAGACACACACACACACACACACACAGACACACACACACACACAGACACACACACAGACACACACACACACACAGACACACACACACACACACACACAGACACACACACGACACAGACACACACACACGACACAGACACAGACACACACACACACAGACACACACACACACACACAGACACACACACACAGACACACACACAGACACACCACACACAGACACACACACACACAGACACACACACAGACACACACACAGACACACACACACACAGACACACACACACACACAGACACACACACACACACAGACACACACACACACAGACACACACACACACAGACACACACACAGACACACACAGCACACACACACAGACACACACACAGACACACACACACAGACACACACACACAGACACACACACACACACACACACACAGACACACACACAGACACACACACAGACACACACACACACACACAGACACACACACACACAGACACACACACAGACACACACACACAGACACACAGACACACACACACACAGACACACACAGACACACACACACACACAGACACACACACACAGACACACACAGACACAGACACACACACAGACACAGACACAGACACACACACACACAGACACACACACACACACACACAGACACACACACACAGACACACACACACAGACACACACACACACAGACACACACAGACACACACAGACACACACACACACAGACACACAGACACACACACACACAGACACACACACACACAGACACACACACACAGACAGACACACACAGACACACACACACACACACAGCACACACACACACACACACACACACACACACACACAGACACACACACAGACACACACACAGACACACACACACACACACACACACACACACACACACACACACACACACACACACACACACACACACACACACCTGCAGTCCCAAAGAGTGGGACACCCTCACCGCCCCGGATCACACCGCTGCCCTGCAGCCCCCATGCCCACATCCTCGTCCCCCAGGTCCGTGGACAGGAAGGCCGAGGCATTCCTCCTGGCCTCCAGCCGCTACTCCCAAGTTGCGGACGGCCCGGGGGGGCAGACAGAACACCCCGCAGACAGCAGCCAACAGCATGCCCTCTGGGCCTCCCGGTGCCTGTCCTGTGTCTGGCTCGGAACGGGCCACGTGACCTCTCGACATTGTGGCTTGTGTGCTGTGTCCCGTGAACAAGTGTACATCGTGATTCCTTGTGAGTTTGGAGGAGACTTAGCGTGTCACACCGCTCTCCGAGCGCCGCGGGGCGGGCTGTCCTCGCCGTGATGTAAATCTAAGCCTGTCTTCTGCTTGTAGGGATAACGGAGGAGGAGCGGCAGTTTCTGGCCCCGCCGATGCTCAAGTTCACCAGAAGCCTGTCCATGCCAGACACCTCCGAGGACATCCCGCCCCCGCCACAGTCGGTGCCCCCGTCTCCACCGCCCCCCTCCCCCACCGCCTACAACTGCCCCAAGTCCCCGACTCCGCGAGTCTACGGGACGATCAAGCCCGCGCTCAACCAGAACCCCGCCGCCAAGGTGTCCCCGGCCGCCCGCTCCGACACGGTGGCCACCATGGTGCGGGAGAAGGGGCTCTACCACAGGCGGGAGGTCGACCGCTACTCCCTGGACTCCGAGGACCTCTACAGTCGCGGCGCCGGCCCCCAGGCCAACTTCCGCGGCAAGAGGGGCCAGATGCCCGAAAACCCCTACTCCGAGGTGGGGAAGATCGCCAGCAAGGCCGTGTATGTGCCGGCCAAGCCCGCCCGGCGGAAGGGCATGCTGGTGAAGCAGTCCAACGTGGAGGACAGCCCCGAGAAGACGTGCTCCATCCCCATCCCCACCATCATCGTCAAGGAGCCCTCCACCAGCAGCAGCGGCAAGAGCAGCCAGGGCAGCAGCGTGGAGGCCGACCCGCAGGCCTCGGAGCAGCCCGGCCAGCTGCGGCCGGACGACAGCCTGGCCGCCAGCAGCCCCTTCGCCGCCGCCATCGCCGGGGCCGTCCGCGACCGCGAGAAGCGGCTGGAGGCCCGGAGGAACTCCCCGGCCTTCCTGTCCACGGACCTGGGGGACGAGGACGTGGGCCTCGGGCCACCCGCCCCCCGGGCGCGCCCCTCCAAGTTCCCCGAGGAGGGCGGCTTCGGCGAGGAGGACGGCACGGAGCCGCTGTCGTCACCGGCACCCCGGGAGCCTGAGAACCACTTTGTGGGTGTGGGTGAGGCCGGAGCTCAGGGTGAGGCTGGCAGGCTGCCGAACGCTCCGGGCCAAGCCAAGGCACCAGAGGGCAGCCCCGCGGCGCCCCCCCGGAGCGGCAACGTTGCCGGCCCCGAGAACTACGTGCATCCACTCACCGGGCGGCTGCTGGACCCCAGCTCGCCGCTGGCCCTGGCGCTGTCGGCGAGGGACCGGGCCCTGAAGGAGTCCCAGCAGGGCCCCAAAGGGGAGGCCCCCAAGGCTGACCTCAACAAGCCTCTCTACATCGACACCAAAATGCGGCCCAGCGGGGAAGCGGGCTTCCCTCCGGTCGGCAGGCAGAGCGGGCGGGGGCCCCTGCGGCGGCAGGAGACAGAGAACAAGTACGAGGCCGACCCGGGCAAGGAGCGCAGGGACGACAAGAAGGGCGTGCTCGGCAGCATCGTGGACGCGTCCCAGCAGAAGTCAGCCGGGCTGCTGATGGTCCACACGGTGGACGCGGCCAGGCCGGAGGACTTCTTGCAGGAAGAGGACGAGAAAGCCGACCTGGAAACGCAGCCAGACCATCCGCCATCCGAGGCGCCCGAAGGCGCCCCCGAAACTGAAGGTGCTTTCCCGACCCCCGCAGGCCCCGAGCCCGCGGCCGCCCCCGCCACCGCGCCTGGCAGGACCATCGTGGCGGCGGGCTCCATGGAGGAGGCGGTGATCCTGCCGTTCCGCATCCCTCCCCCGCCTCTGGCGTCCGTGGACCTGGACGAGGATTTTATTTTCACAGAGCCATTGCCTCCTCCCCTGGAATTTGCCAATAGTTTTGATATCCCCGATGACCGGGTTGCTTCTGTCCCCGCTCTCTCAGACCTGGTCAAGCAGAAAAAAAACGACACTTCCCAGTCCCCTTCCTTGAACTCCAGCCAGCCAACCAACTCCGCAGACAGTAAGAAGCCGGCTGGTCTCTCAAACTGTCTGCCCGCCTCATTCCTGCCGCCCCCTGAAAGCTTTGACGCCGTCACGGACTCTGGGATCGAGGAGGTGGACAGCCGGAGCAGCAGCGACCACCACCTCGAGACGACCAGCACCATCTCCACGGTGTCCAGCATCTCCACCCTGTCCTCCGAGGGCGGGGAGAATGCAGACACCTGCACAGTCTATGCAGACGGGCAAGCCTTTATGGTTGACAAACCCCCAGTACCTCCCAAGCCAAAAATGAAACCCATAGTCCACAAAGGCAACACCCTCTACCACGACGCGCTGCTGGAAGAGGACGTGGACAGCTTTGTGATCCCCCCACCCGCACCTCCGCCGCCGCCTGGCGGGGCCCAGCCTGGCCCCACGAAGGTCATCCAGCCAAGGACCTCCAGGCTGTGGGGGGACGTCTCGGAGGTCAAAAGCCCGATTCTCTCAGGCCCAAAGGCGAACGTGATTAGTGAGTTAAACTCAATCCTGCAGCAAATGAACCGAGAGAAATCCGCAAAGCCAGGGGAAGGACTGGAACCGACGCCGGGAACCAAGCCTGCCGGCCTCGCCCCCAGGTAAGTGCCCGCGACGGGCATTCCTCATCCAGCGCTGACCAGGAAGCGCCCCGGGGAGCAGCGGCACTCCCGAAGCAGACGCCAGGAGGGCACACCCGGAGCCGGCCGCGTCGGCCTTTCTCCCAGCCTGGACTCAGTGCCGTGGCCCCCACACGCAGAGATGGGCCATGAGACCCGGCCCCGCGAGCCGTCCACGCC
The DNA here is from genome assembly GCF_001704415.2 of Capra hircus. NCBI lineage: Eukaryota > Metazoa > Chordata > Mammalia > Artiodactyla > Bovidae > Capra > Capra hircus. Next base: position 48,619,706 of record NC_030836.1, on the reverse strand, counting down.
GTGGCTTCCAGGGAGGAGCCTTGCTCTCTCCTCCCACATCCTCCAGATCCGCCAGAACCCCGAAGGGCCATCCTGGAACCCCCCCCAGGAGGTTTCAGGGGAGGGGGCGCGCCATCCAGGGGGGCATGTGGGCAGCCAGTGGGCAGCGTGCAATCAAGGGTGTGTCGGGGGCTCTGCTCCCCAGCCCCCTGGTCTGAGGCTGGAGAGGGGCCGGTTCTGGACCCACTGCCCCGAATGAAGACCCCAGAGCCCACCCTGAGCAGAGCATGAGTCATGGCAAAGCGTGCAGTCGTGCCCACGTGGGTGCCCACAGTGTCGGGCAGAGCGTGAGGTCCTGCCTCCTTGGATCGGGGGACGCACACGGGGAGCTGGTCCCAGACCCAAGCCTCGGGGCTCTGCCAGGCCCCAACTCGAGCCCATGCTTCCCGCCCTCATTCTCTGTGCTCTATTTCCCTCGCCTAAAACACGACTTCCCGGGTCCCCCAGGCGGCGTTCTCCTTTCCTCCTGCTGGCCTTTATTCCAGGGTTTCACTGTTGCAACTAGCAAGGTCACTCTTTGCACGCTTGCTGGACAAGGCGTTTGACTCCAACACCCAAGTCCATCCATCAGCAATCCCGCAGGAGAGTGGGGTCCCCAGAGCTGTGACTTCCCAGCTCTCTTTCGATGTGGGTCAAACAGGTCACGGGGCTGGTTCACGGTCCTCGGAGTGCTGACAAGCTGGCATCCCCAGAGAGAAGCATGCCGACAAGCACCGTTTTCAAGGGGGCCCTCGTTGTTAAACTATGGCATTCAGAGTCCTCACAGGGTCCCCACTTCTGGGAGACGCGTGGACACACACGTCTTGAGAGGCACACACTTGAGTCTTACACACTTGAGAGGCACCAGGAAATGCCGTGGAACAGCACCGCCTTTAGTTGCTAGGTTATGTGAAAATACAACAATCAAGATGCTTTATCTCTTTCACATTTGATAAAACCCTTGGATGTGGTGAATAATGTTTCTAACAGCTGCTGGGGAGCAGGTGGTAGTGATGCTTATTTCTCGGAAGGGACGATGGAGACTCCGAGAGGCGGGCAGCATGTCCACGGGCACAGGCAGTGGTGGGCAGAGCTGGGCTTCTGACCGGTGCTTCCGTCGCAGTGACATCTGCCGTACGGGAAGATGTAGAAGGCATCTTCTCTAGGCGGCGTGGGGAGGCAGCGTGCTCTGCAGGGCACTGCCCCCTGAGGCCGGGGCCTCTCTCAGCAGCGTCCAGACTGCTGGTCTCCCCCGCCCCTCCTGGCTGGGTGAGCTGCGCGGGGCTCATGGCAGAGGGGTCTCAGCGGCAGGCATCCCTGGGTGGGAGGGGCCTCAAGGCAGAGGTCAGCTAGTAGAGTCCTGATGGACATGAAGGGTTCAGGCCCTGCCTGTGGTCGACCCCACAGTCTTTTCTATTATTTATAACCCAGTGCCCACATGGCATGAGCAGTCACTGACATCTACGCACTCCCAGATGCAGGACAGAGGCGGGGCGTGAACACCTTCCCGGGGTGCAGACAGGAGAACCGGGGTCAGAGAGCAGAGCGCTTGGCCATGAGCCCTTAGCTGGAAGGCACAGTAGCAGACCTTCAGCCCAGGGAGCTGCCTCAGGGTTCTACTTCTCTATTCTCCTGGAGCCACGGATGAGCCTGGAAGGAGGGTCACCCAGCTTAACGCCCGCAGGGCCGAGCTCACCAGAGCAGGGCTCTCCTGAGGCCTCTGGAGCCCCTTGAGTCCAGTTGATGCCTGGAGGTCTTCTGTGCATATCTGATGACTGAGAACCTGCAGGGCAGTCCCCAGGTGTCTCCGCACACTGCCCTCCTCTCGCGGGGCAGTAGCCCCTTCCTTCCTGCTCACTGCCAAGGGCTGCACTGAGTGGGACCAAGAAACTGAGAGGCCTGGGCTTCAGCCAGCCAGGCACCAAAGCCCAGGACCTTCCCAGCCAGGGTGCATCTGCCTGGATGTCTCATCCCTACTTTTAAGTGCATCTAAAAATTAAGAGCTGTGCACGACCATGGTCAAAATGAGGCACCAAATTAGATGAAGGGAATTCCTAGTGAGGGAAAAGAAATGAGTTTTGCTAGGGAAAACTGAAAACCCGCCACGCTCTTTGAAACAAACGATGGAGGAGCAGAGGTGCACACGCGTTTCCATAGAAACGGTCTGACCGCCCCAGAGCGTCTGTCCGCTGCGAGGGCGGAGACCAGGGGCGGACTTGCCCTATTTTGGCCCGTGGTTCCTCCTTTGCTCCGCAGTCCAGGCCCAGGTCGGGAAGAAGACTCTGAGCACCCAGGCCCTTGCTCACTGGGGTCCAAGACGAACCTGAGCCCTGAGTGAGTCGCTGCGGCTCCCCAGAAATCAGGGACGACGTGGGTTCTGCCACCATCTGGATTGCAGACACACTGGCAGGATGACGACCAGGAGGACCACCCCGCTGCCCTTGTACTCCCGCACAGCTGCTGCTTCTCCCCAGGCCTCGTCTGGAAGCACCCCCTCACCCTGGGGGGAGGCAGACAGGGCTCCCCTGGCCGCCAGGCTGAGTTCCCCAGGAAGGATCTCGTCTCTGGACCAAGCATCCACCAAGACCGAAGCAGAGCTCTGCTCAGGCCAGTGTCGTCTCTGGGGGAGTCGGCCGCCCTCCGGCTCAGTGCTGGCCCACACCCCCTTCTGAGCAGCGCCAAGCTCAGGGCGGCCAGAGAGGCGCCGACATCCCGAGGACGACCTCCCAGCCCGGGCAGCCTGCTCTCGGAGCCCTTTGGTACTCCAGACACATAGGCACATGCCCCTCACTTCAGAGTGCAGGATGAGCTCCTCCAAGTCACAGAGCTGAGAAGCCAGAGGGACACTCACCTTTGGCCTCAGAGCCACAGCCCAGCCCCGTGACCTCCCGAGGGGCTCTCTGCAGGTCCACAGTCAAGGCGGCCTGGGTCCTCAGGAGCTGATCACCCTGTGTGTGCCAGGCCTCAGGACTCCTCGCTGAACAAGGAAACAGCCAAAGTCTCTGCCCCTTTGAAGAGCTACATTCTCAAGGGGGAGCAGACATGAAATGACAAGACAAACCCAAAGTGCACGGCACTAACCACAAAGGGACGAAGATGTCCTGACGGGTCACGACCACGGGCAGGGTAGAGGTGACTCTCCTCAAGGAAGTGGCATCTGAACCACCTGAGATACAGCTGGGCAAAAAAACCCGGGAGCAGAGCCTCCAGGCGCTGGGGCCAGGATGCCGGAAGGCATCCTCCACCTGGGTGCAAGGGAGGGGCTGCGTGGAGGGTCTCGGAGCATCTCGCGTGCCGAGGGGAAGGGCTGTGTCTGAGTGGTGGCAGCCCTCGAGGACTTAAGCAAAGGCTTGGCACGACCTGGCTTTGTTTCGTGAAGCTGACCCAGCAGCTGTTTGGTCAGTGGGTCGCGATAACGCAGGTAAACCCAGGAGCAGACCATGGGCAGATGGGAGTTTGACACACGCACTTTGACCTAAAACACAGGGGCTTGAGCCAGGAGACCATCATGTTTTTAAAGCAAGACAGCTCTGCTTGGTCCACACTCCCGTGGGAGCGGAAGGTCAACAGGGGTTTGGGTTTCGTTCTCTGGCCGTTGGGAGGAGGATCAGAGCCGTGAGTGGATGCTTGCAGGGGGCCCCACTGGCTTTCATCCGGGGGTGTGGCATTGGTCCACCCTCCAGGAGCCCCTCTGGATCCCCTCACTCTTCTGGGTCCTCTGGAGGAACCTGGGACGGGCCTTCACCTCCTGGAGGCACCGATGGAGCTCCAGGTCCCCCAGGGCAGGTGGGGTTCAGGCTGCCTGTTGGGGCAGCACTGCCCAGTTCCCAGGGGGTGCCCACCCTGAGCACCCACACCCACTGCCTGGCCCAGCCGGCGCCTCCAGCTCCTCACTGGGCTCTCAGCAGTATCATCCTGAGAGCCTCTTGGTTTCAAAATATATCAATTTGAGTTGTTAAAAAATTATCTCCGCCCAGCTGGTCCCAGAGCACAGACTTCGGAACTGACTCGATAATGGAAGCCGCTTAGTGGCACTTTTATCACCTCGGCGCCGTCACGGAGGTTTTATCATTTCACGGCAGCAATTGAAATGTTAAGGGCGCGTCAGTGACTGAAGTTGTGGGTAATTAGGTGAACGCGTGCTGCAGCGTTTCCTTGCACACGGTACGCAGAGGCTGTTCTGGTCCGGCTGCAGCATCTTATCCTTCAAGTGCCATCCACAATCCAGCCTGGATGCCAGGACCCCTCAGACGTGTGTCGGGGGGTGGCCGCTGCCCCCCGAAGACTGGGCGCCTTCCCGACCTGCTCAGGTGTGTCGGAGGGGCTGCTAAACCCGAGGCAGCCTCGTGGCCCCCACGTCCGGCTCCGTCTGCTGGCCTGGCCAAGTCACGTGACTTCCTGACCTGCGCCGCCAGCTGCCCACATCCATGCACTGCTCAAGTTCACTCCACAGTTTTCAGGTGGACCCCCATGCGGGCCAGGCCCAGGACACAGACCTGCTGGGGCCCTCGTGGCCACCTTCCCAGTCTTTTTAGGACCCAACCTTTAGAAATGTTAATAAAGACAGAACTTAGACCAGTTTGGAAATAAGCGCCGTTTTACACGCACGACAGGGATTCATCCCACAAACTCGAGAGTAACCACATAGGATGCAGGGGGCCGGTGGGGCATGCTCGGGGGAGGCTGTGTGAAGAGGGCTCAGAACTCTGAGACTGCCTCACTGGGCAGCCTCCGGCCCACAGCCAGCCACTGTCCAGGGGCCGAACCACATCTGTAAACACGATGAAAAGGCCCCTGAGCACTGGCTTGCCCTTCCCCAGCCAACTTGTGCTGACTGATAAAATAACAGCACATCTCTGAGTGTGTCATTAACTCCTGATTTCTGTTTTAATTCTCATGTTTCCATATGGATTGGATTGAAGAGGCAGGATAGAGAGTAATAATCCAAGAGAGGGCGTGTGTGCGCGAGCGTGTGTGTCTCTGTTTCTAAATCGGGGCAACAGATTCTTGTGTGTTCCACCCGGGAACCCAGTGGTTGCTTAGCAACGAAACAGTCTCTGCAACCAGGAGATCCAGTGAATAATACCCGTCTGATTAACTGAGAGTAAATCAAGCCACTGAGGAGGAGGGCAGGATGGACCAGCCCCAGGCAACCTGCACGCAGTGCCTCAAACGCTCTGGTTCCTCTTTTCCGTAGCGACGTCCCACGGGGCTTTGGGCAGGCCACAAGCACAGAGCCAGGTCTGACGCCCCCTTTATTAGCTGCTAGCCTCTCAACCCTCAGTGGGGACTTGACGCAAAGCACGGCCTCCCTCAGCAGGCGTGCGGATCACTGCCTCCTAGGCTGAGGAAGACAGAGGGCAGCCGGGAGCCTGGGTCTGGGCACCAGCAGGGAGCCAGCTCCCCGGCCCGCACAGGGAGGCCGATGTCCCCTTCTCAGCACCGTCCTGGTCTCGCTCTGTGCTCACACCCCCGGCCACACAGGGCAGACGTGTGAGCTTCCCCGCTGAACACGCAGAGTCAGGCCGCTCTGAGGTTCTCCTCCGGGCAGCTGTGTACATTGCCCACCCCGCTCTGCAGCTAGAGAGGGCCTAGCGTCCAGGCCTCTGCTTTCATCTCATCCATCGAGAGAAGCTGCTTTTTTTTAAATTGTCATTAATTTTGCAGTGTTGTCTCAACCCATTCCCTCTTGTCGTTTCCGTCTGCTCCCGTGATGGGTGGTAACAGAAGAGGGTCGTGCTGAACAGACGTAAGTGCTGTGTGCAGAGCCCCCTTCTCTCTGGTGTGCTGTCCTGTCCCCCGGCCTCACTGCCCACTTGTGGGTCTGCTTCTGACGATGCACACGGCTGCCTGCAGAGCCCTCTTTCTAAAGCGCATCCCAGCTACCTGGGAATCGCTGGGCTGTTCCCAAGGGAGGGCGGTGCTCACGCCCACCCTCTGGCTCAGAGAGACCCAGGGGTAAGTGCGGCCTGGGCCTAAAGAGCTGCTCTCACCGGGGGATCAATGTGCCTCCTGGAGAAGGCAATGGCAGCCCACTCCAGTGTTCTTGCCTGGAGAATCCCAGGGATGGGGGAGCCCGGTGAGCTGCCGTCTATGGGGTCGCACAGATTTAGACATGAATGAAGCGACTTAGCAGCAGCAGCAGCGCTTCACAAAGCAGCGAGCAAGGCCGCCTCCGGACAGGACGGCCCTGGCAGGTGGGCCCAGGCAGGGCCGCAGGCGCGGGAGGCGGCGTGCTCCTGTGAGATGCTCACCCACTGCACAGAAGGCCCTCTGTCCCTGGAAGGTCCCTCTGGGGGAGGCTGCTCCACCTCCGCTCGGACGCCCCTCCAGTGTCAGGGTAGTTCAGTGAGCCTTCCCCCGGCAGAGGGGAGACAGGCCCCCTCAGTGGGGACTGCAGTGCATCTTCCGGTCCGACCCAGGCCCCAGAATCTGCAGGTTTCTTAAGTCCTTGCCGTGTGCACGGCACACCTCTCTCCCCATGACTGGGGTCTGGGGGCGGGGGGTGAGGGGGACTCGCGCTCCCTGCCTGTGATGCCCTGGTCCGGCAGGGCTCCCGTTTTTTTGTTCTGAGTTGGGGGTGGGGGGAGCCTGGAGCTGCTCTGCCCTGCCAGCACCCATTATACCGGTGCAGCCGGTAGCCAAGGCCCCTGGAGGTTCTCGACAGGGTCTCCTCTGTGCAGCATCCAGCCCCGGAGCCCCTGGCCCACCAGGAAACCGCACGTGACGCCCGGGGGGCGGATGGGGCCCGGGCCACGGAAATGCTTCTCCCCAGGACAGGATCAAAGCCCAAGTCCGGCACAGGCCCCTCCTTCAGACCACGCGCAGGTTCCACGCTTGACGCAGCACCCAGTGGGGAAAAGCCAGGAGGCTGAGAGGCACCCTGTAACCCACTGGCCGTCTCACTCACACACACACACACACCCCCACACGCAGGGCAGAGAGGACAGCCAGCCACACAGCGACAGAACAGGGCGCAGCCAGACTGGGCCCCGGCCCTTTCATCGGACAGGGCAGCGCCCACGACCGCCCCCAGGAGCTGTGGCAGGTCCCACTGTGAAGCAGCCGGCCTGCTAGGCGCCCTTCCCTGCCCTTGTCCTGTGAAGCCAGAAAGCCTCAGGGCTGACAGGCGATGAGGAAGGGTCTCCTAATGGGTGCCGCACCTCCCTGCTGAAATGGAGGCAAAAGACACTGCTCCTCAGGTGGCACAGTGGCGTAGTGGGACTGGGTTCTGGCTGCCCCCGCCCTGGCAGGGCGTCTGCTCTCTGCTGGTACGCTGGCCCTCAGACGCCCTGCTGTGGTTTGGGTGTCTCCGTCTCCATCCCCAGAGACCATGTCCTCATCTGCTTTGTGGTCGGACTTGTAACAGTTTTCTCTGTTGCTGCCGTTTCAGAGGCCCCGAGGTCATGAGCACCGTTTCAGGTACGCGGAGCACAACGGTCACCTTCACCGTTCGCCCTGGGACCTCCCAGCCCATCACCCTGCAGAGCCGGCCCCCGGACTATGAGAGCAGGAACTCAGGACCCAGACGCGCCCCCAGCCCCGTGGTCTCGCCAACAGAGCTGAGCAAAGAGGTCCTGCCCGCCCCGCTGCCCGCCGCCACAGCGGCCCCCTCGCCCACCCTCTCGGATGTCTTCAGCCTTCCAAGCCAGCCCCCGCCCGGGGACCTGTTTGGCTTGAACCCAGTGGGACGCAGCAGGTCGCCGTCCCCCTCCATCCTGCAACAGCCAATCTCCAATAAGCCTTTTACAACTAAGCCTGTCCACCTGTGGACTAAACCCGACGTGGCGGACTGGCTGGAAAGTCTGAACCTGGGTGAGCATAAAGAGGCCTTCATGGACAATGAGATCGACGGCAGCCACCTCCCAAACCTCCAGAAAGAAGACCTCATAGATCTGGGCGTGACTCGAGTCGGGCACAGAATGAACATAGAAAGGGCTCTCAAACAGCTGCTGGACAGATAAGGGTGGCTGCTCCTTACCGTCACAGACTCCTTGTTATAAATAGAGATGGGCTTGCACTGAGATGTTTGGATGGTGAGCGCCAGCCCCGTTCCGTGGGCTGGTCTCCTGGGGACCCAGAGAAGCATGTGTGTCCGCGACGTGGCTGAGCCGAAGGCCCCGGCTCTCTGTGTGGGCTCCTTTGGGCTGTTTCTGTCAAAGAGGGGACCAGGGAGGGGTCCTTCCAAGGTGGAAAGGGATGCGTGCGCAGCCTGCCTCCTGCGTGCCGGCAACCTCACCTCGCCCGGCCCGCGCGGGCGCCATGCTCCAGCAGGCAGGCGCCCCTGCACTCTAGACACATACCTCCCGCGGCCTCCCTGCGCGCCCGGCGGCCCCCGGCTTGGCGCCAGGGCCCTCCATCTGCGGCCTCTCGAGGGCACGCGGTGCTCACGCGCTCCTTCTTTTCTGGACGTGGCTCGCAGCGAGACGCCCACAGATGTGCATACCCGGTGCCCTTTCTGGAAGGTGGAGAAGCGTCTCCCCTTTTCTGTGGATCCTTTCCCACCCCTCCGACGTGCACCCGTGCTTCTCTGGCCCGTTGAGGCTCTTGGCAGTGATGGGTTGTTCTGAATGGGATCGTGCCCAGCTTTGCTTAGCTTTCCTTCTTTCTGCAAGTCTATTAGCATAATTCCAAAGTGGCCAAACAGATGTCACGTGGAGTTAGTCGAAGCACAAAGTCACGATTCCAGGGCGGAGGGAGGCCCGGCTGCCCGTGCGCGGCTCCAGGGCCAGCGTGTCCCTGGGTGGAAGCAGCTGTCAGCCGGGAGCGGCTGTCCAGGAGCATGGGAAGGGGCTTCTCTGCCTTCCAGCATTCTTTAAATTGAGAGGTGCGTTGAATTCTGCAGACCTCGGAGCAGGTGAGCATCCACTCTGACACGCAGGATGACACAAGGTCCGTGGTGGGCATGGCTGCTGCTGGATGCTGGCAGGGGCGGGGGGGGTGGGGAGGCCTGGCCGCTCCCAGCTCTTGAGCCCCACCAAGGGCAAGCATCACTGCTGAGACAGCCCTTTCATCCTCTGAGGCCAGGGAAGACGGTACTGAGGGGCCTTCCCCCTTTTCCTCTGAGTGTCCAGGAATCCCACCAGCTTGTCTTAATAGTACAACAGGTTTTCAGAAAACCCAGTGGGCATGGCACACAGACAGGACCCGGGGTGAGGACGCAAAGCAGAGAGATGAAGGAAGGACAGAGCAGGGAGGGCTCACGGGCGGCAGTCTGGCCTCGGGCAAGGCTTTCCTGGGCCTTGCACCCTTCATTCCCCCGAGCCCCCTTCCTTGTGACAATACCTCTGATTTCCACGGGAGGTCGCCACCGGCACCCAAGTCACAGAACACCCAGTGAGGAGTCAGCACGTCCTCCCACATATGGAAGAATGTCAAGCTTTTGGCTTCTATTATGATTTCAGAACTAGCCTAGCCCATCTCTAATTATAAAAACATGATTTTTTTTCCTTTTTTTCTTTACGCTCACAATCAAGTGTCTGATTAGGTCTGGAACAGCTCTAGAATGAACACATAAAATTTAGCAATTTAAAATCTTTCTTTACTGCAAGTTCAAATAGTTGTACAGATAGTTTATAAGCACAATATTTTAAGGAAAAAAAAGTGGCTGGTCTACTAGGCAGCCTTTGTGCCACTTCAGTGCTAGAAAGTTAAAGAAAAACAAACTTTTGTGATTTAATACTACTATTTCTGTGGAATAATTATAAAAGTATGACCTTTTTAAATCAACCTTATTGGATGCATCTGAACCAGCAGAGCTGTGTTATATTTTCTATCTTTGCTAGAACTTCGACATCGAAGGACAATTATTTCTTCAAAAGTGGTTGTAATTCACAATGCAGCAGTTTTCTGCAAAAACAAACACTCACCACACACACAGTTTTTCCAGCCACATGTCCCTGAATTGGAAATTGAGTTTTGGACCTTCTGTTCCAAAACCTATTGCAGGTCAATCTTGGTATTTGAATGAAGTCAATTTAATATTCAGGTGTTTTACTTCCATGTACTTTCGATTTTTCCATCATGAGATGAATATGACCCCAGAGAAGTTTCAAGCCAAGATACTACGGGTGGCCTGCTAAGGCTGCCGACAGTTCGGAAAGTGTAAGATGGTGATTTGGCCCTTATCTGTCTTCCATCTGGTGATGTTGCGAAACCCAGTAAGCACAGCACCCCACCATGGCTCGTTTCTCCTTTGCCTACTGCCGGTCTCACCTCTCTGCTCAGTGCCAGGCAACATGTTAGACAGGATGAGAGTGAAAGGAGCCTCAGGCAGACGGTGCCCAATGGCAGTGTGGGGCGTTGGGGCCGCTCGACTTGGGCAGCCAGGAGGTGAGGCTCGGCTGCTACTCCCTTTCTTAAAGAGACTTCCAAGTCACATGCAACTGACCAGAAGCAAGCAAACTAACCACGTTGGTGGTTCACACTGTCTTACTATAGAGAAGTAACAGGACCCATCAGAGCCTGCACTGACCAACAAAATAAACACGTTGCCAAGATGAATCGGTCTCTAGTTCTCTTCACCGGTTTTGCTACAGAAAGCAATAGTTCCTCATTTGACCCACCACCCAGCTCTCCCCTTTGAAACACGTCAGGACCAGGCCCTACCCCACGCCCCTCTCCAACGGTGAAACAGATGTTAAACTGCTCATATAAAGATTATGTTAATACTTATTCCAGGTTTTAAAACAATCCACTTTTGTTATATACTGTAATTTAAATAAATTGCATTTACATACCTAGTTTCTGTAATATTGTGTATACAAAACCAAAATTGCTCAAGATGTAAATTCTGTATACCTGCCAAGACACCTTCTCCAGGGTGTCTGCACATTTTAAGTTAATCCATAATATAACAATGACTCAATGTGACTGTTGATTTGCTGAACTTTACATATCACAAAGTGAATCATTTGTGATACTTTAGTTAATAAAATGGTGATTTTTTTTTTTCTGAGTTATTTAACAAGCAAGCATTACCCAGGGTGATCGGGCAATGACTTTGTGTGTGGACCACAAATATCGGTTTTTCCCATTAACAAAATTTTTTGTTTTTTTAGAAACTGTTTCACACTATAGTTTGTGTAACGTGTTCGCATTATCTATGTTTCTGTTACTTTTGTGCTTTTATTCTTTTTAGACTTTATTAAAAACATAAAGAGAAAAACAAGCTCCTGTAATCTGCACTTTCTCCCAATCCTTAACATCTCTTGTATGGCAACCAAAATTACTGTAAAAAGAAAAAATAAATATACTATTGCACTAAGGTTGTGGTTCTGATTGCAAAGTGAGAACTTTCTGAATTAGAAAGTTGCCAAGCTTACAATCCAGCCACTTGACCTCTATGAAGCTGACCAGATAATATCTGCCCAAAGAGAGAAAATTCTTTCAGTGAGCTACTCTGCCTTGGTCTCATCTCCGGCAAGCTTTCTCACTGCACAGGTGGGAACGAGCATTCTCTTAGAACCGTGAGAACAGCACCATGGACGTCTGTGAGCACTGCCGGAGGGAGCTGAGGCCCGGCTCTCCTTTGTCTGAGATGGAAGCAGAAAGGCGTGGCGGGCGAGCCTGGTGCAGACCTTGCTCCTCAGAGCAGAGGACCCCGCACACCCACAGCTGGCTGTCTCCTTGCTGCCGGGCACGCAGACTGGGCAGCCTCTCTGGCTGACGGAGAGCCAACCACGTTTTTGTGAACAAGTGTGCACTAAGGCATGGGGCAAGAGAATGTGTCTTCTGGCAAAGAACTGAGCCAAGAAGACATGGGCGATTCCTTCCACTGTAGGGAAGCATATTTTAAATATTGAACCTCTTCTTGGGTCTCATCAGTGAAAACTCACGGTCTTTAGTTCCGGAGCAGTTTCTTCTACTTTGGCACATTCTCCCCTTGAACAGCAGCCACTGTTTCTATGTTCATGACAAATTCTCAGCCTCACATCTTCTGTAGTTTACGCTCCCCGAGGTCCACCTGCTACCCCATCCAATGGTTCCTCCCAGATCTTCACCACCCCCCAGCCCTACTGTCCGATGGCTTCTTCCAGATAAATGTATCTGCCTGTCTTGTTAAGGGGAAAATAGATACTGGAAGACTTTTTCCGTTTATTTGTACTTTACCCGAGGCATTTTAATAACCAGTAAACTGGGACGTCTTGTGTATTTGTAGTGATCCGTGTACACACGCAACAAGGTGTCAGTTCCACAGCGGCCAGGTGTCCAGGCAGCCGCGTGCAGATGGGCCTGCCCCTGCTTTGTGGGCAGATGGGCGATTCCAGACCGGTTTCTCAGACTTCAACAGATTTGCTTCATTTCCGTTTTTAATCCACACTGTACCAGTGCTTCTGTTTCTTTACTGTTCCTGTAACATGTTTCTGCAGTTCAGTCTTTACCGCGTTATGTTTAAAGTTACAACAATCATTGTCCATTGCTTCTCTGGAACTCTTTGTTTATAGCAATTTTGAAATTTTACTATGAGCCTTCAAATAAATACAGAAACAAAAAGAGGAAAAAAAGTAAAGTGTGTGCCTTGGGTGTTTTGAACCTGATCTGCATAAAACCATATTGTATTCAAATGCTGTATATTTAATGAGAGGGTAAATACACCTTCAATGTATTAATGTAGCTGATAAAATAGTTTTAGTGCCTTGGTTTCTGAACTGAGAAGCCCCTATCAATGCACAACGAAAAGTGAAAAAACGACTCAAGAAATGAAATGTTGAGAAGACCTGGACATGGTTCAGGAGCCTTTCTCACCATAAGACTGTGGAATATACACAGTCATTTAAGTTAAAAATAAACAGAAAATTGAAATAAGACTGTGTTATCAATTAATTTTCCATTAAGAGTGCTCTCTGCTATACTACTTTCAGTATTTTCATTTAGTTAAAAATACAAAAACGTGGTTGAGAATTTGCAAGGAAAAGAAAACGACATCTTTGAGACCTGTTTCCCCGTGTTGGGTTGCCCCCCAGTGGTCCTTGTTGGTAATGCTTATCCAGTCAGCAGCACCTCCAGCATCTCCACATCTTGTTACAAATAAAAATGCTTGTTTTTAATGATTGAAGCCACTCATCACAGAATTTCCATTTTTTGTACGCTACAGGCATGGCAACCAACACACAGTCTGTTTTTTTAAAAGTGTGAAGTCATCAGACCATTCTCAAGGCCTTGGTCTCCACTTCCTCAGTTAAAATGTTAAGCTCCCCTGCACAGCCTCAGTCATCTTGGAAGATGGGTCTGAGGTGTAGAAAGCATGTTAGGAACCACCGCCCTGCCTGGGACTAGATTAATCCCAACAAGAGTGGAAGTCCGCGGGGCACTTCCACCAGGTCAGAGCAGCAGCAGCCCCATCTTCAGGGACCTCGGCAAGCAGGCCGGACCCTCCAGAGGCAAGGCAGATGCCGCGCCGGGTCCACAGCACGCCTCTGGGTTCTTCTGCCACGTGTCTGGGCTTTTTCACCTGACAAGAGCATCGGTGGTGCTCTTACCAGGCCAAGGCCCACCAGATACGCAGATTTTTCCTTTCAACCCACAGATGCAGCCCACATCTGAGAACCTGCAGGGGGTGGTCGGGGATGACGGCCAGGTTTCTTAGATGGCGATACTGCACACACCCGTGGCCTCTGCTGGAGGTGTGTAGGAGTCCGAGAACCAAGGGGGCAAGCCAGTGGCCACGGCCGCTGGGCGGGCGGGCAGGCAGGCAGGTCCTAGTAGGCCCTATGTGAGATGGACCCCTGGAAACGGCCAGGTCAGCAAGCAGAGTGGGGACATCTGACCACTCGCCTGCACCTGGCAGTCTGCAACCTGACCCAACGCCCCGACACCTCAAGTCCTCCTGCCACCGCCCACCCAGAGAGTCTTCCGTGCCAAGGGGCTTAAAGAGAATTCAATGTGTTCTTCAAACCCCACAACTCAAGACAGCAGGAGGGGAACACAGACCTGGAAGCTCCGGCAAAGAGACCGCGGCACAAGGCAGAAATCAGTGATTTCCAGGCATGGTCCTGAGAGGGAGTGTAGCACAGCCACCTGGAAACAATAGTCAACCTCTCTGCACCAGGCACCACTCAGAGCACTGCACACACCGAGTGTCTCACGGCGCTGAGACAGGGACAAACAGCCCGATTCCACAGATGAGGAGACTCAGCCTCACCAAGGTCCACAGCGCGCACAGGAGGTGCGCTAGAGCTTCCTCAGCCAAGGCCAGTTGTAGGAAAGAACCCAAGCAGCACTGCTGGTGCCAGGAGCCACCCCTGACGACAAGGACATGCCACTCTGCTCCTCTCCAAGCGCCTCTGTGAAGGGCCAGTGGCACATGAGGCTGGGCAAAGTGGGGGCTCCTCCCAGCTGAATCGCTTGGGGTCGTGAAAAAGGGACATTTAACTCAAAGGGAATCTGGCTCCCTCATTCCCTCAGCTAGAATCAGGGAAGCCTGGACCGCAGGATCCCAGGTTTTCACAAAGACATGATATTCGGAAAATGACCCCTGGCTTAGAGATGGGTAACACCTGGTTTAACTCCCACCAGAATCGCACAAGGTATCGCAAAGCTGGTATCTTTACCCAGCAGGAAACGGAAGCTAAGAGAAAGCAGAGGCCATGTCCCATGGAGTCCAGCAGCTGGAGACTGAGTCCTACCCAGGAAGCGGCCCGGCCATCCTCCCATGAAACTCTCTTGCCCCCGGCCTGAGCTCCCACAGCTCTTCCCAGTGCGCTCTCCTGCGGCCCGAGTCAGTCCACGCCACCTCCTGCAGCTTGCAACCGCAGGTTCCTGGCTGACCAGCATCTGACCCCCACACCAGAATGTCTTCTCCCACCCTCTGCAGCCTCCTTCTGCAGTGAGAACTGGGGCAGCCCCTTCCTCCCCCTTCACAGCCTCCTCAGTGGCAGAGAAGAAAGCCAGCTGAAGGAAAGATGAGATAAGGAGTCAAGAAGCCACAGAATGAGTTTGAAAAGGAGTCCAACAGGCCCCACCACTCTGAAGCTTCACAAGAAACCAAAGGCAGGGAGCAGCAGCTGCCTCCCCGTGGCCTTGGCGCCTGCCATCTGGGCAAGCTAAAAATAAAGGCTCCATTTTCCAACAAGAGTTTATAAATGTGACTACAAAGGCCCTGATAAAGACATCAAGGCCTTGGGAAAACCGCAGGGCCTGAAACCTTTAGCACCCCACCAGCGCACCAGGAAAGCCCAGCTCTCCCTCTCCCACCAGGCGCCAGTGACCGGCTTTTTCTGGCAGCAACCAGGAGAATGGAGCGCAGAGAGCATGGCTCTTCGTGGTGGGAGAGGCGGCCGTAAGAGGAGGCAGGCTCTAGCAGAGAGCGCGGGCCACGGTGCACTCACGGAGGCCACACCGAAACGGCCACACCCACCCCAACTCTGCCCACAGCGGCTGAGTGACCGCATCCTGCCCATCTCTCCCAGCAGTCCCTTCCTGCTCACCTTGCTCCCCGCCACATTCCCACCTTAGGGCCTCCTCCGTACCTGCTGAACCTGGAAGGTGTTCTTCCTCCATCTTTGCACCGCCTGGACCACCTGGTTGAGAGGAGAAGCACCCTGATCACACGGTCACCCCTCCCCATTTTCTTTGGTAACACTTCAGACCGCCTCAGGTGGACTTATTAAGGGATTTGTTGAGATCTGCAGCCCCTCCCACGAGGAGGACAGGTGCTTTGCCTATCTCAAGCTGTTGCCCAGGGAAAGGCAGTGTCTACAGAGGCAGCCCCTCCTTCTTCTTTAGCCTCAGGGCCCACCGCAGAGGCAGCCAGCCACCCTGCACCCCAGAGAAGCTGCCGTCTGGTCCTCAGTTCAGTTCACTTGCTCAGTCCTGTGGAACTCTGCAGACCCCTCAGGTACCTGGGAAAGACGGAGACTTCCCCTAGAGCCTCTAGGGACTCCTCCTGAGCCCCGCCTCCGCAACCCACGCCCCTCTTCTGGTCCCCTGGTCTGGAAAATTCCTTGGAAGCTTCTCGGTCCATCCACCTATCTGTGACTCTTGGCATAACCGCCTGCGGCCCTGCCACCTCCAGGAAACCAGGCACCTCCTCCGTCCAGAGCTTCGCACCTGTCGGGTCCTGCCCTGGGGCGGAAATGAGAGCCAGCTCCAGGTGCAGGCGGCGGGTGGCACCAGTGAGGAGAGACACTTGCCGAATCCCCTGGCCAAGCGGGCCGCCCTGGGCACACACCCGGGCTCTGTCGCCTCCTGGCCTCGCCCTCCCCCGCCTCGGGCCTGCCACCACAGGCAGCTGGAAAGCCCCAGCACCACGGGCGCGCTCCGGATGACTGCAGGCGCGGCGAATCTCCTGGCACCCGGCGCTAGGAGGACTTCTCTCAGTCCCCAGCTTCCGGAAGAAGGCGCCCGTCCTGTTTGCAGAGAGGCGGACCACAGAGGCGGCGGCGGGTGGTGATGCCTGCGCCCTCTCTGGGCACCCCCAGGCAGCCCGGGGAGCTGCTGCCCGCCTCTGTGTGGGAAAGGGCGGGAAAACGCGGCGCAGAAGGCCCACGGGGGCCAAGCCGGGCGTCGAGAGACCTCGCACGCCATCTTGGCAGCAGCCCGCACCCCTGCTGCCTGAGGCTTGGCCGGCTTCGAAGCGGCCTCCAGCTGGGGACGCCTACGCCCACGGCCCTGGGCCTCAGCGGAGCCAGCTGACCTGCAGCCCGGACCCACAGCACCACCTCGCGGTCCGGCTCTCCCGCCGCCAGCTGAAGCCTGGGCAACGCGCAGAGAACGCTGGGCCCTCGGGCCACGTGCCCCACAGGAACCAATCATGACAGGCAAAGGGACCACGGGCCACGTGCCCCACGTGAACCAATCACGACAGGCAACGGGACTGCGGGGCACGTGGCCCACTTGGACCAATCAAGATGGTTTTAAAAAGAAGACCGTGGGGACACGTGCCCTACTTGGGCCAATCAACATTGGCAAAGCAACTGCTGGTCACATGCCCATAGGGACCAATCATGACTGGCAAAGAAGCACGGCTTCATGGATAGCCCAACCGAAGCAGGCAGGGCAACTTCTGACCAATCCAGAAGCAAGGAGGTGGGCTGTGGGCGAGGCGGCCCCACCCACGAGGACGCTGACTCCGGAGGTTGTAGACATCACGTCTGCTGCGGGGTCTCCTAGCCAGCCCTGGAGGAAGCAAGGAGAGCGGCTGCAGAAACTCAGAGCTCACCCCGTCTGCCTTTTCTCGGAGAGGCCCATGTCCGCCTTGACATGTCCCCACACCTAGTCTGAGCTGCTGGGCCGGGGAGGCAGCTTTGTCCTGAAGCCCAGGCACCCGTGGGACCCCGCTGCTTTTCCAACGGAAGCCCACAGCTGAGGGTCATTGTCTTAATAGACTTGCTGTTTGGAGTTTCAGGACTTCACCACCACAGTGCGTGCATGCGGAAAAAGAATTACCACAGTCATGCCACCAGATCTTCCGCATCTAGGCGATACTGCCCTCTTTTTATTGCCACGCTGCGAAGCCTGTGGGATGATAGCTCCCTGACCAGGGATGGAACCTGGGCCACGGCAGCAAAAGCCTTCAGAATCCTAACCACTAGGGCGCCAGGGAACTCCCTAGCCTTCCTCTCATAACACTCCCTTACCTTCTTTCTGATTATGAGGAGACGCGCTGGCCCTGTACCGCTTCCTTTACCGCAAGCTTCTGTCACAGGGCTGCACTGTCACGGCTCTTGGTCATGATGGTGGTGCAGTATCCTTCCTGAAGAATGAACTTACCCCAACCCTCCAGCTGTGCAGTGGGGTACCGTGTGGCTGCATGGCCCTGCGTGCATGCCCCACTCTCCCAGGGGGCGCTGCGATGCCTCTGAGGACATCCCATCTGGCCATGCCTAATGCCCATAAGGAGGGGCACCCCCATCCTCATGAATCGAGGGACTAGTGGTTTTGTCCTGGGTGCCCCCCACCCCAACCATGTTCACTGTCCAGGATGGGGCCTCCTCATCTGAGAACCAGCTGCCCCCATTCCCACCTGCACCAATCACCAGTCACTGAACAAAGCAACCTCTGGGCTTCTCAGTGTTTCCATCTGAAATACGGGCTGACAATCCCTGCAGCCCAAGGAACTCTGTGGAGGCAGATGAGGTCCTGCATTGCAACCCCATGGACTGCCTACCAGGCTTCTCTGTCCATGGGATTTTCCAGGCAAGAGTACCAGAGTGAGTTATTTCCTTCTCCAGGGGATCTTCCCGACCCCAGGGATCGAACCCAGGTCTCCCGCATTGCAGGCAGACACTTTACCTCTAAGCCACCAACACAAAGAATGTATTTAAACAACACAAGCTGAATTATCTTTTTAATCAGGAAGTTAAAATATATGTGGTACAAAACCCAAAAAGGGTAGGGGAAGGAGAGAGAAGAAAGAATTGAGAAACAGCATTGACATATATACTGTCACGTGTAAAATATGATAGCTGGGCAGAGCTGCTATATAACCCACGGAGTGCAGGCTGGCACTCTGTGATGACCTAGACGGATGGGATGGGAGTGGGGAGAGAGGCTTAAGAGGGAGCAGGTACCTATACATGTACGACTGATTCATATTGTTGTGCAGCAGAAACCAAAGCAACATCATAAAGCAATTATCCTCTAATTAAAAAAAAAAAAACTCAAAAAGAATCAGGAAAAAGCATCTCTCCCTGCTCCCCTGGAGTCCCCAGACCCTGGCCTCCACCCTGAAGCCCATTAAGGATTCCTTGGGGTTCATTCCTGGCTTGGTGCATACATCCGCAAGCATATACATATGAATCATTTTAAAAACACGAATATAGCTCACACTACACACTGCTGGATAACAGTCTTGCTCTTTTAAAAATTATGAAATACATCAGGCACGGCAAAAGGATGGGGGAAAAAGAGCACCAAGGTTGCCACCCAAATGAAGACACCAAACACTACAGGTAACTCCAAGCCCTTGGACCCCCTCCTCAGGCCACTTCTTTCCTCCCACCCAGAGGTAACCACTACCCTTGAACTTGGTCTTTACCATTGCTATGCATGTTTTTATGTTGATTGCTTGTGGATGTGTCCATAAACAACATGTAGTGTCACTGCACATGTTTAAGCCCGTGTAAGTGGTCCCTAATCCATGCATGATAAACCTGCCATCTTACACAGAGAATGGTGCCCAGCACTCGTTCACCGCCCATTTAGGTGTCCATTACCACTGTCAGCCATAGTATGCTGATTCTTGGGGTTTGTGAGCTCTGCAGCTGGCTTATTTTTTCACTATGACTCTTGAGATTCATCAAAGACAACAGATGTATCGCTAAATCATTCATGTTCAGAGTTGAATATTATTTCATCATATGAATCTATAAAAAATGTATCCATTCATTTGTTGATCCATCTTTAGCGTATTTCCCTTTTATTTTTTGGCTATAAAAACAGTGCTTTCAACATTATGCTCAATGAGAGAAGCCAGTTATAAACCACCACATGTTTTATGGTTCCATTCACATAAAATGTCCAGAACAGGCAGATCCATGGAGACGGAAAGCAGATTAAGGGCTGCCCAGGAGTCAGGGGGAGGAATGGGACATGACTGATAATGGTATGGGGTTTCTTTGGGGGTGATGAAAATGTTCTAGAATTACACAGTGGTGATATTCCCATAACCCTGTAAATACACTAAGACCTATAGAATTGTATACTTTTAAGTAGGTGAATTATATAGTAGGCAAATTATAGCTCAATAAATCAGTTTTTTAAGGAAAAATGATTCTCTAAATGTAACCTGGGAATCCCAGAGTTGACCTAGGAACAGAAAAAGGATGTTTATGGAGAATTTATGAAATCCAAATAAATCTGTCATTTAGGTAATAGCATGGCAGGAATGCAAATTTCCCAGCTTTAATAAATGGACCATAGCTAAGTAAGAGGTTCATTTTAGGAGAACTTGGTAGACAGTACACAGGAATTCTCCATTTGTATTTACAACCTTTCTGCAAGTCTAAAATGATTTGAAAATTTTTAATTTATTTTAAAAATGTAAAAGGCAGTGCTGCTGGAAACAGCCAAGTGCATCTATGCGTGAGTGTCCCAGGGAGTGCTCCCCAAGGGCGTGGTTCCCCCACCCCAGCCTCCACAGAACCACGCTGCCCTGCGGCTGCTGTCAGCTCCCCTAAACGATGTTCCACACCATGTCTGGCGGCCACTGTGCAGGGAAGGTCGACTCCTTAACTCGCATGTGTAAGCACACCCACATTAAATCCACAAAAAGAGAACTGTGGCGCTCACAAGCATCCTATACCTTCTGATTAATAGCTGAATGGCCCAAACACCGGGCCCTCCTAGGTGGCGTCAGGGCACACCCGTCAGCCCAGCAGCAGTCTCCATAAGGGAGGCCAGGCCCCCTCTTTGGTGGATTCAAGAGAGAAATTCAAACATAAGTAACATACATGCCTTGTAAGTTAATGCCGAAATTTAAAGAAAGCTGCAGTAAACACTAATTATCTTGGAGGAGGATGCATTGGAAGTTTGGGATTAACATATACACACTGCTGCTGCTGCTGCTACTAAATCGCTTCAGTCGTGTCCGACTCTGTGCGACCCCAGAGACGGCAGCCCACCAGGCTCCCCCATCCCTGGGATTCTCCAGGCAAGAACACTGGAGTGGGTTGCCATTTCCTTCTCCAATGCATGAAAGTGAAAAGTGAAAGGGAAGTTGCTCAGTCATGTCTGACTCTTCGCAACCCCATGGACTGCAGCCTACCAGGCTCCTCCGTCCATGGGATTTTCCAGGCAAGAGTACTGGAGTGGGGTGCCATTGCCTTCTCCTATATATAAAATAGCCAGCCAACAAGGACCTACTATATGGGAACTGTATTCAATATCTTGTAATAACTTACAATAGAAAAGAATCTAAGAAAGAATACATATATATGTATATATTTAATATATATAGGTATATTTATGTATATATTTAATATGTATATAAGTATATATGTACATATTATACCTGTGTATATACCGCATATATGTACATTACATATATGTATATGCATGTCATACATGCATCTATAACATATATATATCATATGTGTACATATAACATGTGTGTATATAATATAGGGGCTTCCCAGGTGGTGCTAGTGGTAAAGAACCCGCCTGCCAGTGCAGGAGATAGAAGTGGGTTCGATCCCTGGGTCGGGAAGATCCCCTGGAGGAGGGCATGGCAACCCACTCCAGTATCCTTGCCTGGAGAATCCATGGACAGAGGAGCCTGGCGGGCTACAGTCCTTGGGGTTGCAGAGTCAGACACGGCTGAAGTGGCTCAGCACTCGTATATAGTCTATGTACGTATTATACATCTATATGTATCTATCTGTATAACTAATTAACTTTGCTGTATACCTGAAACTAACATGACATTGTGAATCAACCATGGTTCAATACAAGTTTTAAAATATCTCAAACGGTTTCCCAAGGGCAGGAGTGGAGGCAGGTCAGCTGCATGGGTCTGGCTCAGGCTCTCAGTCCAGGCGTTGGCCAGGATTGCCTGTGGATGGAGAATTCGTTTCCAAGGTGACACACTCACACAATGGGAGGCCTCGGTTCCTTGCCCCCTGGACCCTCCAAAGCGCTCTTTGAACTTCCTTACGAGTGGGGGCTGGCTTCTCTCAGAGCAAATGATCTAGGGCAGCAAGGCAGAAACTGCAGCATCTCTCAGGTTCTCTGTTTGGAAGCGACACTGCCATGTTCACAGTGCCCTACTGTTATGCAGGTCGGCCCGATTCTGCGTGGGAGGGGGCTGCACAAGGGTGTGGTACTAGGAGGCGAGGACCACTGGAAGCCATCTCAGAGGCTGCCTCTAAAAACATCATTGCACAGTTCATGGATGAAGGTAGGACCAGAGAAAATATTTCTGTCAATAATATTATAAAGGAGCAGGGTAAAGGGATGTAAGAAGAGGCAACAGGAGGGATTAACATCCTCAATTTAAAAAAAGCATGTACAGGGTGAATACAGAAGATGTGGTTCACGTACACAATGGAATACTACTCAGCTGCAAAAAATGAAATAATGCCATTTGCAGCAACATGGATGAAAGTAGATTATCACACAAAGTGAAGTAAGTTAAAAAGAGAAAACAGAATACCATAGGATATTATGTCTATGTAGAATCTAGACTATGACACAGTGAGCCTCCCCACGAAGCAGAAGTAGAACCATGGACATGGGGACAGGCTGGTGGTCGCCACGGGGCGGGGAGCGGGGAAGGATGGAGAGGGAGCTGGGGCTAACAGATGGAAGCCACTATACAGAGCATGAATAAACAACGAGCCTCTACTGTACAGTACAGGGAACTATGTTCAATATCCTGTGACAAGCCAAATGGAGAAGAATTTTAAAAAGAACACGTATAACTGAATCACTTTGCTATGGAGCAGAAATTAACACAACACTGCAAACCAACTATAACTCAACATATATAAATAAATAAACAGCACCCACAAACACCACACTTACTGGAGAAAAACGGAATGATTACCTCCTAAGACCAGGAAGAAGAATATCCATTCTCAACACAGTGTCAGAAATCCTAGCCAGCACAATAAGGCAAGAAAAGAAAACAGGAGGCATATAGACTGGAAAGGAGAAATAAAACTGTCCCACTTCTCAGATGATATAATTATCCACGTAGAAGACCCCAGGGAATCTACCAAAAAATATTTCTAGAATGTATACAGGAACTCAGCAAGGTTGCAGGATACAAAATAAGCCTACATAAATCAACTGTACTTCTATAGACTAGCAGTGAATATACACAAGGAAATTAAAAATATAATGCTATTTATAGTTGTTAAACACCTTAATGAAACACATACAAGAATTGTATGTGGAAAACAAAATGCTGATGAAATAAGTAAAAGAATATCTAACTAAATGGAAAGAAATACTGTTTCTTCTAATAGAAGGCTCTTTAGAGTGAAGATGTCAACTCTCCTTCAACTGATAGATAAATTTAACACATTTCCAATCAAAAGTCCCAGCAAGATTTTTTGTAGATACAAACAAGATTATTCTAAAATGTATATGGGAAACAAAGGAATTATAACAGCTAAAACAATTTTGATTAAAAAAGAAGAAGGAAAAAGTGAGAGAAATCAGTCTACTCTATTTCAAGACTTACTACATGGCCCCAGTAAGAGACTGTGGGGCACTGGTGAGAAGACAGGGAAACAGACGACGGGAACAGAGTGGAGAAGCCAGTATCGACTCAAACCCCACATTCTCACCAAAGGGAAGAAAAATTTTCTAGAAACACAAATAATACTGTATTTTGTTTTCAGTAATTTAAATATGAGGGCATCTTTTTTCTTGAGCATACACATGGAAAAAGGTAACCGCAAAATACAAAGGGCTAAATTCCAAAAACTGAGTTTCATTTAAGATTTATCTGTAAGGACTTTGGTGCTGAGAGGTTAAGTATCATGTGATGTCCAGTGTCTGGAGGCTCCTTCCAGAAAACATGAAGCCCGTTTTGATCTGGCCCTGCCTGTCTCCACCCTCACCGTCCACAATGCTCCACAAAACACCTGAGGCTTCAGCAGTACTGATGCCCTGTTCACAGTCTCTGCCCTGCTGGTCCTTCTGCTCAGAACACCTTGCATCTCTTAAGATGCTGCCCAAGCCCAACCTCACCCCAGAATCCTTCCCTGACCCCATCACTCACTGTCCTCTGGATGCCCAGGGTTCCTGCGCCTTTCACATGGTATCGCAATTCCCCATATCTATCTGGGAGCTTCAGGACTGAGACACACTCTGTCCTTAAAAAAAAAAAACTATTCACCACTTTAGCATACAATTCAACCAGCACCTCCATCCACTGTCAACATCTTCATCACCCCTAAAGGAACCCGGTGCCCATGAGCAGTCACTCCCTGCTCCCCCTAGTCCTCCAGCCTCTGGCAACCACTAGTCTTTCTATGTGCAGATTTACTGAGGCTGTTTCTTTTATCTCTACATTACCAATTCTTATGGAAAAGGAAAGAATATACAGTCAGCCCTCTGTATTACTGGGTTCTGAATCCTCAGATTCAACCAACCACTGATTGAAAATATTTGTGGGGAAAAAAGTCTGGAAAGTTCCAAAAAGCAAAGCTCAAGTTTTCCATGCACCTAGCAATGATCTACATCACATTAGGTATCATATGTAATGTAGACAGGATTTAAAGTATATGGGAGAATGTGCATAGGGTATATGAAATACAACACTCAGCATAAGCCACTGGAACATCCGCAGATTCTGGTATCTGCAGAGGTCCTGGAATCAACCCACTGGAAAACCACGGGACCCTGTAGTAGACAATCAGCACTGCTCAGAGGGAGACCAAGCTGTGCTCCGTCATTGACGCCAGCTAGTGGCCAGTGTTCATTACTGACGCCAGCTAGTGGCCAGTGTTCATTACTGATGCCAGCTAGTGGCCAGTGTTCATTATTGACGCCAGCTAGTGGCCAGTGTTGGGAACAGTCTTGCTTAACCTCCTTCCCTTCTGTATTCTATCCCTGCCCCTAGGATCCTGTCCAAACTTGCCCTTTCCACCTCCTTTCTTCCGTCATTACCCTTCTTTAGGCAAAATCTCCACTGAATATCAAACCACCTCCCCCCTACCCCCCACACAGATCGTTGTATCAGAATCTCTCTTGGCCAGTGGGCAGATATTCACACACCCCTACCCTTTCCTTGAGGCAATGTCCACTCAAGGTCCCAAGGCCTTACTCAGGTCCTCTGTTCCAGCTGCACACTTGCTGGAGCCAAACCCTTATCCCCTGCTCCACATGCCTTGCCAGCCCCTGGGCTTGGGTCCAGGCACTGACACACTGATGGCCTCGTGGTCGTCAGGATGTCAGGACCGCCATGTTCCGTTTCTGCTTTGTCTTGCTTCATTTTCCCGACTCACAGATGCTCCTTACCTTCTCTCGAGCTTCACGCTCCACTGAAAAGACACTTGTTAAAATTAAACATTCTTCATGTTTTATGGCATGTTTTCATAATGTCTAGTCCCAAATATTTCCAGAATTAACAGCCCCTGTTTGAATTTTCCCATAAGCTTCTAAAGAATCATGTGTGTGTAATATTAATTTGTTTGGCTGTGCTGGGTCTTAGTTGCGGCCTATGGGATCTAGTTCCCTGACCAGGGATGGAACCTGGACCGCCTGCATTGGGAGCACGGGGTCAACCCCTGGACCCCCAAGGAAGCCCCTCACTTGTGTGTTTCTTTAAAAAGGAAGCAAACAAAAATGGCGAGAAGGAAAGAGAGAAGGGGGGCCGGGAAAGTCACTGGAAGGAAAATGAAACATAAGCAACAACCTCATGCGAAGAGTTGACTCATTGGAAAAGACCCTGATGCTGGGAGGGATTGGGGGCAGGAGGAGAAGGGGACGACAGAGGATGAGATGGCTGGATGGCATCACCAACTCGATGGACGTGAGTCTGAGTGAACTCCGGGAGGTGGTGATGGACAGGGAGGCCTGGCGTGCTTCGATTCATGGGGTCGCAGAGAGTCGGACACGACTGAGCAACTGAACTGAACAACAACAATGTGTTTTCACTTGTTAGATTGTTAGAGATTTAAAACTTCTACAATATGCGTATTTGACAAAAAGACAAAGGAACACCCACTTCTGTGTAAGTTCTGACTGCTGCAACCCCGTGGACTGTAGCCCAGCAAGCACCTCTGTCCATGGGACTTCCCAGGCAAGAATACTGGATCGGGCTGCCATGCCCCTCCCCAGGATCTTCCCCACCCAGGGACAGAATCCACGTCTCCTGCATCGGCAGGTGGATCCTTCGCCAAGGAGCCACCAGGGAAGGCCCCTGTGTAAGCCAGGTCAAACCTATTTGGAGGGAAATTTCATACTTGACTCAGTCAATCAATTGGGAATTGTGTTTGCAGTTACAACAGGTACTGGGGAAAACAAAAAGAAAATGAGCTGCGAGTTGAGTTTGACTCAGGTTCTTACCGAACCACAGTCTGGAGACAACTTCCTAGACAGCTCTGAGGAATTGCTCCAAGGGGCAGGAGAAGGGACCAGTGTGTTTATGGATGACTAGAAAATACGTGCAGCCAAGTTTACAGCTTAATAAAAGCGCACTGCTGGGAAGCCCCTAGGGATCCAGAGGTTAGAACCCAATGCTTTCACTGCCAGGGATGCACATTTGATCCCTGCTCTGGGAACTAAGATCCCTCAAGCCACATGGCAAGGCCAAACATATTTTTTAATTAAAAAAAGGTCTGTTAACCATGAGCAACAGGTATCTCAGTTAATAATTTCAGTGTGTTTTTTTTCTACGTATGGGAAGATGTAAGAACCTGAGTTCATTAAAATTTATCTGAGGCGTCTACCTACCCAAGGGGCCTGTTTTCCTAGAGCACAGAGAACTCCCTTATTCTTTGTCCTCAGTTTCCTCAGGGTGCACTGTCCATCAGCAACTGTGGGGACTCATGATTTGGTCCTTGTAGGACTGGATGGTGGGCAATATTCTTTGCCTTAGTTTATTTCTCTGTCTCATTAGAAAAAAAAAGTACCGAAGCAGGCAAGCCTGGTGCGGCAGCCCCATCTTCTGCTCCGCCATCTTCTGAAAGTACCTTCACAGGGCCTCACAGTTTGGAATAGCTGGCAGAGCTCCTGCCATCACCTCACATTCCTAACTGCAGAGAGGAGAAACAGGGCAATGGGGCCTGCCTGCTAATGGGCACAAGTTCAAGCCTCCACCTCTGAGCATCACTGGCTGAGGGGTCACCTGTGACCTGAAGCCACTTCTCACATTCACACCACAGCAGCTTGGCTCACTCCCTCAGTCACTGCATCAGCTGCAGACCACGGGTCCAGCACCTTCCGGGAGCCTGATATGGGCCTCGCGGGGGAAGGGAGGGAAAATAAGAACCCTGCTCCTCAAAGACAGCTGGACTTCATCCCACGCCCCCACCACGGACAGCAGATCGGCTCCCCGTGGCTGCCGTATGAATGACCCCAAGCTTACTGGCCCGGAACAGGAGTCTGTGACCTTACGACCCTGTAGGTCAGGATCCAGGGGGGGTCTCAGAGGCTAAGATCAACTTGTTGGCCGGTCTCCTGCCCGCAGGAGGCTACAGGAGTGAACCTGCCCCTTTCTGCCTTTTCTGGTTTCTAAAGGCTGCCCCACTCCTTGGCTCGCGGCCCCTGCCTCCACCTCCCAAGCCAGCACCAACGGGTCGAGTCCCTTCCCATGTCATCACTCTGATTCTAAAGTCTGTTATCCGTCTCTTCCAATTTAAAGACCCCCGGGATTACCTGAGGCCCACTGGACAACCCCCAACCAAGGCCAGCCCAAGTTAGCGACCTTACTTGCCCTTGGTTGTGTAGGGTGACAATCACAGGCTTCTGGGACTGGCAGATGAACATCTGCGGGAGGTCACTATTCTGCACACCTGAGGGTTATCAGACCTACAGAGATGCTCACACACATCTCACACAGCCCACCCAGGAGGCGTGGTGACTCAGACAGTAAAGAATCCGCCCGCAATGCAGGAGACATGGGTTTGATCCCTGGGTTGGGAAGATCCCCTGGAGGAGGGCCCATGAGACGGTGTTTCTGTTTTTAACGGGAAGTTCAATTAAAAAGAAAATACTGACGTTAAATCTTGAGATGGTGCGTGTCAGCTGGAAATCTCTACTGCTCACCAACAGCAACTGAGTTCTTCTGGATGACTGGTATTTTTCTTCAGAAATTTAAAAAACTTATTTGGCTGCACCAGTTCTCAGCTGTAGCACATGGATCCGTGTTGCCGCACGCAGGATCTCCAGTTGCGGGATCCTCCATCTTTGTTGGTTGAGGGAGGCAGCATCATTTTTAGTTCCGGCATGGTGGGGGTGGAAGGAGGTCCCAGATTCCTGACCAGGGATTGAACCCGGGCCCCCTAAACTGGGAGCTTGGAGTCTCAGGCACTGGAGCAAGAGAAAGGTCCCCTGAATAGTTTCAAATGTAACTGAATAAGCAAGATCACAGCCAGTAGTGGGGAGGAAAACAAGCTTCTTGCCCAGCCCAGCCCCACTGCCTACCTGCCGATTATCCCCTTCCGCTGCCATTTTCACAGTCATACTGCAGAATTTGTCTCCCCGGGGAGAACAGACGGGTCAGAAGAAACATCCAAAGGGGTGATGAAAAAAACAAAAAGGCTTTAAAACACGGGTCTGAGATGGTAAGATCAGGGCATCCTAACGTTTCAGGAGAAACCAACTCCTAAACTGAGCTGTATGTCTCACCGCTAAGATGCCCACGGCTTCCCCGTCAGAGGACCCTTAAGGTATATCCCGGCGCAACACTCCAAACTCGAACCCAGAGAATGACCCCCGGGCCCCCGGTCTGGGAGGCGAGAGGACAGCTTTTATTCCTGTTTTCTGTGGAAGAAACTGGTCAGCCAGGCAGTACAGGAAACAGAACATGCACGTGGCGTGTTGGGGCCAGCCCAGCAGGATGAGTCGTCCTTCTCGGAGAGCCCCCACCTGCCCGCCGCGCTCTGTGGTCAGCAGGACACACAGACGTGGGCAAGACGCATCTGCTCCTGCTGACCCCCGCCTTCCTCACGGTCTGCCCACCCCCCATCGTGGGGAAACCTCCCCGGCCCATTTCTCCAGGACCAGCACCCCCTGCAGGCAGCTGCGGGCAGAGCAGCCCAACCTCCAGCACCAGGGCCTCCGGTCCCGACCCCACCCCGGGCAACGGGAGGAGGGCCGGGCTCAATCAGCCCGGGATCCTGTGGCCGAGCCAGCCAAGAGGCAGCACCAGTGTCCAGGGGGCACTGGGGGGCACTGGCATCACCCTCAGGCTTGAAGGGGGTCAACGAGGCGGCTCAGCAGAGCCAGAAGGTTCTATAGGGGGGCTGGCAGGAAGAAAATGGGCCCAGGTGACCCAGGCTTCCAGCCCCACTTCCAGCGCCTGTGAACGCCCAGAGGACCCAGGTCAGCTCCTGCCAGATCCAGGGAGACAGGAACACGATGGCAGGCAGCCAGGGCCGACTCCTCAATTCCTGAATTTTCAGAGAGCACCACTCTAACCATGGACCAACCCTGGCTAACTCAGCAGCTATCTTCCTCCATTTTTAGCTTGCAGACAAAAGGCAGCCCGCCAGGCAAGGGTCCTCAGAGGGGCTGGCTGCTCTGAGACACAGCTCGCCCGGGAGGGCACAGGGGCCCTGGGGGAGGGGGAGCTGACCCTCCATAGGCCTCGAGGTTCTCAGTGGCCACATGAGTTTCCCACAAGGGGAGACCTGCCTCCTGCCTTGGAAACTGGGGGCTGGGTGAGCACAGTGGGTCCCTGCCCCACTGGGGTCTCCAAATCAGAAACCAACAGGACCACAGGCAGATCGGGGCGACCAGGATCTGCATCGGAACAGGTCCCGCGGCCACACCACACTCTCCCCAAGCCCGTCCTCCCGTGCCCCGCCCCCAGGCCCGGCCACCCTCCTTCCTGAATGGGCCCTACTATGCCCCAGGAAGACGATACCTTTGGCTACCTTGCAACCCCCACTTGACTTACTTTGAGAACCATGATTCAGAAATGAGTTTTAAACACGGCATTTTCTATCTTGCATGGAATCCTTGTGCAAATAGTTGACAATTTGAGAGTTAAAACATTTCAACTCCTAAAAAAAAGCACCTTTTAAAAGTGTGCCTCTTCAAAAGGGAACCTGGTTGGCCAGGAGCTGATAAACATCAGGCTCTATCCTGCTGGGTGCTGACAGCCAGGCCGGGCCCCGCCGGAGAATAGAGAGACCACGTGTAGAGTGACTCGGCAGCAAGTGGGTCAAAAAAAGTTTATTTTGAATATTTAATTTAAAAAAACCATACCTATGAGGTGTGCTACAGAAACTTAGATACAAGGATTGCATATAAAACCCAACCTAACTGTGGTAAAGCAAATGCACTTCAGGAAAGAAAATGTGTCCCTTGCGGTCACTGAGGTCCCAACACCCGAGCAGTTCCTCATGGTCACTCGGGAGGGTGCTGAGCAGGCCTCCCAGCCCCTCCCGGGGGACGGGCTCCCCACAGCAGCCCAGGAGAGCTCACGCTTGCTTGCTTCACATTCTCAGGCAAGTCGATCCATTACATTTTGCTGTCTTTTAACACACTATTTTGGCAGAAAGAGTACAGCTCCCTTGATGGGAAGCATTCTGCAGTTCACCGGGGGAAGGGACCTGCCTTCCCGCAGCATACAGGACAAGAGGAGAAAGGCAGGGCTTTGCGAAACCTAGCAACCACTGCAGGATTTCACAGCAAGAGCAGCGCCTCCACGTGACCAGAATGCTTCAGTACTTTCTAGAGCTTTCCCGCAACGCTAACTTCCCATCAGGCCCTTCCCTCTTTCTCCAAACCCCCTGGGACGAGGCCCCCACCACAAGGGGTGGTCCTGCCTCCCGACAGTGGGGCACAGACAACCCACACTCGGGACTGAAGGTCACCAAAGTGGCTCCACGCCGCAGTTGATTTGGCAAAAAAAGAAAATACCTTAAATGCATAAAAACAATCAGCGGGTCCTCCAAGGAACATGATTACAATATATTAGCAAGTTCTGGGGCGTAAACATTTCCAAAAGCATCGGCAGAAGTATTAAATAGAAAAGCAGGGGCACACACACCCCTCCGCACCCTAAGAGGTGCCAGGCCCGGCGCGGCCGTGGCGGGGCGAGGCGGGGGGCGAGGCGCCTACTGCCGCAGCTCCACGTAGTTGGCGGGGAAGAGCCCGTACCTGCCCTTGCACAGCCCGCGCCACCAGCCGTCATCAATCATCTCGATGTTGGTGATGATGTCGTCGGGGTCGAAGGAGATCTCATCGTCGCCCGCTGGGGAGGAGGCCAGAGAGCAGCGGTCACCCTCGGTGTCCCCGGGTCAGCCAACCGCCAGGAGGAAGACCCGCCAGCAGCCCCTCGAGCTGGCGGCCTCCCACGGAGGCTCTGCAGGGGTGCAGGGTGCTGGGGTGGAGGATCCACAGGGATGGAGGGGTCCCAGGCTCCGCTGCTCAGTGAGGGTGGCTCTGCACACACACGGCAGCTACAGAGACCCGACAGAGCCCTTCACACAAAACCCTAAGCTAGGACGTCCCTGGTGGCACAGTGGGCAACAGTCTGTCTGCCAACGCAGGTTGGACACCTTATCTGGAAGATGTCACGCACTACGGAACAACTAAACGACTAAGCCCCGACTCCTGAAGCCCACAAGCTGCAACTCCTGAGGCCCGAGCGCCCTGGAGCCCACTCTCTGCAACAAGGGAGGCCACGACAATGAGAAGGCCTCATGCCAGAACGAAAAGTAGCCCCCGCTCCCTGACAATGAGAAGGCCTCATGCCAGGACGAAAAGTAGCCCCCGCTGCCCGCAACCGGAGAAAGCCTACACAGCCAAAAGACTCAGCACACACACACACACAAAACGCAACCCCTAACCCAGACCAGATGGAATGGGACTGAGAAGACACAGAATTCCCTGCCTTGTATCTGCAACCTTTTTATAACCTTGCAATTGTTTAAATATAAATTCTTCTTAAAAACTGTAAACAGCACTCTGAGAGTCCTAACTCTCGAGAGAGGAGTCGCTGGAAGCCCTCAGTCCCGCAACCCCTCCAGCCCTCCTTCTGGCCCGCCAGCGGTTTCTCACCAGCCTGGTAGTCGTAGAGGGCAATGGCAGTGATTCCAAGGTCGTTTTCATATTCATCGTAGGTACCTTCCTCTAAAATAAACCAGGGCCGAGTCTGAGACAGAACCAGAGCTCCATGCCCACTCCTGGCAGACAGCCCTTCCCAAGGTCCGGGAGGAGCAAGTCGGGAGTCTGCGGCCCCAGGGCACCGAGGGCTGCCTGCCCTCCTACCGACAGGAGGAGCCGCCCCAAGGAGCGAACCCACAGAGGGATCATCTCAGTTGAGACTGGGACAGCTGTCAGGGAATAATTTTTTAAATTTCAACTATCCAGCACTATTGTCAGGAAACGTCCGTGCCGTGAACGAATGAACGGCGAGCGGGATAGCTGATCCCCTGCCATCGTGCTTGGGGAGGTGAGGGCTCTGCCCTGGGCAGGTTCTCGTGCTGATTCCCACGTCACTCCTCAAGGGGGAACAGGCCCAGACATACAAAAGGAAACCCCACGCTCATCCACCCACTCCACCTTCAGGGTGCCAGGGATCTCCACCTTGTGACCTCCAGACACCGGGGCTTCCCCTCGGGAAGACAACAGCAGGAGCCCCTCCTCCACAACCACCCCCTCAGTGACCCCCGCACGGGCAGAGGTCTCCCTGGAAGCCCCCAGGGCTGGGCCACAGAAGAGGTGGGGCAGCTCAGCCCGTGGGAAAGGGGAAGTTTGCAGAGGACAAGCAGCAGAGGGGGCGTGGCGCAGGAGGCCCCGCACCTGCTTGATAGTGGCCCGGCGCCTCCGTGCTCTCGTAGACGGCCTCCGAGACGTAGGCCTCCGGGTACCCCGTGGTCTCCACACTGTAGCCCTGCTCAGGCTCGCTGCTGGGGCTTGGCTCAGCCCGGAACGGAGCCGCGTCCTGGGGAGTCAAGGGCAAGTTCCCGTGGCCCCACTGCCCAGAGCCATGTGGAAACCCAACAGCCCCGGCTGACACGGGACAGACGCGGGGGGAGGCTAGTCACCCGCCAACGTCCTACAAGCACCTGCGTCCTGACGGGGGCCCTCCCCAGGATCCCCTCTCCCCCGACCCCAAGTCCCGTCGTCACTGAGGACCTGCCGGGCACGAGAGACGCGCGTTCCTGGGGCAGGTCTGGCCTGTTCCCCTTTGGGCCCAGACCGCCAAGGCACCCCAAACCCCCAGAGCCCCCAGCCCACTGAGGCTCTGATGACAGCTCCAGGGCGGCACCCCAGCCCTCCAGCTGGAGTTGATGAGCCCGCACATGGCGGTGCCATCCCCACCAACGCTGCGGAGGCGAGGCATGGGAGCGACCACCAAGCCACGCACAAGAGCACAGGGCGCTCTGCTGACAGCCCCAAGCCGACCAGCAGCCTGGCCAGGGTGCGCCTGGGGCACCCTCACAGGTCAGAGCAGTAAGGTGCCTGCGTGCAGCAGCTCCAGGAAGGGCCAGAAGTCGGGGCCCAGTCTTCCAGAGGGTGGCAAGGGGGCGGGCGGGCAGGCAGGAGGGCTGCACCTCGGCCAGACACAGGAGCCCCTTGAGAGCTGAACAAAGCGGCAACAGGCTCCTGCTGGCAGTGTCCCCTGGAGGCAGCGGGGACAGACCGGAGGGCAAGGAGCTGCTGCGCTGGGGTGTCGCCATGAGCAGGTCAGTGAGGTGGGGGCGGCCTCCCCGACCAGTGCCCCCTGCCCATCGAGTGGTTCAGGCAGGCTGGCCCGGCTGTGGGGCATGCGGCGGGGCCTACACAGGGCCCCTTTCCATGGGATCAGTTATAAAACCCCACCCGCCAGGCCAGCCCCGCCCACAGCTCTCCCAACCCCCGACCCCTCTGTTTTCTGAGTCAAGCCAGTGTGTGCACCTGGGACACAGCAAGTCACCACTGAGAGGTGACGTCTGAGGTGATAATGGAAGACGGGGGAGTGAACAGGACCCTGGGCAGAGAGAGAACTCGAGCTCGGGGGAGTGGGTGTGGATGGTGGGGGCCGAGCTGCTCTGGGAGAGGGCCCACAGGGGCCTTTGGCGGGGGGGTAGGGAGGTCGCTCGGTGACCAGGGATCAAAGGAGCAGGTCCTAGGGACCGAGGACTCTGGAGAAAGGGAGAGGGGAGCTGAGGAGTGGTGGCAGAGAGAGGGAGGGAAAGGGCAGCAGACTTCCGGCTCCCGGGTGTCAGGAGACGCAGCGGGGCAAGGGGAAGTCAAGGGGGTGCGAGCCCCGCGCATGGGGGACTGCTCTCGGTCAGCGACAAGCGCAGGGAGAGACCCCATCCACAGGGCACTGGGCTGGGAAGGGCGTCTCCAGGGAGTCAGAGAGTCACTGGCAAACCAAATGACAACACCAACCTCGTAGACGGGGCTCGACGGTGGCCTCTCCTGAGCCGGCTGGGGCGTGGGGGACGCGGGCGGCGTGGGCTTCTGGGCCCGGGCCTGCTCCTGGGCCCGGGCCTGCTCCTGAAATGCACACACAGTCAGCACGTCCTCAGGCTGCCGGAAGAAGCAGCAGAGATGGGAGCAGAGAGACTTCAAGGGCATGTCTGCTTCGAAGCCAAGGTTGTCTGCACTAGCAGGACGGTCACAACTCCTCCAGGCTCTGGAAACACGCGCGAGGAACACCCCCCACCCCCCGCCCCACAGCGAGTGTCCTTGAAAGGCTGGAGACAGAGACGTTCTTTCCCAGGGGCACGCTCGCTCCTGAGACCCGGGGTCAGGAACCCGTGGCCCCTGCCCAGCAACGCACGCGGTCCGCGTCCTGCTCTGGAGCAAAGCTGGGCTGAGGGGGCTCACTCGGGGGAGGCGGTGGCACGGGGCTGGACGCAGCAAGAGGCGACACGGCAGCAGGGACTACAGGAGACCCTCAAAAGCAAAAAGGGGGGCAACCACCACCAGAAACCTCCCGAGTCTCCCAATCTTCTGCAGCTTTCAGATCAGATCACAGGAGTTACACTCCCAAGTCTTAAGAGGAGGAAGGTGTTGCATAAAAAGGAGACCAAACTACCAGGAAAATTGCCTCGGACTGTGGGCCTACAACCAAGAAAAACTTACAAACGCCCAGCTAAAAACCTGAAGGAAAGAGAGCTTTACGGTTCCTGGCAGTTAAGGAACGATACAAGGTAATTACAAGTTTGCGGTTATCTGACTTCATCACGTGCGACAAAGCGCGTCAGGGCGTCTGGAATCCCCGCCCAGCACTCCCTGCCACTGCACAGCACCTGCCTCCGCCCCCACCCTCCCCCGACGGGGTCTTCAGAGCCCCAACCACCAACGTCTGTGGGTCTAAATAAAGCTTTACGATCTACAAGACACCACAACCATTACCGCAGATTCTGCCCTTCCACACCCGCTGCCCGGGCAAGAACATGGCCGCGGCTCCCTGAGCTGATCCACCTCCAGCCACGCGGCTTGGGGGGTGACAGACTGGCACAGAGCCATCGGACATCAGTCCACCCAGAAGGGTTTTACGAGAAGGGCCGCCCCGTCCTTCTCACCTCTCATGGCTCCCATCTCTACTTTCCCTCGTGGAAAAAGTCTACAAAGAATCACAAAGCAACCTGCAGAGCCGGGCTCCAGAAGCAACAGTGGCAAGAGCCTGCAGACCCGCTCCTTCACGGGCACTCCTCCTGTGTCCCCAAGCTTGCACCCAAGGAGGTGGTGGGCTCCCAGGGGCATGCGTGGGGACAGAGTGCCAGGGAGATGTGTGGATGTGAGCTCGGTTGAGGGCGTGCAGGCGGCCCGCCGCACAGGGCAGGACAGGCGGGCAGTCACCCTGGGCTGGATCAGCACGGCTGTCAGGCGGGTCAGCTGTCCCATGTCCAGGGACAAGAGCCTGGGCCATCTGTGCGGCTGAAACCGTCAGTGCGAGAAGGCCCCGTGTCTACACTAACCCCACAGACTGGAGACAGGGGCGAGCCGCGCCCAGGGCCCGCAGGCTCCCGGCCCCCAGCGCCGCCCGCACTCACGTCCAGCTGCCGCCGGGCCGCCTCCTGCTCCTGCCGCTCCTGGGCCATCCTCTGTGCCCGCTCTGCCTCGGCCTTCCGCCGGTCCTCCTGTTCCTTCTCCTTCGCCAGGTTTTCAAAGTTCGCTCTGATGTTACTTGTTTTGCTGTTCACTAGAGGAAGGAGAGACGCACCCAGAGTACCGCCGTCGCCCCCACACCAGGCCGGCCTGAGGGACCTGCCCCAGGACCCAGGCACCGGCTGAGCGGGGACACACCCCCTCGGCTGCCAGCCCAGCCTCCGCCAGGAACGAGCCTTCGCTGCTGTGTCTGCCGCACGTGCAGCGGGAAGGTGGGCACAGAGCCCTGCGTCTGGAACATTCTCACGCTCCAAACATCACTGTGTCCTTTACCACCAGACACAAGGAAGATACGCCCCTAGGGAGGCGCTCGAGCGGACAATCAGAAGCACTGACACTGAGCTCCACCCCCATGATGTCTCCTGTGACGAAACGGGACGGCCAGGCACCCCTCGAGGACCCCGGCGGACGGGCCGTGGGGCCTCTGGGGAAGCACCTTCGCCTGGTGAGAGGCAGGCTGACCTGACACTTCCTGGGACATGGTTCTCCCTGAATTTTGATTACGATGGGTAACCACCTGCCATCCCCCAAACCCACAGACAACCAGGTTCTCCATTAATGCTTCACCGGCTCCTGTCAACCCTCCTCCCGCCCTCAGCACCGCCCTGCAACACCACATGGCACCAAATTTCTCCTGGGAAAGCCCTCAGGGCTGCCAGGGGTTTGCCAGGACTCACCTGCTTCAACAGGGACAGTCTTCTGGTAAGACGAGGACACCACGGCAACATCCTCAAAAGTGGAGGCAGTCTGCCGAGACACGAGTGGGGGTCAGGAGGGCCCAGGTCCCCTCCCCTGCGGCCGGCACAGGGGCTGAACCTGCACAGGTGCTAAGCCAGCCCCAGATCCTCCTGGGGAACCAGCCCGGGTCTGGAGATCTCGTACCCACCAGCCCGCACACTAACAGAGACACAGAAAGTGTGCCAACTCACCCCGGCTGGTGACCCCAGAATCAGTGTCAGAGAAGAGACGCACACGCAGGGGAGTCGGCAGGGCCAAGAGTTTCATAGAGCAGTGAAGACCGCAGGGGTCTAGAGTGGGGAGCCCCAACGCCCCCCGGCAGTGGGCGGCCTGAGACGCAGGTCCAACCCAGGTTCACGGCGAGGGGAGCATACGGGAAACCTCTGCACCTTCCTCTCAAATTCGAGAAAACTGCTCAGAACGGGCAGAAAAACCAACATCCCATCTTCACAACCATAAACCCACCATGTCTTCCTCCTGAGTGCTCACCACTGAGGAGACCCAGTGTTTACACGGGAGCCCAGAGGCCTCTGTTGTGCGGGGAGAGAACACGGCCTCCCCTGCCCCCAGGATGGTCTCGGTGGCACCCCCCGCCTTGCGAGGCGCCCTCCGGGTCTCCTCTCTCGCCGTCATCCCACAGACACAGCCTCTGCCCGCACACTCTGCAGGCCCCCACCACACCGGCACTGCCTGCCCCGCCTGGCAGCCCACCCAGGCTGTCTCACCAGCCCTGCCTGCCCTCCCAGGTCCCCAGCCCAGCAGATGCCCCGACACCCACGTGGGAGGCCCTGCCCGCTCCGTCCCCGTCACCCGTTATACCCAGGGGCATCAGCACCTAACCCCAGCCCCGGCTAGAAGCACATGGTCAGACCACCGATGCCGCCTCTGTCAGGTTCCCTGAGACCCACTCTCCACCCTGCAGCCAGGGGGTTGCTGGCTCTACACCCCATCCGTGTCCCACACGCTCGCAGTGCCCCGTCTTCAGGCCCTCAGCCCCCCAGCATCAGTGAGCGCCGGCTCTGCTTCCTCAGGACACCGCCCGCCACCAGAGCCCCGCACCTGGGGCCACACACCCTCAAGGGACAGGGCCCCAGGGGTCAGCCAAACTCGGTGGACACCGGCCCTGTCGTCCAGACTCCCACTGGCAGGGCAGCCGCAACCTTCGGCCACTGCACCGACAGGTGCCCAGTGGGGGCCGCCCCGCACGGCTCGCAGGTCTGCCCCTCTGATGCAGCTGGAGTTTAGACTAGACCCCCGACCCTCTGATGTGCTGGGGACTGGCTGACAGAGACCCACAGACAGGTCAGGAGGGCGCCCCTGGGAGAGCCGAGAGCGGAGCCTCGTGGTCACGCTGGCTCTGGGTGGACTGTCACAAGCCCCTGCAGTGACAGACGTTCTGGACCCGCCTTCTCCAAGACGCAGCCACCACGAGGCGGCCAGAGTGACCAAGGGACTCAGCTCCCAGCGTGGTGCAAGCTCAGTACTTTCAACCCAAACAGCCACCTGGCCGCGGGCCCCAGGCCCCGCTCTACGACAGGGACTGTGACTGCCTCACCGTGCCGCCCCACAAGTCCAGGAGAGGACCCAGGGACACTGGAAGGGAAGCCCAGCACTTGGGTCAGCTATCCCCACTGCCACGGGGATGACACACACCAGCCTGGAGAGCTTTTCAAAGATGTGCCAGGCACGCCCCCAGAGGCCAAAGACCACCCACGGAACAGTGGCCGACCCCCAGCCCTCGGCTTGACACACCGAGCTGGGAGGAGAAGCACTCACCTTATCCATCCGGTCCTTCTGCACCCCGTACTTCCCGCCGAAGCCTTTGGAATAGTCTGCAACGTGATGACACAGCCCTCAGCCCCAGGCTGAGGACCAGCGACTGCCGACAGCAGGGGCGTGCAGACGCGGGCACCCCAGAAAGCGCGCCCGGAGCAACGCAAGCAAGGGCCTGGCACCACGAGCCCCTGCCCGAGGGGTGAGTGCACCTCCACCCGGGGTCCCAGCGGCAAGCAGGGCAGGGCGAGGAAGCGGTGGGCATGCTCTGCGTGCTCCCGGGGCGAGGGGGTGGGCGCGGTGGCAGGCAGGGCTCACCTCCCAGCACAGCCTCCACCCGCCTCGCCCACTGCTGCCACCCTGCCCCACCAGCTTTAAGGAGAGGCTCTGGGGTGCGGATTCGCTTGTTCCTCTGAAAGAGAGGAAACTCCCGTGGAAGTCTATCAGCCCCACTTATGCCACAGCCACTCAGGCCCACGAGACCATCACAGCAGCATGCAGCGTCAGCACCACGCAGCGTCAACGCCACAGGCGCCAAGGCCACGTCCATGTGGGTGCGGGGTCAGCCCCAGGTGATTCTCTGCCTCCCTCCCTGGACACTGGCTGAGGGCCTCTTAGGACACAACACCCGGCCAACCGCGTGTCTGGCCCTGAGAGAACTGTGCTGATCGTAAGCACGTCTTCATCTCAACTCCCAGCACCACCCAGAGCCTCTGGGATTCCAGCTTCCTGAACCTGAGCACCACCCGGACCCTCCTGTGTACCTGAGCATCACCCAGACCCTCCTGCGTACCTGAGCACACACCCAGAACCCCAGTGATTCCAGCTTCCTGGACCTGAGCACCACCCAGACCCTCCTGTGATTCCAGCTTCCTGAACCTCAGCACACACCCAGACCCTCCTGTGATTCCAGCTTCCTGAATCTGAGCACCACCCAGACCCTCCTGTGATTCCAGCTTCCTGAACCTCAGCACACACCCAGACCCTCCTGTGATTCCAGCTACCTGAATGTGAGCATATACCCAGACCCTCCTGTGTACCTGAGCACACACCCAGAACCCCTGTGATTCCAGCTTCCTGGACCTACTGTCTGCTTTGCTGTGGAGTTACACGCAGACAGGGTCATCAAAAACAAAACTCCAAAGAACACCCCAACAACTGAGACCCAAAAACCATGTGGACACGCCTGCCCTGTGCCCCTCTGGTCCAAGGCCAGTAATCACACTCAACCGAACACCTTTCTCCCGGCCTCAGAGGCAGGCAGGCGGCTTATTCCAGTCACAGCAGCCATGTCAACAGCGGGAGCTGCTGGGGGAGGCCCAGGGAGGCCAGGCGCCCACTCCAGAGACCAGTCACCTGCATTTCACGCTCCCTTTTACCAAGCACACACCCCAGAGGTTACAGGTGAGAAGAAAGTGAGTGGAGAAGAGAGTGCGCAGGGGGTTCCGCTCCGCAGAGCAGTGGGGGGGAGCCAAGCCCTGCGGTGACGGCGGTGACCAGAGGCCAATCCTGAGGTCTGTGCTAAGCGGGGGCACAGGAAGGGGAGGGTGGGGCTGGGAAGCAACTGTGCCTTGCTGGGACCCGTGCTTGGCCAGTTTCTCCTTGTAATCAAACCCCACAGCACAGGAGTCCTGCCTCTCGGACTGAACACCAAATCTGCCTCCGAAACCAGTCTTATAATCTGAAAGTCCACAGGTGACCATGGAGAAAACAACCAAGAGAGGAAACAAGTTTGGTTAAAATCGTAGAAGGTTTGCAGGAATCAAACACATTGCTTCGAGAAAACGAGAGCCCTGCTGAGTGAGGGAGCCCCAGAGCCAGCTCCTGGCATCACCGACGGTCACAAGGGGCTCAAGAGGCTGAAGGACAAAAGAAATCTGAACGGGTCAGCCACGGCCCGAAAGCAGGCTAGGACCTGCCTGTGAGCTGGTTGGGAAGAGCCATGCCAGACTCCGAGCTCCATCTCAAGGGTCCCGCCTGCACTGCAGACAGGAGCTCGTGTCTCTGCACACGCGGAAGAGACGTGCCTGCAGACAGGAGCACGTGTCTCTGCACACGTGGAAGAGACGTGCCACACACATGGCCTGTCCCCAGCCCTGCGGCAGCCCCGCTCTGCACCCGCCACCTGGGGAGGGTGCGAGCCAGGCTCCGGCAGCCACTCTCCCGGGGGACACAGCCCGCCTCCTGGCTGGGAGCACAGAGCCACCCCTTCAGCCACCCGTGTGGGCAGAAGCAGCCCCTGGGAAACTGCAGCGGCAGCCGGGGCTCCAGGGCACAGAGGCCTCACCGCAACCCCCCAGGGGATCACTACAGGCAGAGGGGTCTTTTCAAAGCTGAGGGCGGCAGAGGGACCCTCCCCGCCCCCCAGGGAAGACATGACACAGTGCAATCCAAGTACCGCGAGGCCCAGCGCACAGGAGCCTGTGACCAAAGCCGA
The DNA here is from genome assembly GCF_001704415.2 of Capra hircus. Classification (NCBI taxonomy): domain Eukaryota; kingdom Metazoa; phylum Chordata; class Mammalia; order Artiodactyla; family Bovidae; genus Capra; species Capra hircus. The sequence goes on along the minus strand of NC_030836.1, from coordinate 48,579,061 downwards.
GCTCCGGAGGCCACGGGGGAACGCACCTTTCTGGGACTCGTGCAGCTGGGGCTTCTCCTGGTGGTCCCAGCCGAGGGCGCACTTGTCCTGTCTGTCCGTCTGCACACCGAACTTCCCCCCGAAGCCTTTCACGTAGTCTACAGACAACACAGAAAGCCACAATCGAGGATTAACAGGCAGCCTGCCTAACGGGGAGAAAGCACGTTTTTCACAAAGTTAAACACACACAACTTGCTCAACCCGTCCTTGCTCCTGTGTGTGAGCTTGCTCCAGACCTTTGGTAAAACTTCTAGTGAGTTTTGTTAAGAGGACCTCCCCGTACCATGGCCAGAAAGTACCCTCAGCTACAATCTGGGTCTCCTGGATAAACACAGGAGACCTTCCCCACAAAGGAAGACCCAAGGCGTGCACTGGGTCCAACCAGCACTGCGGAGCCCACGGGGTCTCTCCCCCACACAGACGGGCAACTTGAGGGCCGCTACCAGCCACTCTGCTGAAGTGTCAGAGCTACAAGGTGGCCAAGGGCTGGGCCTCTAAGTTAACAGCGCTGGTTTGCACGCGCTGTTTTCAAGTTCCATGTTAACAGCGCATCTGCCCTCAGGCCTCCGGGTCGTGTTCCGGCTCTCCGTGCCTGTGCTGGTTGCCACCCACACACTAACAGCTGCCGGCTGGGGAAGGGGCTAAACTGAGGCCACCTTTCTGGGACTCGTGCTTCTCGGTTTTGCCTTGGTACTCGAAGCCGACGGCGCTCTTGTCCACCTTGTCCTTGTCGATGCCGTACTTGCCACCGAAACCTCTGGAGTAATCTGCAAACAAGAAAGAGCGCTATTCACACACCAGCCGCAGGAACAGCAAGCACGCTGTGAACCTCAGCGGTCTGGAAGGACGGACGTCTACCACCCCATTCAAAAAACAAACCAAGGGGGCTTCCCTGGTGGCTCAGTGGTCAAGAATCTGCCTGCCATTGTGGGAGACATGGGTTCGATTCCAGGTCCGGGAAGATTTCACACGTGAGAGCAACTAAGCCTGTGCAGCACAGCTACCGAGGCTACGCTCCAGAGTCCGGAAACCTCCAGCGACTGAGCCCACACGCCCTGGAGCCTGCCCTCTGCGGCAGGAGAGGCCGCTGAACGGAGAGGCCCGCGCGATCGCAGCTGGAGCAGCCCCTGCCTGCCGCGGCCAGAGCGAAGTCCTCGCAGCAACAGAGACCCCGTGCAGCCAAAAATGAATAGATCAAATTAGACAGCAAGAACCACCACCACCGGGGGGACCTCCCCGGGGGTCCGGAGGCTTGAGACTCCACGCTCCCACAGCAGGCAGCCCAGATGCAATCCCTGGTCAGAGATCTAGATTCCAAAAGTTGCAATAAAGATCCTAAACACAGCAACTAAGATCCAGAGCAGTCAAATAAGCAAATAATTGAAAAACTAAAGAAGCTTTAAGGCTCACCCTAAGACTGCAAATGCGGAAAACACTTAGAAGCATTATTTACACGCACAGAAGAACTGCAAAAAGTACCACGCATAGCGAATGAGTAACCGCAGCCTCTCTCCTTGAGTCCAAGAGACGGCATGAAGACCAGGCTGACGGAAGCTTCTGAAACCAAGGATGAGAAACAGGAGCAAGCTTTTAGGCCACTCTAGGCAGGGACTTTCTTGGCAGTCCCGGCAAAACCGATGCTGGGGGCACGGGTTCAATCCCTGGTCTGGGAAGACCCCACCCGCTGCAGGGCAGATAAGCCCATGCGGCACGACTACCGAGCCTGTGCGCTGCTGCGACTGAAGCCTGAGCGCCGAGAGCCCGCGCTCCCCAACAGGAGATGCCACCGCGACGAGAAGCCGGTGAGCCGCAACCAAGAACAGGCCCTGTTCACCGCAACTAGAGAAAGCCTGCGCAGAGCAAGAAGGGCGGCCAAAAATAAAACAAACACTAAGTCAGCCTGCTTCCTCAACTACAGCAGAGACGAGACGGGCCACCTCCAAAGAAACAGCATCAACGTGCAGCACCTTTTCAGGAACTCAAGTTCCGCTCAAGGCTAAGTGCCTGTAAATACTACATAGCTGTCTTACACACAGCAGGCTCCGCCACAGACCCATGAGCGGGGACTCAACCCCGCCTGAGTAGGCCCAGAGCTGCCAAGGACACCCGCGCTGCTCCAGGCGCTCCGGCCTCTGCTCCCCAGCTTCCTGGAGGCGGAGCTCTTCTGCAAGGGCATCTGGGGAGAAAGTCTGGCAGAATGAACAGGGCCCAACAGCAGGGCCTGCTGACCATGCGCACACAGGGCAAGGCGGCGGGTGTGTCCCCAGCACAGGCAGGGCCGGCCCAGCACAGGCAGGCCCTCGGGCAAATGGGAAGCGACACTCTCAGGGTTAGCAGCCCCTCCCTCGCAGAGACGCCCACTCACGGGTGCTGCCAGTGGTGGCTTTGTGAGCTCTCAGTTTCTATGTTGCCAGTGATTCAAACACCTGAATGCACAGGCCAGATAAAACACAGCATGCAGAAGAACCAGCCAATCTCCACCTCTGCAGCAGGGGTCGAGACTATGCGTCCAACTCCATACACACGCACCTCAGTGGGCAGAGGGCTATAACTGACCTCCAAGAGGGGGCACCTCGATGAAGGGAGGGTCAGGCTGGCTGCTAAGGACAACCTGGCAGCATCCAGCAAAATTTTAAGTTCAACATCCTTTGACTCAGCAATTCCAATGCTAGAACTTGTCTTAAATAATCACTCTTGTACGTAAGACATAAAGACAAGAATATTCACGGTAGGCAATTCTTAACATCCAGAAGTGGAGACACGCTCAACTCCACCTTCCAGAGAGGAACATTCAGGGACCACACCGTCTTCGTACAGTGGAGGACTGTGCGGTCATCGAAGCCCCCACACCAACCAGGGAAGAGCAGGGCTGTCCAAACACTTCGGGTTAAGAGGGTTGTATAAGCAAAACATAAAGCAGCTGGCACGGGGAGAGGGCACTCCCTGGCTGGTGTCAGTAAACCCACGAGCGACGAGGGGCCGCGGGCGCCCGACAGTCAGCGGGGTGCACAGCGGCCACCCGCCCTCCCACCTCTCTGAGACCCGTGCTTCTCCGTCTCGCCCTGGTAGTCGAAGCCCACGGCACTCTTGTCCACGCGGTCGGACTGCACGCCGTACTTGCCACCGAAACCGCTCGAGTAGTCTGGGGAGACAGGGTGGGCAAGATGCCTCTGGTGAAAAGCGGGAGAGAAGCGCCGGGCAGCAGTGCCCCAGGAGACAAAAGTGCACGTGAGGCAGCACCAGGAGCCACCCGCCATCAGACGGGACGCGCGTGCCGTCTCGTGTCCCTGCAGCCCAGCCCCTTCCGACGGCTGGAGGGCAGAGGTGGGCCACCGGTGCACTCTGGAAAGTACCATTCAAACAAAGCTCAGCGTCTGAAGAAAGGGACATGGCCACGGGGGTCTTTCTAGGAAAGACCGGAGCCCGCCAACACCCTGGGCTGGGTGGACTCCTAGAGCGCTCCCAGGCCGGCTACTTCCCTGGTCATCGGATGCCCTGCAAGAGGCGTAAGCAAACAAGCTCGCAAAAAACACCTCAAGTGCTTTGAGGAAGTGATGTACTTTCATTTCAAAAAAGGCTCACAAGTGAGCGCGAGCTCATGAAGACCAGCCAGCACCGTGTTCAAAACAGCTCGCACACTGTGCAAACATCAGCAACGAAACGGCTCTGGTCACTATCCTAAGGGGAAAGTCTGCTTTGCCGACCAAGCTTAAGAGCGAACTGTGCCCGAGGCAATGCTGCTCAGAGGAGGGAGGCCATGAGGAGACACAAGACGCCAGGCCAGCGCGCCCCCTAACGGGGCCCCGCCACACCACAGAAGCCTGAGGGGAGGGGAGCCCCTCTGGATCAGGCCGCGAGGGACGACGCGCTCCTGCCCTTCAAAAGCGGGGGGCTTTCTGCACCTTCCCCATCTCACCTTTCTGCGAGGCGTGTTTCTCGGTCTTCCCCTGGTACTCGAAGCCCACGGCAGACTGCAGTCACGGAAAAGAGAAGATGGAGATCTCAATGTCTGGATCCACAACACATGACATTTTAAAAAACACGAACCATGTTATTGGTATTTTTTGATTTTTTAATTTACTAAGCTACTAATGCCCAAAGCACCAGTATTTTAAATTTGCACACCTTGAAACACTGAAGCCCGGGGGCCGCCCCAGCCAATGAGCGAGGCAGTTCTCAATGCTACGACATAAGATGAGGGGCTGCCGGCCCTGAGCCAGGGCCTCAGACCAGAGGAACAGCATCAGATGCTCAGCCCAGCCCTGGAGGCGGGTGTGAGGGGGGCCCTCTGTCACTGTGACACAGGCAGGGACAGGGAGTCCCCACTGTCCCCCGGGACACATCGAAGGCCATCTCAGGGCCACTCAATAAGCAGGCACCAACATGGGGGTTTCTATAGCAACCGGGAAAACCCTCTCGCCTCTTAAACAGCCAATCATCTCAGAGCATCTGCGAAGGTGGGGGCGGGAGGGGCCTCAGGAGCCTGTCCTCGGGGCCCCCACCTTGCATCCCCACAGTCCGAGGCACCTCCGCGCCACTCCAAGATGCCCAGAGGACACCTGGAGCGACCTCAATCTACAAGGTGGGGCCGGCTGCCCACAACGCCTCACTCACCTGGTCCACTCTGTCCACCTGGACACCGAACTTGCCTCCAAACCCCCGGACGGAGTCAACCTGCGAGCAGTGCTTGGAGAGCTTCGACTGATACTCGTGGCCGACGGCTGACTGGAGCAGGGGCAAAGCGGAGCGTCAGTCGCCCACCAGCACCGCCACCCTGGACCCACCCCCACCCTGAGGCAGCCTGCACTTCGGCTCCACGTGGGAGCCGGCCCAGGGGTGGTGACTCCAGGGGCATCGCCAGGCCAGGGCCCCCAGTCAGGTGTTCCTGAACCCACTCCACACCAGGCTCCCCAGAAGTCGCCCAAACCCCAGCCACAGTGGGCCTCCTGAGGTGCCTGGGCATGAAGAACCAGGAGGCCAGGCCCCAACCAGCACCAGAGCCAGCAGCCTGCCAACGACTCCTGAGACGGCTTCCAGAAGACTGCCAGCAGTGGTCACCCTCCTCAGGTGTGACACTGTCAAAGCACGTGACCCAGGAATCAGGCTCAAACCGGAACCCAGAGGACATGCTTCAGGCACACCACACGGTCAGTGTCAACGCCTGCCACCACCTCCCCCACCTCGTGTGCAGCGGGGCCTGGCACCGCCTCCACACCCCCAGTCAGGGGAGCGGGTCTGGTGACCTCTCAAGGCCACATGCTGACCGAGCAGTCCACCCCGAGCTTTCCACCGTGCGGTCAGCAAGCTGAGGCCTGCGGCCCACATCCAGCACCGAGGTTCTTTGTAAATAAAGCTTTCTGGAACATACCACATCTGTTCATTTACAGAAAATCTATGCCTAGCTTTGTGTCAAGACAATACAGCTAGTTCAGGAGCCACCCGAGACCCTGTGGTGGCCAAGAAACTAGAATATTTACAGCCTCAAGTCTGAGCAGCCCAGTGCTGCTGCAGTCGCCCAGGCCCGGCCCTCGGAGTACGGCTCCAGGCGCCCTCGGCAGAATGGACAGGGGTCACGGACCTTTGTGGACACCGAGGACACAGGACAGGTGACTGCCATGTGACCCAGTGCAGGGCCCAGGTCCTCCCCAGGAGCCACCCCCACCTTGGTGCTCCTACAATCCAGCGAGGGGCCTGCGGCGCACTGCCGACTCCTCTCCCGCTTGCTCATCTGAACTCCAGCGGCAGGGTTCAGGGTCCAACCCCCATGGGGTCGCCACCAGCGCTGCAGCTCTGCAGGCAGCTCAGCGCGTGCCTCCACAGCCGGGGAGCAAAGCAGGCTTTACTTTCCAGTCCGGAGCTGCTACCTTCTCTCCCTCCCAGCGGGATCCGATGCCCACAGCTAACAGCTGATCCAGAGCCCCACAGCCTCGGAAAACCTGCAGCAGAGACCACCCACCTGCAGCTTCGGGGGTCCCACCCAGAAAACATCGACAAGATAACAGGGAGGCAGCACATGCCCAAAGGGCCCCCCAGCGCGCCTCTTCATCACTAAGAGGTCAGAGAACTGTTCCCAAAACACCAGCAGAGCAAAGGCTTAGCGACTCTCCCACCTTCCTAATCAAAACCGCTTTCTCCCCCAGCTTGGCCTTGGTCTCACACTGACAAAACCCTACTTCTTATCAGACAGTTAGCATCAGGCAGAGCACTGTGGGAAGCAGGGGTGACACTCTGGTCGTGGGGCCCCCCCGCAACCAGGTACTGGCCCACGAGTGCGACCAGCCCTGTCATTCCTGGCTGAGTCCTACCCGGGCACAAGGGACACGGGGTGGAATCACAGAGGAACCCGCCCCCAGCTGGCACAGCACAGCGCAAAGGCAGACACCTCAAGTTGCCCAGCCTGGGAGACGCGCCCACGTCACTGCACGCGCAGCATGCCTGCCCGGTCTACTGTCCTCTCTGCAGGGTGGACACGGCCCCCGGCTGATCCAGCCCCTCTCTGAGTACCAGCAAAGGATGTGGCTCTGTTACCAGCTTCAGCCCCACCTCCTTAAACCCGCCTGTCCTCAGCCTGGTGGGCCATGGCTTGATGCCGGCGGCCAGGGTCTTCTCTGAAGGACAGCAGTCAGGCGGCTGCCTTTCCAGCCTGGACGTGAAGCCAGGCGCTCCAACTCCGCTCTGTGCTGCAGATGGGAACCACTAAGGCTGCAGCCTGAACCACAGGCGACACCCAGGAGGCAGCCCGGCCGACTGCGGGCCTCCATCCCGGTCAGAGCTGGCCTCTGGGAAGACCTCATCTCCAGCTCCAGGCTTCCCAGCACACTACTCCCTCCCCAGCAACTGAGAATCTGCAGAGAGCTTCCAAAAACTGCAGCCCTTCTCACCTAAGGTCAATTGAAAAAGGGTGACTTCTGGCAAATCTCATCCTCAACAAGTGGACTCCCAACTTTTCAATGGAGGGGGAGGGCTCAGTGACAACCCTGTTGACCCAGGTGAGGTCAAACACGCCAGGACCCTGACACCACGTGGGCCGGCACTCACCTTGTCCATCCTGTCCTGCTCCACGCCAAACTTCCCTCCGTAGCCATGCGAGGCTTTGGGTCCCGTTTCCAGCTCCTTCTCCTTGAGGGTCTGGTGTTCTTGAAACACATTCTCCCGCAGCTTGTGGATGCTTGGAGGGAAGAGATGGAAGACAAATCAGTCAGACAGACTGCCAAGACACGCGTCTGTACTTTCTGGGAGGACAGACAGGGCGTCATCTCTGCATTCTACGAGGTTTTGTTCCCCGGTGGCTCTGCAGCTCGGCCTCCTTTGCGTTTACTTCACTGCACCTCCGGCCGCCCTCAACTCCAGCAGTTCTCGGAGTCAGATGCAGGTTAATAGGGAAAAAAAAGCAAGTCTGAACACACACAGTGAGTCATCTCCAAGTCCCTACAAAAGCTGGGCTATGATGTAGACGGCATTCCACCAAGTGGAAGACAGCTCCTCGGGTTCACCAGACCCCTGACCCGGGACAGCCAGCTCTGTAAACGTCACCAGAGGCAAACAGGAGACAAAGCCCACAGGCGTGCACCCGGAAGACCCTAGGCCAGGAGCCCAGAAATATGGAATATTCAGACAGCTTCTCACTACGTGAAGCACCCCGGCTTTCCATTCAAAGGTGAAGTGAGAGGCTTTCAGAACTTAAGATGTAAAAGCCACTTTCACTTTAAGCGCTAGGAGCAGCGGGACAGATCAACAGATGCAGCCAGAACCAGGCAGGCCGGGCAGCTGTCACCCAGGGCTGCCGAGCACCACCTCACACCACAGCCACATCTCCACATCCGGACGGCAACCCCGCACATGCGGCTTAGAACACCAACCAAGCCTGGCCACCTCCCGAGCCCCTGCCGTGTGGAGAAGAAGACCAGCCCCCAAGCACCGCTGGAGGGACCTCAGGACACCGACAGCAGTCCTGCCTCGGGTATTCTCTGAATTCTAACCCACCCACAGGCTGCCTGACCAGAGAGAGTTCTTTAACTCTCCAATCTGCCCTCTCCAACGTATTCTGAAACCACGGGGAATAGCATGGCTAAGAGGCCTGGATGATAAAACCAGGTCAGCAGTCAGCCTGACCCCAGAGCAGGGAACCCGAGGCAGCTCCCAGCACCAGCTCCTCTGACTGGTCCCAGGCCCTTCTCCAAAGGGCTGTGAGGTGGCGGGCTCAGCAAGTCAGGGAGGGAGGAACACTTGTGTCTAAAATGCCTGTAGGGCAGATTTCACCCACTTTTCTGGATGAACGGCTGAATCCTTCTCAGCCAAGAGGAGCTTCATTTCACTGCAGAGATCCTAGAGCCAAGACCAGCGCTCTGTGAACGACCCAAGCAGCCACAACCAGGGCAGGGGAGCACACGTCCGCACTGAGGCCAGCGCAGCCGGAAATAAACGTCTGAGCGCATTCTCAAAGGCCCTTTTATCTACGCCTCCCAACAAGAAAAGAAGCTGCCCCAGAGGTGGCGAGTTGAGACTGGCCAAGTCAGGACAATCCCTGCTTCTTGCAGCTCTCCTATCTCGACCTTCACGAGAACAAGTTCAGGATTCAGTTCAGGGTGTCCACCTGAAACCAACGGAGTAACACTGCAGCAAAATCGTACAAATTAAGGAGGGGGTGTTCCGGATCGAGAATTCAAAGACAAGCCATGCTTTAGAAACCTCCCATCTGCAGAGAGAGCAGCTTAGGTGACTGTTCCTGGACGAAAACCACAAACTTAAAAACCACACTGGAGAATTAAAAGTCGAGGACACCCCGGCAATGAGAACGTTAAACCGCTGAGCACGTGTGTACAGATGCGCATACACATAGACGTCAGGCCTCATCCTCACCTCCTGTGTGAGTTACAAGGGGCCAGACAGCGCAGAGGCTGGGCCCTGGCGCTAACCAGGGGGAGCGGCCCCCCCTCAGCCCTCACGGCCCCGAATGCCTCTGTCACACGAAGATCGAGAACGTCTCTTACTTGATGTGCTCCTGGTGCCCAGATCCTTGCACGGTTTTGGCCCCCCATCTCTGCTCTTTTTCACTTACATCATTCTGAAAAGAAGAATAAAGAACGAGTATACCCCCACATGCTGGACTGTAAAACAGCCCCCACCCGCCCACCAAACCAAAAACCCGGGAGGATCCACTTCAGGAGACGGGAGAGGCGGGCAGACTGGCGGCTCCTACCACGAAATCGGGGTCGGTCTCCCAGTCGTCGGCTCCCCCGTCGTCCGGGGTGATGGACACGGTGTGGCCGGCCGAGGCTTTCCACATCTGGAAGGGCAGCGCTGAGGGTCACAGCCACCAGCAGAGCCCTGCCCGGGGGCCCACAGACGCTCTGCCCAGGACCCCAAAACCCTGGGCAGCACAGGGAGGGCGGGGAGCTACATGCTCAAGAGGTCCACTCGTGGCACTTCCCTAGGGGTCCAGCAGCTAAGACCCCCCAGCTCCCCATGCCGGGGGCCCAGGTTCAATCCCCGGTCAGGGAACTAAATTCCTGCAGGCCACGACCAAGACCTGGCGCAGCCAAATAGATTTTTTTTCTTCTTTTTTTTTAAAAAAAGGTCACTCATAATCCCCGTGCCACCGGAAGGATCAAAAGAAACCTAATGTGAGAGCTCTAACACTGCAGTCAAAGGGCAGAAGCACAGAAGAAATATTCCGGGTTCAACTCAAGTGAGAAAATTTTCTGGAAAATAAACAAAGTCGCGTGTGCTACTTCACTCAACGGGAACCTCCCCAACTAAGCCTCCTGACACCAGTGTTGTCCGACACGGGAGTGCACTGTCGCCAGCTGTAAAGCCCGCTCTATTTTATTACAATTTTCTTTTAAAGCATCCATTTTGACTTAAACGTAACTACTGGAAACCTAACAATGATTTTCTTAACTTAGACTCTGACAAGTCACTCAGTCATCCAAGGGCTGCCTTGCCATCTGCTTGGGGAAACGCAGGGCACACAGAATGCCAACTTCTGAATCGGGGAGCCCCAAGGCAGGCCGCCCTGCCTCCTCAGCAGGCCCTGAAACTCTAACCTATCGGCTTGGAGAACAGTGACACAGCCTCACAGCCAAACCACGCTGCTCTCACCATAACTGCAAAGGCAAAATCTAGCCTTTCAGGACTTCAAAAGAAAGAGACGAGAAAAATGGTTTTGTTCTCCCCAGAAATCCCCATAAAACTGCTCACAGGCCAGGAAGTGACTGAGGGCTTGTTTTCACGCAACCAGAAGCCGGCACCCTGGTGTCTGAGCTGAGGACACTGCCCATCGCGTGTAGTGGGGCCACACGCCCTGTGCTCTGTGTGGACCCAGACAGGACGGGAGCCCCTCACAGGCCTGAGACCCGCCAGCTGGGTCCACCTGCACCCCCGGCTCTGCGAGGTCACAAGTCCAAGGTGGTGGCAGGTGGGGATCGAGGGGCACAGCTCTCAGATTCCCAGACTGGAGTCCTGCCTAGTCACCTCGGCAGGGAAGCATGCGCCACCAGGTGGGCAGGACCAACACAGTCCCCTGGACACTGTCCCACCGGGAGCCTTGCTCCCCTCTGACTAGGTGAAGCAAGGCAGGGAGCGCCCTGACGCAAAGTGCTTTGGACACAATCTTCGAGAGCCAACAGACCAGGCTCAGCCGCGGCGGGCACAACCAGCGTGCCCATTCACAGATGGAGACACAGCTGCCTGAAAGCCAAACGCTCTGCCCAAAGCCTCTGCCTCCCTGAGTCAAGACTGCCCGTGGCACCACACTGGCCTGAGAAGGGCCGCCCACCCACAGGACTCCAGCTGCCTAGTGGTCTCCTCAGCCAGTGAGGGGACGGCCAGTCATGTGGAAGGACAGGGTCTCCAACGAGACTCACTCCCCACCCAAGGCCAAGGTGAAAGCCACATCCTGGCCTGTGGCTTCTCCACGATGGTGGCACAGAAGTCACAGGGCCCGCTCTCCACCCGTCTCTCTGGAAGCCAGCCTCACTCGTGGGCAGGTGAGCACTGGCCAGCTCGCCTCAGCATCGTGGCCACAGGCTCCCCACCCCCACAGAACAGGAAGAAGGAGCCACAGGGCTGCCAGAGGGTTGGGGGTGCCCAGGGTCCTCCACTCCAGGTCGTGCGGAATCCCCTCCACTTTCTAGCCCACAGGCAACACCAAAATTGACTTCATTTTTCAAATAAGAAAACTTCCTCCCAGAAAATTATCGTCCCTATCTCTGCAAACCCAGGGAGAGAACACCCCTTGCTTTCCTTGTCAAAGGGGTTTCCCTGCCTGCCCAGTGGAGCCCATGAGCACGCTCACGGTGCACAAACCTTTCTTCTCCACGTGCAGACACGAGACTCTCACAAAACTCTGCTGAAGACACAGTAATCCAACGAGGAATTCCCAGGCATTGGGGAGAGCTTCTGTCTGTAAAAAGATTAAGAGTAAAAAGCTCAGAAGGATATGTGCTGACAGGCACCCTGGGCAAATCTTTGTGTGCTGAGATCCTTTTAGGATACCTCTGAAATCCTCCCCAACATAACAAGGTTTTGTAAAGAAATGTGAAAAGAGGGTGGGAAGATTTGCATTTCCCTAACCAAAGAGTTCAACTGACTTTTAGCCACAGTGAGAAACGACAGGAAATAAAAAAGTTCCGAACGATTTACAACTGTGTGAAGTTTCTTCTTAATGCAGACAGAATCATTGCCTCAACTGCTAGCGTACATTTCTGTTTGCTAAAATCCTGAGAGCTTTCCATTTCTGGTTCATCCTAATTCTGCAATAAAATTCTTTCTCTGGGTGGGTGTGTGTGTGTGTGTGTGCGTGTGTGTGTGCGTGTAGGGCTTCTCTGTTAGCTCAGACAGTAAAGAAGCCGCCTGCAATGTGGGAGACCCAGGTTCGATCCCTGGATGGGGAATATTCCCCAGAAGAAGGAATGGCAACCCACTCCAATATTCTTGCAGACAGAATTCCATGGAGAGATTAGCCTGGAGGGCTACAGTCCACGGGGTCACAGAGTCGGGCGTGACTGAGTGACTAGCACTCTCACCCTTTCACATATGTATGTGTACAGAGAAGCACTCCCCAAAGGGAGGGCGACATGGCCAGGGCAGAACTCAGAGCAGTGGCAGCTGTCAGAACGTGAAGAACGGTGACTCGGGGAGCAAAGGAAAAGCAAGCTGCGTCTCTAACGAACGGGCAGGGTTACTTTACAACACCAAGACTCCAAGTCTGCAACCCACCAGCTCAGCAGCTCTTCCCTGAGACCACAGGGCAGCCCTGACTAGACTCGGCACTGCAGACATTACAGGTGGCTAGAGTCCCCTTGTTCCCCAGAACAGACCAGTCACAGGCACACACCGTCTGTGCTGGCGTGTGGCATGGCACGCATCAGCAACCAGACAGAAGATGCTCTGCTGGCCTTCCTCAATGCTGCCTTTAGAAATCCTAAATTGTGTAGGTTGCTTAGTACATTCTGGGTACCGCAGTTATCATCCAACATCTGTGAAAATCTTCCCAAGGGTAGCTAGTGATAGGCTGAAATCTAAAATCTATAATAATCTATTCCCTCTTAATATTTTTAATTAAAAAAATCATGAAAACAACTCTTTGAAAAACTAGGCCTTTTTTTTGATCCAAAGATAATGCCTCTGGATCCCTACCTCACACCACACACAATAATTAACTGGAAAAAAAAAGGATCAGAAAACCTAAGTGTCTGAACTAAAACTACTGAATTCTTAGAAAAAAACAAGTATAGATTCTCATCACCTTGAACTTGACAACAGACCTTGGATGTGACACCAAAAGCACAAGTGGAAACAGAAAAAAATAAATTGGGACAAAAATTTTAAACTTTTTGCTTCAAAAGGCACCCATCAAAGTGAATACAATTTACAGAACGAGAGACACTGTTTTCAATTCATCTATCCAGAATAGAAAAAGAACTCTTATAAGTCAATAATAAACAGGACAATTAACCACATTTTTAAACGGTGAAAGGATCTGAACAGACATTTCTCCAAAGACATACAAATGGCTGATAAGCTTGTGAAAAGACAGTCTCACTAACCATCAAGGGAAAGCATATCAAAGCCGACCTGAGATACCATTCCACACATTCTAAGGCGGTCGCCCTCCAAAAAATAAACAAGTTTGGTGAGGGTGTGCAGAAATCAGAAGGCTCTTATGCTGCTGGTGGAAATGTAAAATGAAAGAATCTGGCAGTTCTTCAAAAGGTTAAACACAGAGGTGCCATATATCCCAGCAACTCCACTCCCAGGTATATAGAAAACTTACTCACACAGCATCACTCCTAACAGCCCAAAGTGGAAATAACCCAGTATCCGCGTGATACGCAGCAGCTGGTCTATCCCCTCAATGGAATGTGACTAATATCTGACGGCAAAAGGAGTGAGGTGCTGAGAGCCACCGCAACATGAAGGACTCTGAAAATCCTTACACTGAATGAAAGAAGCCGGACACAGGAGACCGTGTACTACACAGGCCCGTTCCTACGAGCGGCCAGATCTGCTAAGTCTGCAGAGAGAAAGACTAGACGAGCGGCTGCCTAGCGTGGGGGGTAAGGGAGCCCAGTAAGGTTTCTCTGAGGTGATGAAACCGCGCTGAGTTAGGCGTCCATTCGCCCACCCTCTCCAGTGCAGCAGAGGAAACAGGTCTCACAAGGCCCACTCTCCACACCACCATTACTCAGAGGACTCCCCTCTCATCTCTGCCTCCTGCACAGTGAAAGACAAGACCCCTGATGGACAAGGGCCCAGGACGGGGCCCACTGCAACACAGGGCAGACCCCAGGGCTCCCAACTGTCTCAACCGTGGGCCTACCCAGCCCCTGTTGCACTGCACCGACCAAAGATTTGAATCGCCAGTGACTCTAAGTTAAGTTTTCTACAGATCTGTCTCTCAAAACGCTTCAAATAAAAGGTCCTGGGGACACACTGCCAGTTACTGAGGGGGGTGCGAAGCAAAGCATAAAGGACAACCCCGCACACCCCTCCTCGCTCCTCTCTCGGTCTGGGAATACCTTCCACCCCGAGAGGCGCGGGCCAGCCTCTGGCACCAGCGCGGTGACTCACCCGCCGTCAGGCCCTGCCCAGCGCCGGCCAGCGGGGCGGCGGGGCGAATCACGCGGTCGGCCCCAGCGGGTTAAGCCCCCACGGAGCTCGGGAGCCAGGTCACCGCGGAGCCCAGCGGGGCACTCGCGCGGGACGCCTCGGAGCTCCGTCCAGCGGGAAGTGGGCTCCTCACCCCCACTCCCCCGGGCCCGACGCTGCCAGATCCCACGGGAAGGAAGCCCTGTCCCCTTCGCCCCAGACCCTCTGCAGGAGCACCAAGCTTGCAAGAGAGTGACTCCCTTCCAGGTGACTTCCAGCTCGCACCCAGAGGAGGGGCTGTTCCCAATCCAGAGCCGCTCAACTCTGCTGCCGCGCCGGTCGCTGCATTTCCACTGACCTGATTGCAACATCTCTCCGTAGGTGTGGGCCTAGGAGCGGGGAGCGAGCGGCCCGCCCTGCCGTTGGGAGACCCCGGCCCCTCCCCATCGGCCCCCCGCCCCCTGACCTCCCGAGCCCGGGACCCCCCTTCCGGTAGGGCTCCTCTCTGTCCCTAGACCCTCTCGGCTCTCCGCCGCCTCCCCCTAACCCTCCAGGTCCTGGACCCCCTCCCCGGCGGTCCCCGCTCTTCCCAGGACCCTCTGGACCCTTGTCCCCCTTCCCCTAAACACTCGGGCCCCGGCCTCTCCCCTCCCCGGCCCCCTGTCCCTTTCTCCCGACCCCCAGGTCCTGCACCCCTTCTGTAGGGCCCCTCTCCTATCCTAGACCCCCCCTCAACCCTCTGGCCCCTTCCTCCCAGGAGGCCGGGCATCCTCCCCAGACCCCGGACCCTCCTCCCAATCCCCCTCAGGACTGCAGGCCCTGACTCCTTCCCCTTTCCCCAGCCCGCCCCTGTTTCTCCGACCTCATCCCTCTCCCCAGGTCTTCCCTCAGGCCCGGCCCCTTCCCCTCAGGCCCGGCCCCTTCCCCTCAGCCCCCGGCCCCTTCCCTCAGCCCCCGGCCCGCCCATCCCCTTCTCTGACCTCGGCCCCTCAGCCCGGGAAAGCCTCGCCCGCGCTCCCCCCGCGCGCGAAACCGCGAGCGGAAATGCGGCGAGACCGCCGCGGCCGCCGCTTCCTTCCCGTTTCGGGACCTGGCTGCGCCCGGGGACCGCAGCTGGGGAACCCGCTCGCTCCCCCGCCCGGCGAAGGCCGAGCTCGCTCACCGCCGCCTGGGGTCGGTCCGGTCCGGCTCTGCACTGCCCAGCCTCCGCCGCGCCCGCAGCTCCCAGGCGCCCCGCTCCACTTCCGGTTCCGAGGACGGGGGCGGGGCCGCATCCGGGTCCCCGAGGCTCCGCCCCCGCCGGCACGCCCCGGCACGCCCCGCCCCGCCCCGCCGGGTGCGCGGATCCTGCGGCCTCCCTTGTCCACGTGGCGCCGGCAGTGCCCACCGCTGGCGCAGGCGCGAGCTCCGCCCGGTGCCCGCCTGCAGAGCCTGCCTGAAAGTGCTGCTGCTGCTGCTGCTGCTGCTGCTGCTAAGTCGCTGCAGTCGTGTCCGACTCTGTGCGACCCCAGAGACAGCAGCCCACCAGGCTCCCCCGTTCGTGGGATTCTCCAGGCAAGAATACTGGAGTGGGGTGCCATCGCCTAAAAGTGAGATGGACGCTAAAGGGTAAATTTCGGAGCGCCCACTGTGTGCGCGCCAGACTGCTCACATGCACAGTCTTAGGTGGTCGTACTGGATCCATAGCCAGGAGGTAACTGTGACGGCCAGTCACCTGGGAAGAACAGGTGACTGTTCCTCCGTCCATGCGTCCGTCCATTACCTATCCGTACACCATACACCCGTCCATCTTCTCCTTCCATTTTCCGCCAGTCAATCATCCATCCATCCACCCACCCGTCAATCTCTTCCTCCACAGAAAGCCAGGTATGTGTCAGGAGTAGAGGTCAGCAGAATAAACGTGGACTTTGCCCTTGGAGACCTTTCAACCTAGAAGAGGAGTCAGACATTAATCAAATACATATATACTAAGGAAATAAGACAGATGCTCTAGAAAATGTCAAGGTTAGATTGGAGAGAAGGTAGGCTCCCAACTCTTTCAGCAGATCAGAGGCTTCTTCCAGCGATTAACATTGGAGCTGATATATGAAAGCCAAATAGAAGTAAACAGGGAAAGAAAGGAAGAATTTTCCAGGCAAGAAAAGAGTCTCTGCAAAGGCCCTGGGGCAAGAGGAGAATGGGAATGGGAAAAACTTGAGATCATTAGATATTTTCAGGAGAAGACTTTCTGAACCTAATTTCTTACATCTCTTCATACCCAGAAAAGCACTAATTTTATTAACAGGCACATCTGTTCCTTGTGACTAGCAAGTCCTCTGCCAAAGTGTGTATTTGACTTCAGATACCGACCCTTTACTTAAAATGGTATATATACTGACTTCCCTCCCCGCTTTGGAGCAGTTCCTCAGAGATACTTAAAAGGCTGTCTCCTGGGCTTTAGTGCTCACAACTCTCCCAATTTTTCTCAATCATGATGACCAAGGAGTTAGCTTGATGCCTGACCACACACAGCGTGTACTGTCATAATGTTGGAAGTGAAAACACTTGCGTTTCATCTGTCTGGCCTCGATACTTTGGATGCATACCCCATTCTTTCCTGCTTCTGTGCCTTGCTGGAATCCCTTCCTCTTCCCCAATGGCCTTCCTACCTTTTTATGTCCTTACCTTGCTCATGCCTCAACCTCCAGCTCAAAAGCCATCTCTCCAGCATCTCTTCTTGGAGCCCACCTTGACATGTCATGGGCATCTCAAAAGAACCAAGTTCACAGCCATCTTCTCTCTCTCCCTCTGCAGGCTTGGTGCGATTTCTCCCCCACCCTCCAACCCTTACCACCATACCTAGCACCCACCCCTCTAAGGCACCACAGAGCACCAAGCTGAGCTCCATGTGTTATACAGCAGCTGCCCATTAACTCTCTAAAACAAAAAAAGAAAAAAATCCGTACTTTAGAATGGGAAAAAGGGACGATTAGATATTCTTTTAAGAGAACACTGAAGGCTCTGATAATCATGATTCTTTAGGATATGTGCCTTTAAAATAAAAAAAATTTTGCCTGCCTAGATTATTCCACTCCTTCATAGAGGCAGAAGTTAACCTGTAGAAAACAGACAGCAATGCAAATAATTCTTGTCCATAGAAAGGCCAATTAGCTGTGTCCAGTAAAATACAACTGACATTGCCCTATGGATAGACCGTTGTTTTGCAAACTCATTTCAGCACTCCCTTCACTTCTTTGGACGAGCTGTAGCATCTTAGTGCTTCATTTATTATTAAGTGAGATAAAATCTTTGATATGCATCCATTTTATGTATGTAGAAAATCATGATTTTATCTTTCAAAAAATTATCCTTTCACCTCTGACATCACCTTCCCCACCCCATACCCCCTGTCCATCCTCAAACCTGACAATTTAACTTTATAAACGTATCTTGTGTCTACTCACTTCTCTCCATCTTCCTTGCCACCACCAGTTTGCCTGAATTGTCCATCCTAGGCTCCTACCTGGCCCTCTTCCCATTCACTCTCAACTTAGCAGCCCGAGGGATTTCATTACAATACAAACTGTGTGATTTCTCCCCCCTGCTCAATCTCCTCCAAGGACTTCCCACTTATTTGATTTTTTTAATATTTACTTATTTGGCTGCTCTGGGTTTTACTTGCTGCAAGGAGGATCACTGATGTTCATTGCAGTATGCAGGATCTTTTTTTTTTTTTTTTAATTTCAGCATGCGGAATCTAGTTCCCTGACCAGGGATCGAACTCAGGCCCCCTGTATTGGTAGCGCAGAGTCTTAGCCTGTGGACCACCAGGGAAATCCCCCCATTTCTTTGAGAAAAAAGACCACGGTCCTTGCAGTGCCCTCCCACTTTCTGCATGACCTGGCTCCATCTCACCCACTGCCCCGCTGTGTCACCACACTCCTGCTGCACTGAACTTCCTTCAGTTCCTCCGCAGAGTGAGGAACAAAGTGTCTCTTGTTGCATGAATGAGGTTACTTTGGAAAGCACCTAAGGATGGGGCTGGTTGCCAGGACAACCTTCTATGTGATTAGAGAGCTGGAAATTCAGTCCCAACCTTGAGCCCTGGGGAGGGGAAAAGAGAAGGACTATGGTTTGAATTCATCACCAATGGCCAATGAGTTGACCAATCATGAGTGTGTGATGAGCCCTCCATAAAGACCCACAAGGATGGGTTCTGAGAACTTCCGGTTTGGTGAACACATGCAGATTTGGGGAGAGTGGTGCTCAGACAGCATGGGAGCTCTGAACCCCTCCTCACACCTTGCCCTGTGCCTCTCTTCCATCTGGCAGATCCTAAGTTTATAACCTTTAAAAATCAACCTGTGATCTAGTAGGCAACATGTTTGCCCGAGTTCTCTGAGCTGTCTGGCAAATTCACCAACCCTAAGGAAATTATTAGAACCAGACATGGAACAACTGACTGGTTCAAAATTGGGAAACAAGTACAACAAGGCTGTACATAGTCACCCTGCTTATTTAACTTCTATGCAGAGTACCTCATGCGAAATGCTGGGCTGAATGAATCACAAGCTGGAATCAAGATTGCAGGGAGAAATATCAACAACCTCAGAAATGCAGATAATACCACTCTAATGGCAGAAAGCAAAGAGGAACTAAAGAGCCTCTTGATGAGGGTGGATGAGGAGATTGAAAAAGCTGGCTTAAAACTCAAAATTCAAAAGGCTAAGAGCCCATCACTTCATGGCAAATAGAAGAGGAAAAAGTGGAAACACTGGCAGATTTCCACGGACTCCAAAATCACTGCAGACAGTGACTACAGCCATGAAATTAAAAGATACTTGTTCCTTGGAAGGATAGCGGTGACAAACCTAGACAGCACATTAAAAAGCAGAGACATCACTTTGCTAACAAAGGTCCATCTAGTCAAAGCTATAGTTTTTCTAGTAGTTAGGTACAGATCTGAGAGTTAGATCATAAAAATGACTGAGCACTGAAGAACTGATGCTTTTGAACTGTGGTGCTGGAGAAGACTCTTGAGAGTCCTTTGAACTGCAAGGAGATCCAACCAGTCAATGCTAAAGGAAATCAGCCCTGAATATACATTGAAAGGACTGATGCTGGAACTGAAGCTCCAATACTTTGGCCGCCTGATGCGAAGACCTGACTCACTGGAAAAAACCCTGATGCTGAGAAAGACTGAAGGCAGGAGGAGAAGGGGACGACAGAGGGCGAGATTGTTGGGTGGCATCATGAACTCAATGGACATGAGTCTGAGCAAGTTCCAGGAGTCAGTGAAGGACACAGAAGCCTGGCGTGCTGCAGTCCATGGAGTCACAAAGAGTCAGATACCACTGAGCAACTAAACAACAGTCAAGTTGAAGATGCAGAGCTCTTCCCCAAACAGGGATCAGATTCCCTAAACAGGGATCAGATTCATGCCCCCAGCAGTGAAACCATGTAGTCTTAACCACTGGATCGCCAGGGAAGTCCCCTTGTATGGATTCTAAATACGGCATTAAGGATCCAGCCCTCGCAATGCCTTGCTACTTCTGGTCTTGGAACCTTGGAACCCGAGACAACGTTGCTGTGAAGAAGTCCAACATAGCCTTCTGGAGTGAAAGAGCTGCCACAGGATGAGAATCCAGGCCTTCCAGCCAGAAGCCAGCGCCAGCTCTCTCTTGACTGAGGCCGTCTTGGACTTTCCAGCCCCAGAAGGGCTGTCAGGTGACTGCCATCACATGAGTGGTTCCAGGGAAGACGGGCAGGAGAACCACCCAGACTGCCAGTCCCCGAATCAAGAGAAACAAGAGATCACCTTTTTTATTGCTGTTTTGGGGTGGATTTTTACAAAGCAACAGATAAGAGAGCAGATGGTGATCTTTTAGGGAATTATGAAATCAATTTTCTGGGGGAGGAAAACAGCATAAAAATGTATATAAGACGGCAGCACAGAAAATATGAGTTCATTTCATACAAAATAGTTCCAATTATCTATCGCTGTGTAATGAGGCATTCCAAAAGTTCATAGTGGAAAACAACCACCATTGTATGCTGAAACTTCATGGTTCGGGAATTTGGAAAGCTCAGGGGAGACTTGTGGCTCAGTGGCAAAGAATCTGCCTGCCATTGCAGGAGACGCAAGACAGGCAGGTTTGATCCCTGGGTCAGGAAGATCTCCTGGAGGAGGTCATGGCATCCCAGTCCAGGACTCTTGCCTGGAGAATCCCATGGACAGAGGAGCCTGGCGGGCTACAGTCCATGGGGTCGCAAAGAGTCGGACGTGACTGAGTAACTGAGGGCACACAGCAGCAACAGGGCATGGCTCTTGACCCACTGAAGCCTCGGCCGGGACGGTCGGCTCTCGCTGGATGAACTGACTGGGGCCGCGTGTCAGGAGCCTGGGCTCTGGCTGCTGGGTGAGCCCCTCATTTCTTCTCCCCGTCATGTCTGCAGGAACAGGGATGTCCAGCGTGGCGTCTCCGCTCCCCACAGGCTGGCAGGAGCGTCCGGGACTCTCACTCTCCACAGTGCTCCATGCGGCCAGCTGGGGCTTCCTTACATCCCAGTGGTCCTGGGTAAGTTGCACTTCTTACTTGGTGGCTGGTTTCTGCAAGGCTTCTGCTGACCTTGCCCCAGAGGTCCCTGAACATCCCACCTGCTACGTTGTTTTGGTCAACCAGGTAAGTCACAGGCCAGCCCAGGCTTGAGGGGTCGGGGGTGGAGGAAGGATTAAGACTCCACCTCTCCATGAGAGGAGATAGCATCTGCAGCCTTGCTGGCCTTTTGTCGTACACTGTGTTTCTTTCCTTTATTTATTTATTTATTTTTTTGGCCATGCTTCAAGATGAACCAAAGAATTGTTGCTTTCAAATTGTGGTGCTAGAGAACTCTTGGGAGACCCCTGGACTGCAAGGAGAGCAAACCAGTCGATCCTAAAGGAAATCAATCCTGAATATTCACTAGCATGCTGCAGTCCATGGGGTTGCAAAGAGTCGGACACGACCGAGCAACTGAACTGATTCATTGGAAGGACTGATGCTGAAGCTGAAGCTGAAGCTCCAGTACACTGGCCACCTGATGCAAAGAGCCAACTCACTGGAAAAGATCCTGTTGCTGGGAAAGATTGAAAGCCAAAGGAGAAGGGAGTGGCAGAGAATTGAGATGGTTGGATAGCATGACTCAGTGGAAATAAATTGGAGCAAACTCCAGGAGAGAGTGAAGGACAGAGGAGCCTGGTACACTGCAGTCCATGGGGTCACAAAGAGTCAGACACGACTTAGCAACTGAGCAACAAATAAGACATGTGGGGTCTTAGTTCCCCGACCAAGGATAGAACCTGTGTCCCCTGTGTCAGAAGCATGGACTCTTAAACACTGGACCACCAGGCAAGTCCCACATACTAAGATGATGTCATTGTTTGTAAGACACGACCTGACTTCATGGGTAAGAAATGTGAAATAAATGGTCACAGTAGGATTGATGAAATGTGTGTGTACATGCTGAGCTGTGGTATAAAATGTTTTCCACTGTGGGTTGCAGATAAACCTTTAATACTGGGCTAAATTATGCTCTAAAGTGAGGGCCAAAAGCAATTTCCAGACATCTAGTCCAGACTGAGACAGTTCATCACCCGGAGAGCGTCCCCAAAATTTAAAATTCTTGCTATTATAAAACATTTCACACAAATGCAAAAATAGAGTAATATAATAAACCCTCATGAATCTATCACCCATCTTTGACAATTATCCACCCACACAGTCAGTTTTGTTTGGTCTGTATCCTGACCTATCCCTGCCTCAAGATTATTGTAAAGCAAACGCCAGGCACTGTATTATTTCATCTGTAAATACCTCGGAATACAGTCTTACCACACGCCTTTGTTTTGTGGTAATCACGGTAATCCACTTGACTTGGCAATAAATAAAATTTATAGCCTTATTCATGGAAACAGTGAACATGGATTTGACCAACAAATTCGATTTAACTGTGTTGGTAGGCTGGGGGCGTGGGCATAGGAGTGCTACAGTTTCCATCTACCATAAAGTGTTGGCAATAGGCAAAGTTTAAACTGGTGTAGGGACTTTGCTAGGGGTCTGGTGGGTAAGTCTCCATGATGCCAATGCCGGAGCCCTGGTTAGGGAACTGGGTCCCACATGCTGCAATTAAGACCTGGCGCCGTCAAATAAACAATGAGACAAAACTTTAAAAGTTAATTCTACTTATTTCGGCCACGCTAGGTCTTTGTTGCCGCTCATAGGCTTCCTCGAGTTGCGGTGGTTTCCCCTGTTGCGAAGCATAGGCTTTAGGGCTAGGGTAGTTACAGCACATGGGCTCAGCAGGCGCGGCTCATGGGCTTAGCTGTCTGTCGGCATGTGGGATCTCCCTGGGCCAGGGACTGAACCCGTGACCCCTGCATTGGCAGGCGGATTCATACCCACTGGACCACCAGGGCAGCCCCAAATATTTTTTGAAAAATAAAAAAGGAAAATTGTGAATTTGAAAATTGTGACTCAAGAGGCCACGTTAAGCACAGATTATTTAGAGGTAAGGAAGCAAGCAAAGGAAATAGTTAACCCAGCTGCACACGGACCAGGGAAGCTGAAGCAAGAGAGTGGGGTCATTGGTGTTTTACTTTAAGTGACATACATGCTATTACTTTGATTAAATAAAACTTTAACAGGCAGATAAGGTGTTGGAGAATTGACCACTAAGATCTCTTAGGCCCTATAGGTTATGTAATACTACAATCCCTCAGTTACATTGTTTTCATTTTAAAATAACATTTTATTTCATTAAAAAAAACTTTCGTCTGTGCCACTGGCTTGTGGAAATCCTTAATTCTATTTTGTATCTGATTTGTTTTGTAACATTTTTGGCTGCGCCATACAGGCGGTAGAACTTTAGCTCCCGGACCAGGGGGTTGAACTCCAGCTTCAGAAGTGAAAGCGCCAAGAGTCCGAACCCCCGGACCACCAGGGGAGTCCCCAAATCACTCTATCAAAGGGCAGATCAGCCCCGGCTCCCTGTCTCCCTTCGCAGCTTGTGTTGCTCTGCACACTCAAGTTGAAAGATGAACTCTCCTACCAGTCAAACCTGTCGGCATGCAAAGGGTCAGTTTGTGTATTTAGAGCATTTTCCGCGTTCTTCCTGGCTGGTCTCTGCCACACCCAGCACGTCCTCGTAGTGAGTGTTCTGGAAGCTCCTTCCCCTTGAGTCCCAGCCCCCGGCCCCTGCTCTCACAGCGCCCTTCACGGGATGAGTCCCGGTCCCCACCAGAGGGGGTCCCTGGGAGGGGCCAGTCCTACCCATCCCAGGATCTCTAGGGCAGGGTCCCCTCCAGAATTTCACACGGTCGTGGCCCCACAAAGACACTTCAAGGTGCAAATCTCTGGAACCTGTGGATGTGCATTAATTTGGAAAAGTGGTCTTTGTAGACGGAATGAAGAGAAGGCTCTGGGATTACCGGGGTGGGCCAATGACGAGCCTTCTTCTAGGAGACAGAAGATAAGACATGCAGGGGATAGGCCACATGAAGACAGATAAGAGGAGAGGAAACGCTGGAAGAAGAGAGAACAGATTCTCCCCTCGAACCTCCGCCAGGACTGGGCCCTGCTCCCTTCCCCACTGGGCGTGCGCGCTGCATATCAGGCTGCACACAGCGCTGGCCTGGACCACAGGCCTTGAAAAGGTGCCCCGCTGAGCCCTGGACATGAAACAGCAAAGTCACCGGCTACTCATTCTCACCAAGGGATGAGGCCAAGGAAGCGTAAGAGACAAAAGGGTTTGAGACATTCAGAAATGTACTGAAGGGCGAGTGAGTGGGAGGCTAGACAGTAGCTGTGGACCCGCACCTGCCTGCCTGCCAAGATTACAGGGAGGGTGGGCCCTTCTTGATACCCTGAAACCCATTCCGGGAGAAGTGAGGACTTAGTTAGCAAAAGGCAAAGATCAAAAACCAAAACCACAGTGACCTCAAATATGGGCTTCCCTGGTGGCTCAGCGGTTAAGAATCCGCCTGCCAATGCAGGAGAATCAAGTTCCATCCCTGTGTCGGGAAGGGTCACTGGAGAAGGAAACGGCAACCCACTCCAGTATTCTTGCCTGGAGAAGGACAGGAGGGCCTGGCAGGCTACAGTCCATGGGGTCACAAAGAGTCAGACACAACTTAGCAACTAAAGAAACAACAGACCTCAAAAATGCATGATGTGAAATGTAGAGAAACTTATAGGCAGCACTTAGGAGGAAATAGTAGCCTAACATAGGTTTTAACAGTGAGAAGTTTTTTAACGGGACCGCACCTGGACCGCAGTGTGAGTCCCCTCCCATCTCCATGGTGGGGAAGTCCTGGGCACTGGCCGTGAGTGGAGCAGGCCTAAGATATGTGGCTGACGAGCGTTCTTAGAAAAGCAAATCTACAGTAACATCTCCTTAGTGCTTTCGTTCAGAATTTCTCAACAGACATATTTTTAAGGCATAAGTGGAATCAGTGAATCAAGTTGTAATAAAACACCTGCAGCTCATGAATCATGGATGACTGTTTCCAGAAGCTTTCAGATACTCAAGGCTTTCTTGGCTCTGGTCAGGCAAAAAGGGAAATGTAAGATGAGACAGACACTCCATGGTTTTAAATTTCACACTTGTTAAACCCTGCGTGAAATTGAAATCCTCTAAATTCTTAAAGAGATGGGAATACCAGACCATCTTACCTGCCTCCTGAGAAACTTCTTGTATGTGGGTCAAGAAGCAATAGTTAGAACTGGACATGGAAAAACAGACTGGTTCAAATTGGGAAAGGAGTGTGATAGGTTGTATATTGTCACCCTGCTTGTTTAACTTATATGCTGAGTACATCACGAGAAATGCTAGGCTGGATGAAGCTCAAGCTGGAATCAAGATTGCTGGGAGAAATAGCAATAACCTCAGATACGCAGATGACACCACCCTTATGGCAAAAAGCGAAGAGGAAGAGCCTCTTGATGAAGGTGAAAGAGGAGAGTGGAAAAGCTGGCTTTACACTCAACATTCAAAAAACTAAGATTGTGGCATCTGGTCCCATCACTTCATGCCAAATAGATGAGGAAACCATGCGAACAGTGAGAGACTATTCTCCTGGGCTCCAAAATCTCTGCAGATGGTGACTGCAGCCATGACATTAAAAGATGCTTGCTCCTTGGAAGAAAAATTATGACAATCGTAGACAGCATATTAAAAAGCAGAGACATCACTTTGCTGACAAAGGTCCGTCTAGTCAAAGCTATGGTTTTTCCAGTAGTCATGTACAGATGTGAGAGTTGGACCACAACAAAGGCTGAGCGCTGAAGAACTGATGCTTTCGAACTGTGGTGCTGGAGAAGATTCTTGAGAGTCCCTTGAACTGCAAGGAGATCAACTCTGAATATTCACTGGAAGGACCGATGCTGAAGCTGAAGCTCCAATACTTTGGCCACTTGAGAAGACCTGACTCATTGCAAAAGACCCTGATGCTGGGAAAGACTGAGGGCAGGTGGAAATGGGGGTGACAGGATGAGATGGTTGGATGGCACCACTGATTCAATGGACATGAGTCTGAGCAAACTCCAGGAGATGGTGAAGGACAGGGAAGCCTGGAATGCTCCAGTCCATGGGGTGGCAGAGTTGGACACGACTGTGCGACTGAACTGAAACCTGTGTGTGTGCTAACTTGCTTCAGTCATGTCGGACTCTTTGCAACCTGGGGACTGCAGCCCACTAGATGCTCTGTCCATGGGACTCTCCAGGCAAGAACACTGGAGTGCGTTGCCATGCCCTCCTCCAGGACATCTTCTCGACCCAAGGATCGAACCCACGTGTCTCGTTATCTGCTGCACTGGCAGGCAGGATCTTTACTGCTAGCGCCACCTGGAAAGCACGTGTGAACCCTGAGAACTAGGAAATGCAGAAAATAAGGGCTGCCCCTACGTTAAACTGGAAGATCAGCAAGCACAGCCCGTAAAGAGGGAAACACGCGGACGACCGACAACAGGGCCGACAGAAACAAGCAGGGATGCGTTCATCTGCGCAAAGAAAGCATCTGTGCCATTCAGAAGGGGAGCCCGTCAGCCCTTGGAGGGACAGCTGGAACCAGAATGAAAACCGAGACCATGGTCAGCAGTGCCCACACACATGGCCAAGTGGGGTGGTATCACTCACCGGGCTTCCTGTGTCCTCAGAGCTGCTGGCGGTGACCTCTCCGAGTGCCAGGCTGGGCAACATCCCGGATGAGCCAAGGCATCGCGGCTCTCCTTCCAGGGCTGCTGCAGGGCCCTCGGTGGGCGGCCACCCTCATCCCCTGCCCGCCACCCGCTGAGGCCCGGCTGTCCCCCTGGGATCCTTTCAGCCCTTGAGCCTGGGTGTTCCCAGCCCTCTGCCACGTCGGACTGGGACACGACTCAGGACTTGGCTTGAGATGTCAAGGAGACTGTGAATCTGGAAGGACACAGCCCTGGGGCCCGTGAGTGACCACGTGTGAAGAGCAGGAGAGCAAAGCCCCCACGGGGAGGAAGCAGAGCAGGGGACGCGCCCACAGCCTCCACTGCCCCCTGCACAAGTGCCTCCTCTTTGCCTCTCCTCGGCCTCAAACAGACCCCAGCTGCGGCTGCTCTGCAGGCGATTCCTCAAAACGCATCTCCTGCAAGAGCTACTGTTCCTGCTGCCCTGGGGCTGCGTGAGTGCGCTCAGGAGCGTCAGACAGCTGGGGCTGCCACAGCTCATGCTGGGGGGGGCGCCTGATGCCGGGGAGGGGCTGATGCTGGGGGAGGGGCTGCTGCTGGACTAGGGGCTGATGCTGGGGGAGGGCCTGATGCTGGGGGGAGGGCCTGATGCTGGACTAGGGTCTGCTGCTGGACTAGGGTCTGATGCTGGGGGAGGGCCTGATGCTGGGGGGAAGGTCTGATGATAGTGGGAGATTATAAATTTCTATGAGAAATCTTTTTTCCCTACTCTCCTGACCACCTTGCTATGTTCTTTTTCACTGAAGGATAACTGCTTTACAATATTGGTTTGATTTCTGCCATACATCAACATGAATTAGCCACAGGTGTACGTGTGTCCTCTCTCTTGAATCTCCCTCCCACCTCCCCTTGCTACATTCTTGTTTCTATGGATGTATGAATAATAAAACTGTCGACTTAACATAAAAAGCTCCCACACACATGCGTGCACACGCACACTCCCCAGTGCATCACTCGGGCCACCCCACCCTGGGACCCACGGTGAGGCTTCACGCCTGCACTCTGTCCCCACCCTCGGCCCGCCGCCCGCGCCTCAGCAGCAGAGGGGCCCTGTCCCCGCAGATGCTGAAGTGATGGAGCCTCTTGTCTCTGGAGCCAGGGGCATCCACACCCCGTCGGTCGTGCTCTGGGGACACCTATGCTTCCGTCTTCTAGCCTTTCCATTCTCTCCATCGTTTCTCTTAACAGAAGGCCCACGTGGTGACACGGGCTCCCATTACCAGCTCTGGTCTGTCCTCAGTGAGAATACAGCTCACCCTCGGCACTCCTGATTGGCAGTGGGAAACTTTGCTTCAGTACTTTATTGAAAGAAAGCAATAAATAATACTGTGATAAAAATAGTTCAAAAGTAGACTGTACATACTTTGTTACATATTCAGGAAGTTCACAAAAGATTGATAGAAAAACAGAACGGTAACAATGAATTATACAAGTAAATTAAAGGCGGGACCCACATGGGAAGAGAGACGCTGTCTCCGTCCACCGAGATATCAGCTGCATAATAAATAATGCACCATGATCTGAACGCATCTCTTGCTGGCTTTTTTAATGTGCCGCTGAAAAAGTAAAAGTTACATTTGCTACTTATACAATCCAAAACGGCTATGTCATCAAAATCTAAAAATGCACGCCTAGGTCCACTCTTTAAACGCGTCTACAAACAGGTGTAAAAAGGCGATTCACGTGAGAAGCATAAGGCCTCTGTCAGAGCTGCACCACGCTGTCTGCCGGGGGTGCAGCGGCTTCACGCCCGGCGCACCAGCTCTGCAGCGGGTACAGGGCGCCACGATTGGTCCTCACAGAGTAGGCGCCCTTGACCCTGCCTCCCAGGAGGAGGGCAGGGAGGGCGGGCATGGCGGGTGGTGGGTGCCCAGGCCCCACCCTCCCCACCCCCGCCAAGTCTCTCTTCCCCAGCTCATGGCTTCTGCCAGTCACTGAAGACGAGGGATCCGGGTCCATGGAGACTAGGTTACGGGAGAGATTTTCATAGTTTTCTTCCAGTCATCCTTTCAGCCCAAATTTGATTAGAAGCTCACATTTAACACCCAGTACTTTTAAATCTCTTCACGCTGCAGAGAAAAAGCATTTCTTGCTAGAAAAAGTACAGTTTAGGTCAGTCGTTAAAATACAACAGCAACTGGTTGAAATTAAGTTCGCTCATTTCAGAGTGATTGTTGGAGAGCTCGGTTACATTCGGGAAGGAAAATGCACACCGTGTCACGATGATTTTACAATCGCAGCAAAACCCCTTCTCTCATGGTTTATCATTTAAAGATTAAACAAGAATAATTACAATAAATGCATCATTTACAAAAGCCCTATATTTGTTCATAGGATTTATACATACAAGCATTACAGTACATTCATTTGAAAGACTAAAATCAGGTATCAGAACACGAGTTGATCTGAAAGGATATTTATAGCCTGGATATACAAGAAAAAGTAAGTAACTATATAAATGAAGTCATAAGTTTACATAAATATAAGAAACATTAAATTCTAAAATATTTTCTCTATGGTATTCATGAATTTTTTCACTAATTAAAAACTCTGTAATAAAATATCTTCGGGTCCATATAACAAGTATGAACAGATTAAAGATTCCATCGAGTTCAAAACGTAGTCTCTGTCGTGTCCTGGACGCTGTAGGATCATCTGTAGAAGTAGTGCGGGTACACTGGAGACAGACACACGGACGAGTCAGGCCTGGGACGGCTGGTGCCCGAGCCCCTGCCCCTACAGAACCCCCCACCCCACCCCATTCTGGGATCAGGGGCTTTGAGGATTCAGAGAAATATGGAGGACCAAGCAGATCAAGGAGAGAACTCTGTGGCTGACTTTATTCTGACATATAGCTAAAAGCTGCTGCTAAAAAAAACTAAACCCCAATCCAGCTTTCTAGCTGAGACATGAACAGGACAAAGCAGACAGCCTCCTGCCCTCAGAGCGGCTCGAGCAGGGCTGGGCCCCCGGGCCGGACCCACCAGAGGACCACCCAGAGCAGCACCTGTAAGGGAGGTGGCCCCTCACCGGTGGCCGAGCCCCAGACGCTGGTGCCCTTCTGTCCCTGCGGAGGGAGAGGCCCAGGGCAGGGCAGCCTCGCAAACCCTGACGCTCTGGGTTCCCTCCGAGAGCGTGCACGCAGGGCATGGCCGGCAGCACTGCCGCCGCGGGAGGGACACCCTCGCGCACGGGACCGAGGGACGTGCTCTGACCACTGCGGAGGCAGCCGGGCGCCGCGGTCACGTCCTCTGCCGCTGAGGGCTCTCCTGGGCCCGACCTCCGGAGACCCGCCGACCCTTCACTGCCAGGGCGAGGCCTCCGCACCCCACGGGCCAGGCCGCCCTGTACTCACCCCGAAGCTCAGCAGGAGTAAGTCCTGACTGTGGCGGAATCCAGCCTCTGCGTTCCCGCCACGCTGCCTGGTCCCACGAACACGGGAGGAAGCGTGCAAACACAGCGTGCGGTTAGTCATGGAACGTCACACGGGGCACGAGGACACACACACTCACACCTACAGCAGCGCCCACTCCTACAAGGGTCTAGGGAAACTTCTAGAGGGTGGGCGAGCTGGGGAGAGCGAGCCTGGAGCCCCGTGCTCTGCTGTCCTGGGGGCCGGGCTGCTCTTCCCCAGGCGGCCTCAGGGAGGGCGGAGGACGGGGCTGCTCTAAGAAAGCGGAAACTCAGTCTCAGCCGCCCTCGGAAATGGCACCACTGACTCAGGGTCAGCCCCAGCCTCCGCTCCAAGTTGAATAAGAAATCGCCATAACCTCCTAGCAGAAACCCGCTGCTCCCAATTCAACATTTTCCATCTTCCCCTGGGCCCAGCAGGAGTACATCTGATGAGTCTCGGGCCAGGGCTCCAGAGAGGGCTGAAGACTCGGGGCTGCTGATGGAGCAGCTCACCGGTCTGAACCCTCTGAGTCTAAGAGCCCCTAGACCTGCTGCACGGCCAACGCAGAAGCCACGGGAACCACCCAGCTACAGTTTATGCCCTGCCTATCTCACGGAGCTTGTAAAGGTCAGCTCCCATATATTACATTCCCAACAACTCTTTCTAGAATTGTTTTCAATTTATCCAAACTCTAATGTCAACGTCACTGTGTGCATCTGACAGGGAAATGTTGGATTTATAATGAGAATGCGAAATAAAAAAGCAAGCACTTAAGACTCTTCAATCGACTGAAAGCTAGGCTACAGTTAAGATTTGTAAAAAGGAGCTGCATGCTCCTTGGAAGAAAAATGCTGTTTAGAAAAGGAGAGAGTCACTGGGCCTCCCCCAGCCCTGGTTAAGCGTATCATTGAATTCTGGCGACAAGACAACGCAGCTTCCCTGTGAGCCCGCTCACCGAAAGTGCCCAGCTCAGCAAAGGCTTTACCTGAATGTACTTTGCTCTGTGGGGACAAGTAAGAGCAAAGCTTATGAATCTACTCACGGGAAGGGCTACTAACAGGAAAAAACGGCACCACAGAGACCCTCCAGGCCCGCTCCCACGGGGTGAGCGCACACTCCCTCTGGGAACCCGGCCAGGGAGGAAGGAGCCCGAGTCACCCCGTCACGGATAGGACACTGGGGGGTGGTGTGCACAAGGCGCCTCCGGAGCCACAGAGCCTGAACCCGGCCCCGGCCGTCTGGCCATCAAGTGGGAACACAGCAGCCCTGAGCACCCAGCCTGAACTAGCGGCGTTCTCTGGCAGAGAGGCTGTCAGAGGCAAAACCAGAGCTAGGTTTGAAAGCACAACTGCCTGGCCAGTGTATTTACGGCCCGGCCAAACTCGGGGGAGGACCTCTGTGGGCCTCACCTTCTTCCTCCGCCCCATCGACTGACAGTGTGCAAGGGACGGACAATGGTGGGGACGGGGAGAGGGCGGGAAGGTGGACGCTGCTGTCACTTAGAGTGGACTCGGCCATCCTCCCAGCGTGGAGAGTTGCTGAGGGATGACTGGTATGGCCTGAGAGCGACCCTACTGTTTTATGGAAGAGCTCTTGAGCGCTGCCGGCCACACACGCATCTCTACAAGCACGGGTGTCAATCTAATGCTCTGAGAATATACACAAGTCTCAGTTTTATTAGTTGGAAGAATACGCTAATATTCAACCAGACAAGAACTTGAGGAAGAAAAAAAAAAGCACGACTGTTAAACATTTCTAAACAGATGTTAGGATTCACTGGCGAACACGGACCCTCGGGCATGCATTGAAGAGCCCGGTAACCTGGGCAGGAGGCCCTTCCAGCTCGTCAGCGTTCTGGCCCAGGCCGCACCCACTGCCCCACCAGCCACCTACCGTCTGGCTGCACCTTCCTGGGCTGCACCGAGGGCGAGGACAGAGAGGACGGGACCCGGAAGTTCGCAGGCAGCGTCTCCGCGGACCCAGCAGCTAAGCCACGGACATCCTTTGGCCTGAATTTTTTCCTCCAAGAAGGTGCTCTCCTAAAGCTTTTATCATCGTCCTGGGAAATAACAGGACAAAAAATATGACAGATTTTAAAACAAAGGGAAAAAAAAAAAAGCCACCAGCCCTTTAAAATGGCCGAGTTTGCTACTGCACTTTTGTCCATGTGTATTTGACTCGTTTGTGATAACCGTGTGTGACTGACTGATTTGCCCAAACTGGGAACAGCGGAGTGTGGCACAGGGTGGGGTAACACGCGTGCCAGGCTCTGGCTGGACCGCCTCGGCTGCCCGGGCGGACGATCCCCCTGACAGTCAGCAGGTCTCACTGCTCATCCTGGAGAAATTGCCCCTTGCTATATAATGCAATACGCTGTCATTTGCCCTGGAAACAGTTTCAAGCTGTAACCAGTTCTGTCTCACGCTGGGACAGGCTAATGGATGCATCTTCAGGTGTCCGATTCTCCTTGTCAAACTCAAGTCTCCTTAAGGTCCAATGAAGAGAAGAACTATAGTGCGGGAGTGAACAAGTCACGGTTGTGCCTAAGGGGAAATTAACATTCTGTGCGTTTTCAATACACTTATGAAACAGCCCCCTAGCACACGGGCCCTGGAACAGGGTCAGGCCATCCAGTTGCTCTCCAAAACACAACTCACAGACACCATTCCTAAGTGAAAACCAATGTTTTAATATAAAAAATATTTTTGAGGGGGACTAAAACTTACATAGCAAAAAAAAAAACCACCCCGAAACAAAAACTAACTCACCCTGTATCTTACTGAAGACACGAGTTTTCTAATGACTCATTTGTTGATAAATTTTTAAGAGCAAAGCTTACCTCGTAAAGTTAGTTTATCTCCATATTTAGAAGAGACACCATGACTACATGGCTCACACAAGTATAACAAAATAATTTACATTAAGGCAACTTGAAAAATTATCAAGCTGAACACTTACTTCATCGAACCTTCTGTCGGTTCCCATGACCAAGAGGTTGTTGAACTCTCTTTCCAAGACAGCACGAGCCTGAAATTATGAAGAAACAGCATCCTGAAACTGTCTACAATCTTACTCGAAAGTCAGCACATCACCATTGTTTTTTAACCCAAGACTTACAAAAAAAAACTCAACTGTGATATTGTTTGAAGTCGGGGTTTAACGTGGTGTCTCTGGAGGGGGTATTGAGAAGAGGGAGCCGTGGTCTCTTGGAAATTACACACCAAGTGTGCCCTGTGGGCTGGTGCTGGTGGAGAGATCACGGTACTGACACAAGATACACAGCCTTCTGGAGAACAAAAGTCCCCTCATTCTCAAATGCGCCCACGAGTCAAAAAGAACCACACAAGGCCATTACCCCCAGAAGGAAGATTAATAAAACCTTCATCTGGCACACAAAGAGGACATCTCTTTCCACGTAAGAACTGAGTACATGTCACTCTCACGGCACACTGCCTTGAATCAAAATTCCCCTTATTTTCTGAAAGACTCTCGTGCTTCCAACAGAGAATGAAAAGTGGACAGGCACGAACACGGAGGCACAAAGCATCTCTGACTATGGACTATCCCGAGAGGGACTTGGGGAGCAACGAGGGTACCAGCTGTCTGAGGGGTCAGGTTTGGTCTCCGGTCGGGGAGCCAGCTGGCATCTGCATCGGGAGATGGCCCGCTCGCTGGGCCCGAGCCCGGCTGGTCGCACCTGTGTGTTCTGCGTGGGGATCTGTAACAAGAGGGCCAGCGCGTTGAAGTCAAACGTCTCGTCCAAGGCCAGCAGCGCGCCGTGCACGCCGCTCTCAACGAGGTTGTTCGCGTATTCCTTGAGGCCAATGGAGAGGATCCAGCGGATCACTCGGTCGTTGCTCCAAACCAGCACGTCTGCAGGGAATGAGTTTGGAAAGGAGCCTCAGAAAGCTGTGCTCCCCTCGTGCAGCTGCAGCGAAGGAGTCCTACGTGATGCTGACCCTCAGCTCTCGACAAAAGCCAGGACCTCCCAAGGGCCGGGGCACACGGCTCAGCAGGCAGCCGACCTGCTGCGCTCAGACACGATGTCCTGGCCCCTCTCCATCCTGATGGAGACTGTTCTACTAGAACTCATTCTTCAGGCGAGTCCAAGAGACATGAAGCGATTATGTGCATTTCCAGGGAACAGAGGATGGGGCTCCAGGGATCGGACAGGACGGGACACATAAGAACGTGCGTGAGCACCGGGCACGAACATGTTTCAGACACAGACTTGAGTGTCTTTTTTTCCTTTATTTTTGAGTGTTTGTTGATGTACTTTTTTCACGTCACAAAAAGGACTCAGTACCATATCTGGACACCTTGCTCAATTCATCATAAACCTCTCATTTAGAATCTTGAAGCTTTTTTTTTTTTTTAAGTCATTTTTGTTGTCTCATTTTAAAAAGAGAGAAACGTAAAGACATTGTCCAGCATATTAGAGGGATTTGTGTGAGGGGGGAAGATCTTAGTTAAGTCAAGT
Organism: Capra hircus; assembly: GCF_001704415.2. Taxonomy (NCBI): domain Eukaryota; kingdom Metazoa; phylum Chordata; class Mammalia; order Artiodactyla; family Bovidae; genus Capra; species Capra hircus. The sequence continues at coordinate 48,544,827 of NC_030836.1, read as the reverse complement.
AATAAGTTACAAAATTTACTCTAATGGCACCCCACTCCAGTACTCTCGCCTGGCAAATCCCATGGAGGGAGGAGCCTGGTGGGCTTGCAGTCCATGGGGTCGCTAAGAGTCGGACAGGGACTGAGCAACTTTACTTTCACTGTTCACTTTCATGCATTGGAGAAGGAAATGGCAACCCACTCCAGTGTTCTTGCCTGGAGAATCCCAGGGATGGGAGAGTCTGGTGGGCTGCCATCTATGGGGTCGCACAGAGTCGGACACGACTGAACCGACTTAGCAGCAGCAGCAACAGCAGCAGAGTGCTAAAAATAGCCACGCTGTACAAATACATCCAGCTGATCACCGATGACTTTCAAAGACAGTGTGTGTCAAGTGTAAAAAGGTTTAAAATGGATTCAGAAAACAAACGAGACAGAGAGACAGCTCTCAATTCCAATGCCCTTGTATGGGTCAAGGGACGGGTACTATAAATGTTGGCTTCTGGTTTTCTTGTGATTCAAATGAACTCAGTCACACCTAGACGATCCTTCACATGGGCCATCTCTCCAAACATGTTTTTATCTTTCTTGTAAAAACTGGAGATGGAAACAGCACTTCCACGCGCAGGGCTATAGCGAGGACTAAATGAAGGAGCCTGCGAGGCGCCTGGACTCGCTCAGTGAGTCTTGTTACTGTCAGTGATCCTCTATCACTGACCTTGTTCTCAGTGATCTATTTCCTGAACATTCTGGGACGTCTCACACTGAGCTTAATGGCTAATATCCCTTTTGAAAATTTGTTTTATTTATTTTTGGCTGTGATGGGTCTTTTTGCTGTGTGCAGACTTTCTCCAGTTATCATGGGCGGGCTTTGCACTGGGTGGTTTCTCTTGTTGTGGAGCCCAGCCTCAAGGGCATGAGGGCTTATCCGCCTGTGGCCTATGGGATCCTCCCAGACCAGGGACTGAACTGATGTCCCCTGCATTAGCAGGCAGATGATTCTAACCCACTGGATCACCAGGGAAGTCCTACAGCTAACACCTTATTTAACTCCATTGTACTCAGGCTTAGAGGCACTCCCCCAGGGCAAGCCTTCAAGGACAGCCCTCTGCCCCTCTCCACCAGCAGGGTAACTGAAATGCCTCCGCCCCGGTCCCTCCCCAGCTGAGAAGCTCCCACCCAGCTTCAAGGCCACTCCCTCCAGCCTGGACACAGAACCAGCTGCCTCAAGCCCTTTGACAAGAGGCCAGAGCAGCGTTCTTCACACTTAACTGCGTGCACAGCAGGTCTTGCTCTTCTCGGCTCGTGCAGCAGCATTCGCGAGTAGAACAGGGCACGTGGCCCAGCAACAGGGAAATCTTTAGGGTTGTGGGGAGATGCTCTCACCTCGAGACACACAACCTGCAGACCGATGTGAGCCCAAGGACAGAGCGCAAGTTCTCTGGCCACAGAGGACAATCTCAAACACACTCCCTTCCATCCCCCCTCCTCCATAATGATGTGAGGTGTGTTTCCTCCACAGAAAGCCATTTCCTGAATTTTTCTTTCAAACAAGAAATCACTGAGGCTGCTTATACACTGGGAAGCAAGAAATAGGACTGTACTAGCCTTTCAGTTCATTCTGGCTCTCTTCTCTTTTTCTTTCCAGTTCTTTTCGGTCATAATTCAACCTTCGCAGGCACATAATTCCACACTGGAAACTGTTTCTGTTTCCAAGAGAAAAAGAAAAAATTTAGACCTAGCCACAGGCAAACGTCTCTCCGCCAACTAGTGAGCACGACGCAGCGCCCAACCTGTGAAAACTGTCGACCATTTTCAGCTGCCCGCGGAGGTCTTTCTTGGTCAGGTGGTCCAGCATCCGCGCGTCCACAAGGCACTCCATGAAATAGCTGCGGTACTGCGGGAGCCCCAGGCTGGGCAGCCACTCGTTGCCGATCCACTCATGGTTCATGTCCCCGTATGCGAGGGTCTGCTTTCAATAATTAAGGACGGTCAATTCAGGGGAAAAAAAACCCATGGAAGCAGTCACAAGGGCCATTTAAATCATCTTTAAAATGGATTTTTAACCAATTACATATTCTCAAAGGCTAAGCTAAAGACAACATTATTGCTCATAACTTCAAAATAATTTGGTCTTTTATTTGCTACCTTTTAAATTTGCTGGCAAAACTTTATACAAGAAATTATACCATTAAAAGTCTATGACTCATCTGTATTAATAAATTTAACCCATCTACCAAACCATGATAAAACGGTAACTGACTACACATTAATTTTCTGAAACAGCTTTTATATATGATAATAATATATCAACAAAGAATAGCCACGACTCATGAACAAGTTTGAAGGATCAACCTAACTCTACTCACTAAAAGTTATCTCTGGCTGGCTTTAATTTTATTTTCAACATTTTGTTTTCTAAATTTTTTTAGCAAAACATCTGCTAATTTCAAAGTCAGTTAAGTGAATTAAAAAACAGGTTTAAAAAAAAGAGACAAGGAAAACAATAACTAAATAGACTGAAAGAAGAAATAGACAAACCCACAGTAACAGGCAGGGACCTCAATCTTCCTCTGAATTACTCAATAACTGTTGAACAAGGAAGCCAAAACAGACCGCCAACCAAGGTCAGGAAGGATACAGAAGCCTTTAAACAATTCTCCAGGCAAGAATACTGGAGTGGGTGGCCACGTCCTTCTCCAGGGGATCTTCCCGACCCAGGGATCAAACCCTGGTCTCCCGCACTGCCATCTGGGCCACCAGAGAAGCCCTCTTAAACAGCACTGTCAACCACCTTGACCTAACTGACATTTTACAGAACTCTCCCTCCAACAGCAGCACGGTAACACTCTTTTCAAGGGCATATGGAACACTCTTCAAAAGACAGACAAATCTCTGCAGACTTACAGTGACAAAAATCATACAAACCATGTTTTCTGATCTCAACAGAATTAAGTTAGAAACTAAAAAACCCCTGGTATCCAGGAGTCTCCCAAACATCAGGAAATCAGCATATCTCTAAACAATTCATGTGTCAAAGAAGAAATCGCAAGCGAAATGGGAAATATTTTGAAGTGAGTAAAAGTGAATATACAGGATAAATCAGTACCTGGAGGGAACCTGATAACAGTAAATACTTACACAAATGAAGAGAGATTGTAAATCAATAATCTAAGACTCTGTCTTAAACAACTTACAGAAAAACAAATGAAATCCACAGCAAGCAGAAAGAAGAAAATGGAAGAGCAAAAATCGATGAAACAGAAAACAGAGAAACGAAAAAACTAGAATCAGGTTCTTCATAAATATCAATAAAAATGAATAAGCAGAGTGATCAGGAAAAAAAGAGAAGACATAAACTACCAATATCAAGAATGAAAGAGGGGACATCAGTACAGATCCTACGCACTGAAAGCACAGGGTAACAACTTTAGGCAACTTAGATAAAATGCCCTGCTGCTGCTGCTAAGTCGCTTCAGTCGTGTCCGACTCTGTGTGACCCCGTAGACGGCAGCCCACCAGGCTCCCCCATCTGTGGGATTCTCCAGGCAAGAACACTGGAGTGGGTTGCCATTTCCTTCTCCATAAAATACCCTACTTTCTTGAAAGACACAACCTATGACAGCCATGAACTAAGAAACGGATAACCTGAATCTATTAAAACTCGAATTTGTAGTTAGAAATCTTATCTATCCACACGTGCAAAATCTCGACGCTAAGTGGCTTTACTAGTGAATCCTAACAAGCGTTTATGAAGAAAATGCTCATTATACACAAACTATTCCAAAATAGTGAAGGAAAACACACCTAATTCATTCTGAGGCCAGAATTCTCTTGATACCCCAAACCAGACAAACATATTACAAGAATATCAATATCCCTCACAAGACACAGATGCAAAATTCCTTAATGACACAGCAGGAAATCAGTAATCAACTAAAAGTACAAGGTATCATGGCAAGCAGGGTTTATCCCAAGAACATAAGGTTGGGCCAACCTTTGAAAAAAATCAGTGAAATTCACCAAATCAATAGGCTGAAAATAAAAACCACAGTATCACCTCAAAAGATCCAGAAAAGGCATCTGAGAATATTCATCATTGATATACGGAAATCTTGGCAATCTAGGGACGGACGACAACTGCCTCAACCTCATAAACGCCATCTACAGAAAGGCAGAGCTGACTTCATATGGTGCTTTCTCCCGAAGACCAGGAGCAAAGCAAGGAGGTCTGCTCTCGTGGCTTCTATTCAGCTCTGTACTGAACTAGCCACTGCGACAAGACAAGAAACAAAGAAATCAAAATCACATGAACTGAAAAAGCAACACAACTCTGTTTGCTGATGACCTGAGGATTGACACGGAAAATGAATTGACAAAACAGTTTCAAGCATGAGAGTGAGTTCAGAAAAGTTGCAGGATTCGAGGTCGACATATAAAAATGCACTGTACTTCTAAATACTACAAATAAACCGGAAATTAAAATTGTGAAGACTACCCTTTACTATAATGTCATCAGAACCTATGAACTGCTCAGGGATGGGTCTAACGGAACACGTGCAAGGTCTTCACAGTGAAGATAAACACGTGACACGCATATGCACATGTGCCACAGAAGGCACGCGATGCTCTTCTGTCCAAGGAGACTAGGGCGCGTTCCGAGGAATTCTGAACATTACGGGATCCTCGGAAATAATACCTCTTGATACCACCATGTTCTGTCTCAAAAATATGGCCTCTAATCTACTATTTACACCAACAAAGCTAGAAGGAATCACTCAAACTCCAGCAAGAACTCTTGCGTTCTAATAGGAAAAAAAAAACTTTCTAACAGAAAATAGATTTCTATAAATAATCATGAGTGGAAATAAAACATGAAACATTTTTAGACATCATCACAATATCATGCGCTTTCACTCTTTCAATCGCAACTCTCATCTCATAAGCCTGACATTCATAGCATGAATATCTGGTATTATTTTCCTACTCGCTGATTATGTACTTTTAAATAGACACAAAATGCAAAGACATTTCTAAGCAGAGAATTCCATGGAAGCAGAAGCCTCCTTATTTTCGTTCACTCATTATATACTCTATTCACACTTCAGTGGTCGATAATATAAGTTCAGGGAGGGTCAGGCTCAGTCCCAGGGAGACCCACATCTCCTGGGCTGTCATCCCAGCCTGGGGGAAGAAAGCACATGGCAGGGCTCGCCAATGATCAGAGGACATTTGGGGCAGAAGAGACTCTGCAGGGCCTATTTCTCCACCACTGAAACGGTCACAAACACAAATCGGTTTTCTGAGCTCTGAACAAGGTGAGAGTGATGGTGTCTTGGACGCTGTCCAACCCAGCACCACCTGTGGGGAGCACAGTCCTGGGCAGACACCTGGAGATGCTACTGGCTAGATGAAAGCATCGAAAGCTCTGCCCACACCTTGATGTCTTCTTCCCGAGAGCCCGAGGCCGCCTCCAACCTCCCCTTGGCTCAGGAGCAGGCCCCTGTGCGCCAGCGCCGGGGAGATGCGCGCTGCACCCTCTGCCTGTGACGGCCGCACAGAAAGCGGCCCTTGCTTCCACCGAAGACCAAAACGTCCCAATTCTGGCGTCATTGGCGTGGCTCATCCTTGTTTGCATTTCCATTAAAAAGCAAACGCTCAGCTTAATTTATACGTCAGTTTAACTCCCATGATGCAGGCAAAGTTCTGCCTCTTAGTGTAAAATAAACTGATATTTAAGTAACTGTGAAATGCGCTCTTTTAAATTCACTGACGGTCATTACTGACTGGGTTAAATAATTAATGAGGACATTTATCTGGAGCAGTGGCACAGAATACCTAAGTCAAGGGGTGAGGGAGTTCACAGAATCACATTGTATCTACTTTCCTCTTCTGTTAAAAGTGATATAATTGACTTTACTTCAGAAGCCCAAATAGAGGGAAACAGGTGTTTCAACTGTCAACTTGTAGTCAGGAAAACTGATTCAGAATTCCTTTGCTTTTTTGGTTACACAGGTTATCTTTTCAGGGTCCATACACAGCACTGCCACTAGGGACCCCCTCAGGGAAACTCCCGCCCATACCTGGTAGACTTTGAATTGTAACGAGTCACAGAGCAATGTCACTGTTTTTAATCAAACTGTCTCAAAGCAAGGTTGCAAAACAGTTGTGACCGAGTTTTTGTTTTTGCGTTCAACTGGGGACCTAAAAATTCAACATGTACATTAAGCAGGAGTGGGCTCAGTTTCTGAGAATCCCATCAGCAGGAAGGACTCTGGAACACATAGGATTAGGACAGTCCACAGTCAATACCGACAGAGGCAGAGTCTCTATGGCAACTCTTGTGTTGGAAATTTATTAAAGCACGATTTTCTCATTAACTGATCTCGTAACTAGCCCTACCCGACTGGGGACTGAAACACATCACCCGAGTAGCTGCCGAAGCCATGGGGCTTTGCAGGAAAGAGCATGTGTCAAATAAAGTGATTTCTGTCCACGAGATTAACCACCAGAAGTGTTCAAAATTGTCCATGAGACGTACTCTTTAATCCCGCGCTTTGCTTTGGCTAATGCTTTCAAACCATTAACAGTATTCTGACTAAATCAAGATGCTGGAAACGTCACGAAAAATTACAAGCTCTCATCCTCCAGCTCTTTTTGTTGCTGTACATATAGTGAAGAATACGTTACAGAAAGTCTCCAACCTGAGCCCAGCTTCCCTCCTCATCCTCCTGATGTTACGTGGTTAGGGATGCAAAAGAACAGAACCATTAGTACTGGTGAGCGGGGGACACAAGCACATTCACACTGGGGGGGGCAGCCGCACTGGGAGAGACAGGGTCACAGAGGCAGAGCAGCAGGCAGGAGTCATGCAGAGGCCGCCACCCCACGTCTCGTGCAAAGAGCAGCGCCCCTCCCCGACGCCCCCGCCCGCACCAAGCGCCCCAGCAAGAGAACCCAGCCCCCAGGGCTCAACCTGGCCTCCCGGAAAGGAGGCCGGCAGCCAGCCCGTCCTACAGGGAGCAAGGCTCCCGAGTGAAACGCCCCAGGACACAAACAGCAGAAGACAAACTACGGCTCGTCCATACGTGTAACTGACACCTAGCAGAGATACTTATCCACAGCAACTGAACGTGGAGCGGCATTTCTGCTTCCACAAAAGGGCCGAGAACGGCGCCACCCTGACGCGGGCCGCGCGGGGAGGGAGACGAGCGCGGGGCCGGGACTGACCGTGTGTGGCGTGGCCGTGAGCGTCTCCATCTCCTCGTGCGTTAGCCAGACATTTCCTGTGGTCTAGGGGGCCCGTGGCCAGCCACGTCCAGGCAACGGCAGCAGTGACAGGGAGGAGAGGTGGCAGACCCGTGAGCCGGGGCGGGAGGCGCAGAGCCCGGCCCCACCGCCTGCAGCGGCCCCCAGAGAACACGCCAGGCCCGGCGCCTGCAAGGACGCCCCCAACACTGCATCCCAGCCACACGGAGAGGGGCCCCAGCGCTTCGCCTGCGTGCTGACCGCCTGAGCCAGGTGGGACTGCGAGAGAGCAGAGCACACTGTGCCCGTCTGAGCAGCGAGGGATTCTCAAGAAGCTACTCACACGACGTGTTTAAAAGGGCCTCACCCAGACAAAGCTCAGCAGCCAGCTTTGGGTTCTGGGGGGATGACCCTGAGCAGGCGCCCGCCAGGGACTGGCTCTCTCTCTGTCAGAAGAAGCTGCGGGGGGCCCAGCAACGGCACCCCATGGCATCACCGGCCGAGACAGCCGAGGCCCTGGGCGGGCTCCTGGGGGGCTGCTGTACCCCACCCCATGGGGGGCAGGCTCCTTACAGTGAGGCCATCACCCATTAAACTCAACTCCTAAGAAGTTCCCTTTACTGGGATACTTTATAGAACCTCCGGAGACCCTCAGCGCCTTTGTTTCTAAGAAGCTGCCTCTGGTGAACCCTCTGGGGCACAGAGCGTAGAGCAGATACGCGGAGCACACGCGCATCTGCGCAGGGTGAGCTCATCACCATCACGCTCACACTCAGAAACAAGGAAAACAGATGGACGAGAAAGCCTTCACACTGTCTGTGGAAACTAACCGTGAGCCTGAGTCAGGCTCCCCCTGCTCCTCAGGGCAGGTACATCTGGGAGGCCGCGTCTCCTCGCCAGGGCTCCTCTCCAGGGTGGACACACCGAGCGTGGGGACTGAGCTGTGTCCTGAGTCTGCACTCGAGAAACGAGGAGCTGGCCAGCCCTGATCTCCTGGCAACAATCCTTGTTTCCACCAGATTCGTTTTAACGTTTCCAACCAGGAGGGCCCTCTTACAGGATTTTCAAGGTCTTCCCACGTGGAGGAAACGTGGATGAGCATGATGCAACTTGGTGTGAACCAGCAGATTTACGGACTCTCAAAACCCTGAGAGCCCAGGGCCTGAAGCTCCCGGACAGGCCGGACAAGTCAGATGAGGGGTTAACAAGGCAGCCTGCAGGCTCAGGCTTTTCTCTTTCACTTTCTTGACATTTATATTTACATTTTTTAAAATACATTTTCAAAAACTTCCTTTTTTACAATTTCCACATCTTCAAAAACTCCCCTTTTTATGTTTTCAAAAACTCCCATTTCTCTATTACAAAGCCACTGCAGCCCAGCTGTTACAAAAACAATCCGTCTGAAGTATTCAATAATCCATCTTTTAACAACACGACTGCCGCAAATGAAAAGCTGTCGTGGTTCTGAATGACAGAACTTTAAGCTGGAACAGCGGACGTCTGTAGAGAGAACCCCGGGAGCGACACGGGAGGAGCGGGCATACCGTTCTGGACGTGGGCGGGGCGGAGGGGCTGGTCAGAGACATGATCTCCTGGATGGCCAGCCGCAGCTTCAGCCGGTGCAGCGGGTTGCTGATGCCGATCTCCCGCTGGATCTCCGTGTCCGACAGGGCAGACATGATGGCGCCGCTCTTCACATTGGCTCGGCAAGCAGCCACGTACCAGGCCGGCATCCCGACCCAGAGCTGGGGATGCGGGACACGGGGCGGGAGGTTATGCGCGGCTGCGGAGGGAGGGATGGACACACGCGGCCCAAGAGGGGGCGGGAGGTTATGCGCGGCTGCGGAGGGAGGGACGGACACACAGGGCCCAGGAGGGAGTCAGGGGTGGGGGACACGGGGTAGGAGGGGGCGGGGGCCACAGGGCGGGAGGTTATGTGTGGCTACAGAGGGAGGGACGGCCCAGGACGGGGTGCTGGTGGGGGCAGGGGGCGCTCACACACCTCCAGCCAGACCACAACAGTGGGCCCGTCCCACTGTGCGAAAGGCAAGCCTTGTCTCCGCGCTTCCTCGAGCAACTCGTGCCTGCAAGTAATGAGACATTCAAAATTCAAGAATCACCGCTACACACGGATATAAAACAAGTTAGCCTAAGTATTTATTCTCTTTATACACTTTTCAAAAGTGAAATAGTACGTATTTCATCATGTTCCTTTAATCTTCTAAACCATCTAATTAATGGCAGTTTGGACATATTACAAAGAACACCCGAGTCATCAGATGCTGAAGGAGTCCCTGCAATTCCCTACAGAATCCCCTCCTTCCAGGATGAAAGAGTTATTGCCAAGCTTAAAGAATTCAGGAGTCTGCACAACCAAGGTAGGGTAGTCAAGGAAAAACACATCCACTCTTCCCTCTCTGAACAGTGAGGGCAGATTTGCAGAAGAGGCAACCACACCAGGGTCTGAGCAGAGGAGCCTGTTTCTGAGAGAGCTTCAGGGACGCACAGCATTTCCAACAGACACACGAAGAGCAACGCAGACTTTCAACACAGGACACTCTAACACAGCAAGCAAGGAAAGGGCTGGATGGGGGCTGCTTCTATCCTACACTGCTGTTCAGCTAATTAGCTCTGTGCTAAATTAAGCAATGGTTATTCTTTTTTGACTATGCTTGGCTTGTGGGACCCTAGTTCTCCAACCAGGGATCAAACCCCAGGCCCCCTGCAGGGAAGTGCAGAGTCCTAGCTACTGGACTGCTAGGGAATCCCCTAAAGCCACACAGTGGCTTTTCAATCACTCAAATAACATCAGACTTCACTTAAGGCTATGAAATTTATGTATGGTTAAAGCTCGAAATGTTTCACATAAAATTTCAAGTAACTGCTCCTTTAAGTCAACTTTAGGTTTCCTAGAAGAGTAAATATTCTATTTTCTAGGAATAATTATACCAGAAAACACAACATGTATCTTAATAACTCAAAAAGTGAAAGTGAAAGTGAATTCACTCAGTCGTGTCCGACTTTTTGGGACGCCATGGACTGTAGCCTAGCAGGCTCCTCTGTCCATGGAATTTTCCAGGCAAGAGTACTGGAGTGGGTTACCATTTCCTTCTCCATTGACCCAGGGACCAAACCAAGGTTTCCCGCATTGCAGGCAGACACTTTACCGTCTGAGCTACCAGGAAAGCCCCTTAATAGCTCAAGGAGAGTTTTCAAAAAAGGCAAACTTTTAAATTCCCGTATCCCAGAGGAACGAGACATGTACCACGTGCCAGGAGCTTGTGTCCCAACCACAACCACCATCCAGAAGCAAACGGAAGACTCGCCTGGCATCTGCTGGGGTTTGTGTCCTTCCTCGGTTATAAGATATTGCATCACTCTGCTGCCACTGGCTCACTCTCAGCTGAAACCTCGCTTTACAGAGACGGCCTGGGAGACGAGCTTGAGAGGCTGCCTGCTCTGCAGAACGCTGCGACGACCTTACTCGGGCCGCACGGTGGGGCTACTGAGCTGGGACCTCCTCTGCCCCCTCAAGGATCAAATTTGAGACCCCAAGTGCAATTCATTAAAACGCGTTCTCTAGCAGTACACTTTAAGAACATAAGAGATACCAAGGGAACATTTCATGCAAAGATGGGCTCAATAAAGGACAGAAATGGTAGGGACCTAACAGAAGCAGAAGATATTAAGAAGAGGTGGCAAGAATACACGGAAGAACTGTACAAAAAAGATCTTCACGACCCAGATAATCATGATGATGTGATCACTAATCTAGAGCCAGACATCTTGGAATGTGAAGTCAAGTGGGCCTTAGAAAGCATCACTACGAACAAAGCTAGTGGAGGTGATGGAATTCCAGTTGAGCTGTTTCAAATCCTGAAAGATGATGCTATGAGAATGCTGCACTCAATATGCCAGCAAATTGGGAAAACTCAGCAGTGGCCACAGGACTGGAAAAGGTCAGTTTTCACTCTAATTCCCAAGAAAGGCAACGCCAGAGAATGCTCAAACTACCGCACAATTGCACTCATCTCACATGCTAGTAAAGTAATGCTCAAAATTCTCCAAGCCAGGCTTTAGCAATATGTGAACCATGAACTCCCTGATGTTCAAGCTGGTTTTAGAAAAGGCAGAGGAACCAGAGATCAAATTGCCAACATCCGCTGGATCTTGGAAAAAGCAAGAGAGTTCCAGAAAAACATCTATTTCTGCTTTATTGACTATGCCAAAGCCTTTGACTGTATGGATCACAATAAACTGTGGAAAATTCTGAAAGAGATGGGAATACCAGACCACCTGACCTGCCTCTTGAGAAATCTGTATGCAGGTCAGGAAGCAACAGTTAGAACTGGACATGGAACAACAGACTGGTTCCAGATAGTAAAAGGAGTACGTCAAGGCTGTATATTGTCACCCTACTTATGTAACTTCTATGCAGAGTACATCATGAGAAACACTGGACTGGAAGAAACACAAGCTGGAATCAAGATTCCCGGGAGAAATATCAATAACCTCAGATATGCAGATGAAACCACCCTTATGGCAGAAAGTGAAGAGGAGCTAAAAAGCCTCTTGATGAAAGTGAAAGAGGAGAGTGAAAAAGTTGGCTTAAAGCTCAACATTCAGAAAACAAAGATCATGGCATCCGGTCCCATCACTTCATGGGAAATAGATGGGGCAACAGTGGAAACAGTGTCAGACTTTATTTTCTTGGGCTCCAAAATCACATCAGATGGTGACTGCAGCCATGAAATTAAATGACGCTTACTCCTTGGAAGAAAAGTTATGACCAACCTAGATAGCATATTCAAAAGCAGAGACATTACTTTGTCGACTAAGGTCCGTCTAGTCAAGGCTATGGTTTTTCCTGCGGTCTTGTATGGATGTGAGAGTTGGACTGTGAAGAAGGCTGAGCGCTGAAGAATTGATGCTTTTGAACTGTGGTGTTGGAGAAGACTCTTGAGAGTCCCTTGGACTGCAAGGAGATCAAATCAGTCCATTCTGAAGGAGATCAACCCTGGGATTTCTTTGGAAGGAATGATGCTAAAGCTGAAGCTCCAGTACTTTGGCCACCTCATGCGAAGAGTTGACTCATTGGAAAAGACTCTGATGCTGGGAGGGATTGGGGGCAGGAGGAGAAGGGGACGACAGAGGATGAGATGGTTGGATGGCATCACTGACTCGATGGACCCGAGTCTGAGTGAACTCCGGGAGATGGTGATGGACAGGGAGGCCTGGCATGCTGCGATTCATGGGGTCACAAAGAGTCGGACACGACTGAGAGACTGGACTGAGCTGAGCTGAGAGTACACTGCCATGCCACGCATCCTCGCCTTAAGGTTAGAGTCACAGGAGAGACATGTGGACATACGGCGAATTCTCCGGGGAACAGACACGCCCGAGAGAAAGCCACGCCATCTGCGGATGACAACGGGCACTTTGAAGCAGGACATGAACACCACGGTCAACCTGTCTTTCCTAACAAGACGGCCGTCTGAGCTTCTGCTCATCAAACGCTACACATGTGGCACCACCTGGACCACAGGTTTGGCCTTGTTTCCTGAGCCTGACCGTGCGCCCAGCCCAGCGCCTCTTCTGAAGGATCACTGGGCTCCCCTTCGCCAACACCGCTCCAGGCCCCACTCCTGCAGTGCTGCGCAGCTCAGAGCCTGGAGCTGGGGCGAGCCCTGTGGAGAGGTTTCGGGACACACACAGCTCACCAAACCTGCTGACTCGGCTTCCCCTGCGAGCTGGCGCACGACAGCGTCCACCAGGGGGAAGAGGCAAGACAGCATTCAGAGCAGGAGGTATGTGATGCCTGAGGGGGAGTCCCCGCACGCCCAGGACTCTGTGGTGACCCACAGGGTCGTGCATGGTCCCAGCAGCCGTAGCCTCCACTCCTCGGAGCACGTCCTGCGCCTGCTGCGCCCGCCGTGCTCTCTGGGAGTTTCCACAGAACGTGAAAATGTGAGACGCACCGACCCTCAAAAACCCTCTGAAAGTGGATGCACTGGCTGCGTAAATTCAGCAAGTAAAAGAATACCTGTGAGACAAACAGGGCTCAACAGAAACAAAATAGCTTTGAGAAACAAACTGATTCTCACATCTATAATGCTATAAATGTTAAACTATATTCAAATGATATTTTTTCTGGAAAACTGAAATACTTTTCCCCATTTATAGATAAGGCATTTTCCCTGAAGTCAGTGTTGTCTCTGGTTGACTGATGGAACTGAGATTACTCACTGTGGCCAGAAGAGTCTTTGTACTTCAAATTGTTCTCTATGAAGCCACCAGAACATCCTAGAACATCCATGCCACGCGTGACAACAGAGCAAAGGACAACCCACTTGCACACACATGCACACGCACACACACACACAGAGTTAGATGTTCACCGTGACACCCAGCTCCAGGGAAACCTGCCTACCAGACAACACGCGTGTGCACACACACACACACACACACACACAGACTTAGATGTTCACCATAACACCCAGCTCCAGGGAACCTGCCTACCAGACAACACACGCGTGCACACACACACACACACACACACCACCATGACACCCAGCTCCATGGAAACCTGCCTACCAGACAACACACAACACACACACACACACACACACACACACACACAGAGACACACACACAGAGACACACTCCTACCCCACGCGTAACTGAATCACATGCTGGGGAAGATAACCCAGCAGAGCTCTCTGCTCATAGAGTCGAGGGCTCGAGCATACCTCCTGAGAACGATAAGCTAAGCGCATGAAACAGTGACACGTTCTGGCCAACTGACACGACTCTGCATCGCATCTGAAATACAAATGCTGGGGAGCAGCGAGGTGGGAGGACCAGAGGGCCACAAGCTCAGTGTCCTTGTGATAGTTAAACACGAGGATGTGAAAAAAAACATATCAGCAAATTCCAGAGGACAAATTTTTGTCATGTGGTCCCAGGAGACAAAAGGCCTAGTTTGCATATTAAGTTTCAAAAAACCAAGTGGCAATGACCCCAAGTTATTTTAAAACATTTTTATGCAGTTTAGACACAGCAACATTCATGTCAGACTTTGCTGTTAAGTGGCTTCCTCAAATTCCCACATACAGAAACCAAAGACTGAGCACCCCTCCTACGGTGTTGTGAGCAACCAGAGACGCTGCACTCAGAACTGCACCGACGCTACTTCAGGCAAGGACACTGGGGTTTCCGAGAAGAGAGCTAACAGGAGGCACATTTCACAAAAGAAAACTAACAGGCGACCCCAGGGCTAACGGCAAACTGGCCTCTGGTGGAGGGGTCCCGGGGCTCCAGGCTGGCCCGGGCTCCAGGCCGGGGCTGCTTCTCAAGGTGCCCAATGGCAGCCAGACGGCCCTCCCCGCTGTCAGATGACCAGAGCCCACGCAGCGTCCCCATCTCGAGGCCCAGGACTTACCATCACCTCCCGACACACAGGTTCACTGGCACCCGAGGCTACAAGGCGGTCAGGCCTCTCGCTCACCTGTCAGCTCACTGGGACAGGCTCTGTCGCCTCCTGAGCTCTGGTCAGGGAGGTGTCGCCCAACACACAACCTGTGCTGGACCAGAATATAGTCTGCACCCCGAGACTCGAGCTCACGCGACGCCCCTGCCCGACGCGGGGACACCGCCGTGCCCGGCTCCTTTGCAGGAAGCTCTCCCCCGCTGCCTCCTTCAGAATCATGACAGCTCAGAATCCAAACTCAGTAAGACCACAAAGCAGTCTATTTAGGGTAAAGATACAGAACCTAGCAGAGGGGAGAAAAAGGGGCAGTACAGTGACTGCTTCCTGTCGGCCTGCTGGCGTGAGGAGCAGCCGAGAGCCGGCAACAAGTCCCCGCCGGGCCGCCCTCGCCCCCAGCCACGGGCACCCGTGAGAGCTGGTGACAAGTCCCCTGCCCACAGCCATGGGCACCCCTGAGAGCCGGCGACGAGTCCCCGCCGGGCCGCCCTCACCCCCAGCCACGGGCACCCCTGAGAGCCGGCGACGAGTCCCCGCCGGGCCGCCCTCGCCCCCAGCCATGGGCACTCGTGAGAGATGGTGACGAGTCCCCGCCGGGCAGCCCTCGCCCCCAGCCACGGGCACCCCTGGGAGCTGGCGACGAGTCCCCACTGAGCAGCCCTCGCCCCCAGCCACGGGCACCCCTGGGAGCTGGTGACGAGTCCCCTGCCCACAGCCATGGGCACCCCTGAGAGCCGGCGACGAGTCCCCGCCGGGCCGCCCTCGCCCCCAGCCATGGGCACCCGTGAGAGCTGGTGACGAGTCCCCTGCCCACAGCCATGGGCACCCCTGAGAGCCGGCGACGAGTCCCCGCTGAGCAGCCCTCGCCCCCAGCCACGGGCACCCCTGGGAGCTGGCGACGAGTCCCCGCTGAGCAGCCCTCGCCCCCAGCCACGGGCACCCCTGGGAGCTGGCGACGAGTCCCCGCTGAGCAGCCCTCGCCCCCAGCCATGGGCACGCCGAGAGCCAGCGATGAGTCCCCGCTGGGCTGCCCTCACTCCCAGCCACGGGCACCCCACGCGCCAGGGGCCGGCACTGTTTGAGGCGCCTCATCACCTCTACGCAGATGTATCTGCAAAGCAGATGCTCGTAAAGGCCCTTGAGGGAGGCACTACGAGGACACTGAGGCGCAAGGAAGCTGAGCTTCCCCACGGCCCAGAGCTCACTTGTGCGGAGCCAGGATTCAGGCGGGACCCACGACCCGTCCCCGTCAGACAACCTCCCGAAGCCCACAGGCGAGTCCTTCCCGAATCCCAGATGCTCTAGGTCCTCCAAAAAGTGCAGTTTCAGGAAGGCTTTGGGTTCAGCATTCAGAAGAGAATACACACCCAGAGCAGGATGCCACGTTCATCAGTAAACAGTTCAAAATGAGGAACAACTGGAAACTGCTCAGTGAGGTCGACAAGAAACAAAAAGCTTACTTTTTCTGAAGCTTCCGATTTTTTTCAGCTTGTCCTCCCAATTTGCTGAGTCCAAGGGCATCCTGAGATGAGTTTTCTGTCTCTGAAATACCAGCTACAAAGAAGCAGAATGGTCGAGACATTAAGAGGAAATCAGCATGGCCAAGGCAGGTGTTTCTGTGACCAGCTGGAGGAGAGCGAAGGGAGCTCTGGACTTTCTGACCGGATGACACCACAGGAGAAAGAGCTCCAGGACGGCAGGCTCCGCCGCCGGGAGACCCTGAATGACGGGGGGCGGCCAGACCCACCACGAAGACAGACAACTCCTCCGCTCCTGCTCCCAGGAGGACGCCCAGCGTGCGTGACAGAAGCCTCATGGGGACGGGGTCGGGGGCCTCGCGGAAGGGACGCGCTGCAGCCCTCCCCTCTCCGCGGTGAAGCACCCACCGGGCCCCAAAGCCTCCTTGCCGGGGTGTCCGGGCCGGCCCTTCTCCTTCTTGCCAAACAAGCGGCCGATGGAGGACTTGATGCCCTTCTTCTTCGGGGCTTTGTGCAGCGAGTCCTGGCTGCTGTTGCTGCTGCTTGGGTTGCTCACGGGGCCGTCCTGAGAGCCTGTCGAGCTTCGGGGAGAGAGAAGGCCCATTAACCGGCGCCCTCGTGCACACACACACACCCCTCCACACAAGCTACTGAGGGAACCGGCCTCCCAGCCACACCTGCGCCCCAACCTCGCAGCAGACAGTGGAGTCTGCTTCACCAACGACACTCCACACGAGCAACGCAGGCTCCCGGCCACAGACAACCGCCCCGGGAAGCTGAGACTGCCTGACTCGAGCTCTCCCCCGAGGAGGCCTCGACTCGAGACCCGCTGGGGCAGAGGGCGCCCTGACCCTCCCTCAGGGTCACTGCTCGGCGGGTGACGAGGCTCCTGGAGAAGGTGAATGACCCCTGCCTCCCGTAGGGTGACCAGGAGCTCAGCAGGTGGTGGTCTGAATGCAGACAGTGTGGGTCACAGGGGTGACAGGCTCCTAAGAGGAGAGCCTTGAGGGAAAGACCACATCTGAGAGGCATGGAGCCGTCACCGCCAAGAATGCACCCCGGGCCGGGCAGACCTCTGGCAAGAGCAGGAAGAAAGCTCCCCCAGGAGTCAATCCGTAGAGACGGAGGTTTTCTAAAATCACTGAGGCCACTGAGCTCCTCTCCCCCGGCACCTGAAGTTCACTACAAACAGGCGCTGAACCCAGTGGGGTGCCTTTAAAACCAGCCTTCCAGCCCTTTCAGGATGAGCGGCGCGGGGCTCCTGACCGCCGACGCACGCGTAGGCCGCTTACTTGCGGGCGTCCCTGATGTCCTCGTGGCTGGCTGCGTGCAGCGCCCCCGGGTGCAGCCGGTCCAGCCGAAGGGACCGTGGCGAGGCGGGGGGCGAGGTTTCACATTTGATGGTGGTCTTGTCATCTCGTACCTCCTCCCGGGAAGCTGGCAGCTGAGGGAGTGAGGTAAGTGTAAAACTGGGTAACAATGGACTGTGTCGAAAAAGGCAATCACACAGGCTTTCACATATAACCAGAAACTCATTTGAAAATCTATTAGATATGCTTCCTGCCAAGTACAAAAAAAAAGCCTTGTTCTAGCTTAATACCATCTTAAAGGACCGTGTTGTTCAAGGGAAGTGGGGCCGCGGGGCAGCAGGAGCCCGCAACTGAGAGCAGAGGCCCCGGATGGGAGCCTCCCTGGAATCCAGCGAGCGGGCGGCCCCGCGGGCAGGACAGCAGAGCCACGCGGTGCCACGAGCCCTGCCCGGCATGGACTGCCTGCCCGGCATGACCGCCCTGATGAAGAGGACCGTGCGCACTGCCAGGTGCAGCTCGGAAGGACCACTGGCAAGAGTAAGCCGCCTCTCAACAAGGCCATCCCGACCTTTCTGTTTGAGGGAGGAAAGGAAACGGCTGGGACCACCCCCCAAGATCATCTTGAGTGATGCTGCGGGTTACCCACGACAAGAAGTGAAACAAAGAAAAGGTGTCTAACTCCTCCAAGCGAACACCATGTGCCGGCTTGTGTTCCTCGGTGACAGACAGCCTGGGGGCTGCCCACTCGAGTGCTCACATGCAGTCCGAGCGTAATTTGCTCACTGGTTTACATAAAGCACCCCTGCTGCTGCTGCTAAGTCGCTTCAGCCGTGTCCGACTCTGTGCGACCCCAGAGATGGCAGCCCACCAGGCTCCCCCGTCCCGGGATTCTCCAGGCAAGAACACTGGAGTGGGCTACCATTTCTTCCTCCAATGCATGAAAGCGAAAAGTGAACGTGAAGTCGCTCAGTTGTGTCCGACTCTTAGCGACCCCATGGACTGCAGCCCACCAGGCTCCTCCGCCCGTGGGATTTTCCAGGCAAGAGCACTCGAGTGGGGTGCCACTGCCTTCTCTGAAAGCACCGCTAGGTCTCACTAAGAGATGATCTTGTATCGACCTAGGGGGTGGGATGGGGAGGGAGATGGGTTCAGAAGGGCGGGTGAATGTGTGCCTTGCGGCTGATTCACGTTGAGGTTTGACAGAAAAGAACAAAATGCTGTGAAGCAATTATCCTTCAATTAAAAAATAAACTAATAATAAAAAAAAAAAAGACACTCTCTCCTGGACTCCCAGCTTCTCCGCTGGTCCCGGGTGTGGGGACAGGAAAGACGGTGGTGGCAACATTGTGGGGGACAGATGGACCCGCAGGCTCCAGACAGGTCTCATCGACGCACCTGGGTGTGTGGCTAAGCCAGGGGAGGTTTTAGCAGACACGCATGGCAAGCATTAAAGACAACGAGTGCGCTGTTGTAAGCAACTAACCTGTGCCTTTTTAGTGGGGTTCTGTAAAGAATACTGACCCAGTGCAGCCCCACAGGAGCTTGGTGACAACAGAGTGACTGAGTGTGAAATCCTGCTGAACTCGTTTAACAGCAGCTGGATACGCTGGGCACCCTCCTCTGATCTCTAACAACAGCCCTCAGACGACAGAAGGCCACAAAGGCTAGAAATTATCCATGAGGAACTGAACAGGGATCAATCTCAAATTCAAGTTAAAATAAACATTTATAAAAGCCAGAAAACAACAGAGAACAGAGCAGCGAGGTGACACACCTGGGCTGACTATGGACTCGATGCGGACAGACACCTGCCTCAGAGTCGGGCCCACGGCCAGCGCTTCCCCCGGCCTCCTCCTGAGGAAGGCCCCTGGGTCTCAGCCTGGCCACCCTCCCCCAGGATGGGAGCCACCCCACTGGTGCCCACGTGGCCTCACTAACAGGAGGGCAAAGCAGGCCACAGAGTGGGCGAGCGGCACACCCAGGTCACCAACCCCAGGGGGATGGCGCTGCTCTGCTGTGCTCAGCAGAAGGGCTCCTGGGCACTGAGCTGCCTGAACTGGAGCACGGCCGCCCGAGTCCTGTGGGAAGGCCCAGGAGTGCTCCGTCAGCGGGCTTCGAGTGGGAGAGGGACAAGGAAGGCCAGCCCTTGGGGCACTGGACTCCCAACAACTGGGGCTCATCTAAGCGACCTGAGGGGAGAGGCCCTGAGCTCCCCCACCATGCTCCCTCCATCAGGGATGCCGTGATGGACATGAGGGCATCACGGAGGAAAGCAGGTGGACAGCACCACGGTTCAGTGTCCAGGCTCTGATCAGACCAGTCCACACTGCACTGCTGGGTGTGCGAGCCTGGGCAGGGTGCCCAGCCTCTCTGCCTCAGGGTCCATGTCTGCGGAATGGGGATAGCAGCAGCCTGGACCTCGCCCGGGTGTCTGCGGGATTAGATGACAGGCTCGGAAAGCAATCGACACGGTGCCTGGCGCAGTCTCCTGCACACTGCTACCCACCGTGATTAAATTCGCTTCCCCCAAATCTAACATCTATGGCTCTGAGTCAGTCATTTCTTCTAAAAACACTAAGCGGAAATCCCATGGTGGTCCAGAGGTTGAGACTGGGCACCTTCGCTGCCAGGACACCAGTATGATCCCTGTTTGGGGAACTAGGATCTCATAAGCTGTGTGGCATGGCCAAAAACAATAAGTAAATAAAAATTTAAAAATAATAAATAACACTGTGTCTATTATAAACAAGCATGAGATGATCAGAAGGCAAACAGGCGGGAGAAAGGCCAACTGCTGCAACTGCCCCAGCGAAGGGCCTATTCCCAACAGAGCCACCAGCACAACTGCAGCGGTGGGGGAGGGTGAGTCTCAGCACTCCCATTAAAACATCAACCATTCACCAGGACATAACCACACAGTGTTCATGCACGTTAAACGATAGGGACTCTAACGCTCCACAGAGAAACGGAGGCCTGCTAAATTACCAAATGGTTTACCTTTCGGCGATGCTTCCTTAAATCACTAGGCTGACAGATGCATGCAAAGAAATGAAGAGAAACCAGATTTACTGCGACTTTGAAGCTGAAAATTTAAGAATCAATATAGGCAGATACAGTAAAGCAAAAATGACGGCAAACATGTAAGTAACATTAAGATTTAGAGAGCGTGTGACTGGAAACAGAACATTTTTTTGACACACAGAAGTTAAATAAGCTTTTCAAGGTTTACTAGAGAAACACTATAAATTATTACTCAGGAAGATACAATTCTATTACAACATCATGATTCATTAAAGCGCAGCATTCTGTACCACAAAGGGCCTTAACAGTGGTCTATGCTCAGCCAAACTTCTCTATAACTTAGTTTCTCTTAATAAAAAACATGTTATACTTTAAAATAGTAATTTAACTGATGAGGAAGTTACCATAATACCTATTTTAACACTGAACAAATCTAACCACCTATTGGACATTAATGTAAAATCCTTACCTAGAATTTGATTTAAAACTTCTCAAAATAAATTTATTAAAGCAGGTACCCTGTGAAAATATGTAAGAATGAAAGCTAGCATAATAGCAGGTGGAGTCTTTACATTTTATGAACCATAGAAGATACTTTTTAAAACAGTCCAGAAGACACATTAACCGTGCAAAAGCTGATGAGATTTACAGTCTTATATACAAACACCAACACTGAAAGGACATTGAGCAAAAGTCCATTAATGCTACGCTTAAAGGATCGTGTCTTTATGCGAGCATACTCTCATTTATGAGTCACACAGGTTACGTAGTGTACGATGCATCTACATTATGGTTATAACTGCAGTGATACACTGGTTCAAACTTACTGCTACGGGGGAGAAACACTGTCTAGTGGGACATGAAGACAAAGCGGAAACCCCACTAAGGGGACACACGCTGTGAATGAACCATGGCGCTGCCTGAGCAGAGCAAGCCGGGGGGACGGGGAGGGAGATGGGCGGGTAACTACAGACTCGGGGGCGAGGAGGGTGGGAGGCTGGGGTCTGGACTGACGACGACTCAGCAGAAACAGGGTGAGACAGGAAATCAAAACCAACGATGAGAGCAGACACACCGCCAGAGAACTCCAACAGCGAGGAAAACACACAGAACTGCTCTTTTACAAACACTCAGAAAGAAACCAAGCATGAGCCACAGCGAAACTATCAAAGAATTTTAAATATCAACTAATTAGCCAGCGATGCAAGTTATAACTACAGTGTGTCAAAAGACCACAAAATGGACTAGTTGCCACTTCACAGGCCGATAAAATGATTCACGGTTAGTTTAATTGCACGCTGGCTAACAGTGCAGCTAAAATGAAATGGGTGGTAACAGAAAAGAGTGATAATACAACTGCAGTTAAGGCAGAGTGTTATAAACATGATTTCATGGGGTAAACAGCAGCACACTCGGAAAGCCTAAGCTAAACACGCAAGAAAGCCGGAATAGAGACGCACACTCTGCCACCAAGAGCCCTAGGTCGTCATCCTGTTTTTAGACTCGGAAAAGTGAGGCAGCCCGACGTCTCCCCTGGGGCCCTGGGGCACCGGGCTCGTAACCTGGTTTCACACGCAGAGCTGGCCTGAGCGTGCGGCCAGGTCCATCAGCAAGCAGACCAGTGCAGATCCTCGGTTTTGTTCCCACCACATGCCCTGCACCCTGCAGCCAGGCAGCCCCAATGGAAAATACGCTGCACAGCTCTCCCACACCATGAGAGCTGCCTATGGTTACTTTCACGAAGCTGCCTGCTCCCTGAGAACAGAAACTTCCCTGCAGCTGCTGTGCCCAGCACAGGCCAGGCCCAACGTTACAGAGGCAGGTTCTGGCTGATGACGTGCTAAGCCAGTGGTCCAAATACCAAGATTAATTTGTCGCTGTGCAATTACGGAACGATTAAAGACTAGCTGGTTTTAAAAATTTCAGACCTCTGAGCGTAGCAAAAATGTACCTGATTTTCTTCAGGGTAAAGAGAAAAAAACAAAAAAAAAAGAAAACCAGGCTGCTGGGGGAGGGACGCGGCAGGGAGGAGGCAGACACGTACCAGCGTCATGATGCCCAGCCGGTCGACTTCCCGCGCTGGGCTGTGCGGCATCCTTCGGGGCGTGGAGCGCCCGCTGCTGGGCGGGGAGGAGCCGGCCAGCGAGGAGGCGGGATACGGGGGGATGGAACTCATTGATCTAAAACGACCAAGGTTGTCTAAGCTCCCGCTGCCCACCCTGCTCTCAATCTCCTCTGCCCGCTGCTCCGTGTTCTCCTTCTCCTCTTGGATCAACCTAAAAGAGAAGAAAACCCGTCACCCGCCTTTGTCAGCAGAGGAACGTGTCTGGACAACAAATCTGGTGCTTGCCTACTGTGTCACGATTAGCAAATCCCAGGAACAGTTGCTCAATTAACATCTCAGCAAAAAGGTTCGACCTTCCGCCTTCTGAATATTCTCAAACTTAGAACAGCTTATCACTGAGCCTTACAAAGGGGCCCCTGATCATTCACGTTTGATTTTCCTTCTTTACACTAACATTCTGACAGGGCCTGGGCGGCAGCTCTCTCCCTGTGAGGAGATACCTGAAGTTCACGACCTTTACCTTCCCTGCTCTCAGGCAGAGATGCATGTCAGCGCCTCAAGTCTTTTCCACTGGGAATCGGGAACTCTGATAATCAAACAGCGATTCACGAACAAGCTGGAGTTCCTAAACACAAGTCTGCAGACCAGATGAAGGGCTGAGTTGATTTTTTTTTAAGTTGTATTTGAACAAATGCACCACTTGATTGAGCTCTCCACCAGCTTCGTGTGAGTTTCTGGATTCATGTCAACTGCTGCTGCTGCTGCTGCTGCTGCTGAGTCACTTCAGCCGTGTCCGACTCTGTGCGACCCCAGAGATGGCAGCCCACCAGGCTCCCCCGTCCCTGGGATTCTCCAGGCAAGAACACTGGAGTGGGGTGCCACTGCCTTCTCCAATGCATTAAAGTGAAAAGTGAAAGTGAAGTCGCTCAGTTGTGTCCAACCCTCAGCGACCCCATGGACTGCAGCCCACCAGGCTCCTCCGTCCATGGGATTTTCCAGGCAAGAGCACTGGAGTGGCTGCCACCGCCTTCTCCACAATTGTGCTGCATTAACCTACAATCCACGGTTACTGTTCCTCTCTCCTAATGTGTAGCAAATGATTTTATACAGCAGTTTAAATACTCGATTATGCAAATAAAATGATTTTCATATCACAATACAAGGTTCTTACAGGTCTTAACCTCTCCAGTTCTACTTATACATCCTGAAAGCTTTTCACTGTTGATAACAAGCTGATGGACAAAATTTACCACTTACATCAAGTCAACCTGTTGCATAAGGGAAAAATCACTTTTACCTGACAACATGCTGTAAAAATAAAAATATCAATACATAACCGTTCCATATCTCCCGGGGGACGGGGAAGACACCTCTCTGAGCCCGTCTGTGCTCTAGCACGGCCCACGAGCAGCCCGTCTACGGCGTCAGCCTGCAGGCGACACCGCCTGCACTCGCTGGTTGTACCACTCAGCCCTGCCCTTCCCCTGTGCCCCCTGCACTTGGCCGACAGGACGGCACCTCGGCCCGAGCTGACGTGGCAAGCACAATCTGAGCAGCAGCTCTGCCAGGCCCTGCGCAGGGTCACCGGCCTGCGGCCGCTCTGAGCATACACTGGGGACAGGGGCACGGCCGTGTGGCACCGGGTAGGCCTCGGGGCCCCCAGCCACCCGGCTGCACGCACCCAGACCTGAGGCCTTCTGCTCACCACGAGGCGGGCCTTTGGATTCTATCCTGTTTTGTAAACTGTTATAACTGCCAAGACGGTGTCTAAAGAAAACATCTTAAATATACTGATGAGATGAGAAAAACTCAAGCACATGTCCGTGGACTACTGTTTTACAACAAGCCGATAAAATGGAAAATGCAGATCCTAGTGGGAATTTGCCAGCCCCCAAACCCGAGCTTTTCTGTTCCAGGTGGCTTTTCACCAGAGCCTGGGGGGCTCTGAGGGCCACAGGAGGAAGCACGGGCCACAGGGGACACCGCCTCGGCACCTCGTCCACCCTGGGGCTCAGAGCTGGTGAGGGGGACACCCCACAATGCGCCCCCCCCCCGACAGAGTGCTGACACCACACCATGGACAGAATGCCCGGCTGACCAAGCTCTATAATCAAGGGCAATCTCGGAACCAAAATCTCTTGAAGCAGATCTGAGGTCAGTTTTCTTCCTGTGGAACACTCAGACTTCTCTGAGGACAAGACAGGTCCTCAGAGGAGCTGAGTTTCCAGGGCGCTGGGCTCGGGCGCACCCACCGGATCTCTTTGTTGATGGCGTCCAGCTGCTCCTGAAGCATCATGGCCAGAGTCTGGGCATCGGCCTGCCCGCTGGGCGACAGCAGAGAGGCTGAACTGAAGAGGGCGTCCCTGTCGCCCTCGCCGTCAGACACGTCCACGTCACTCTCGAACGCCTGGGCCACATTGGCCAGCACGCTGGCCTGCTGCGCGCGCTCCCAGTCCTGCTCGTTCAGCGTCTGCACCTGGGCACGAGAGGACCACAGCTCGTCAGCGACATTCAAGGCGGCTCATGGAATCAGGAACGGAACACAAGTTTACATGGAAGCCCTGACTGTGGATAAACGGGGCCATGCTTATAAGCCACTGCCATCTCTTAAGCGAGCAGTACTGAAGAAACGGGCAGGAAAATTCAGTTCCTACACGCCTGGTGACACTCAGGTCTAAGCATGGACGGGAGGCAATCCTATGAGGTTACTCCCAAGGGTGGGCTGACGGAGTCAGACGAAAACCGAAAATTAAAAAAATACACCCATGCCACCATCAGCCAGGCTGAAGGAAGAGAAGAAAAAGACATCCTTCAGCTCCGCAGCCGCTGGGTCCACCTCGGCGGTCATCGCTGCTACCAGTTCACTGGGGAGTGCTGTCCTCGCGGGTTCCCAGCCCTCCGTTTCCAGGCTGGTCTGAGCATCCACAGACAGGAGCGAGCAAGGGCAGCCAGGGGTCGGGAGGGCCAGCCCCCCGCGCTCTCCTCCCGGGGTGCAGGCACTCGGGCTGTCCTGGGGGACAGCCCCTCGCATCACAAGGCGGCTCTGTAATCAGGGACGCACAAAGAGTGCCTGCTGGGCCCCGTGCCGCCCACCCCCTCGCACAGCTCACACCCTTCCCTGCCTACAGGTTCACCCCTGCCAGCCCAGGCAGCACGTCCTCTCCCTCTTCCTGCTTAAAATCGCACCACGGGAACCAGCAGATTGCTCCTCCAGGGCTGCCCGCAGCGCCCACCGCGGGTCTCAGAGCTCCCCGGGAGCAGCCTCTACTGTCCCCCTCCCCGCCCAGTCTCTGCAAGCAGGCGGGGGCCCACCCCACAGGGCAGCTCCCGGGGGCTCCAAGGACCCTGTGTTACCAAGCCCCCTCGCCACCCGCCCAGCATGTCTCTCCCTCGGCTCCAGGCCCCGCCCTCCCTGGGGCTCTTCCTCAGTCCCTTGTGCCCTTCTCAACCTCGGAACGTGGGGCGGCCCCCGGCTCTACCCTTGCACCCCATCTCTTTCCACAGGCACCTGCCTGGCGACTTTATCTTGCTCATGCCTTTAAACACCACCTGCATGCCTGCAACCCCAGTCCACCTTGAGCTGAGTGAGTCCTCTCCCGGATGCAGGCTGGAACACTCAGCTGCTGACCGGACACGACCCCTGGATGGGCCTGTCCACCTCCACATGGCAGAGGCCCGGCTCTGAGCTCCTGCCTGGCAGCCCTCCTCACTGTAGGAAACAGGCTCCGGCCTCGAGCTGCTCAGGCCTGAGCCCAGATCCTCCCTGATCCAGGCCGGTTGACTCGACCCTTGATCTATCTCTGAGTGGCGGCTTCTCTTCCCGCCTCCAGGCCTCTGGTTCAAGGTCACCCTCCTGGTGTCACCTCGCGGCTACCCTGTTCACACACGATCGTCCCCTCCTCCTCGGACAACTCGGGCACTCTGGTCTCCTTTCCCTGCTCATTACTGTCCGACAGGCTGCGCGGGTTTAAAAAGGGGTCCACAAATCCTTCCGTCCTCCTCCCTTCAAGAGGCAGAAGGGGCAACTCCTGCTCAGCCCGAGCGAGGCAGGACTTCACAGCTCACGCTCAAAAACAGAAGTGAAGGTGTGCGGCTTCCGAACCAGGGCATGAAAGGCCCCGGGCTACACCCTGCGCTCTCGCTCTCAGAGGGCGTTCCGAGGAAAGCCAGGCCACGCAGAGGTCTGCACAGCAGGGACCTGGGCCTGTCCCCAGCAGCCAGCGGAGTCTGAAAGCCTGCCACCCCGTCTCGGGGAGCCTTCCCGAATCTGCGCCCTCAGGAGGCCCTGAGTCAGGCCCGCCTGGGACAATGGCAGGAACTGTGGGCCGCGGCCTGCTCACTGCGAGGTTGCCAAGCTCTGCAGTGGTTCATTCCGCAGCAGCGGATAAAGAACACGCACAGGTTTTAAGTCACTGCTGGAGTCCTCGTTCCAACAACGTCTGGTCTAAACCAGCTGCCCGCTGAACGTGGGCGCTCAAAACACAGAGACATACAAAAAAACACACGCCATGAGTGAGGCGAAGATACGAAGGCGCTTAACCTTCCAACGAGAATCTTCGCACTAGAACATGAGGCACGTGTGGATCCATTTACTCATAGGACGGTTTCAAAACTGTGCTAATTACTACCTCACAGGAAGCCACACGTTATCAAAATTGGTTCTTTAAAAAAAAAAAAAAAACATGCCTTAGAAGTAAACTCTTAGCCAGAAAAAGGAAAATGGGAAGACGTAAAGCGATCTATCAACACTTGGTTCCAAAACCGCGTCAGGACCACAGTGTCGGGGGCGGGGGCCTCACAAAGTGCCCACCAGGGACAGGCACGGGGCGGCGGGGGTGGGGAGGGGGGGTCCTTACCTTGGACGGCTCGTCGCGCAGCGCTGCCAGCCGGCCTTTCTGGGGGCGCCGCAGCACCGCCGCGCCGCTGAAGGAGTCTGCCGGCCCGTCGGCCACAGGGAACCTGAAGTCTGGGACGCTGCCCAGGTGCGGTCGGCTGGAACACACGGGAAAGAAGGATGCTGTTAGGAGAAAAGAGAGCTCACTCTGTCAGTCAAGCCAGAGCCTGTCGATCTGGAAAACTGGCAATTTCACAGAAAAGGGGCTGTGGGGCGGGCTCTGCCCTCCTGGCTCCAACAGCAGCAGGCCCACGAACACTCAGGCTTTCTCTGATCAACTTCTACCTCAGCACACTTGGGAGTCAGGCGGAAGCTACGACAAAGTCCTGCTTGGGACTGTGGACACTCGTGGGTCCTCTGAAGGCCACAGAGGCCTCTGGGTTGAGACGCCCCCCACCATCACCTCCCAGTCCCCTCCCGGAGTGCAGCCTCCATCGCTCTCCCCCTCCTCACCTGAGGCTCTTTCCTCCAGGAGAAGGTCTCAGAGACAAGCTGACCAATTCCACTGGGAGGTCCTGCCTAATACACTGAGCCCGCCCTGCCTCTGATCCAGGCTTCAGTCCCCACTCCCCCGGCCTGGGCCAGCCTGCCCTGCCCGGAAGCCAGCCCCGAGGCCCCACCTGTGCCACGGAGTCACTGACCACTGGAGAGCTGCCTCCTG
The DNA here is from genome assembly GCF_001704415.2 of Capra hircus. Taxonomy (NCBI): domain Eukaryota; kingdom Metazoa; phylum Chordata; class Mammalia; order Artiodactyla; family Bovidae; genus Capra; species Capra hircus. Next base: position 48,516,686 of record NC_030836.1, on the reverse strand, counting down.
GAGACACCCCTCCCTCGCCCAGCCGCTGCGGTCCCCGTCTTCAGAGCACAGCGGCCCCTACTACTCCCCGGCTGCCTCCTCTTCTCTCTCACTGACACGCAGGGGACTGGTGACCAGGCTTCTCCCTCTGAACCCCCAACTGCGCCAGGCCTTCGGGTCCCAGCACCAGCACCCTCCTTGTTGCCCAATCTGCAGAGCAAGAGGCTGTGTCCACCTCCTCTTCCTCCACTGTCCGCACAGCCCTCCTCACACTCATCTCATCCACCCCGGGAGCAGGGGGTCTCCCCCTGACAGCACCAGGCCCTCACCCTGGAGGAGCTCTGTGGGCAAGGCTAGCCATGTCCCCCATCCGTCCCGCAGGGCACGTGCTCCCCTTGAACTCCACCCGCCGTGGTTTCAGACACAGGGCCAGTTTCTGGCTCTGCCTTTGTCTACAATGATATCCCTTTTCTCTAGAAGGCTGGGCGGGGGCCCTGGACCGCGAGGATCCCCCAAGCACACAAATGCAGAAATATGCATGCAGGCTCCAAACAGTCTCCTAAATCAGGATTCAAGCAAGAGTCGATTTCCTACAGAAGAATGAATGTCACCAGTTAAGCACTTTAATAACCTTTGCTAAAGTTTAACTCTCACTTGTGACCATTTTCCATGAAGAAGCCAAAGAAAAATCTAAATAGTAAGAATTACTGCCCCTATAACAAGGAGTAAGAAAAACTCAGGATGCTCAGTAATCTGCTCGCCTCATTCCCAAGCCAGGTGATTCTTCCCACCGCAGCCAACGGCGAGTCACGTCTCAGTCTCCATTCTCGTAAAAAGGACTACAGGCCACTAACCTTGTGCGACTCTTCAGAAACATCAGTGTCACAGTCTGTCAGGCCCCTCAAATCAATACACCCAAGATCAACTGGTCGGCCCCCCACTTCCAAACCTCCGCCTGTGGTTTTGAGTTTTGTCAATACTGTGACAACCACTCCATGGTACCAAGTTTAACCCTAAGGAACGATGCTTGTCTCTTCCCTGTCGCTGGCCACGAAGCTACAGGCTCCTTGAGGTGCGGCCATGAGCGACACCCAGTCATACTGTCCGCAGGCCAGACAGGCCCTCGTCCCACTCGACCGCGCGGAGGGGAGCTGCCCGGGGGAGCGGCCTACCCGTGGTGGAGGGGAGCCCCTCGCAGCCTCGTCTGCTCCAGCTCAGCTCTCAGGGTTTCCAGGTTGAGAATCAGCTGGTCCTACGGAACAGCAAATGACACAGCCTGCACCGCCTGCTTTCCGGATGTACGATGACTTGCACCAGAATGTGCATGACAGGAGGCGTTAGCAGGTATCAACTCCAAACACTTTAATTCAGAGAAAATGTTCTTTAAGAGTCCCATAGCAAATGTAAACACTCAGAACAGTATTACCCCTTATAAACCATAATGAAGAGGAAGTTCCATCTCAGGTGTAGGAAAGCTTCTGGAGGGAACATGGCAAGCCATTACCAGCGATGACGTCTGCAGAGAGAAGCTGGACTTGGGGTGGGGGTGGGGGCGGGGGTGGGGGTGGGGGGCAGGACTTACTCTGCTGCCCACACCCCTCTCATTGCTTTAAACCATCTCCACGGAGCTCACACTCACTCCCGGGCATTCCTCACACTCATTCCTCTGCACCCCACTTCCCTTCCTCACAGGGTAAAACAAGTCACACGGGTCAAGTTTCCGAGTCACTCAACTCAACCCGGCAGCTCTGTGCTGTTGGCCACGGCAGTCACACGCCTCGTGCCGCCATGGAGCACGTGAGACAGGCCGGTGCAAAGCTCGATGTGGAAATCACACAGGAGATTTCAAGACTCACAGTGAAGAACAGAACGTAAAGTAGCCCGTTCGTTTTTAGGAAACTTTAGACTGTGTGTGTGGCTCGTATTATCTGACGGACAGCACTGTCCACGTGAAAGGCTCCTGCTTTGCCTCAGCTTTCCAGTGAACCCAGAAAGGACTACTCAGAATTCTGAACCGCACAGGATGGCCACACACTCTAAATCCACCTATGATGCAAATACAGTCAGTGTTCACAGCCAGAAGCGCCATGCACGACACAGCAGTGGGCGAGCCGTAAGAAAATGTGACTCGACCTCCGCTGGACGTCTGTAGGGATTCAGACGGATTCAATTCGGCTCCTAACAAATTTCTGAGCGATGTAGACATGTACGTACCTTGTCGTTTTGCATTTCTTCTAATTGCTTTTTCGCATTTTCAACTTCCCGTAGAAGAGAATTCTGAAAAAGATACAAAGAGTGCTTTGGTGTCAATTCTTACAGATACTGCGTGGACTGCGGGACAGCTACACTTTCGTCTGAAAGCAGAAAGCCCCTCGGGATGAGTGGCGGGCCTCACGCCCAGCGTGAAGTACCGGCACGAGGCCAGATGACAACTCTTAACACTGACTTGTACACAGACAATCTTCTCCTTCCCCGACTGATCTTCCAGATACAAGGAGGCCAGCTCCTTGGGGCAAGTGAAACTGCTTTAAACTTGCTTTCAGCTTTTGTAGTTCAGTGGTCACGCAGGAAATTGGTGCAGGTTTCACATGCAAAATTCAAACCCGAGACAAAACTATCCCCACCTCAGAGCCAGCCCATAGGTCAGGGTGAAATGAGGGGCCTTCCCTGTGCAGACTCCAGTGAAGTGTGTGCATCATCTTGGGTTTTGTGGGGGAGAAACATGCCGCAGAACTTATAGTGACCACTGGTCTCTCTCAGACAAGTGCCGCCCAAGCGCCGACCTAGGGGAAGGTTCTGCGCCTCATCCTTAGGGCGCTGGTGCCGCTGGGACAGGTTTTCACCGAACCTGAACCAGAGTGTTGCCCACTAGGCTGCTCTGACAGAGGTTCTCAGACATTTTCCAAAGCAAATGAAAAGAGAGAAGGCTGGACTTGGATTATGAGAATGCTTGCTTTTAGCTGATTCAATGTTCTCTATCACGTTATATAAAAGCTGCTGAACTAAACTCACTGATCGGCCGCATCGGGCCTCGGCTGCACACGCAGGGCTCCTCTGTCGTGGTTGCCCCGCGGCACACAGGATCTTAGCTCCCTAACCAGGGATTGAACCTGCGTCCCTGAGCTTGCAAGGCAGACTCTCAACCACCGGACCGCCAGGAAAGGCCCAGAAATAAACTTCTAAGAAAGGAATGAAGGGGTGAGGGTGGACCTAGAGGAAAGTTCTAGCACGGCGGCTGTAACCCGGGCCATCGGTGGATCTGGCTCACTGATGCTTTCGTAAGGGTTGCGGGCACACGGCTACGTCTGTTTCTCACACACTGCCTGTGGATGCTGTCATGCTTGCTGAGTAGAGTAGCGTGACATGCCGCTACCCAATAACTCATGCCAGTAAAGACACCACTGTGGGGCCCGCTACAGGAACAGTTTTCCAGCTCCTCTCCTGGAGATTCCCCGCGGCTCCCCCCAACAAACCAGCCCGGGCCGGGTCAGACGCCTCTTGGTAAAGCGGCTGAGGGGCCGGCTCACCTTATCCTCCAGAGCAGCCATTCTCTCCTTCAGATGAAGCTGAAGCCTCTCGTTTGATTCAGACAGAAGCTTATCCACGGTATCTGATAAGCGTTTATTGTGTTCTTCATTCATTTTTTCTCTCTGCCTTGCCTAAAACAGGAAAAACAAAAACTCATTAACTTCGAGAACAAGCACGGTCATTATTTTAAAAGCACCGGGGAGCCGCAACGCGAGCGGCCTGCGCCCTGGCTCCCAAGGCGGTCCCTTCCATGGCCACCTCGGGGGGCTCTTGAGCATCACCAGAGCAGACGGGCAGGTGCAGAGGGCAGCAGGGACTTCACTGGTCAAAGGTCACTCCCAACGCTTCTTTGGCAGAGCACCTGGGGGACCTTACTGTCACCCGCCATTACCTGTCGGAGGGGCTCGGGGAGCAAGTAGATTTACACTCAGAAACAAGCAGACTTTAAAGGGAATTGGCTTACATACATGTTGGTGGAGGAATTTCCCAATATATAAACAGAAGCCTGAGTCTGGATTTAGGGGGTAAAATGAATTCAATTTATCAAGCAAAAGGTGAGAAAATTCATTTGGGAAGAAAAGCGAGTGGAGACAGACTTTCACGTATGCTTCTTTACATCCAACATCACTTGAATTCTTCGTAACGATTGCTGTTTTTCAGTCACTCAGTCATGTCTGACTCTCTGTGACCCCATGGACTGCAGCACGCCAGGCCTCCCTGCCCTTCACTACTTCCCAGAGTCTGCTCAAACTCACATCCACTGGGTCGCTGATGCCATCCAACCAACTGTCCTCTGTCATAGCTTCTCCTCCTGCCCTCAATCTTTCCCAGCATCAGGGTCTTTTCCAATGTGTCAGTTCTTTGCATCAGGTATCGGAAAAAGTATTGGAGCTTCAGCTTCAGCATCAGTCCTTCCAATGAATATTCAGGACTGATTTCCTTTGGGATAGATTGGTTTGATCTCCATGAAGTCCAGGGGACTCTCAAGGGTCTTCTCCAACACCTCAGTTCAAAAGCATCAATTCTTCGGCACTCAGCCTTCTTTACGGTCCAGCTCTCACATGCATACATGACCACTGGAAAAACCACAGCTTTGACTAGGTAAACCTTTGACGGCCAAGTCACGTCTCTGCTGTTTAATATGCTGTCTAGGTTGGTCACAGCTTTTCTTCCAATGATAATTCATATTCAGTTCAGTTCAGTTGCTCAGTCATGTCTGACTGTGCGACCCCATGGACTGCAGCACGCCAGGCTTCCCTGCCCATCACTAACTCCCAGAACTTGCTCAAACTCATGTCCATCGAGTTGGTGATGCCATCCAACCATCTCATCCTCTGTCATCCACTCTCTTCCTGCCATCAATCTTTCCCAGCATCAGGGTGACCTCTCAGCATCCTTTCCAATATGATAATTCATATTAAAAAACTAGAAGTAATTACCTCAAGCAATTTTTCAATGAAAAAACAAAGTGGGCAAGTCTGTGTTTTATATAATGAACATCAATTTCATGGTTTAAAAACCTGTTTTAGGATCTACTGTATATAAAAAAAAAAAAAATGGAGAGAAGACAAAAGAACGATATATTTGAGATTGGCCCTGTGCTGGAAATTGCTGAAGCTAATTGATGGGTCATGGGTATTTGTTATACTACTCCTTCCACTTTGCAGCATGTTTCAAGTTCTCCATCATAAACAATTAAAAAACAGATTATTTTCTGTTAAATATTTTCCATTAAAACAGAACCTTCTCTAGCAACACAATTCAGAAGCATCAGTTCTTCAGCGTTCGGCCTTCTTTGTGGTCCAACTCTCACATCCACATGTGACTACTGGAAAAAAACGACAGCTCTGACTATATGGACCCTGGTCGGCAAAGTGACGTCACTACTTTTTAATATGCTGTCTAGGTGTATCATAGCTTTCCAAGGAGCAAGGATTTTTTAATCTCATGGCTGCAGTCACCATCTGCAGTGATTTTTGAGCCCAAGAAAATAAAACCTGTCACAGATTCCACATTAAGACATCAGTATTCAAATATTTTTAAAGCAAAACAAAAGTCTACTTTGAATTGGCTTAGTCATAAACAGCATCCCGATCTCAACAGCCTCTGAGCAGCAGTTCTGAAAGTAAGGAGGTGTACCCCTGATCGGGAGACGTTGAGCTCTCTGCCGAGGCAGGGAGGGCGCCTCACCGCGGGTCTCATGATGGGAGTCAGCATCGCTGCCCCTGGGAACCCGAGTGTGAGGCTCTGCAGTCCAGGCCCAAGAACACAGGCGTGGTGGGGACAGTACTGACGCCTGAGCCCGGACTGGGGAGGCCCTCCGCTTCCCGGATGGCCCACATCGCCGTGTGGCCAACCCCTCCGAGAAACCTCTCTCAGGACTCGGGGATGCGAGCCTCCACCGTCGCCCTTTCCTGACGTGCCTTCTGTCGCAGTGCAGCAGCGGGTCTCCTCCTGTCCAGGAGCAGCCATCCTACACACGTGTCTGGACCAGCAGTCTGGCACAGGGAACTCAGCGCCTCCTCCAAGGCAAGCAGGGTGCACACCTGGGCGCCATGCCTTCAGCTTCGTGGGCCTCGGACTGGCACCTCAGGTTTGTCTGAGGGGCACTCTAAAGGCCACCTGTACCCCGAGCAGCTCCCCCGACTGGCTGCTCAGAGCAATAAGCAGCCTCCTTGGATGTGGGGGTTCCCCTGGCCCCTGCCCACCACCTATGGGCGACCACCTCTGGCCCTGCTCCTGAGGAGGCGGGTGCCCAGGTCAGCAGACGGGGCCACACACGCACACACTCGACGGCAGAGACGGGAGCGGCGGAAAAAGGTGGTGCCAGCCCAGATGCGGCCTCCCCGTCAGCACACGCACCCGCTGCAGCTCCTGGTTCTTCTCCTCCAGCTGGGCCTCCATCTGCCGCAGCCTCTCCTCGATGTTTCCGTGTCTCTCTTCCGCCTGTCGGCCAAGAACAGGGTCAGTCCCGCTCGCAGCGCCCCGTCCTGATGGCACGCGGGCTGTGACCCCAGGGGCGGCAAGCGGGCCATGCTCTATGCGGACCACGGGCCCCGGGTTTGCGGGGGGCACGCCCGCATGCCTGCTCAAACTGCCTGAGTGGCTTCGCATGTGACACGTGGGTGACAGAAGGTGCTGGCGACTGGCTCGTGAGAGGAGACGTGCTCCCCACCGCCCTGGGCCCCGCACCCGTGGCCGCTGCGCCCCCTCCTTGGACTGCGTGTGGCGAGTCGGGGCGGGCAGCGGGCAGCAGCAAGCGCAGGACGCGCGAGGCACACGTTCTGCCTTCCTAAGCTGGGAGGGAAGTTGGAACTGTTTAGCCTCCTTAGTGGCAGAGCTTCCGGAAGACAAAAGGTTGGACTACAAGGCCGACCGGGGACGGACAGCAGAGATGCCGCGGGAGAGGAGAAACCAAGCCTTGAGAGGAAGATCGCAGGCAGGAGGGCGCCGCCTGGCGGCTACTAGTGACCCTGCTCTGGGAGGGTCTGCGAGCACCGGACGGCCCCTCAGCCGCTCACTGAGCTCCAGGCAACGCTCTCAACAGCTGTGCCAGCACAGGCCCGCCCGACTGTCTGTGCCCAGCCAGTGCCCACCGGCAGTGTGGGAAAACACCTTTCCCGCCAGAAGGATGGGGTGGCTGGCTGGCTGGCAGTGGGGATGATGCCCCCAGCAGTGCCACATCCCCGGGATGTGGCCTCTCACCTGCAGGCTCCCGGGGACAGCGTGCTGGGAGTGGGGCTCGTGCCCCGCTGTAACTTTCAACAAGTGTGTGAATAAAGACTTACTGCAGCTGCTGCTGCTGCTAAGTCACTTCAGTCGTGTCTGACTCTGTGCGACCCCAGAGACGGCAGCCTATCAGGCTCTGCCATCCCTGGGATTCTCCAGGCAAGAACACTGGAGTGGGTTGCCATTTCCTTCTCCAATGCGTGAAAGTGAAAAGTGAAAGTGAAGCCACTCAGTCGTGTCCGACTCTTAGCGACCCCGTGGACTGCAGCCTACCAGGCTCCTCCATCCACAGGATTTTCCAGGCCAAGAGTATGGAGTGGGTCGCCAGTGACTTCTCCGAATAAAGACTTAAGAGTCTCCTAAACGAGAATGGGATTTTCCTAGGTCTGAGAAGAACTATCCTGCCAAGGCTTTGAGTTGGTGACTGACTGAACTCTTGAGAAGCAGTGACTCGGAGCTGAAGCGTCCCAGGGACACACAGAACACGGAACACGGAACAGGATGGAGGGAGATTAACGGAGGGACGACACAGAAGCGGGGACACTGTCCGACGCTCCAGGAGCACCCCCGTCTCAGATGGGCAGCATGACTCCTGCGTCTGCACTCCTGCCTGACTGGGCAGCAGGGGCAGGGGCGCGGTGGGACAGCACGGGAACAGGCCCTCCCCGCGGGCCCCCATCCCCCGGGACCCAGAGCGGTGCTTGGAGAGCGCGGCCACCTCTGCGCACGCCCGGCCCCCGCGGACCCAGAGCAGTACCTTGGAGAGCGCAGCCACCCTCTGCGCCAGCTCAGCCTCCACCTCGGGCAGCGTCTCCGCCCTCCGCAGCGTCTGCTGCAGCTTCTGCTCCGCCAGCTCCAGGCGCTCCTGCAACTGCCGGTTTCTATCCTCTGTCTACAAAGGGAGAGCAGAGCGTGAAAGCGGCAGCGTCGCTGAGACAACCCTGAACGCACGTGTCCGCCGGATTAGCTCTGTTTCAGCAGCTGCGGCACAGTGAATTTTCTCTCAGTGTTCCTCGGCTTAGTCTCACTGGGCAGAACACCTCCCGCCAGAGTATTTGCTTTTCCTAAACGACCCCAAAGAAGTCTTAAAAAAAAAAAAAAAAGTTCTTGTACATTAAAGGTCAGTTTTCTATAGAAGCTTATTCATTCTTGTTGACAAGTTAAGGGAAGAAGGGTTCAGTACTGACCCTTCTTAAAACATCACCAGAATCATCATTTGAAGGGAACCCTACTGACCACAGACGGCCACGGGCATGTGAGCCAAAATACGGCTTCCATCTCCTCTGAAATACAGACGCGCTAAGAGTGTGCCTGGTGAAATGCCAGTCAACTGATGTTTGTAAATGCATGATTATTCTTTTAAAAGATCCTGTCAGTCTGAAGAACTTTCAATGTAGAAAATTTAGATAGATTCTTTTTTAAAAAAGGAAAAAAAATTAAATTATCTATAAGCTCAGGTTCCTGAGAGGTTAACATTTGTTTCTAAGCAGCTTTCTTATTTTTTCTGTGTGTGTTATTATTCTATGTACATACACAAACAATACGATATGCTTTAAAACCCTCAGAAAACAACAGCATATGGTACAGGGTATTTTCTGATCTGCCTTTTACAGCCATTATTTTGTATATCGTAATGCTCTTAATTAGCATTCCACATCATAAATTTTAGTGGTTTTCTAGTATTTTATTTTTGTGTTGGGACCAATGATACCCTTTGCAACACACCAGACCGACTCACTTTGCTTTGAGAAGCCAGATTTGGTTTTCCTGGTTAAGTCCTGATTATCTGAGACCACCGGGGAACAGGAGCGAGTAAGGCTCACCAAACTACAGGAGGTGCAAAGCCTAATCAGACCGGAGCTCTAACCCTGCCTTTTGTCACAGGGACCCCAGTTCCCAGCAGGCAGCCAGCTGCCGTGAAGTTCCTGCCGCCCTCGGCTCCGTCAGTAAAAAGGCTAAAAAGCCAACAGATTCACGTTCAAGTGAAACAAAAGAGTCGTGAGTGGAATTCCACAAAATGGTTAAACCAAATCCCAAATAATTCAAACCTGTAAGTTGCAGTCACCCCCGATTTTTAAAAAATGTATTTCATTCCAGTACAGCTGATTTACCAGGATGTACATCCACACTTTTCGACACAGTATTTTAGGGTCATAAGAACTTTACACTGGGGCTTGATTTCCAACGCGGGAGCCACATGAATAGGTCTTTACCTTCCTCGTATTGCTATAAAAGTCAGACACAGTTCAATAAAAGCCATTACCTGTCGATGCATAGAATCCTTATTTGCGATTTCATTTTCAAGTTTATCATTGAGGTCATGCACAGAGGTGGCTTCGCGCTGTGCGGCGAGGTAGCGTTTCTCAAGGGTAGTGATTCTCTCTTCCATGTCCTCCTTCTGGGCCATGGCCTACACCGGGCATTGCAGAGGAGAAAAGGTAACTCATTATCATGGAATGCTCCGATACACTTCAGAGTAAAAAAGCTGGGCTAAATCCTAACCTTCAAATCAAACGTAAAGTTAGCGTCCTCAAGATTAAAGTCCTAGACGTGGCAGTTTTCTCTGACGTGAGCAAAAGCGCGCCTACCTCAATGTCACGTCTGCCACAACTGGCACCCATCTGTCTTAACGTTCTGTCTGGGCACTCGGTTTCCCAAGCTTCTCTTCTACATAATAAACCCACACAGCAAACAGAAAGTATACTAAACCACCCTGTTACTGCAAGAATTCCAGGAGGGAAGGTATCCGGCAGGAAGTCAGGACCTCTGTCTGCTACACCATACAGGCAGGCTCGACCCAGAACAGGGAGGGACCTTCAGTAGATCCAATGGGGAGCTCTGAGGCTCGTTTCCTCGGGTAAAAGTTGGAAAAATCTCATGCAATTTCCTCAAAATTAAAGTGAGAATATTAACGAGTGGAAAGAGAATTGAAAGTTTAACACAACTGGGCACAGCCTTCTCAAGCCTAGTTCTTCTAAAGCAGTTACACCACATGTATGAAGTGCTCAAACCAGGGCCAGAACTTGCTGGCGGTGCGACTCCTGTCCGCCGGCTCAAAACCCATTTCAGGTCCCTCCCTGGTCACTAGTAACCAACGTGGGGAAAGTCCTAACATTAAAAGTGAAAGGTCTTAAAACACTTTTTCCAGAATTCTCTACGTATTAAACTCTGACACCTAATCTCCTCCTACTGCCAAAGAGTAGTGTGAACAGGTTGTATAAACGTGTGCAAATATTTCTGCTTTGAGTTCTCACCCAGAATTACTCACACCAAGCTACTAAACAAGTACCCCTGCTGTTTACCCCTACCACGTGTTGGAGGGGTTCCCTGAGACGGTCTCACGGCGGGTGGGGGGGCAGCGTGGGCGCTGTCTCTCTGCGCACAGAGGAGAGGCGAGGCTCACAGGAGGAGGCCTGAGCCAGCACTCTCCTGCATTCACAGTGACCGCTAGGGAGCTTGTCACAACTCACGACACCCGCAGACGTGACCGCCAGAATCATCATGATTCCACATGGTCACGCAGCTCGGGCCTGAGGGTCTGAGGGGGAGGAGGGACACATACTCACTACAGATCCACGCGTAAGATCGCCAGTGAGGGACACATCTCACTACGGATCCACGCGTAAGATCGCCAGTGAGGGACACATCTCACTACGGATCCACGCGTAAGATCGGCCCTACTGCACCGCGCAGGGACCGCTACTCCGTGCTCTGTGGTGAAGTGAATGGGCAGGAAATCCAGGAAAAGAGGGATAGGACTCACCCTGCTGTACAGCAGAAACCGACACAGCAGTGCAAAGCAGCTATACGCCAATAACTGGATGGATGCATGAATTTCTAGAAAGGAACACACTGGGCTGCCCAGAACTTGTAGGAATGCGGAGTCCACACCCAGGGTGCAGCACAGCGCCAGGGCCGCCCTCGTGTCGGTCCACTGCCAACGGACCGCCCGGACCCCAGAGCCTGCGACACAGAGGCAGGGAGGCCGCCAGCCATGGTCCCGCCGGTGCCCTGCTCTTGCTCATGCAGCCATCCCTAGGCTGAGGTCCCTGGGAGAACAAGGGACCCACAGTCCACCGCAGGACAACGGACGCGGCCGCCGTCACTCACTTCGCGGACGTCCCGCTGCAGTTTCGTGTTCACTTCCTCGGACTTGATGAGGTCCTTCCGGGCCGTGTCCAGGTCCTCCTCCAGCTCCGTCACGTGGGCAGAGAGGGCTGCCAGGCGCTCCTTCATCTGGCTCTGCTCCCGCGACTGCTTGTCGATGACTTCCTGGAGCTCCATCACTTTGGCCAGGTCTTCCTCGTGGCTCAGAGAGCCGTCGGAGGATCTCTAAGGGGGGAAGGAAGCCTTAGGTGGCCCTGTTTCGGGAGGGAGGGGACACAGCACTCCGGGCAATCGGTGAGGTCCACACTGCGTTCTGCGCTCTGGGAGCTCACAGGACCCTCACGGCCGCTCCAACCTACATGGCGTGTTGGTGAGAGGTTCCCAAAAGCCCCGCACAGACTGGACGGTAAGACGAGAACCAGGCAGAGCGCGAGACCGAGGACTTGCCTTTCCATTGGCGCTCGGCGTGCTTTCCTGCTCGTGATTTACATCAAGCACCCCGTCTGTTAGTACCTTTTTCTGGTTATTCTGCTCTTTAAGAATCATCAGCTGAAACCAAAAAATTGAAGGAGAATAAAGAAATAAGCAAACAAAGCAAAACCCCACTTGGAAAACCTCAACTCTAACCTGAACACACAGCACAGAGGAAAATGCATGGTGGTGCTGCCCACCCCGCACAGAGCCAGGTGATCAGAGTCAGGCTCTGTCTTCTCCTGGACAAAGAGGCACTGAAGAGATCCTGTAGCTCTGAACCACAAGGCTAGTTTACTGGTCATTAAAATACCCCAGGTGGGCAGGTCCTCAACCAGAAAGACAAATAACACCTGATGCCCACCGCTACAGCCTTCATCCTTTTTCATAATGAAGGGATAAAAATGACAAGCCCTAGCCGAATTACATGACGGCGGATCGAGCTTACCTCTTTGTGTGTGGCGCCCAGCTCTTCTTCTAACAAGCTACACCTCTCGAGCGCTACTCGCAACCGCTCTCTCACCTGAGAGGAAAGGGGCCGAGTCACTGTGTGCTGACGTGTGTTTGCACGTTAGTACACTTCTCACCATACACTCACCCTCATACACGGCTACCGTTAACAGAGCACCTTTAATGTCTCTCATTGATCTTAACGTCAAGAAACTCTGCTTGTTAACAGCTTTCAATTCTAAGTTTGAGAGAACAAAATGTTACCCTAAATTAATTTTATTACCCAGTTTTTAACTGCAAATTGATATACAGAATCTAATAAATCTTGAAATATTTATGCCAACTAATACTTTTTAACTGGGGGCTTCCCAGGGGGCTCAGTGGTAAAGAATCCGCCTGTCAATACAAGAGGGCAGGTTCAATCCCTGGGTCAGGAAGGTCCCCGGAGTAGAAGGTGGGCCCCCACTGCAGTGTTCTTGCCTGGGAAGCCCCATGAAGAGAGGAGCGTGGTGGGCTACAGTCCACAGGGTCGGAAAGACTCGGACATGACAGCATGTACGCAGGCAGCGCTTCTTAACTATATTTAAAACTGACTTCTTACAGAAAAAACGTATTTACAAGAATACAAGACGCTCAAAAGTCAACTAGTTACACAAACACGTGCGTCGTCCACCTAACAAGGCAGCAAGTGTACAAATCCAGGAGGGCCGGGTGGCTGGTACCTTCTCGTCCAGGGCCTTGTGGTGCTCGAACAGCGACTTCAGCGCCTTGAGCACCTCCACCTCGCTGGACACGCCGGCTGGGGACTGCGCCTGCCGCTTGACCACCGTCATCCGCAGGGACCGCTCGTGCCGTGAGACCAGGCACTCCAGGTGCTCCAGCAGCAGCTGCAGGGAGAGGCCAGAGCAGCACCGTCAGCCTCAGGCTGGGATTCGGGGCGGTGGCTCCTCTCAGCCTCACGCTAAGACCAAAACTGTGCTAAGGCACGTCGGAATCCCGCCAGTTCAGTCTAAAGTTAGACTGGACCTCCCTGGTGGCCCAGTAGTTAAGACTCCACACTTCTGCAGGGGTCGTGGGTTTAATCCCCAGTTGGGGAATTAAGATCCCACACACAGTGAAGCATGGACAAAAATGTAAGTTAAGAGAAACCCCCCCTCAAATGTACTAAAATTACATTAGCTCTCATCATAAACTTGAAGGGAGGCATGAGAACCCCAAACTGACCCACCCTGGTCCGCTCAGTGGGAAAATGCGGAAAATGAGTTGAAAACCAGACAGAGTTTAAAGACAGCAGCACGGAGCCCGGCGCTGACCCCCGCGGGGCGAATGGCAGCACGTGAGAATCCCCCTACTGACCCTGGTGTTGTTCCTTTCCGCTTTCAGCTCAGCGATTTCTTCTTCTCTTTCAAGAAGCTGCTCCCTGCACACATTCAGTTCTTTAGTAAGTGCTGCAAACTCCTAGAAAACAGTTAAATGAGTAAGTAACTAAATGTAAACACAAACTTAGAAAGAGGGTGAGAATCTGAAGACTGACCCTGTCAAGCTTCTCCAGGCTCCACACAAAGGATCTCCCTGCCCCTCCAGAGAAGAGGAGGTCCGCTGACCCCAAGACCACACAGACCACCACTACTCAGGCCAGCCTTCAGCCTCCACCTCGACCTGGCAGGCCCGTGCCAGGGGAGAACCCGGAATCCAAGCCTGCCTGCTCCAGACCCAGGGAAGTCTGAGATACTTTCCTAAACATAAATCCTAACAACAAAGTGGATGAAGAGATTCTTAAACGACACACAGACAAGTGACCTAGAAACACTGGGGAGAGTAAAGAAAAAAGGTAAGGTCTACAAGGCCACCAGGCTTTGGAGTGTTCCTCTGGGAAAAAGGCTGATGGCACCCCAAGGCCATCTCTTAGCCTGACTCCACTGAAGTCACCCAGTCATTCAATAAACTGGTTAAAATGTTAAATTCACGTTACATGTATTTTATCACAACTTATGCACGTGCGCAGGTGCGCACACACACAGAACTCTCTGGAGACAAGGTGGCTTCTAAGAGCATCGATCAGCTACAGAACATGAACAGCCCTTCACGTCAGGATTTCAGCACCGACTGGCAAACACAAAGCTCCAGTCCCGCTGGGGAGAAGCAACCCAGCGTGTCCTCACACCAGACAGACTGCCCACGGCGCATGGGCACTGGGCATCACGGCTGGGAAGCAGGCAGGGAGGGGGCCACAGGGACTAGGTCTCCTCTCCACGGCCCCTGAGCAGCGAGGGAAGGAGGCAGGCGCGGATCTCCAAGGGGGGATGTCTACAGGAAAAGCAGGCTTTGGAGGGGGCGCTAACCGTCCAGTTTCAGACGAGGTTAATCTGAGACGTACTCGGGCCTTCAAGCGGCCGCGTCCAGTCCAGAGCCTCCCACTCTGGAGTCCTAGGGGACACAGGCCAAGATGAGACAGAGCAGCAAGGCGCTGAGTGTGGGCGAGAAGAGCCGAGGTTTGAGCCCAGCGAGGAGTCACTGCTGGGTGGCTGGGAAGTGAGAGGCGCCGGCCAGGGAGGCTGGGGGAGGCCAGGAGGGAAGGGGACCATCTTGGGCGTCAGGAGCCCTGGGCAGAGCAGCCACAGAGCCAACGGGTGCCGGGAGGAGGAGTCAGCTGACTGGTCAGTAGAGCGTCTGCTGGAGTGGAGGCCAGCGGCGGCCAGGACCACAGCAGGTCAGCAGCCCTGGCAGGGTCGAAAGCCCAGCGGACAGAGGATGGGGGGAGGCGGGGAGCACAGGCTCGCTCTCGTGAGGGGCTCTGCAGTCAAGCGCTGAAGGCAATCGGGCGACAGTCACAGGAGACGCAAGGTCAGGAGAGCCCTCTTAGAGGATACGCTGGGACCTGCAGGCTGATGGCGGGGGTCCGGGGCGGGGTGGGAGCTGAGCGGGCAGAGGGCGCCTTTCCTGGGCGCACAGCTCACCCACGGTCAGCGGACAGGCAGTCAGATCCATGGGCCCAGATCCAGATGAACAGTGAGCCGGTTGGGGGCGCTTTCTGGAAGTCCTCGTTTAATCTCTTCCGAATTCACTAAGAAAACAGATGCCTCTGCGCTGAGCGGAAGGGCAGGTAAGACACACTGGGGAGGGCAGGAAGCAGGGCGGGACGCCTGGACCGTGACCGTGGGCCTTCGAGTAGACTTGAGGCCGCGTGGACGGGGAGCTGACGACAGGAGCAAGCTTCCGCCGGGTGGGACAGGCGTGCGTGTGGCAAAGGCTGGAGAGGCTGTGATGCTAGCGGACCGCGGCAGTTTCAGCGGGGGCAAGACGGCAGGGGAGACGCGGAAGGGTGAGGGGCCGGGCGTCGTGGGGGGCGCGGCGAGCAGGCCCAGGAGGCATGACGGTGCTGCTGTCTGCCCCGCTTCCAATCGAAGAGACCCTCCTCCACATTCCTGCCCACGCCTTAACCCGTTCACCACCAGCCTGTATCTTTCAGACACAAAGTCTCCTTAAGTTTCTAACAGCACCAGACTGTCTTCACTCACCTATGAAGAGACTGTTTAATTCCCATCATTTTGGCTAAATATAAGTGCTTCTTACAATGAATCCAACAGTTAAGACCATTCTATGAAAGACTGCTTTGAATACAGTAGAAGACAAACGTAAAGAACTCCACAATTATTTTTGCTTAAAGAAAAACTCTTCTCTTTGCTCAAAAGAATTCAACTGAAAAAAAGTATCAAAGCAAATTAAACTTAGGAGTTCAGATAAACATTAGACAGGAAATTCCACAGTTTAAGATTCCAAAAGCATGTTCATATGTACACTGCATTTGTCTTATTTTTGCAGAAAAAAACTAGTAGAGCCTGAATAAATTCCAAATATGTGCAATAAATGATCTGTGCTATTTCCATGATAGGAACCTAACTGTCAGCATCCAAACTTTTTTCTCTTTAGGAAAAAATGTTTGTTTGAAAAATACTGTAAGCCAATTAAAACTGACGTTCTATTTACTGTAATTAAAGTTTGAAGTCCACTCTTTGAAAGTGAACAGATACAGCAGGCACTGGAATATTTTCAGTTTAGAAAGTTAAGTCTGTACAATACAGATTTGCATTTCCTTGCATTTCCATTTGACATTTTCTAGGACTGAGACCAGGGAAAACAATATCCAACCATTAACATCACTTTTAAAGACCTGATTTCCCACAATGTGTTAAAATGTCAATACTCATCATTTCTGGCTCTGGACAACAGGATCAGGTTACTCGAACCAGACATGCCTGGTCAAAGTCCACGATCAAGCTGATTTTATAGTAAGTCCGACAGACGGGATGCGACATTTGGCTCCGGAAGTGATGACCGTGCTCTCTTCCCAGACACCGCAGGAGGACTCGGGGGTCGGGGGGAGAGCAGCAGGGGATGGTCGAAGCCCACCCTCATGGATGGGGTCCCAAACCCTTCCCTCCTCCAGCCCGCATCCCGTGTGCTTCACCTGACCAGCCCGTGTCACAGTCCTACACCTTCTAATCTCTGTGATCGCCACCAACAGTTCCGTTTTATTTTATAACTACTCATCCTTTTTGCTAACCTGCTGAGAAAAGAACGAAGCTCCACTGGAGGCAACAGTGTCTGTCCTCTGAGCGGAGGGACGCGGCTGCAATAAAGGGTGGACATGGGGTCTGATTCTCAGGAAACCAAGACGAACACCTGGAAACTGAGCTGCAGAGCTCACGCAGATAATCCGCCAGCCGCAGCTGTGTGCCGCTGCCAGCGCAAAAGCAGGCTGCTGCTTCTAAGTCGCTTCAGTCGTGTCCGACTCTGTACAACCCCATAGATGGCAGCCCACCAGGCTCCCCCATCCCTGGGATTCTCTAGGAAAGAATACTGGAGTGGGTTGCCATTTCCTTCTCCAATGCATGAAAGTGAAAAGTCAAAGTGAAGTCACTCAGTCGTGTCCGACTCTTAGCGACCCCATGGACTGCAGCCCACCAGTCTCCTCCATCCATGGGATTCTCCAGGCGAGAGTACTGGAGTGCGGTGCCATTGCCAAAAACAGGTTAAATCCCGAATTAAAAGATGATCAGAGGTTTATACATTCAAATGAACCAGCAAATCACATATTTCAAACTCCAATGTATTGATTAAAAGTTGCTTAGAAAGGTTGCGTGTAACTATTTATATTGTGACCTAATGTTGGGAGGAGGACAGAGGGATGCCTAGACAGAAAAAGACCAACTTGATGCCTGTGCAAAATACAAGCCACAAGTTCACGAGACTTATTTACCGTCATCAGTGTGATAGCACTGGATTTCCAATCACTAATTATTTGTAAGCAGAGAAAAATGCATAGGCACTTCAAAGGTCCCAATACATGCGATTTATCTTTTCTTATTTCTAAGAATTGTTGTTTAGTCGCTCAGTCGTGTCAGACTCTTTGCAACCACGTGGACTGCAGCAGGCCAGGCTTCCCTGCCCTTCACTATCTCCCAGAGTTTGTTCAAACTCATGTCCATTGAGTCGGTGATGCCATCCAACCATCTCGTCCTCTGCTGCCCTCTTCTCCTCCTGCCATCGAACCTTCCCAGCATCAGGGTCTTTCCCAATGAGTCGGCTCTTCACATCAGGTGGCCCAAGTATTGGAGCTTCAGTTTTGGCATCAGTCCTTTCAATGAATACTCAGGGTTTCTAAGAATAGGGACTGATAACATTTATGCTAATACTTAGCGCTTGGCAATTAAGTAATGGAGACTGTGTACTCTGTGTACTCCTAAAACAACATGGAGCAGAGCAGTACTGCAATGTGACTTCCATTGGGTTAAAAGCAAACACAACCTTTTATGTATATATTCTTATACATATTTACATAAGAATATACATATTTCTTGTGTAGATATAAGAACTGAGGGCCTGGGTTTGATCCCTGGCGGGGGAACTAAGATCCCACAAGCTCATGGCACGGCCACAGACAAATAAATAAATAAGTAAAGCAAAAGAATGAACTTAACAGTTCAACTCACTCTCACACACCAAAGGCCAACCCTCACTTCTTTTTTTCCTTTAAACAACATTAAACTGCAGGGCACAGCAGAGCAGGGACTGCCCGCGTGGCCGTCACTCGCCCAGACCCTCCTCCCGCCCATGTCTCAGTCCCGCCGCGCCCCCGCCCTCCCGGGGCCACTGCATGGGGGCCCCAGCCTCGGCCTCACTGGCTGGGCTCCGCGCTCGCCCACCACCCTCCGGGGAGCAGCTGACCCCGTCTTTCCACTCTCATCCCTCTCGCCCCGGCCACTTGTTCCCCACTCAGAACTGCTGTGCTCCTGGGGCTCCGTCCAAGGGCCCCTGTTCTCCCTACACACGCGGTGCCCATCTGACCTGTGTCAGGCTTCACCCCCAGGCCGGGCAACCGTCCACTGGTCCCCTGCGCATCTCCACGCGGCTATCTTAAGGGTCTTCCTCATCTCCCTCCTGGCCCCTCGGAGCAACCACATGGCCTCCCTGCCCCATCCCCAAGTGGGCCAGCTACCGGGACTGGTGACTAGACCTCCACCCGAAGCTCCCAGACCGCATGCTGCCGCCTCCTCGGCCTGGGCCACTGTGCCCTGCCCCCCAAGAAACCCTGATCCATCAGAAGTCACTGCCTGTCACCCCTTTCCTCCAACCTCTGGCAGCCACTAGGCTGCTTTCTGTCTCCAGGACCCGCCTGTTCTGGGCATCTCACACAGACCAACGCGTGCGTGTGTCCTTCGGGATCTTGCTTCCTCCCCTCAGTGCAACGTTCTCAGGGTTCACGCGAGGCACCGTGTGGGCCGCCGCTTCACTCATTTTCACGGCTGGATAATGATTCATCACATGGATGTGGCACCCTCTGTTTACCCACTCAACTGCTAGTGGGCATCTGGGTTGCTCATGCTTTCTAACCATGAGGTTGGTACAAAAGTAATTGTGGTTTGGGATCGTGAACGTTAAATCATTACAACTAGGCTCAAACACACCTTTATTAATCAAAATAGCAACCATTACAATCAACATTTTTGCCAACGAGAAATAAGTTTGTTTACTCCTGTAGGGTAAAAATCCATGCCTTGGGATTCAACGAACTCTTGGAAAGCGTTTTCTGCCTCCTGCTGGTTGTGGAGGCGTTTTGCCTGCAAAATGTCGTTGAAACGCCTGAAGAAGTGGCAGCTGGTTGGCGACAGGCCAGGTGAATATGGTGGATGAAGCAACACTCTGCAGCCCTATCTGCTCAGCTTCTGCAGCGCTGGCTCTGCGACGTGCAGCCGGGCACTGCGGGGGAGAACCACCGGGCCCGTTCTGTTGATGAATGCCAGCTGCAGGGGTTGCAGTTTTAGGCACATCCCATTGATTCGCTGAGCACATTGCTCAGAGGTAATGGGTTCACCAGGATTCAGAAAGCTGCAGGGGATCAGATGGGCAGCAGTCCACCAATCAGTGACCACCATCTTTTTTTGGTACACGTTTGGCTTTGGGAAGTGTTTTTGAGCTTCTTATCAGTCCAACCGCTGAGCTGGTCTTCGCCAGTTGTATAAAATCCACTTTTCATCGTACGTCACAATCCGATCGAGAAATGGTTGTTGTTGTGAAGGATAAGAGAAGATAACACTTCAAAATTATTATTTTAAAAAAATTTTTGGTCAGCTCATGAGGCACCCACTTATCAAGGCTTTCCACCTTTCCAATTTACCTCAAGTGCCAAACAACCGTAGAATGGTCAGCATTGACTTCAATAACAACTTCTCATGTAGTTACAAGAGGATTAGAGTCAATGATGCTCTCAGCTGGTCGCTGTCAAGCTCTGATGGCCAGCCACCGGGCTCATCTCCAAAGCTTGTCTCATTCACAGACTTCTTGAACCACCGCTAATGGCAACAGCGACGGGGGTGGCAGCACACACACACACACACACGCACACACGCACGCTTGGAGCAGCGATAAAGGCACACGTGAGAAAAGCCGCCCTTCCAGCGCCCTTCCAGCGCCCTGTCCGCTCCCACACGACAGGTAGCTGAAGCCAGCGTTTCTTGCGGATGTATGCATACATGGACGCCAACGAATGCAGCCATTTCCCTCCCTCTTCTATGGTTACGGACATAACCTAAGGATGCTTCCCATCAGTCCATAGTTCCTTCCCTTTTTCACTGCTGCCATGACTGCATATACCAATGAATTCAAAATCGGTGACTTGTCCTTTGTGCACTGGCTGATGGACATTTATGGTTTTGCCTCCGATCTTCCGCTGTTACAAACAAACATGACAATGAATGGCCTCGCACATATACTATTCCGCATGTGCGCCAAGTTTATCTGCAGGATAATCTGAGAAGTTTTGAGTCAAAGGACATTTATTACTTTAATGGACACTGCTAAATGATTCCTCATGGGCCAGCAATGCGTGAAAACATCGGTTGCTTTGAAGTCCCGTCATCCTGGGTGTTACTCAACCTTGGTGTCAACGTTTCTTTTTTGGATCCATCCTGCGCCTTTCTCACCCATCACACCCAAGTCCGCAAAACCTTCTTCGGCGTCAGACACTGGCTACACGCCCGCCCCTGGGTGTGAGCGCTCCCGCGCTCCCCCGACCCTCTCCAGGCAGGGGATTAGCTGGCGTGTCTCTTACAAAGAAGGCCCAGCTAGTTTGTGAAGTTATTATACTTCCTCACTTTCTCACTTGACAATGTGTAACATGAGTGCCACTTTACCCTCATTTCAGCTACTGTCATCTTTCTTTGATCGAACACAAGTGAGGTTGGTCTGTTTTTACTTATCCTAATATATCTGGACATCCCTACACTGTCCTACAGAATGGCTTCTGACCATCTTCTCTTAAACTGAAATGCTCACTGGCTGGAGCACACACATCTGGCTTGTATAGCCCTCCAGTGCAGTCATGCCCAAACACTTAGATAACAAAATACTCTACCGTAGACAAATGCTAACAATTCAGTTTATGTTACAATTAGGGTAGGTACTGATTTCTTAAACTCATGTGTTTAGGTAGATTCTTAAAACAGATGTAATTTTACGAGAAGACAGATTATAATTTAAATATAATGGGGGTGAGGATGTATGCTTCTATGTAGATGAGCCACTTTGCTGTTCAGCAGAAACTAGCAAAGCACTGTAAAGCAATTATGTGCCAGTAGAAAAATGATGAGTGAAGAAAGCATCATAAAAAGGGGCTGCTGGACTGCCCTCAGGCACACACAGAAGACCTGCTGGCTCAGAGGGTCCCGCCAGTTGACTCGCAATGTTTCTGATGCCATAAATTACGCGCGCGACATAAATGCCAGCTCTGCACTTTCGCCATCTCTCTTGCCATTCTGTGACTTGCAGGGTTTTGATGTCTTGACGAAGAAAAGTCAAGATCAGAAGCAACTATCATCGCGTCCCCTGAGGAAGGGCTGCTCTGCACACGGTCAGCCGGCATGGCCCCTGTACCATCCTGGGCAGGTGAGGACGGCCTCACTGCTTTTTAAATGTGAAACTTCATTTGCAAAAGAAAAAAGGCATTAATTTTGCTCAAATGTCACCACTATTTCTCCATTTAGAATCTTTGCCTTTTCTAATCTCACCATGGCAATAAAGGACAGATTAAAATATTATGCTATTATAAAACAGTAAAAATAAGCATAAACCTTTGGTTATTTGGTTGGATATCCAAATTACTTAATTATATATTACATATATAGTATACATGCCCAAATAAATATAAGGCAATTTCAAGTACAAAGCAACTCCCCCAGCTTTCCATGAAGACAACTGCCAACCGGCTAGCCGCTTTAACACTTTTAGGAAGGCAGATTGAACAGTCAACTCTGACTCAGGCTCGGTCCCACATATTTATGAAAACAGATAAAATGACTTATTCTAGTTGCATGCGAAGTTTCTGTGTCTCAGTTCAGTTCAGTTGCTCAGTCGTGTCTGACTCTTTGCGACCCCATGAACTGCAGCACGCCAGGCCTCCCTGTCCATCACCAACTCCCGGAGTCCACCCAAACCGATGTCCGTTGAGGCAGTGATGCCATCCAACCATCTCATCCTCTGTCGTCCCCTTCTCCTCCTGCCCCCAATCCCTCCCAGCATCAGGGTCTTTTCCAATGAGTCAGCTCTTCACATCAGGCGGCCAAAATAATGGAGTTTCAGCTTCAGCATCAGTCCTTCCAGTGGACACCCAGGACTGGTCTCCTTCCTGTGTCCAGCTTATATTCTAGCTGCGGTCACATCACAAGGACTGAAAACACCTCTGAGAGATCCCTTTTGTTCTCTACTCTTTGCTGTGACCACAGCAGCTCTCCTTTCGGGAGCCATTTGGGAAGCATGTGACACTGACCACCACGTGGGCTCCCCCACGCATCTCACGTTAAGGCCGCCACGGGGGGCGCTGCACGGGGCTCCAGCTGCAGGACACTGGGCACTCACTGCTCCCTCACCCCATGGCCACGCTCCAGAGCCACTGGCGGTCCTGCCACAGCCTCCTGGCAATGGCGCCACCACGGAACACAGGCAGAGAAAGGTGCGGGAGGGCTGGGAAGGGCAGCGTCCGAGCACCCTGAACTTGGAGAGGAAGCCGACGCCACCTCGAGGGAAGGACCGGGCTTGGAGGAGCAGCCCCGCCCGGTGGTAAGGCGCCATCAAGCCGCCCTCCCCAGCACCACTCCCGGACTGCCCAGGAGGTCACAGCTTAGCAAGTCTCCATAAAGCTTTGCAGTGTGCTCCAGGTTTTTCTGATTTAGTCACAATTTTAGAATATTTCAGGCTTGTCAATAGCTGCCATAGAGCCTCAATTTTGCACCTGACCTCGGCAAAAAAAAAGCCACAATCCTTTTACATGGGTTGAAGCAAGAGAAGGGGGCGACAGAGGATGGGATGGCCTCACCAACTCAATGGACAGGAGTTTCAGCAAACTCCAGCAGACAGGAAGGGCAGGGAAGCCCGGCGTGCTGCAGTCTATGAGGTCGCACAGTCGGACCCAACTCAGTGACTGGACAACAACGAAGCTCTCCAGGAAATGACTTTATGACGTTATTAAATGAGAACATCCGAGACACGGAGGAGCCTTCGGGCCCTGCCTTCCAGGGCCCTCATGGGTATCAGCAAACAACTGCACAGAGAGGCTTATAAGACAGGACCTGCTCTGTTGCCCTGTGAGACTGCAATGTCGGCAGCAAGAGAAATTTCTACCACGTCCCCAGCAGGTGCTACTGGAGAGCAGCTCTCTGACATGAGACAGGGCCGTGAACACCGCACCTGACTATGCTCTAGAGCGGCAACGGGACTCTGGCCAGCACGCGGCAGACACGAAGACCACAACTGACCACTCAAGCCTCAGTGCGCAGGAGATGAGGACGGCTGAGCGGGCCACTGCCGGGACACAGCAGACGGAGCGCAGGGATCTCCAGTGCATCAAAGGCCGCGGGATAAAACCATAACCAAAAGGGCTTATAAGGGAGTTCCTCCTGGGGCTCGAGTCCACTCGGTCAGTAAAATACAAGTTTAAGAAGGAGCAGCTTCAGAGGATGCACAGCTACTTTCATAGCACTTCCTGAAATTCTGCTGACGAGTCAAAGAAACACAAACACTCCAGTGTTTAAGGCCACAGAGCCAAGGCTGAAAGTAATAAGGACAACTGAGCTTGAAAAACACTTTCGATTCTGTCATGCAGCTTTCTTAACAAGAATGACATTGGCTACTGGAAACCGACGGAGCCGACTGGTGGAAACGATACAGATAAAGGCTTTATTGTCCACGCGGCGTCTCGCTGCCCGCGGGGCCGCCTCTCGGCCTGTCGCGACCCTGTCTGCCCATCGGGAGTCTCCCCGAGAGGCTGGCAGACGACCGGCTCTGCCCCGGTCACCCCTTTCCTGGGAGCCACACCCACCAGGCCTTGGTCAGCGGGTGTCCCTCCACCCCACCCCGTGTCACAGCCGCACACTCTCCTGCAGCCTGAACCGGGGCCTCGGGCCGGGCTGGACCACTCACCTCCTGCTCTAGGCTCTCCCGGGCCGCCTGCAACACTCCTCTTCAGGGACCCTCGTCTACCCTGAGGAAGATGATTCCCCACACTGTTGAAAACAGCCCGGCAAAGAGCTGGGCTCCACGCAGGTGTACAGGCGGCAGCTCTACGTGGAGTCAGGAACACAGCACCTCCCACGGCAAGGATCGCTACTCTGTAACCTTCCTCGACTCCTGTGGGTCTGTGTATCCCCTGTCCTGCAAACCTGTCTGACAGGAGTCCCCTGCTACAAGTTTTACCCCTTAATTTAACAAGAGGATAGCTCCAGGGATCCATGAATCAAAGGCCCAGGGACACAACCCTGACTGCAGTTACAATTATGTAACGACATAACCACAGGTGGACCGCTTTCTCCCTGGCTCTCGTAGGCCTAGCAGATCGAAACGCAGCCTGAGGAATGAGGCGCCCTGTCCAAATAACTTACCCAACAACAACAGCAGTTTCTGAGGCACTATACTAAGTACACACAAGGTTAAATATTAACAGCAATAACTTTATTTTCAATTAATGCTTTATGGTTTTCCAAGCATTTTCATATATTTTATCACATTTTATTCTCAGCCACCAGTAAGGCACTCATAGTGACCTCCTTTTAAAGTCAGAACACATAGGCCCAGGCAGGTTAGTGAAGTGCAAAGGTCACTGGGTTAATAAATGGCTTGGAACTGAGAACTGAATACAGACGTTATGTTATCTGCAGGAGAAGATAACCTGCTAAGCACCAGAACCAAGCCCACATGCAGACCGAGATGCCCCCACCTGTGCTGGGGGGCGCGGGGGGGGGGGAGGGGCACGGTAAGGGGTCTGCAGACAGATGACAAACATGTAGTGAGTGCTGCCAATTCCGTGCAGTTATCACAGCGGGTGCTCCATTCGACGTCTCACTAAAGCTGCCTGTTACACTGGGAAACAGAGGATCTCCATTTTATAGGCGACAAAACAGTCTTAGAAGTGAAACACCTTGGCTGAGATCGGTATGCTATTAAGCTGGGGATGTGAAACAGAAGTAGGGGGTGGAAAGAAGGAAAGACTGGGTGGAAAAGAAAAGAATCACTCAGCAGCTAGTGAAGAGGAACAGACTGTCACAGCCAGTCAGGAACGTCACCACCATCCCTGCAAGGAAAGCGGAAGGGCAGCCACACACCCCCAGGAGATGAGCTCGTGATTTCTCCTGCTTCCTCACGCATGGCCTTGATATATCCAATCCTACTGCTTCATCTGCTTTTTTCTTAAAGTTGAAGGCGTTTTAAAAACTGGAGAAAAGATAAAAAGAATAAAAAGTAAAGCCAGCCCCAGGCAGCAGACTCCATCGTTTCCTCGAGACGGGGCAGCCCCTGAGGCCCAGCAGAAATCAGAGGTGTGTGGAGACCACCCAGGGCTGGCCTCAGCCGTGAGACAAAGGTGGGGTTTTGCACAAGGGAGCGGGAAAGGCATCCGGGAGAAGGGGCGTGTGCGGGCCACGTGTGTGGGCAGGGGAGCAGGCTGAGCAGACTGGCCTGGCCAGGAGGACAGGCGTTTATGCAGGGAAGCGCTGAGTGAGCGGAGGGAAGCCGAGACGCGGGCCGGGAGCGCCAACAAGGAGCTGAGCTCGGGCTCACCCGGGAGCTGGGTGGGCTGGCAAGGAAGGGCAGGAGACGCCCTGTGAGGCTCGGCACCCAGGGCCCACGCCGGGAAGCCAGAAAATGGAAGAAAAGAGCAGCAGTGTTAGCAAAGAGAAACCGAGACTGTGCCGCGTGGTCCTAGAGGGGAGAGAGGGCAGAACGCGGAGGCGGGCAGCGTGGGAGGAGGGCAGCAGGGAGGCGGCCGGCACAGCTCTGCACACAGGCCGCGTCCACAGACTGGCCAAGCCCAGGGCCTCAGTGCGCGAGATGCGTCCCGAACGCAGGGCTGGAGACACAGCCGCGGCAGCCCCCTTCGACGGGGCACGCCAGCCGCAGAGCTGGACCACCTGCCCCTGACGACAGACGGGGGCGGGAGGCCAGGATGCTCGTGTGTTTGCCAGACACGAGAGGAACACGTCTGTCCTCATGAAAATAATTATCCCACTGCCTGGGGGCAGCAACGGCTTCCTTTCCCTCAATTCTTTCCACAGAGGCTTTCCTAGCGTGAAGAAAGGGAACCTAACACCTGCCACTGGGCGCGGGAAATACACAAAGATGGGAACATGAGCTCCCTCCAAATCACGGATGATATTTAAAGGGACCATGAATGCGGACTGCCTGTATCAGCATGTCTTAATCACCACACAGCTTCCAGGGAGATAACCTTAAGATGAAGTTAACCGAAGCAACACTGGTAGGGCTTCAAAGCACAGAGAAACACGCATTCCAAGTCGACACCAAGGAATTTCACTTCCTTCTTGAGGGAAATGAAACCGTTTGAGCAGCAAGATGAGGTATCACCAGCCTGAAGTCGCTTACTGAACAGGTACACCAGAAAATGTCTCACTTCCTGGCCGTGCCTGGCCCTTTTAATAGTCACTAATAGTGAAAACACCTTGGTGAAACAAATAGGCAAGTACTGGGCATCCAAGGGTTTGTGCAAAGCACGAAAACCCTATCAGCAGGAATGCACTTTCACGCAACCTCTTAATTCACTGCTAAACTTTTTGGGGACCAAGAATTTCTACGGTCTGCACAAGAAAACCACCTTGGGATGTACATTCTTCCCCACTTAAACCCTTTGTTCTAACCACCCACCACTTTTCCCCCACACGGGCCTTTCGACTGCTCAGGTAATCAGCAGGCACCCTGCTACACACACTACAAAGGCAGCAGCTCGAGATTGCGAAACTGTCTCCTGGAAATGGAGTAAAGGCCATCAGAACAGGAAACAGAAACAAGAGGGCGTGATGGAGACAGAAGGGCTGGCAGGAGGAGGAAAATCCCAAGCCCTGATTCCAATCTCTACTCGCTGTACTCGCCTCTCTCTGGCAGGAGGTCAGGGCAGAGAGGAGCTGGACGCGGCCACTGTCCCTGAGACCTCCCGCCAGGAGAAGGCCTCGCCATCTGCTGCCGAAGCGACGGCTCCCTTCCACTGTCAGTGTTCGCGGCCAGGTAGCTGCTGCCTGCCGTCTGTTTCGGCCACCCAGCCTCGGCGCCCCCATCCTCCGCTGGGAGGTGCTCTGCCCTTGAGGAACGGCATATGACCCACAGGAGGAGCCGGAAGCCTCAGCCACCTGCTGTCCCGGCCTCTCCCGCACCTGGGGTCAGCGCAGAACAGCCTCAGACTCACCCATCACGGGCCTGGAGCCCAGACTCCAGCTGGGAAGCCGCAAGCAACGTCCGGAGGCAGGCAGCCATCTGCAGCCCCGGGCAGCGATGCGGGCAGTGCGGGTGCGGTCTCCAGATAAGCAGCCTTCCCAGAGCCTCGTGGCAGCATGGGGCCCGCGGCCTCCAGGCCCGGCCCTCCCCACTTCCCCAGGATACTGGGAAGGCTGCAGGGTCCACACAACGACATACTTCCTGGGTGGATCACGCAGGCAGTCTGTCATTGAGCCCCCAGACGGAGCAGGCTCATTTCACTTACCACAGAGTTCACCCACGTTTCTCAGCAAGAAGTGTGAGGGCATGTCAAACACGCCGCTGCCTCCGCGACATCGCCCCTCGAGGACTCACTGGGGCACGGGCAGCTGCTGCACACACCGCATATCCTTCCCCGGCTCGCCCTCTTCCCTCGCTTCCCTCGCTTCCCTGCCGGTCACGGCTGACCCCCTGCCGTGGCCACACTTTCTGGCACTCCTCTGCAGCAGCCTGCTGGAGGCCAGGCGGCACTGCCCGCCCTGGGCGCCCAGCTCTGGGGAGGCTCTGCGGAGGCTCAGGGCAGCTGCGCAGCCCGCAGGGAGGGCCCAGCCCTGCCCCAGCTCTGCGTGAGGCACAACCTCCGAGCCACACGGACGCAACAGCGGCTCCTTCCATACAGGCAAAAACAAACGCGGTTCAGACAATCCTCACAGGCTCCCTGGCGTCGCTGGATTCCTGGCCCTTCTCACAAAACCTCCATCGACACCCACAGCAGGACCCACACCCCACGCAAGTGCACCGGGATGCTCCCCACGGGCGGCTGAAGGGCCTGGCCCCAGGAGAGGGACTTCCGTGCCCAGCATGCCCCCTCGCTCCTTCGGCCTAGCCGCGGCCAGCCGTCAACCCTGCCCTCCGCCACAGCAAAGGGTGGTGCAGGAACCGGAGAACACAGATAGTCACGGAGCAAGAGGGGCGCGGAAACTGGCCAGGCCCAGGACTTTCCCCCGCACCCCCCGCCCTGACCCCCGAGGTCCCCTGAAGACCCTCCAGAGACAGGCCTCTGTCCAGAAAACTTCGCACTCGGGGCGAGCTCCCCCTTACTCTACACAGAAGCGCCCAGAGGTTCCAGGAGGTGAGCTGGGGACGGAAGCAGAGCAGAAGGCATGGGAGGGCTCTGCCACGGCCGCAGCCAAGTCACAGGTGAGACAGAGGATGGAGCCGCTCGCCCCGACACGCGCGCCGCTCCAGAGCCACAGCGCCCGCCTCCCTTGCCGCTGCAGCGGCCGGGCTCGCAGGGGAGCGCAGGAACCTCACCAGGTGCCGAGAGCCGGCTGAGCGACACACAAGCTCCAGGGCTGCGGGCACGCGCTGCAGGAAAGCGTGTCTGTGCAAAGTGATGAGGGACAGCGGAGAAACTCTCTAAAGAGAAACAGAAACATCTAAACCCTAAACGTCTGATTCATCAAAGGAAAGAGCCGCAGGAAGAGTCAGAAAGAATTAGACGAGACCTCTAAGCAGAGCTGACCTCAAAGACTCAGGGCAGAGAAACCGACCGCCAGCGTCAGGAAATCGCCACGTCTGTGCCACGGGGCCCTGCCAGGCGCTGTGCTGAGCGCCGGGGCAGAGCAGCAGGGCGGTGGGCTCTGCGGGGACCACTGGAGGGCCCCGATTCCGGGGGGCACCCGGCCACCCACAGGCAGGGTGTGCGTGGAGGGGCTGGGGCTGAGCCCGCAGGGACACAGAGACCCTCCACGGAAGAAGCAGCAAACCCTGGCCCTCCCCGGACCAGCCCTGCAGGCCCTGGGGGTCCCCTGCCCACCCCCTACCTCCTCCTGTGGGAGGAACCCTGCAGTAGGATGCCTAGGGGCCAGCACTGACCACCAGCATGGCCGGCCCGCTCCCGGCGCCTCGGTCCCTTCATCTATAGTGGGGCACGTTATAGCACCCTGCTTCCTATTAGTGGCACTGTTAGCAGAGCGGTACTGAAATGAACAGAACCGAACGGCACTGTTTGAAGCATACTCTGTAGTATCATTATGAGACTTCACTGAGATAATTCACATAGACAGGCTTAGAGGCTGCTGCGTATCACTTATAGGTGGAATTAAGTAAAAAAAAAAAGGACACGGGAATCGCCTGGTGGGCCACTGGGTCAGACTCCACGCTTCCACTGCAGAGGGCACGAGCTCCACCTGTGGTCCAGGAAACCAAGACCCCATGCCCTGCTTACCACAGCCAAAAACAAAAACAAAAAGATACAAATGAACTTGTCTACAAAACAGAAACAGACCCACAGGCAAAGAAAACAGTCTCGTGGATCCCAAGGGGAGGATGGGGCCGGGACAGATGAGGAGTCTGCGACCAGCATGCACGCGCTAGCATGTGCGAAACAGATAGCGAGCAGGGGCCTCCTGAGCTCTGGGAGTGCAGCCAGCGTTCGTTAGTACCTGATGTGGGAAGAGAATCTGAAAAAGAATACGGACATATAAGTGTGCAGCCCAATCATTCTGCTGTACACCTGAAATTAACAGATTATAAGTCAACTGTACTTCAACTCTTAAAGGATCAGAGGCAATAAATGTTGGCTATTTTTCACCTAATCTCCCTCAACATGCATCCACACAGCCCTGAGACAACGCCTAACCCACGGCAGACATTCAGCTCAGTTCAGTTCAGTCGCTCAGTCGTGTCCGACTCTTTGCGACCCCATGAATCGCAGCACGCCAGGCCTCCCTGTCCATCACCATCTCCCGGAGTTCACTCAGACTCACGTCCATCGAGTCGGTGATGCCATCCAGCCATCTCATCCTCTGTCATCCCTTCTCCTCCTGCCCCCAATCCCTCCCAGCATCAGAGTCTTTTCCAGTGAGTCAACTTTTCACATGAGGTGGCCAAAGCACTGGAGCTTCAGCAGACATTAGGAACAGCTAGATGAAAAGGAACAGCCGCTGCCCCTCACTGATGAGGATGCCGCAGGCCCACCTCCACGAGGGGACTGACAAAGCTGACCAGGAAAGTCCCACCGACCCGGCCTGAGCAGGCTGCTTTCCTTGGAAGTGCTCCCGCCCTGACTCTGACCTGGGGTGGGGGGGGTGGGGTGTGCACACGCGCGTCGATCTACCTGAACATAGGCCCAGGCCCGAGTGTGAGAGACCTGGTGCCCCCATCGTCGGCTTGAGGACAGAGGCGTGCTGTTTCTGGGTGAAATGCCTGCAGACTGCACGGGCAGGGGCAACGGGCCAGCTGGCCGACAGGGGAGGAAAAGGAGCTGAGCCACCAAACAGCAAAATAAAACTCTACACAAACCTTCTTCAACCCTCTGGCCCAACTGGATTTCACATGCAGTCATAAATGAAGTCCTATTTTACGCTGTGATGTACGTGAAAACAAATACCACATCAGACTACTCAAATGAATACTCAGACTACTGGAAACGCATCCCCAGCCACATGGGTTTCCACTTTAGGGAACAAAGGACCTGACCTTACCTGGCATTCACGTCTCCCGTGAACCACTCTACAAGTGGGGAGGGGAGCGGGGGGCCCGGCTTCTAACAGCACCTTCTGGTTTTAAGAGAGATTGATGGCTCTGAATATCGATCGGTCTTGAGCAGAACTCAAACCTCTACACAGACGACTGGACAGCTTCAGCATGCCACTGCCTGAGGTCGATGCTCCTGCCACTGTTGGTAAAGGCTCCAGATTACACAGGCAGGGCGGATAACTGGCCCACGTGCAAAGCAGAAAACCTTGGAAATTCAAGGGAGGCTGCAAGTTCCCAAGTTCATTTTCAGAGCTAAATGAAACCTCCCCACAGAATAAGAATGAGACCCAGCTAGCCAAGAATAAGAACTCCCTGGGTGGACCTTCCTTGCCAAGGAACCATGATGCAACCTGCCAACCTCAGCCAAGAGCTCACTTTCGGCCACAGGGAAAATCTACAAAGTGGAAACATTTTGTCCGCATCTAATTAGCAACAGCAGGCAGCGAACCTTCACTGTCTCCCTTCGAGAGTGAGGGGGGCACCGCTGCTCACTGCTCCACACAGACAGGACCCAGGACCGTGTACTCGGCAAGGACACCAGCGCCTCACCTGCAAAGGGCCGGGTGGGACAGGAGACGCTGGGTGTCTGAGGGTGCCTTTTCCTACAACTCTGAATTTTGAGCCAAGTAAACACTTTATGTATTTGAGAAACGTTAACTCCACAAGAAAAAATGCAAAGCCTAAAATTAAGAATAAACAGAAAAAAATGAAGCTAATTGTGTATCAAATTTTATTTGTGTGGTTCATGTTACTTCACATTGCTTTTAAATCTGTTATTCTATCTATACATTCTTCAGATATGTTTATTCTAAGGCCCAAATCAACTGCAAAGAAATTCTAAAGCTTCATACAGTAGGATCATTATCATAGTATGGTAATAAAATGTTGAAAATATTTCATGTACATCATAGGACAAAGAAAATAATGCTAATATCATTAGACATCAAAACTCGGTGTAAAATAAGAATAAATATAAAATAAGTGGAAAGGCTCCATTTTAATTTAAGGAAATAACGATGTGAAATCCAGGGTTCTTAGAAAATGAGCATTCTGTCTGGCTCTGTTCCCCAGAAGGACCTGAGAGATGCTCACCCCTGTGACAATGAGCCCACCTGAGCCCCAGGTGCTGATCCCAAATCCCTCCCCACGGAAAGGCACCGGGGCTTCTCAGAGGGATGAGCCTAGACCTGAGGCAGGAAACACACAGTGAGGGCCTGGGACAGGTTTTGTGCCAGAAAACAAGACGTTCAGGGACTAACGGGGCCTTGGCCCAAGGCCGCAGAAGCCAAGCCAAGGGGCTCAAGGTGCCCATCTCTGGAAAGAAGACGACAGCGGATGAACACGCCAGATGAACACCAATGCCAGTGTCCACAGGGGCCGAGAGAGAAGGAACGGCGAGGGGCACTCCCTAAGAGGCGAACCAGTGGATAAACGGAGGACTGAGCACCGAGGAATCTCCTCTGCAACTTCCAGGGTTAGAAGAGAGGTGGCAAGGGGCCCCAGGAGGTCCCCGAGGACCAGCAGCAGTGCCGAGTCCAAGAGGGGCCTGAAATCACCGCCGCAGCCCGGGAGCCCACCTTCCTCCATGAGAGCGGGGCCGCCTGAAACCACTCCGCCCCGAAGCGAGGCCAGAAGCGGGAGCAGGGAGGTAGGCTGGGAGGCCGGAAGGAGCCACTGACCCTGCGGAGCTTGAGCTACACGTTATTTCCACTTTAAGAACCGTTTCCTTAGCAGAAATAAAACTGCTGTTGGAATATGAGCGTTTTAGAGGAGTTTTATACACAGGGTCGAGCTGGTTCTTTGAAAGAGTTAGTTGCCAGGTTTCTTAGCAGGAGCTAAGAGTTAGCAAGCAGGGGACAAGGTCAGAAGAATGGCCTCCTCTGAGAGAACTAACATATTCACAAAGGCAAAACGTATCACGTGAGGGATGACCTCTAACCCAGCGCGACTGAGGCGGGGACAGAGGGCCCGCCGGGCTCGAACCCTCCTTGGGTCAACCAGATCTCACCAGCGGACCCTGGAGGCGGCTCCTAGAGTCAAGAATCACAGGCCCGCAGCCCACCCACAGGAGGCGGGCGTGTGCGCCAGGCCAGGACCTGGGAGAGCGCAAGTCTCCTGGACCCAGACAGTGGGAACAGGTTGGGGGGAGGGGAGGGCGGGGCGCAGGCCAGCGTCCAGGGTGCAGAGAGGGGAGGGGCCGCCAAAAGGCTCCGGGGGAGTATGGGGGGGCAGGGGAGTGTGGGCTGCAGGGAGTGTGGGGCACGGGGGAGTGTGGGACGTGGGGGAGTGTGGGCTGCGGGGAGTGTGGGCTGCGGGGCAGTGTGGGGCGCCAGGGAGTGTGGGCTGCGGGGAGTGTGGGCTGCGGGGAGTGTGGGCTGTGGGAGGAGGAGGGCTGTGCCCACAGCCCAGGGCCACCATCGCACAGAACCCTGCAAGGGTACTGGGTCGCAGTCAAACCCAACAGTATAAATGGCTTCAGAAACCACCACCACCAGGAATGAGCATGTCTTCTAAGTGGGCTTCTGCCCCTTCCACCCCCCAAACACGCCTCCAGTGAGGCCATTGAAAGGGCACCCCTGAACCTGAGTGCCCAGAACGCACCTGGGCGAGGAGGACTCGCCGCGCGAGCTGCCCCTCACTCTGACCCTGAGCTCGGTCCTCCCTGACTGGCTCACTCACTTCACCCACCTCGCTCCAGGCACTGAAAATGAACCCACAGTGGGGACAGGGGTTCATTCAACGGGCTGCGACTCACCCTCTTCACTTTGACCCTGGGCTGCCGGACGACTCTGCCCCGTGGGGGCCGCACGGCGGAGGTTCAGGGGTGGCCCTGCCTCGAGCTGCGCCAGCCAGCGGCCCCCAGACCTCGCCAGGGGCTGCCCCTCTGTGTACCCCCGAGGCGCCCACCCCCTCTCCGGGCCCCCTCCTACCCTGGCGGCTCTCCACTCAGCGGGCACAGTCTGCCCTGCTCCTGGCCCAGCCCGGCCTCTGCAGTCACTGGAGGACTCGGTCCCCAGGGTGCTGGGGTTCTGGATCCGCCCGTCCCAGGGATCCCAGCCTCTGGGAGAGACAGAGCACAGCCCGGGCTCCTGCCCGCAGTGCACCCTGAGCACGCTCTCTCTTCCTGGCTTTATCTACTGGAGTTCTCTGAGACGTCTTTTTAAAACCTCAACTGTTGCTCTCAAAAAGACTGTAAAATCACTGAGCTCAACTTTGAGAATACAATCTTCATTTTCAACCTTCAAGTGAAACTGGAGGGGAGACTAAAAGCAGTCATTTTTTTCAAAATGAAAAAGAAAACCCGCGTGTGACCACGTCACAGAGTCCCGGAACCCCTCCCTCCTCAGCCTCCTTCTCCACCGCCAGCAGCGTCATCGCAAGGCCGCCTGGGCCGGCAGGGGCGGAGGAAGAGGGGGGGACCGGCCCCTCTGTTCCCAGGCAGCGTGGCCGCGGGCTCCACCTTCTTCCCAAGTTCAAGCGACACTGAAACAGCCCGGGCGAGCTGGGGACTCTGAGCAGAAGCACCACCCTGGATGCCAGGCCAGGACCCCGGCTCTTGTCTTCTCCTGTATCACTGTGACGGCTCCATGCGGCTTCCCCTGGGGGAAGATGGGAAAGACTCCCCTGCAATGCAGGATCCCTGGGTCGGGAGGACCCCCTGGAGAAGGAAATGGCAGCCCTCTCCAGTGGGTTCTCCAATCTTGCCTGGAGAATTCCATGAACAGAGGAGCCTGGCAGGCGGCAGTCCGTGGGGTTGCAAAGTGTCAGGCATGACTGAGCAACTATCGCTCACACTCACTCACACGTGGCTTCAGACCAAAGAAGACACCCAGGGCATCCCCACTTCCAGCCACAGGCACAAACAGCTTTAGGTCAGCCTACCAAGGGCTAGAAAAGCTAAATACAGTTTAAAAGAGGTCCTCCAGCAGCCACAACCTAAGATTCCAAACAAGGGAAGCAGCCAGACTGAGAGGGCCGCGCCTTCCCTTGGGGCTCTGAGAAAAGCCACTCTGGGGGCAGAGGCAGGGGGCAAGTCCAGCAGAGGGACTGGCTAACACAGCTCTGGGCTGCTCCC
Source organism: Capra hircus (assembly GCF_001704415.2). Taxonomy (NCBI): domain Eukaryota; kingdom Metazoa; phylum Chordata; class Mammalia; order Artiodactyla; family Bovidae; genus Capra; species Capra hircus. Next base: position 48,481,555 of record NC_030836.1, on the reverse strand, counting down.
TGGGCTGGGAAGACAAAAATTCGAGCGCAGGCCTGACAATTCGGGCTGGACGTTAGAGACCAAGCTCCCCAAGAAAAAGAGAGGCAAGGAACACGTGCCCAACACTCTGCCCAAACCAGCTGAGCGCTGAGCATCAGTCACCTCATGGTGTTCAGGAGACAGCGGCTTCAGGACCTGGCGAGAAGGGGGGGTCCCTGGGAGGCACTCCAGCCTCCAGACAGAGCCGCTGCAGGGCTCCTCCCAGGGGCTTGGCGGGGTGGGAGGAGGTGGGTGAAGGCTCCTGAGACTGAGCTTTCAAGGACCCCCCAGCCTCAAGTCACTCAGGCCCTGAGTGAACAGAGAGCTCTGTCCCCCCTGGAGGTCTGTGTCAGAGCAAACTAGAGAATACAGCATCACTCAGAACCTCTAGGGTTCTCCAAACATAATGTCCAACATGCAACCAAAAATCAAAAAAGGGTGTGACAACAAACAGGACCAAGAGAAAAAGAACTGAGTCAGATCCAGGCGTGTCAGAGGTGTGTCGGCTATCAGAGCTGTGCTGGACGCGTCAGATGCAAACATCACCTGTTCAAAAATATACCTGACAAAAGGAGACATTTCTGAGAATCAAAACCAACTCTAGGACTTTACAATAACAGGTACTGAATTTAAGAACTCAGTCACCTGCTCAAAAATGTCCCTGACCAAAGGAAACATTTCTGAGAATCAAAACCGACTCTAGAACTTTACAGTAACAGTGATTGAATTTAAGAACTCAGTCTCTGGGCTTAACATCAAACTGGACATAGCTGAAAAGAGGATCAGTGAACTGAAGGATGGATCAGTTAAAAAAAAAAAAAAGAGGGAAAAAAGTATAGAATGTATCGAAGGAGCTGGTTGTTAAACTATGTTGTTAAAAACTATAAATGGGGCCCCTCACAGTGGAGAGAAAGGGGAATAAGACAGAAAGGGGAATAAGAAGTGCCTACAGGGATTGAAACTAAAGAGCCTCTGAATGAAAGTGAAAGAGGAGAGTGAAAAAGCTGGCATAAAACTCAACATTCAAAAAATGAAGATGATGGCATCCAGTCCTATCACTTCACGGCAAATAAATGGGAAACAATGGAAACAGTGACAGACTTTATCTTCTTGGGCTCCAAAATCACTGCAGTCGGTGAAATCGAAAGATGCTCGCTCCTCAGAAGGAAAGCCGTGACAAACCTAGACGGCACGCGAAACAGCAGAGACGCTGCTTTGCTGACACAGGTCCATTCGGTCAAAGCTACAGGGTTTCCAGTAGCCGTGTGTGGATGTGAGAGTCGGACCATAAAGAAAGCTGAGTACTGAAGAATTGATACTTTTGAACTGCGGTGTTGGAGAAGACTCTTGAGAGTCCCCTGGACAGCAAGGAGATCCGACTAGTCCATCCTAAAGGAAATCAGTCCTGAATATTCATCGGAAGGACTGATGCTGAAGCTCCAATACTCTGGCCACCTGATGCAAAAAGCTGACTCACTGGAAAAGACCCTGATGCTGGGGAAGATTGAAGGCAGGAGGAGAAGGGAAGGAGGAGAAGATGAGATGTCTGGATGGCATCACCAACTCGATGGACATGAGCTTGAGCAAGCTCCGGGAGATGGTGAAGGACAGGGAAGCCTGGCGCGCTGCAGTCCACGGGGTTGCCACGGGTCAGACACCGAGCAACTGAACTGACTGACGGGGACAGTGGCAAGAGCTGGTTCCAGAATCAGACCATTGACTCAAAAATGAAAACCACACATTGGTTTCAGCAGCTCTGCGGGTGCCTAAGGCAAGAAGAAAATGTCAAAGCGCTCAGAGGAAAAAAGGTGTGGCTTTTAATGGTACAACAACACTGAGAGCTGACTTTTCAAGAACAAGGAAGTCAGAAGATAATGGACTGGCATCTGTAAAATGCTGCAAAACAAACAGCCACCAACCTGGAATTCTATACCCAACAAAAACACTCTTCGAAAGTGAAAGCAAAATAAAGACTTAGGGCAAATGGAAACGAGACAACTCATCACCCACAGACGTGAACTAAAAAAATATGAAGGCAGTTCTTTGGGAAAAAGAAAAGTAGTCTCTGACGGAAATATAAAAAGCAAGTGAAGACCAACAATGAGGTTAACTGTGAGGGTAAATATTAACTCTACAAAACGACGATAATGTCAAAAACGTATCTAAAATTTTACAGGATAACAGCGACAAGGAGGAAACAGTCGTGTCAGGGAGGAAGTTAGACTTGAATGTGGAACGCACGCTGTGTGTGCGAATGCACACCCACAAGCTGACAGAGGGGCTCCTGAAAGAAGGCAAGAGGGCAGGGCAGAGAGGAGGCGGGACAGACAGAACTCGGACAAGGCGTCTACAGCCGGAAATATCACAGCTACAAACAGGGCGGCACTCTCGCTAAAAGACCAGCAGCGCCAAGCTGAGTAGAGGGAAAGCTAGACACGGCGCACACGTCACGCAAAGGCACCCAGGCCGACACGGGCAGAAACCCACGCGGCAGCCTCGCTGTCACACAGCGCCTAACGGAGGAAGCGCTGCTGGCGAGAAAAGGGCGCCTCATGCTGCTCCCAGTCCAGCCTAGGAAGAAGACGGGCAGCCTAAATGTGAATCTGCCCAATAACACAACCTCACAATGTCAATACACAAGACTGGCTGAAGTAGAAAAGGGTAGCAGCCAAGCTCATCAGCGCAGTGGGAGAGGGTAAAGACACATCTCGGGAACGGGGCCCCCGGTGTGCAGCCACGAAGCACCTGAAACGCGGCTGGCTCCACAGTGAGATGTGCTGCAAGCCTGAAACACACACTGGATTTTGAAGACTTAGTGTGGAAAAAAGAATGCAAATTGTTTCATTAGGTTTTATCATGCTGACTACACACTGGAATGGTAATATGTTGGGTGTGTTAAATAAAATTTATTATAGTTAATTTCACCTATCTCTGCTTGATTCAACGTGGCTACCAGAATCTGAATTACATGATTAACAAACCTGATTAATTAATACAACACGGGCCACTGCATTCCCACTGGTACACGTTATCTTCAAGTGCCCAAGGAACACATAACAAAATGAATATATCTTGGGCCATTAGGAAAGCTCGAATTATTTCAAAGGACTGAAAAGATTATTACTGGAATAGCCCTTATGGATTGCAATGGGCTGACAGTTTATGTACCCTCAAACTTCACCCCGCACGCGGTGATGATACTAGGAGGCAGGGACTCTGGGAGGGAATCAGGGCAGGAGGGAACGGGCTACCGTGCTGAGGACAAGGAGAAGCGGGCAGTCTAGAACCCAGGAAACAGGCTTCAGCAGACGTGGCGCCTGCTGGCACCTTGATCTTGGGACTCCCCCGCCTCCAAGACTACAAGAAGCAACTTTCTGTTGTTCACAAGTTAGTCCACAGTATTTAAGACAGTAGCCCAAAAAGACGATGACGGGGCTCTTCATGGAACTAAGCCAGAAATTAAGAAAGGGTCACTAGAAAAACCCCCCCTAACACTGGGAAGTTAAATGACATACTTCTTTAAGAACTTCATGAATAATAATTTTAAAAAACACAATGAAAATTAGAAAATACTTTTACATAAAAGATAATGAAAACTTGGCTTATTCAAATTTGCGGGATGCAGCGAATTGTGTTTAGAGAGTAACTTAAAGCCTTAAACACAAATACTGGAAAAGAAGGAAGGCTAAAAATCAATTAAGCCTCTATCCCCAGAAACCAGAAAAAAAGAATAGCAAACGAAGCCCAAGGCAGATGAAAGAAAAAGGAGCAGAAAATGCAGAAACAGAAAACAAATATGAAGTTTCTAAGAACAGAGCCGAAAGTTGGCTCTTCGAAAGGACTGATCAAACCGATGAAACTAGACAGACTGAGTGAGAAAAAGAGACAAAGCACAGATCACCAGCATCAGGGATTTTGAAAAGGGGCGCCAACACATCTTGCAGATAAGAAAGACGTTATGAACCACCGTCCACTTACTAACTGGAGAGTCTGCTCGCCTCAGTAAATTCCTAGCAGGAGCGAAATGCTTTACCTAAACAGACCCAAGAAGACACCCAAAGTCAGAAAATTTTATTGGCATGAAAAAAATTAAATCTGAAATTAAAAGCCTCCTGACAATGAAACCAACTGGTTTTCCAACCAATTCTTCCAAAAATCTAGGAAAGAAAACAGCAGTCTCACAGGAACTCTGGGGGTAAACAAGGAACACTCTCCACCTTGTTTTATAAGACTAGCATAACCTTGATACTAAAACCAACAAGGAAGAGAAGTACAAGAAAGTAAAATTACAGACTCTGAGTACAGATGAAATAATTTTAAATAAAACACTAACAAATAAAGTCCAACAACAAGGAGAATACACCAAGATCAGGTTGGGATTGTTTTAGAATCACAAAATTTTTTAAAAGTTAAATCACCACATAAAAGAAAAAGCACCTGACTGTTTCAAAATCTGCAGAAAAATAAACTTAAGAAAATGTAATAATTTTAGTTCATGATTAAAAAAAAAACTCTTATCAAACCAACAGGAGAATTTACATATTTTGATAAAAATATCTACCAAAAAGCTAATACCATATGTGATGGTGAAATACTGAAAGCTTTTCCTCTGATAATGGGAAAGAGACAAGGATACTTAGCCTACTTCTGTTCACCACTGTACTGGAGATCCTAGTCAGTACAATAAGGCAAGAAAAAGAGACGGGTTATCACTGTTAGAAAGGGGAAAAACAAAGCACTTATTTGCAGACATAATTGTGCACAAATAAAAAAATACAACAACTATTTGAAATAAATGGATTCAGCAAGTGAATACAGAAAAATCAATTCTATCTCTACATGTTAGTCATTTATAATGGCACTGAAAATATATCTAATTAAACATGTGCAAGACACACAGCAAACTATAAACTTTTAAGATAAAGAAGATCTAAAAAAATGGAGAGCTATATATATTGTGTTCATGGATTATAAGAACAACATTAAAAAGATGTCATTTCTCCCCACACTGGTCAACAAAATAAATTCAACCTTAATTAAAATCCCAGCATTTTCTGGGGAAAGACGGCCAAGTGGATTCTAAAACTTATCTGAAAATGCAAAGGGTCAAGATTAGCCAAGGTAATACTGATTAAGGACTCAGCTGTAGGATATAAATTACCAGATATGAATACTAACTAAGTCAACGGGAATTTAGGCAGTGTGGCATTTGTGCAAAAGAGACAACAAGATGAATGAAGCAGAGGGGAGTCCAGAAACAGACCCACACGCTTACAGTCACTTGATTTACAACAGAGATGACACTGGGGAAAGGATAGTTAAAAAAAGAAAATTTACAACTGGACACCCATACCTTAGAAGATCAAAAGAGGAATCAAGGCCCCTATCTCACACCAACAACCAGCCAAACAAAAACCAACTTCGGATGGATTACAGATCCAACCGTAAAAGATAAACAATAGAGCTTTTACAAGGAAGAATCTTCATACAGCTTCATGTTAATATCTTTCAATGGCCACAAGTACATTAAAGATTACTGAAAAGACTGGTCACCTCGGATACATTAAAGTAAGACATATTTTTTAAAGGACACCACTAAGAGAGAATAAAGGCAAACACACTCAAGAAAGTAAAAAAAAAAAACAAAAACCTGCCATACAAGTACTCAGAGTATATAAAAAGAACTCCTAAATTCAACAAGAAACAAAACAGACAATCCAACTGAAAAATGGGCAAAAGACAATTATTTCATCAAAAAAGGTACGCACATGGCGCCAAGCGCCCACAGAGAAGCAGTGGCTCTGCCTGCTTGGGGGCGGGCGGTGCGGGGATGCACAGGGAGTGGCAAGGTCCCACCCCACGGAGCTGCCCCACAGAGCTACAGCCAGAACCGGAGACAGCAAGGGGCAGAGCCACCGGAGGCTCACCCGGGGCGGGGGCGGGACAACCGCCTTGGGTAGAACACACTCCATCCCCTGGCAGTGCTACGCCTTTGAACACACCCAACAGAAATGCATACACATCCACTCCAAACAGCAAGGGAGAACATTCAGGGCAGCATTTGTGAAGCCTAGAAACAACTCAGATGCCACGAGCAACAGAAAGAGTACACTACGGTACACTCATGCGCGTGCTCAGTTGTGTCCACCTCTCTGCGACCCCGTGGACTATACCGCCCACCAGGCTCCTCTCTCCATGGAATTTTCCAGGCTACAATACTGGAGCGGGTTGCCATTTCCTACTCCAGGAAATTTTCTCAACCTAGGGGTCAAACCTGCGACTCCTGGATTGGCAGGTGGGTTCTTTACCACCAAGCTGTCTGGGAAGCCCAATGGGACATTCATATACTGGGTTACATAGCAGATGGGAACAGACAAACCTGCATGGACAGAGCTCGCAAAGATGACGCTGAATGAAAGTCAGGAAATAAAATGTACACATTACTTTCACATACATAAAGTTAAGAACATCAAATTAATCAATGATGAAAAGACTCCGGTTAGCTCTGGGAGAGATCCTGGGAGCGGGTGGGAGGGGCTCCTGGGAAGCCTGAGAATGTTCTTTTCTTGGTCTAGGCAGTAATTACAAGAGTGTGTTCATTGGGTGAAAAATTCACTGCAATGTACACTTATGATGTGTGAATTTTTCTGACCTATGTTCTGTTACAGTAAAGTGTTTTTTTTTTTTTAAGTACATTGTTACTTCCTACATAATCTGGCAGGAGTTAATTCACACGCCTACCTGGTCACACAATTAGCCACCAAACAGACTACAGATGCCAAGAAAGGGAAGGATCCAAGTAAGGCTTACTTGTTGGTTCCCATGTTTCTAAAACGTTGGACTCAGGCGCTCAGTAGGTGAGCGGTGACATCATCGCATTCTTCACTCAACAAGGCATTTCCAGGCTACACCACGGAGCAGCTGAGCAACTGTCCCCCTGCTGGTGTGACAAGCTCCACTGCGCGAGACTGGACTCGACAAACTCACAGCCCTTCCCTGTTTCATCCCTGTGTTTATCCCTCAAAAAACTACACGTCCGCAGCTGCACCTCAAATTACAAGACAAATACAATTATGAAAAAACAAAAGAAAAATGCCCAAGTACTGAAAAGATTTACAAACACTACAACGAAAGCCCAGTAAAGCACAACCTGGGCAATCCTTCGAGGCCTGTGGTGGTGGTGGTGGCGGCTGTTCAGTCTAAGTCGTGTCCAGCTCTTTGTGACCCCGTGGGCTGCAGCACACCAGTCCTTCACGATCTCCTAGAGACAGTGTTACTGGTGATAACATTGGACCCAAACAAACCTGGTAATTTACAAGACTCAAATGGGAAAAACACTTCCGTGATTCTCACGTCTGACAGAAAAGGAACGTCATAGCACTGCCATAAAATTCCTGTTGCTAAAGAGGAAGTCCAGATGTTTGGCTTATCAATCTTTCAGGAGACTTGACGAAAGCCAAGAAATGCACTAAGGCTAGTAATTATTCATTTACTAATTTACCACTGCAGACCCATCACGAGAGAATGCACGCACGCTTATTCAGGTCTATCTGATGGCACCATAAAGGCGCCTATCATGAGTAAGCCAAACGGCGCCTCCGCAGCCATAAACACCCGAGGAGCCTCCGCGGCTCTCGCTACACTGCGCCACCCACCTCACAATCTTCAGCTGACACCTCCCTGCACCTATCATCAGATCCTCACTCGGCGCCGCAAGAAAAGGCCTGGAGACACGGCTCCAAACGCAATACCCTTAGATGAAAAACCTTGTTGTGACTGTGAACTTTATAATCTTCAGCTGCTAAAGAGAAAGTGCCGAAGGAACCCATCTTCTATCCTCTGAAACAAACTTGACTTACAAAGCACCTGGCTGCTGAGAAAGGCAGACTGTAAATATATTCTTCCTGGGAGATCCATTCCATTTGTCCAGGACACTGCATTAGGAAAGTGGAAATCCGTGATGCAACCCACAGAGTCACACGATTAGGAGGGGAAAGGCTTTCGGTAACAAAGCAGAAGGCATCGCAGAGACTCGTTGCTTGGTGGCCCTTTTTTCCAAAACTCTGCAGTGCTTCTCCAAATCTAGGCGGCTCCTTCTGCTGACCCCCCAAAGAGATGAACGGGACCGATAAGGTGTCTTCACAGGACTCGACAGTACACCAGTTTGCTCTAGCTAAGACGTTTAATCCCCCAGGAACTCTATCTGTATGTGACTTACAAATAACAGAACCACCGCTGCGCAAGTGATGATGGCAAAATACACATCTAAAATAGCAGCGTGCCCCCCCCAAAAAAGCATTTAGACAAAAACCTGCAGGGGAAAGTCATCCATACCTGTGGAAGCGCAGTATTGAGCTGCCTCTGCAAGGAATCTCTTTCGTGACCGACCTCGTGCAGTTTCCCCTGGGTTAATGCCAGCGTTTCTTGGGTCTCTCTCAGCGTGTCGAGAAGACGGTCCCTCTCTTCCAGCATGGACACCATCAACTGTTCAAAATGTGAGTCCGCATCCGGCTGCGAAGGGGAGCTGGACCCTTGGCTCCCGCTTCCTCCCGGGGGGCCTTCGGCTTCACTGATGGTCGGCATCACCTCGCACATCATCTTGGAAACAAGAGACCCGGACCACCGTCATGGGGCGCTTCTAAATAAGGGCTTCTACAAAGCTGCAACTTTCTAGCTATCTGGAGCTGATAAATGTAAGGCCTTACTATTTCCAGATCTGACTGTTAGGCTCTGTAGAGAGAAGTACGCTGGGAAAATACACACAGGCCTATCCGAAGTGCAAGGCACACCCAAGATGAAGACATGAATACTGACGATCATCAGTGAAGGGGTAAAGACCAAAAAGACTACCCCTCACATAAAGGACAACCCTTGTGGCATTTTGTTTGCAAAGCCGTACTTTCTGATTGTTGAGAAACAAGTGTGCTTCTGTAACCCCTTTTTTTTTTTTTCTCCTTTCTTATTTCCCGGTTGGGGGGGTGGGGCGGGGAGCGGCGAGGGAGACAGAAAGTCAAAACACGTGCCACCCAATCATGTTTCAGGAAAAAGCACAGAAGGAGCATACAGTCAGTAAAACTGACAAGTACAAAACCCATCAGGCATCTTACAGGAATGTGTACAGTCAGCTCCGGGGAAGGACTGACTAGCTCCCCGGATTCTTGAGCTGGATTTGGTGAGCGCTAAACGGGAACTAGGCTCGTTACGGACTGCGAGAGGTGCATTTGCAAAGACTCCGCTGGTTGGTCAGTCAACCTCACTTATGTAAGGTCACAGCCTCTCCCCCCACCACCCCATTCCCTCCCCCCCAAAATATTCCACAATGGAAATATAGCGGGTCGAGATGGATAAATAGGAAGGGAGGAAAAGTGAAGGGTGAGACTACGAGAGGCTCCTCTGTCTCAAATGTAATGACGGGGCGAGGGGCGGTGCTCCGGGGTCGGCGGACCTCCGGGACGGAGGTGCCCAGCCGCGCACCGCGCACCGGACGAGAACGACGCCTCTACCCGGCTCGCACCCGCGCCCCGGTGCGGCAGCAGCGGGGACCCCAGGGCGCAGGGGACCGGTCTCCACGGAGCCCGGCCTGGCCGCGAGTCCTCGTCCCTGCGCCCAGCGCTGGGTCACCTGGCGCCGGGGTCAGGGAGGTGGGGGTGGGGGGGCGGCGCACTGCCCCGCGAGCCCGTCCGCCGGGGGTCCCCCCGGGCCGCGCCCCCCGCTCCCGGGGGCGCTGACACTAAGCAGCCGTGCGCCGCCCGGGGCCCCGCTCCGCACCGACCCTGCCTCGGTGCCCCGCAGCCTTACCTTGCTCGCCGGCGGGAGCGGGCGAGGACGTTCCGCGGGCGGCTGCTCGCTCCAGGCGAGCTCCGGGCCCGACGAAGGCAGCCCGCCGCCCGCCGCCCGCCGCCCGCCCCGCGCCCCGCGCCCCGCGGCCCCGCGGCCCCGGGCCCGCCGCCCCCAGTCACTGAGGCCGGCCCGCGGCCGGACACTGGCGGAGCGCAGGAGGAGCGGGCCCGGCGGCGCGTCGCCGGCGTCAACGTGCCCGACGTCGGGCGCGTCGGCGCCGCGTCAGCGCCGAGCGCCGCCGGCACGCCCCGCCCCGTCCCCCAGCCCTGGAGAGGCGCGCGGGGGCGGCGGAGTGCGCAAGTGCCTCCACCTCCTCAGTCGGGGGGCTGGCCTCTCGAGCTCAGATTGGCTGGGTCTGACCGGAGCCACGCCCCAAACCCCGCCCCAGATCCCGCCCCAAGCCCCACTCCGAGCCACGCCCCCAACCCCCCAGGTGGGTGGGCCGATTTCGAGCCCCGCCCAAGTGGATACGCCATTGCCGAGCCGAGGCTCTGGGCTCCCGGGTCCCGGGTATGTGCCGCGTCCTGGGCAGGATCTTCCGCCTGGGGCTGTCTCCAGATCTCCGCTGACAGCCGCGGGGGTTCACCAACGGTTGTCATCGAGCGTCCACTGGCGTCAGGTTCTGAGCCGGACACTTCCCGAAGGTCACCGCTGCATGCACACCTGATGGTAGAGCGCGCCCCGCTGCAAGTCACCGGCTCGCAGCCTGCGGACAGGCCTCCGGAGCCGCCAAGGAGCCCATCCTTGCACGACTCGGAAGGACGCGGTCTCAACTCAAGGCCCCTCACCTGCAGACCCGGGGAGACAGAGGTGGCAGCGTGATGTGGACGCTCCTGGTCGCTGCGCCGAGAAGGCAGACTTTGGAGCCAGACCCTCCAGCTTCAACTTCCAGCAGACGCTTCTCCCCTCAGTGTGGGCCTGAGCAACGGGGGATGGGGGAATGAATGATGCAGACCCACCCCAGGGCTGTTCTAAGAAACGGAATTTGTAGGGAGCCACCTAGTCAGGAACCTGACTCGGGAAGTACTCAGCGAATGACGGACATTTTTATCTTTCTCAAACATTGTTATCCTTTTCATATCCATATGTCATCCTTGCTCAAACGCTTAAAAATGCCTTCTATGCACCAAGTCCTGTGCTAGACTTAGCAGATACAGATATTAATTAGTGTACTTTAAATTAAAGCAGGTGTTTGCCGCTCAAGGTCTGTCTCCTGGATCACAAGCTGAAGTGTCTGGGCATTGTTGCCAAGCGATGCTGGCCACTGCTTGGCTAAGTCTAAGCCACCAGGGTACCCTGTTGAGAAAAGGCTGCATGGGGCGAGGGGTGGAGGGCGGAGGGGAGGGGGGAGCGGTGAGCGGAAGTGTGAAGTCTTCAGAGGTGGTTTCCTTGAGTTCCGGTTGTGAGCTTACCAAGAACAGGTGCTAAGAGGTCCAGGAACACACCTTTCATTCATGTATTTGTTCATTCAATAAATATTTGAAAGACTCCATATAAATATGAATTTGCACCCCCTGATCCTGGGTCTGGAACAGAGGTAAGGATCCAGCTCTCCCCAGGTTACCAGCTGAATTCATATTGCAGCCATGCTCAGAAGGTGCCTGCATCCTCAGAGATCAGCCCAATACTGAAACTGTCCACAGGGTGAAATGTTCACTCACCTCGTGAACATTTACAGAGCACGCTGAACCAGGCGCGGCCTAGATGTGGGGAACAGGAGACTGACAAAGCTTCACCGTTCGCCCAGCTCCCAGCCTGGAGCGGGGAAGAGAAACCGACTATCACAATGCCGGCCCTCTAGAGTGTGTGACGGAGTGTCCTGGGAACACAGAAGAGGGGGAACCAGCTCTCCGTCTGGCATCGTGAGGGCTTCACAGAGGGAAACATCTGGGCTGGGTCTCAGGATGTGCAGTTTTCCAAGCAGAGAAGGGAGAAGCCCAGACCATTTGGTAGAGCGGCAGGAAAATGAGAATCCCAGATTTCACTCGCTTTCATTCATTCATTTCATTCCTTCAGATTGCCAAATTAGTAAGAGGAAAATTGTAAACAACCTCCAATGACCAGCAAAAAAAAAACACTGGTTAAATCATTGCCCTGCAAATGACAGAAAGCTTGGTGGTATATTTTAGATGACCGCCAAATGACAGGCAAAACTCCTTATCCTAACTGTAATGGTAATTACATGGCTGCACGTGCTGAACAACTCTCACACAACCGTACATTTTCTAGATATTTTATTTTTACTTTATTATTTATTTATTTGGCTGCATCTGGTCTTAGTGGTCCACCAGGGAAGTCCCCAGAACTGTACATTCATATGTTATTTATGCCCTTACTTTTTAAATGGGAAAAAGCTTAAAAAAAAAATAACAAGTTACACACACAAGAATATACAGTGCAAGCCCACATTAAAAAAAAAAAAACAACTGTGTTTAGATAAAGTATGTATTATGTAAAATTTGTTATCTTGTCTCTGAAAAATTCTAAATATTATTAATCAAACTGATAAAATTTTAGTAAAATGAGTTTTACATGAGATGAAATATTTTGGAAAATTAAAATTCAATTTTAGTCTGGAGTTTATAAAAGGAAACATGTGTCCATATATGAAAACACTGTTACTGTATCCAATTCTCTATATATGCTCTATAGATATTCTTGGAAAGAGTTAACGTCAGCCTATGGGCAGTGGTTGTCTTTGAGGGGAACTGTGGGTAGTTTTCATTTTCTTCTTTGTGCTATCCAGATACTTTATCATGACTGTACATCCTTTTTTATCATTAGTGGAAAACCCCCCACCAATGTTACTTTAATAAAATCTAGGCAAGAACAAACCATGGAAAATTGCTTTCAGGAAGCTCAGATGACATTTCAATGTAGTAATTTACATCACTCAACTAAACTCTTTCCCAGAAGTATCTACCTGAAAAATATTTCAGCGGCTCAGTCAGGAAAACAAAGAACATGGAAAATGTTTTCTCTCCAATTTTTCTATTAAAAGTCAATAAAATATTGGGGGTACAGGTGTGGAGAATTTTTTTTTTTTTTTTTACTGTGGCCAGAGTTGTGTTTTCACAAATGTGCCTGCCAGCTTGACTCTCCAGATGATGAAGATGTCCGCTTTGAGCGTGGCCTGGGCCACCTCCCCTGTCTAGAAATGTAAGGGGCTCGGGAGGAGGGTTCCTGTGAGATGAGTGTGTGGCCTGGCCTCAGTCACAGAGATCTGAGTGCATCCCAAGTCTATTAGAATGTGCAAAGCAACCTAATGAATCGTGTGTGTGTGTGTGCGTGTGTGAGTGCGTGTTAGTTGCTCAGTCATGTCCGACTCTTTGTGACCCCATGGACTGTAGCCCACCAGGCTCCTCTCTCCATGGAATTCTGCAGGCAAGAATCTGGAGTGGGTTGCCATTTCTTTCTCTAAGGGATATTCCTGACCCAGGGATTGAACCTGGGGCTCCTGCATTGCTTTACCATCTGAACTACTAGGGAAGCCCCACTGAATGGTAGTAGGCAATACTGTTGGAAGGGTAGGGGAGCATAGGTCCAAGCTGAGGGCAGGTGGTGGAGGCTCTGGCTCTCCATTCAAGAGGAAGGAGCTGAAGCTCAGAGATGCAAAAAGCATTTGCCCAGCAGCACTCAGCTAATTTGAGAAGAGCTGGGACTGGAACCTTGAGTGAACTGGGGGCTTAACTGCTGATCTAGCCACTATACTTGAGAGAAGGAATGGTCTCTTGAAGGGACCGCCAAGGACTAAGCATTTTATCAGTGGGTCTCAGTGCTGTCCCAGTGGTCCTGTCCCCTGCAGAGGAGGCAGGGGCCCTGGGCTTCACTAGCTCCCCGACTTTAACCATTAGAACCAACCCTATTTGGCTTTCCCACGTATCCCTGCCAATGGGGTGGGAATCGGGGGTGGGGGATGGAGGGCAAACAAGGAGAAAGAAAAAGAAAGAAGACTGTTTTTGTGTATTTAGCTCTGAAGGTCATTTCCCACATGGCTGCTCCTGTAGCCTTCCCACTACACGCAGGAGGAAACTGAGGTCCCAGTGGCCACCAGGCAGGGAAGATCACGGGCCTGCGTGTTGCCGTTTCCACGGCAACTCTGTTTCCCACAGTCAACCAGTTAGCTGCAGTTCTGGTCCACGGCTGAGCCTGTCTGGAGCTTGGTCAGTGCACATTCATCCCCAAGAGCCTGAAGGAGAAAATCCCCTGTACAGAGCATTTACAGGGAACCCCTTACTCATAGAACCTCACTGAATCCTCCCCAATGTACCCTTCCTTTCAGATGAACGCTGGGATGTGGAGGTACCAGATTACCAGCCCAATGCCCGCAGTTCATGATTCAGTAGAAGCTGGGCTAACCCCAAACTGACTCTAAAGCCAGTTATTGTGATGTTACATCAGAAAGAGTCCCCAGGCCCCCAAACCTGGGGACAAAATCCCTAGACCAGGGCAGGGCCACCAAGGCACTAAGTCTGGCACCCATGGAGGGCCTGTGAGCCTCTCCCTGGCATCCCCAGCAGTGCCACTCACAGGGAGGCACTAGCTCCTCGAGGATCTCAGGGCTCCCACACAAGCATGAAGACTTCTGTGTCTTACATCTGTGTGATTATATTTTAAAAGCAAGTCATAAACTCCTTGCAACTTGCTTCTCTTGACAACTTCATTGCTGATCCAATAAAAACACCCAGCAACTGGAGGAAGAACGGTACAGGCAGGTTGTTCAGACTCTCCGAGGGCTCAGCTGGGACCCCAGCACTGACCTCTACCTTAACCTTGGGTGAGGTCCATACCCATGCTAAGCCTCAGCCTCTTCATCTGCAGACAGGAATAATTACAGTGGGACATTGTGAGACTCGTGGAAGGAGATGAGAGGTGGCTGTCCTGGCAGTCCCACTGGCTCCCTGCCCAGGCCAGTCATCAGGCCGCTCTTTGAAAGACACTTTTGCACAGTAGTTACAAATGCAGGCTTTGGAGCCCAGTGGACTAGCTCAAGTCTTGGCTCTGCTTTTTTGTGCCATGGCTGTGCATTCTTAGACAAATTGCCTGGGCCTCCATTTCCTCACCCCTAAAGTGAAGATGATAGAACCACCTCATAGGGTGGCTTGGAGGGTTATGCAAGTTGGATAGGGCGATCGCTATTATTACAGCAAATAGGTGAGGAGAAAATGGAAACAGTGACAGACTGCATTTTCTTGGGCTCCAAAGTCACTGTAGGTAGTGACCGCAGCCATGAAATTAGAAGACGCTTGCTTCCTGGAGGAAAAGCCTCAGTGTATTAAAAAGCAGAGGCATCACTTTGCCAACAAAGGTCCATCTAGTCAACGCTATGGTTTTCCAGTAGTCATGTATGGATGTGAGAGCTGGACCATAAAGGAGGCGGAATGCTGAAGAACTGATGCTTTTGAACTGTGGTGCTGGAGAAGACTCTTGAGAGTCCCTGGGACTGCAAGGAGATCCAACCAGTCCATCCTAAAGGAAATCAGTCCTGAATATTCATTGAAGGCACTGATGCTGAAGATGAAGCTCCAATACTTTGGCCACCTGATGCGAAGAACTGACTTACTGAAAAAGACCCTGATGCTGGGAAAGACTGAAGGCGGTAGAGAAGGGGGCGACAGAGGGTGAGATGTTTGGATGGTACCAGCAACTTAATGGACATGAGTTTGAACAAACTGAGGGAGATAGTGAAGGACAGGGAAGCCTGGCGTGCTGTAGTCCATGGGGTCGCAGAAAGTCGAAAACAACTGAGAGACTCAACAACAACAAATTATCACCTGAGGTGGTCCCTTTCATCCGTGCCATGCCCATCCACCCTGGAGAGAGTCAGGATTCAGCTGAGTCTTCTGACATCTCATTGCCCTTTGCCCCTGAAAGGCTAAGAGAGTGACTGGACCCTAATCTCTTCAACACCACATAAGAGAGAGTACAGGCATTTGTGGGGGTTCCCTCTTTGTCATCAGGCTTCCCGAGTGGCTCAGACGGTAAATAATCTGCCTGCAATGCAGGAGACCTGGGTTCAATCCCTGGGTTGGGAAGATCCCCTGGAGAAGGGAATGGCTACACACTCCAGTATTCTTGCCTGGAGAATCCCATAGACATAGGAGCCTGGCGGGCCACAGTCCATGGGGTCGCAAAGAGTCGGACACGACTGAGCAACTTTCACTTCTCTTCTTCTCCCTCTCTGTCAGGAGAACAGTGTGGGGAGAAAGTCTCGTGGTTCTTCTTCCTGTCTGCTCCCTGACCTTCAGAACATATGACCGGAAGCTGTGGCAGCTTCTTGAGGCCACAGGGGGAGACACTGCCCATTGGGTTTCCAGGCAGGAATTCCTTCCCACAATTTCTCAGGAAAGTTACATTTTAGCCAATGCCAAATAGTGTGAAAAACCAGTCACAGGGAGACAAGTTCAGTTCAGTTCAGTTCAGTAGCTCAGTCGTGTCCGACTCTTTGTGACCCCGTGATTCGCAGCACGCCAGGCCTCCCTGTCCATCACCAACTCCTAGAGTTCACTCAGACTCACGTCCATCGAGTCGGTGATGCCATCCAGCCATCTCATCCTCGGTCGTCCCCTTCTCCTCCTGCCTCCAATCTCTCCCAGCATCAAAGTCTTTTCCAATGAGTCAACTCTTCGCATGAGGTGGCCAAAGTACTGGAGTTTCAGCTTTAGCATCATTCGTTCCAAAGAAATCCCATGGAGACAAAGGGAAAAGCATTCTCTTTGGAGAATCAAATAGTCGACATGAAGAGGTTACTGGTTGGAAGGAATTCACTGATGAGGTCAAAAGCAAGGGCAGGCAGTTCCAGCGGGGTGCAGAGTTTGGGATGGCGGCAGAGGGGCAACCGTGGCGGGCGGGAAGCAGCCTGCAGGCACGACAGCTACCGCTCATTGCTTGCCTCCTGTTTTCCAGCCAGGAGATGTGCTTCGTGTTTAGTAACAGGTACAAACTTCAGACCTGGCAGCAGCTCTGGTTGTGGCTGGTGGAGGCCGAGCAGACACTGGGTTCACCTAACACAGATGAACAAATCCAGGAGGTGAAATCTAACCTGGACAACCCCGACTTCAAGATGGCAGCTGAGGAGGAGAAGCAGTTACCACGTGCTTTGATGGTCCACGTGCACAGGTTTGCCCACTGCTGCCCCAAAGCCGTTGGCATTATCCATCCTGGCACCACCCCCTGCTATGTGGGAAACAATACCGACCTCATTGTTCTTAGAAATGCATTTGACCTGCTTTTGCCAAAGCTTGCCAGGGTGATCTCTCAGCTTGCCGACTTTGCCAAGGAACGAGCCGAGCTTCCCACCTTAGGTTTCACACATTTCCAGCCTGCTCAGCTGACCACAGTTGGGAAATGTTGCTGTCTCTGGATTCAGGATCTGGGCATGGGTCTCCAGAACCTGAAGCGTGTCCGGGATGAGCTGTGCTTCCAAGGCGTGAAGGGCGCCACCGGCACCCAGGCCAGCTCCCTGCAGCTCGCCGAGGGAGGTGATCAAAAGGGAGAGCAGCTTGACAAGATGGCGACCGAAAAGGCAGGATTCAAGAGGGCTTTCATCTTCACGGGGGAGACCTATGCACGAAAAGCAGATGTTGAGGTGCTCTCTGTGCTGACTCGCTTGGGGGCATTGGTGCACAGGATTTGTACCGACATACGACTCCTGGCAAACCGCAAGGAGTTGGAGGAATCCTTTGAGAAACAGCAGATTGGCTCAAATGCAACACTTACCAGCAGAACCCTACACGCTCAGAGCAGTGCCACAGCCTGGCCCGTCTCCTGATGACCCTCGTCGTGGAACCCCTGCAGACAGCGTCTGTGCAGTAGTTTGAACGCACACCCGATGACCGTGCCAACTGACGTATCAGTTCGGCTGAGGCGTTTCTCACTGCAGAAAGTGGAAGTTGCTCAGTCATGTCTGACTCTTTGTGACCCCACGGATTACAGCCCACCAGGCTCCTCTGTCCCTGGGATTCTCCAGGCAAGAGTACTGGAGTGAGTAGCCAGTCTCTTCTCCAGGGGATCTTCCCAACCCAGGGATCGAACCCAGGTCTCCTGCATTGCAGGCAGATTCTTTACCATCTGAGCCGCAAGAGAAGCCCAAGAATACTGGAGTGGGTTGCCTATCCCTTCTCCAGGGGATCATCCCAACCCAGGAGTCGAACCGGGGTTTCTTGCATTGCAGGTGGATTCTTTACCAACTGAGCTATGAGGGAAGCCCTTCTCACTGCAGATACTGTATTAAATACGTTGCAGAACACTTCTGAAGGATTGGTGGGATACCCCAATGTAACCAAGCGGCGCGTTCTGCAGGAGCTGCCTTTCACGGCCACAGAGAACATCATTATGGGCATGGTGAAAGCCTGGGGTAACTGCCAGGCTTGCCATGAGAAAATCAGAGCGCTCTCACAGCAGGCAGCTGCCGTGGGCAAGCAGGAAGGGGGTGAAAGTCACCTCACTGAGCACACCCAGCCTGATGCCTACTTCAGTCCAGTCCACTCCCACTGGACCATTTACTGGATCCTTCTCTTTCACTGGCCATGCATCCTGGCAGGTACAGGGATTCTTAGAAGAGGAGGTGTGTCCCCTGTGAAAACCACAGGAAAGTGTGATGCAGGTGAAGGGAGAATTATGTCTGTAGAGTTGCAAGAGAATTAAACAGAAAGCCATTGTTGGCTCTGTTAACTTTTACCGCACAGTCATAAAAGCTATAACTCTAGTGCCGTATTTTATCTCAAGAATTGCTACCATAAATTAATACAGCAGTGTTTTTCCCATGGTGCTTTCATATTTCTCAGCTTTGCAATGCAGAAATAAATTGCATGGTAGTTGGACTCTGCTTTTCACAGGAAAGAAAAAAAACAAAAGGCAAGGGCAGGAAGCGCTCTCATGTGGAGCTGAAGGATAAGGTTGACATTCGGGAACCAGGTCAGAAGCACAGGGGCCAGAATCGGCCACCACAGAGCCAGTCTGGCTTATGGCTGCGGCACATTGTAAGCGCCTGCCCAGGGCCCTGTCTCTGCCAGGGTGAGTCATTCTCATGAATAAAGTAAATATGATTGAGTTTATACACACAGGACACTTCACACACATGCTGTGAGTGCTGTTCAAAGGAATGAACGAACAAGTCCCTAAACTGGTAATTTTAGCGTGTAATTCTGTGTGAGGCTGTTAAACTTTCCCAGGGATCTCAGTGTCGTGTGATTTGAGTCCCACCCGATACTACCTTGTGCCACATCTCACGGTTTGAATATTCACTGTAAGCTATGGTTTTGTGAAGCAGATGCAATTTAGCCACTAAAAAAGTGACCTCATGGAGATGGAAACAGGCATTCCATTGACGATTGAAACTGAAAGAATGCTGGAGTAGCAATACTCATATCAGACAAAATAGGCTTTAACATAAAGGCTGTTACAAAAGACGGAGAAGGACACTGCGTAATAATCAAGGGATCAATCCAAGAAAAAGATAGAATAATTGTAAATATATATATACCCAACACAGGAGCACCTAAGTATATAAGGCAAACATTAACAGATATAAAAGGAGAAATCAACGGTAACACAATAATAGTGGGGGACTTTAACATCCCACTCACATCAGTGAACTGAACATCCACACAGAAAATCAATAAGGCCAGATGACTTAAATGATGTATTGGGCCAGATGGACTTAAGTGATATCTGTAGTGTTCTATCCCCAAGCAGCAGACTGCACATTCTTCTCAAGTGCGCACGGGATATTCTCCAGGACAGATCACAATGGAGGCCACGAAGCAAGCCTTGGCGAATTTAAGAAAACTGAAATCATATCAAGCATCTTTTCTGACCACAACACTATGAGATTAGAAAGCAACTACAAGAGAGAAAAAGCTGGGGAAAGGTGACCTTGTGAACGACCTTTGAGGATATGATGCTAAGTGAAATATGCCTGTACAAAGGGGAAAATTCCACACAGAGGAGGTTCCTCAGTCAGTCAGTCAGTTCAGTCACTCAGTCGTGTCTGACTCCTTTCAACCCCATGGACTGCAGCATGCCAGGCCTCCCTGTCCATCACCAGCTCCTGGAGCTTGCTCCAACTCATGTCCATTGAGTCGGTGATGCCATCCAACCATCTCACCCTCTGTCGTCCCCTTCTCCTCCTGCCTTCAATCTTTCCCAGCATCAGGGGCTTTTCCAAGGAGTCAGTTCTTTGTATCAGGTGGCCAAAGTATTGGAGCTTTAGCTTTAGCATCAGTCCTTCCAATGAATATCCAGGGTTGATTTTCTTTAGGATGGACTGGTTTGATCTCCTTGTAGCCCACGGTACTCTCAAGAGTCTTCTCCAACACCACAGTTCAAAAGCATCAATTCTTTAGCATTCAGACTCCTTTATGGTCCAACTCTCACATCCATACATGACTACTGGGAAAACCATAGCTTTGACTAGACGGACTGCTGGGGGCCAGCGTGAGGAATTCCGCCCATGGCAAAGGTCATGAGGAAGGAGGCTTGGCATACGCAAAGGCGTGATCAAGCCTCAGGAAACCCCCTGTTCCCGAGCATCTAACCCCAAAACCAGAGTCTGTTTTATGCGCTCACCTACACTTCTGACTTTACGGGGGGCTCTCCCCCATAACCGTTTCTCTCGGAGAAGGAGTAAACATGCAGCTCCAAGACAATAAAAATTCTTGGGCGTGACAAGAGTGTTTCAGCTTGCGGACTCCTCTGAAGGTTATCTAGCCCCCCTGTATAGGTTCGTCCGGCCACATGTGATTGTTTACAGCCTCCCAATCTGAGAGGCACGAGATATTTTAGACTTACTAAAGGCAAATTCTTTTGGGGAGTTAGAAATTATTAGTATAGTGTGTTGGTTAGGAATTATATTGGTGAAGGGTTCTTCATTTGTTGTGTCAATAATTGCTGCTAATTCCCTGCTCTGGGTGGGACAAGGATGTTTCAGGTCAAACCTCCCTGCTGACAGACTAGCTTGTGTGACAGGATTATCCATACTCCTGCCACATGATTGTTTACTACCTCTCAACCGTAAACAGCACAGAGAGTTTTGGAGTATTTTGAGAGTCTTAATTAGCATAGGGCTTTTTCTTCTTGTTGAGTCAATGATTGCCGCCAGGCCTCCATATCCTTAGGCACCTGGGAATATATTAATCAATGTATTTGGACTATAGAAAAGGAAATATAGCAGTTTTTAAGGTTAGCAATACTAGACTTTTTGAGTTAATGGATTTTCTCTTTTGTAATAGATCACTGTACTTTGTTATAAATCACTGTGTCCTTGCTATGTAAAAATGTAACTTTATCATATCTTAAGACTAAATAGATCTTAAGGGGAGCATTGGTGAAAGGATTTTCATTTGTTGGGCTGATGTTTGCTGCTAAATCTCCATGTTCCCTACACTTATAATGAATATAACTAACATATAGGAGAAATAAGTATTAACCTTTAAGCATATAGGAGAAATGAGTATTAACCTTTAAGACTAATCATATTAACCTTGGGTTAAATAAATTCCTTTCTTGATTGTAACTCACTACACCCTCACCCTATAGGAATGCAACTTTACTTGGAGGGTGGTGCCTGGTTTAAGAAAAAACACCCTTGGAAAAAATAAGTTTTTTGGTTATCAGAAAGAAAGGATAATAAAATGTCAGCAGGTCTCACTCATGGCCAGAAGATGATGTACCTTTTTTATACATTTATGTGAAGCACCTGATTTTGATAAAGGTCAGGACTGCTGACCCCCACGTGACTCTGTATTCATCCCTATGTGTAACAAAAGGTATATAAGCAAACCCAAAAATAAAGAAATCGGATCAGTTTCCGGAAAGACTGATTCCCCCATGTTGCTTCTTTCTTGCTCCCGTTTTTCTGGCTGAATTCCCATCTGGAGCATGGATGCTATTCCATGTAATCCAAGTTATTCAGCCTCTTTTTCTCCACTAATCTTCCTACTGCACTATCCATTTCCAATCTCTCTATATCTGTGATTAAATATGTATTTTTCCAAAGACGCTGACTCCGTCCCCCCACCTTCGAATCACCCTGGATCCACCAGGGCTGGACCCCGGCAATGGACCTTTGCTGGCAAAGTAATGTCTCTGCTTTTTACTATGCTGTCTAGGTTGGGCATAGCTTTTCTTCCAAGGAGCGAGCGTCTTTTAGATGAGTTAAATCCATAAAGACACGAAGTAGAATGGTGGGGACCCAGAACAGGGCTATGGGGATGGGGAGCGAGTGTTTAATGGGGACAGGTTTCCAGTCCAGGAAGACGAAAATGTTCTGAAGATGGGTAGTGGGGGATGGTTGTACAACAACGTGAATATAATTTACACCACCGAGTTATACACATAGAAAGGGTTAAGCTGGTGACTTTGATGCTCTATATATCTCATCACAATTAAAAAAGCAACTGGCACTCTCCTCTTGCTCAACCTGAGTAACGCTTTGGACTCCTTACTATCTGACTAACATCAGGTGAAAGAAGCTTTATTACGACTGGAATATTTGTCATGAAACAAAGGCTCAAGACTGTCAGACAGAGCAATTAATCTTGTAAGTATCATATATTTGTGGAATTATCTTTAAATTTTTTGATAATTTATTTTTCAAATAGAAGAATAGTTGATTTACAAAGTAGTATTAGTTTCTGGTATACAACCAAGTGACACACTTTTCCATTATAGGTTATTATAAGATACCGAGTGTAGTTGCCTGTGGTATACGTAGGTCCTCGTTGTTTATCTATTTTGCATATAGTAGTGTGTATACGTTGATCTCAAACTCCTAATTTATCCATCTCATCTTTCCCCTTTGGTAACCATAAATGTATTCTCTTGGTCTGTGAGTCTCTTCCTATTTTGTAAATAAGTTTCTCTGTATCATGTTTTCTTGGATTCCACGTATAAGTGGCATCATATGGTATCTGTCGTGCCCTGACTTAACTTCACTTAGCATGACAATCTCTAGGTCCATCCACGTTAAAACAATTTTTAATTGGCATTTGTCATTTGCTAATAGCCCCTTCTTTTCACGCTTTCTGTTACCCAGTGTCTACATCAGATAGAGATCCTTTCCACACACTATTAAAATATGCAATATCATCAAAATCTATTAGTTTATGATAATCAAAAGCTACAAGTATATGATTTTATTTTTTTACAGAAAACTGTTTAACCTGCTTATTAGGGTCCATCATTATTGAAATCATATAACTACAGTGTTTGGAGAAATACAGGGTACTTAGGGTTTGGGGAATTCTGATACCTCGTTCCCAAGTCTCAAAGATGAGTATCTGTCGGGAATTTGGACTCCATGCGTGCTGACTTAGGAACGAGGATAATGCCGCGAGGCTGTGCCAACTGGCGCCCGCCCCCACGGCCCCAGGAGGCAGACCAAGAAACGGGTGTGTTGTCTGAGCTCTTTCCTTGAATGAGTGAATGATCTCATCACAGTTGGGAAAGCTTTTTCTTTCTCGCTGACACCTCCTTAAAAATCACTCTAACTTTGACGGATGATATGACAACTGTGAGACGTTGCCATTTTTACCCGTTCCATTCATTTATTCAATAGACATGATCACACTGAGCCACTTTACTCCAGGCACCGGGCCAGGCGCTGGAAATACATCAATAAATCAGGTCGGCAAGCTGAGTGTCCAGGCAGAGAAACAGACGAGTAAGTGAAAACTGCCTCTGGTTTGAAAATTGCATGTGCTGTGGCCAGGAATGGCTCTTGAGAACAGCTCACATCGGTTGGATTCCCTACACTGAGATGCAGCGTTGAGGTTGCCCTGAGGTCAATAGCTCCTCTCTGCCCTTATGCTCCCCCGACCCCTAACATTACATGGGGAGGTCAATAAGCTTCCATGGGGGAGAAGCAAGAAAGAGGTGGACAGACGTGCAATCAGCGTCGACCAGCTGATGCATCCATGTGTCAAGCTAAGAGCTCTTGTGTGCATTTTGGATCTTTGCCTTGGAGTGTCTGGTGTCCATCTTCACCAAGTTAATTAGGGACCAAAGGCTTGGCATTTCATGCAAAGAAAAGGGGGGGTAGCTGAAAAACATTTTGCTTGAGATTGGGTGTATATTAGTGCGCTAGGGCTGCTGTAACAACATTCCACAGCCTCAGAAGGCTTCCACAGCAGACATTCACTGCCTCCAGTCCCGGAGGCTGGAACCTGAGCTTGTGTGAGCAGGGCTGCTCACTCCCGAGGCCTCTCTCCTTGGTGTGTAGACGGCCGTCTTCTCTGCGTGTCCACACAGGGCCGTCCCTCTATGTGTACGTCGTGCCCTAACCTTCTCTTCTTACAAGGACACCAGTCGCGTGGGATTAGGACCCACCCCTTGACCAACTCTTGGCAGTCCCCATCTCCAGATTCAGTCACATCGGGGGTGCAGGGGGTCAGGACTCCGGCCCCTGATTTGGCGAGGGACACATTTCTGCCCGTGACAGCTGGCCTTAGCTGTGTCCTTGGCCATCTGTGATGTACATCCACTGGCCATCTCCCCACCTGCAGGTTAGCTTCCTGCTTATCTTATTTCCATTTACAAGCTCTGACCGTTGACTAGTCTAAGCTGGAATGGCCAGGGCCGACTCAAGGATCGCAACATACCTTCTACCCCATTGACAATCTTGTTTTAAAAATGAATCTGAATTTAGCAACTAATAATGTTATGTATCCTTCAAGTTAGGCTTCAATAGTACGTGAACCGAGAACTTCCAGATGTTGAAGCTGGATTCAGAAAAGGCAGAAGAACCAGAGATCAAATTGCCAACATCCACTGGATCATCGAAAAAGCAAGGGAATTCCAGAAAAAGCATCTACTTCTGCTTCACTGACTATGCTAAAACTATGCTGTGTGGATGACAAGAAACTGTGGAAATTTGTTCAAAAGATGGGAATACCAGACCACCTTACCTGCCTCCTGAGACACCTCTGTGCAGTTCAAGAAGCGACAGTCAGAACCAGACCTGGAACAACAGACTGGCTCCAAATCGGGAAAGGAGTACGTCAAGGCTGTATGTTGTCAGCCTGCTTATTTAACTTATATGCAGAGTACATCATGTGAAATGCTGGACTGGATGAATTGCAAGCTGGAATTAATATTGCCAGGAGAAATATCAATAACCTTAGATATTCAGATGATACGACCCTTATGGCAAAAGCGAAAGGGACCAAAGAGCCTCTTGATTAGGTCAAATAGGAGAATGAAAAAGCTGGCTTAAAACTCAACATTCAAAACACTAAGACATGGCATCCATCATGGCTTCTAGTCCCATCATTTCTTGGCAAATAGATGGGGAAATGGAAACAGTGACAGACTTTATTTTCTTGAACTCCAAAATCACTGCAGATGGTGACTGCAGCCATGAAATTAAAGGATGCTTGCTCCTTGGAAGAAAAGCTATGACAAACATAGACAGCATATTAAAAAACAGACGTTACTTTGCCGAGAAAGGTCCATCAGGTCAAAGCTATGGTTTCCCCAGGAGTCATGTACGGATGTGAGAGTTGGAACATAAAGAAGGCTGAGCGCTGAAGAATAGATGCTTTTGAACTGTGGTGTTGGAGCAGACTCTTGCGAGTCCCTTGGACTGAAAGAAGATCAAACCAGTCCATCCTAAAGAAAATCAACCCTGGATATTCACTGGGAGGACTGATGCTGAAGCTCCAGTACTTTGGGCACCTGATGCAACAAACCGACTCATTGAAAAGCCCCTGATGCTGGGAGGGATTGGGAGCAGGAGGAGAAGGGGACAGAGGGTGAGACGGTTGGATGGCATCACTGACTCAACGGACGCGAGTTTGAGCAGACTCTGGGAGATGGTGAAGGACAGGGAAGCCTGGTGTGCTGCAATCCATGGGGTCACAAAGAGTCGGACAGGACTGAGTGACTGAGTGAATGAGAAACGACAACAAATATTATGTAATGTTTTTCTCTCCCCTCCCTCTCCAAATAAAGACAATAAAATTTAAAGACATACACATATGGAGGAAATTCCCTGACGGTCCTGAGGTTAGGACTGTCGACGTTCACGGCTGAGGGCCTTCATTTGGTCTCTGGTGAAGGAAATAAAATCCCCCGAGCCACACAGCCACAAAAAGAAAATAAAACCCAGAATCTGGAAATACCCAAGACTCTCATTTTTAAATTATATTCACTTTTTAATTATATCCTTACTATCACACCTGAAGAATCAGTCAGTTCAGTTCAGTCGCTCAGTCATGTCCGACTCTTTGCGACCCCATGAATCACAGCACGCCAGGCCTCCCTGTCCATCACCATCTCCCGGAGTTCACTCAAACTCACGCGTCCATCGAGTCAGTGATGCCATCCAGCCATCTCATCCTGGGTCGTCCCTTTCTCCTCCTGCCCCCAATCCCTCCCAGCATCAGAGTCTTTTCCAATGAGTCAACTCTTCGCATGAATGGCCAAAGTACTGGAGTTTCAGCTTTAGCATCATTCCTTCCAAAGAAATCCCAGGGCTGATCTCCTTCAGAATGGACTGGTTGGATCTCCTTGCAGTCCAAGGGACCCTCAAGAGTCTTCTCCAACACCACAGTTCAAAAGCATCAATTCTTTGGCGCTCAGCCTTCTTCACAGTCCAACTCTCACATCCATACATGACCACAGGGAAAACCATAGCCTTGACTAGACGAACCTTAGTCGGCAAAGTAATGTCTCTGCTTTTCAATACGCTATCTAGGTTGGTCATAACTTTTCTTCCAAGGAGTAAGCGTCTTTTAATTTCATGGCTGCAGTCATCATCTGCAGTGATTTTGGAGCCCAAAAAAATAAAGTCTGACACTGTTTCTACTGTTTCCCCATCTATTTCCCATGAAGTGATGGGACCAGATGCCATGATCTTCGTTTTCTGAATGTTGAGCTTTAAGCCAACTTTTTCACTCTCCTCTTTTACTTTCATCAAGAGGCTTTTTAGCTTCTCTTCACTTTCTGCCATAAGGGTGGTGTCATCTGCATATCTGAGGTTATTGATATTTCTCCCGGCAATCTTGATTCCAGCTTGCGTTTCTTCCAGTCCAGCGTTTCTCATGATGTACTCTGCATAGAAGTTACATAAGTAGGGTGACAATATACAGCCTTGACGCACTGCTTGCCTATTTGGAGCCAGTCTGTTGTTCCATGTCCAGTTCTAACTGTTGCTTCCTGACCTGCATACAGATTTCTCAAGAGGCAGGTCAGGTGGTCTGGTATTCCCATCTCTTGAAGAATTTTCCACAGTTTATTGTGATCCACACAGTTAAAGGCTTTGGCATAGTCAATCAAGCAGAAATAGATGTTTTTCTGGAACTCTCTTGCTTTTTCCATGATCCAGCGGATGTTGGCAATTTGATCTCTGGTTCCTCTGCCTTTTCGAGTCATTTCTTTATGCCTCATTGGTGGAGATGTAAGGTGTCAGTGACCACTTGCCTCTGTGGCCGGAGGCAGCTGTGTTTATCTGGCTTTTAGCTTTGTCTAATTGTGTGTGTTTACACTGTGTTTAGGCTTCCCTGGTGGCTCAGATGGTGAAGAATCTGCCTGCAATGTGGGGGACGTGGGTTCGATCCCTGGGTAGGGAAGATCCCCTGGAGAAGGGAATGGCAACTCCAGTATTCTTGCCTGGAGAATTCCATGGACGGAGGCGCCTGATGGGTTACAGTCCATGGGGTCTCAGAGGACTGGACAAGACTAGGGGAGGCACCCGTGATTTTTTTGTGCCGCAATGATCTTCACATCTGATGCTTATTACAGGCCGCTTCTCCGGAGGGCGTGCAAGTTTAGGTCACAGTAATAAGATGAGTCAGAACCAATGTGAAAAGGAAAGCATCTCCCACATGTGAGGCAGACTTGCTTCCCGTGAGTGGAGCTTGGATCGCCTGCTCAAAACCCACCGGGCCCTGGCCCCCTCCTGCCCTCCTCACCCGGCCCTGCCTGACTCCACCGCTGCCCACTGCCCAGCCAGCCCTCTGGCCGGGACGATGAGATGGTGATGGCAGGGGTGGCCCACGACTTGGCAGGGGCCGACAGGGAACACCACCGTGTCTCCTGCCACCTAGAGTTCTCGGAACCCGCTGACTGTGGTTCGGGACGAAGAAAGGGAAATGAGGCCCATTTCCTGGGTACTGGGGGTGGGGATTTTTTTTTTTTTAATCTGAATCAAAATATTTAGCCCTGAGTAACGCCTCCCCTGACCCAAGGCTGCAACAAAGCCTGTGAATGCATGAAGGTTCCAGGTAGAACGGAGGAGCAGGGCGCCTGGAGCACAGAACCGCCCACGCTGCGCCTGGAGGTGCCGCCCCAAGGGATTTCCGAGAGCTGATTCCCAAAGCTGGGCTTCTGGGAAGCGCCCAGCCCCAGGCCTGGCCTCATAATTCACAGCACTAGCTGGTCTGGGCTTCCACACTGGGCAGGATGGGGACGCATGGTTTCTATTTACCCGGCTTCGCAGCGTGGAAGTTGCGACGGGTCCTGTGTGTGGGGAGGACAGAGTGGGAGATGCAGGGAAGGCCCGGGGTGCTCTGGGCCAGCAGGCAGGGCCTGGTGGTGCTCTGTCCACCTGCCTGTCGCTCTGCCTCGATCCCCAGCATGAAGTGGGTGAGCAGTCCCACCTGTGGGCTGACCACTGCCCGTGGAAAGGCCCCTGGGAGCTGGGGGGAGCAGTTCCTTCCCGCTGGACCGGCCAAGCGCACGCTGCAGGCTTCTCACCCGGGTTGCCCACTTCCGACCTCATTCTTCAGCGCTCAGGGATCTCTCGAGGGCCTGTGAGCAAGGAAGGGAGGAACAGGACAGGCAGGATCCTGGGGAGGAGATAAGACTTAAGGAAGGGATTACCTGTCATTTCTTCAATCACATGGTGAGACATGCCCCACGGGAAAGGACGGGGAGCAGGGAGAGCTGAGAGCAGCAGCAGCGCGCCCCGAGCTGCTCTGATGGGGAAGGATGGTGGGCGAGAGCTCGGCGCTGTGGTAACCACATGGAGGTGGGGAGACCTGGCTGCCCCCCAACTCTACACTAGGCCTGTCTGAACAGACCCGCTCGGGCACCTGAGTGAGCTGCCAGCATCCCCGACCAGACCTCATCTCCTCCATCCCACTGGGCAGTGGGGGACCCGAGGTGTAAGACGTGCTTTCACCCCGAAGGAGAGGCCATGCCAGGAACAGCCCCACTCGACAAGGCGCCCTGGACTTTTGGATCAGCGCCCCCATCCCTAAGTACATTTTGAGTACCTTCCTCTATGCGGTGGAGGGTAGAAATATCCATGTCCCACCCCTGGTCCCCGTGAAACTCTGACTTTGCAGATGTAATCCAGTTATGGATGTCACGATGAGACCATCCGGGATTTAGGGTGGGCCCCACATAGAGTGAATTTGTCCCCATAAAAGGAGGAGAGGACACAGACCCACAGGGAGAAGGTATGTGAGGATGGAGGCAGAGGGCAGAGGGATGTGGCCGTGGCCCAAGAATGTGCGTGCGTGCGTCACTCAGCTGTGTCTGACTGTTTATGACCCCATGGACTGTAGCCCTCCAGGCTCCTCTGTCCATGGGATTCCCCAGGCAAGGATACTGGAGTGGGTTGCAGTTTCCTCTTTCAGGGGATCTTCCCCACCCAGGGATCTCCTGTGACTCCTGCATTGGCAGGTGAACTCTTTACCATCTGAGCCCCCAGGGAAGCCCAGGAACGCCAAGGAGTTTGGGCCACCACAGGAAGCTGAGGGGAGGCCACGGAAGGGCATCGTCCTCGGAGCCTCGCGAAGGAACCAACCCTGCTCACACTTTAATTTCGGATTTCTGGTGATGGAAGCACTCGGTCAAAAAGTCGAGGGCCCCCAGAATAGGAGAGAATACATTTCTGTTGTCTCAGGCCGTCCAGTTTGGTGGGGGTGGGGGGTGGGGGGTGTTCTTGGTGGCTCAGGGGTCAAGGATCCACCTGTCAGTGCAGGGGACTGGACAGTTCCAGCCCTGGTCCGGGAAGATCCTACATGCTGCGGAGCAAACAAGCCTGTGTGCCACAGCTAGAGAGTAGGCCCCGCTCGCTGCAACTAGAGAAAGCCCTTGCAGCGACGAAAACCCAGCGCAGTGAAAAATATAAATAAATAGAATTATTTCAAGGAAGACGCTGTCCAGTTTGTTACAGGAGACTAGCATCAGTATAATGAACACGCCCTCTTAGCATCCATGTGGCTGTAAGGCCGCAGAGCAGGAGACGCACGGGGAGATGGAGAGAAGGGTGAGGCCCTGGTTCCCGGTGGGCGGCATAGAGGGGAGCTGGGGGCAGCGAGCCCTGGGAGGTATGATCCGTCCTGGCCCGTTTTAGTCCTCCGGTGGGCGGCGGGACCTGGGCGTCTGCGTTACTGTATTAAGAGTTTCAGCTCTGTTCTCTTGTATAAATGAACTATTTCAGGATGGACGTCTTTTTCAGAGGGCCCAGGATGTGGAATCCAGTGTTGAGCTTGTTTTCTGTACACTCCTGCCTGAGGCTCAGGCTGCTCACACGGGGATAAGTGATGCTGGGGAGAGTCAAGCGCCTGGTCCAGGTGGGCACGCCTCATCAGACCCCCAGGGCCGGTCCCGAGACCGTGCAGGTTACTGCCAACAAGAGAGGAAAAGAGGGGTCCTTTCCATCAAACGATTTAACACCCATTGACAATATAACTTTGACGTCTGTGTAAATATCTTAAGACAGAAGACACTCTGCCTTTGCCCGAAGGCTGGAGTGCTCTTTACACCCAGGGATCTATGCCTGTGGGTGGCAGAAAAACAGGTTTTCTCTCGCCCTTGACCGATTTCTCACCATGCAACACTGATATTGCCTCTGGGGGCCGGAAGCTGTGATCCGGCCTACCCCCACCCCCACCACACACACACACACACACATGCACACGCACACGCACGCACGCACACACACACACACACACACACACACGGATGCTTTCCTCCTTGCTGTGCCTCCTGGCAGTATCTCCAAGCGATGGCCAGCATCTGCAGGACAGGGGCAGCCGCTGGGGTGGAGACCACCGTGAATCCCCTTTGAGCCCAACGGGCACCCTGACTCCAGAAAGCCCGCCCACTGCAACATGGGCTGAGTCAGGGCTGGTTCCTCCCCGGCTTCTGACACACTTGGGCTGGAATCCACAGCTCACCCAGCAGCACTCACACTGGCCGCCCCTGCGGCCCTCGAACCTGCCAGTCTGGTTCCCACCTCCGGGCTTTTGCACTGGCTGTTCCCCTCTTCCCAGAACACCCTGGCCTCGCCTCTCTCATGGCTGACGTCTCCCCATCGCTGAGTTCTCACGCCGTGGAGTCACGTCTTCCAGGAGGTCACCCGCCAAGCAGCCCTTCTCGCCCCTCGTGTCTAGGTGCAGCTCCTGGCCCTGGTCCCAGTGGGGAGGGCGAGGCCAGAGCCTCAGGCAGTGGGGCTGTGAATCCAGGTGCTGAGAGAGGAAGGAGGGGCGGGGTCACCAGGCCACCTCCTGCCTCAATGACTGCAAGCCCGTGACGTTCTGTGGGGCCAGGTGACGAGGACACAGTGGGGACAGGACACGGCCTCGGCCCGCAAGGAACCTTCTTTCTGTGGGAGCAGAAAGAGTGCAGAGGAAGGGAGCCTGGGGGGAAAGCACCACCCTTGACCCGGGGAAAGCAAGGTGGTCTTCCTGGAAGAGGAGGCGCGGAAGGCGGGACAGAAAGGATGAGTGAGAGTTAGTCATTTGTGGAGAGTCGGGGAGGAAGGTCCAGGCAGAGGGAGCAGCAGAGCAAAGCCTGGGGGCAGGGCCTTCCCTGAGGCTGGGTGTCTGCAAGACGCTTCAGCCTGTTTTCTCAAAGAAAGGCAGGAGGGACAGGCTCAGCTATGCCAGAATTCCCAGAGAAGCGGCTTCCTCCCTCCCACCCTTCTCTGCCGCCGCCGCCCCCACCCCCGGCAGTGAGGGGACCCCCAAGCCAGGCTGCTGGGAGGAGTGGGCCCTGCCCCTCCTCACGCCTGTAGGCTCCTCCCCTCACAGCTGTGCCCCAGGGCTCAGGGGGGTGTGGGAACAGAGCCTCGGGCTCCCGCCCACTGGCCAAGCAGCAACCTGCCTGGAGATGACAGGCTGCAGTATCTCATGAGAACAAGGATGAGGACCCCTAATAAAAACAAGAAAATAACCCAACCAGACCAGCAAACCTCACTGCTGTGGGCAGCCAGCCAGGCTGAGCTGGGGGGTGACTCCTCCGGACTCTGGGCTGAGCTAAGCCCACTTGGGGCCGGAAGTGGAGAAGAAAGGGCAGGCTGACAGGCAGAGGCAGGGCTAGGGCACGGGGCCCAAAGGACACCTGCTGGGCAAATATAAGGACCCTGGCGGCCACACGGAGGTCTGGAAGCACCTGGCCTTCAGACCCCCCAGTGCCCTGGCCCTTGGCCTGTCCTTGCTCAGGCGCACGGAGCCCAGGGCACAGACCCCAGTGAGCCCAGACCCGAGACGACGGCCAGGGAGCCCGGAGCAGGTGCACAGGCCAGGACAAGCCGGCTTCCACAGTGCCCCTTGAGATCGGCCGTCAGCTGTGACACTCCAGCCCAAGCAATGGTGGCAAGTGACGACAGTCAGCCCAAGCTTCGGGCTCTGTGAGGCGCCGTGTCTCTGGGCCAGAGCATGGGGGTCTGGATCTGGATCCTGGCTTCCTCACTTGCTGTGTGACCGTGGGTAGAGGCCTCTACCTCTCTGTGCTTGCTTATCTGCGGTCTAAGAGGTGGAGGGCAATCCCACGAGGGTTCTCCAGAATCCGCCCCTCCCTGCAGGAGTCAGGGGCCGGCTCAGGGGAAGGGATCTGAAGTCATTGATGGAAATTGGGTCTCCTGCGCTTCTGGGCAAGGTGGGGGCGGGGAGGGGCTGTGCTTGGGGATGCCGAAGGCCATGGGGCCAGGAGCGCAGACAGCGGAGGCTGGACGCCCTGCAGGCCCAGCCTGGGACCTTCAGACTCTGCTACGGCTGAGTCAAAGGGAGCCCTCGGGGGCCTGGGGGCTTGCTGAGCAGAAGCAGAGACCACACTCCCCAAAGGAAAGCTGTGGACGAGGGGCAGCGGCCCCCACGGGGCGTCGCTGGCTGCCTCCTACCTGCAGGGTCCCTTGGCTGCAGTCTCCCCGCCCCCGTGTGACTGTGGTTGTTACTACGCAGTCTTCCTCCTTCCTCCCTCAATCAGGGGCCAGGGGCAGGGGCAGGGCAGGTCTCCTTCCTGGGGGCTCCGTGTGCGCCCCCGTCCTGGGGATGGAGCAGGAAGGTGATGATCACTGGGGCGAACAGTGGCCGGGAGCCCCTTCTCCGGCACTGAGGACCTCGGACAGCAGGGTCCGGGGGGCTGGGCGCGTCACAGTGAACAAACTGCGGGCGAGGGTCCCTCACACGGAGGGGCTTCCTGTCCTTCGTGGAGAACTGACAGCATCAGAGAAAGAAAAAAGAAAAGAACGTGAAGTAGCCCATTGGTGTCCGACTCTTTGTGACTCTGTGGATTGTAGCCTACCAGACTTCTCCATCCATGCAGTTTTCCAGGCAAGAGAGCAATGCATAAACAGAGGCACTTCCCCCGCTGGCCTCAAAGAAGGCTCCAAGGCCAGTATTGAAAGTTAAAAACAAAATCCCGGGCCATCTAGGTTTTCCCCCAAACTGCTCTCTTTCCGGAACCCAGAGCCCCCAGCTCGGTGAGGGTCTTACTTGGTACCCGGAGCGCTCAGCCCTGCTGACCCCATACCCACTCTCCCTCCCCTCCTCACCCTATGGAGACCCCCTTAACCATCGGGATCGCATGGGGCTTCACCCAGGGCCTGCCCCTCCATCTGTATCCCCAGGGGCATCTCACCCTCTCCTGACTAGGCAGCCCCTGGAATGGGTTGAATCGTGTCTCCCCTAAGATTCAGGTCCACTCGGAACCTCGGAATGTGAGCTCATTTGGAAACAGGGTCTCTGCAGATGTAATTCGTTAAGATGGGGCCATATTGGAATAGGGTGGACCCCAAGTCCAGTGACTGGTGCTGTTATAAGAGAACCATGTGCAAACACCCAGAGGAGACGGTCAAGCGCCAGAAGCGGGCAGAGACTGGGGGGTGCAGCTGTAAGGCAAGGGACACCCAGGATCACTGGAAAGCACCGAAGGCTGGAAGATGCAAGAAGGATCCGTCCCTGAGTCCGCGAGGGAGCTCAGCCGTGCTGACACCTTGACTTCAGATTTCTGGTCTCCTGAACCACGAGAGAATAAAGCTCGGTTGCTTCAAGGCTCCCAGTTTGTGGTCACTTATTATGGCAGCCTCCAATCTGTATCCCGCTGCGACCTGGAAGGTCACCCCGGCATGTCCCCCTGCCTGCCACATGCTCCTCTGCGGACATCTGTCCCCTTTCCAGAACTCCTCATCCCGGGAATCTCATGTGGGCCGCCCAAGCCAGAGCCCCTGACTCCTCCCGCCCTCCACCCCGACGTTGACATCTAGTGACTCACCCAGCCCTGCACATTCCACCTCCAAAAGCTTCCTTAAAAGCCAAAGAGATGCAACCAGATGCAATCCCGAAAACTTTCTGACAGGTCCCTGGATCTCAAAACAAATAAAACTCAACTCGGAAAGACATTCCTGGAATAACTGGGGAAATCGGAACTCAGCCTAGACAGCGGATGCCGAGCCGTCGACTCTGCAGTGGGATACTGGTCTTGTGGTTCGGGGGAAGATGGCCTAGAGCCAGGAGATTCAGCTGAAGGACTCGTGACGTACCGCCAAGTGGTTCAGAGACAAGAAATCGACCCATCTCGCTATCTGTCTACTAGAGGAAGGCAAAAGGGGGGAACATGGCCATGATTGTTGAGTCCAAGCAGAGGCTGTGGTCGCCAGCAGTTCTTCCAACCTCCCTGCAGGGTGAAACACTTCACTATAAAGAGTTGGGGTCAGTGGGTGGAGTCGGGGGGGGGGGAGGTATGTCCCTGATGGCTCAGTGGTTAAGAATCCATCTGCCAACACAGGGCACTCGGGTTTGATCCCTGGCCCAGGAAGATCCCACGTGCCATGGGGCAACCGAGCCCGTGCACACAGCTACTGAAGCCCCGGCACATAGAGCCTCTGCTCTGCATCAGGACCTGGCAAGGGGAAGCCGTGCTCCGCAACCAGAGACCAGCCCCTGCTCCCTGCGACTAGGGAAAGCCCACGTGCAGCCAAAAAAGTAAAATAAAAAAAAATTACAAACAAAAAGAGCTGGGGGAATCTTCTGAGCTCATCCTGTTCTCGACCCTGCTGCCCCTGCCCCGCCCCGGCTGGGGCATCTCTGCTCCAGCTCTCCACAGGCCCCCTGGCACCATCACTGCCCATCCCCACCCATCTCTGACTCCCATCCCCTCCAGCCCACCGTCCAGGCTGTGGCCGGACTTAGGGCTCCGAATCAGAACGTTAAGCTGCCCTTCCGTCCTTGACGCCCTCCAAAGCCTGCTCCTTAGGACAGCGTTCAAATCCCTTACATGACTAAGAGGTCCTTTGTCAACTCTCCAGGACTGCCCTGGTCTCAATTTCAAGCTCAACGTTCCATCACACTTTCTCCACTTTCTCCACACTCTCTCCACTGGCCTTACCTCCCACCCTTCACCTGACTTTTCTGCAAGTCACGCGCCACCACCATGGGCTCTGTGGAGCACATCTACTCGGGACACAGTCTGGCAGCTGGAATGCCATGTGGGACGTATGATGTGATGGCCTCTCTCTCCCACCTGACAGCTGTCCCCAGGAGGGGAAGCACGCGGGCTGCACCATTGTTATGCCTTGCCCTCCTGGCAGGGAGCACGGCGCATTGTGGGTAGGCACTAAATATCCGAGCGGATGGCTCTATGCGGGCTGGATGGCGGATGGATGGCGGATGGATGGCGGATGGATGAACAAGGGGGTCGGGAGACCCTGGCGGAGGTGGGGGCCAGGTTTGCCTGAAGAAGGCCTGGGAGAGCAGCTGAGAGCGCAGCACCTCGGATGAAGCTGCGATTTGGTGAGCACGTCCTCTTTTCTGGACACTAGGCCCGGTTCCTGACGTGTGTCATCTGCCTTCATCCTCACAGCGGCCCTTGGAGTAAGACATCTTCCCCTTTCCTGAGTCTGGTTTCATTAGTAATTATTGTTTTAATAAAACATTTATTGGGAATCACACAGACACACTGCTGCAAACAGGTAACAGGGGCCTACTGCATAGTCAGGGACCTATGCCCAGGATTTGCAATGGCCCATAGGGAACAGAAACTGAAAGAACAGACGTGCTCACACACTGAGCCGCCTTCCCGCACACCTGGAACTGACGCACGTGGAAAATCAACTGTTCAGTTCAGTTCAGTCGCTCAGTCATGTCCGACTCTTTGCGACCCCATGAATCGCAGCACGCCAGGCCTCCCTGTCCATCACCAACTCCCGGAGTTCACTCAGACTCACGTCCATTGAGTCCGTGATGCCATCCAGCCATCTCATCCTCGGTCATCCCCTTCTCCTCCTGCCCCCAATCCCTCCCAGCATCAGAGTCTTTTCCAATGAGTCAACTCTTCGCATGAGGTGTCCAAAGTACTGGAGCTTCAGCTTTAGCATCATTCCTTCCAAAGAAATCCCAGGGTTGATCTCCTTCAGAATGGACTCGTTGGATCTCCTTGCAGTCCAAGGGACTCTCGAGGGTCTTCTCCAACACCACAGTTCAAAAGCATCAATTCTTCGGCACTCAGCCTTCTTCACAGTCCAACTCTCACATCCATACATGACCACAGGAAAAACCATAGCCTTGGCTAGACAGACCTTAGTTGGCAAAGTAACGTCTCTGCTTTTGAATATACTATTTAGGTTGGTCATAACTTTTCTTCCAAGGAGTAAGCGTCTTTTAATTTCATGGCTGCAGTCATCATCAGCAGTGATTTTGGAGCCCCCCAAAATAAAGTCTCACACTGTTTCCACTGTTTCCCCATCTATTTCCCATGAAACAAAAATAGCCACAAAAAGCGATTACCAAAAGTCTCTCAACACTTTTTTCTAAAGAAATACCTGTTTTATTCGGCTGTGCCAGGTCTTCACTGTGGCACACGGGCTCTGCCATCTTCTTGTGGCCTGTGGGGTCTAGTTCCCCGACCAGGATCAGATTGGAGACCCCCGTGACGGGAGGACAGGGTTTTAGTGACTGAACCATCACGGAGGTCCCTTAAAATTTTTAATTAGCCAACATTCGCATATAATACAGCATTTAAAAGGTACACAAGGATGTGTGTGTGTGTTGCTCAGTCGCGTCCGACTCTTTGCGACACCACGGACTAACCCACCAGGCTCTCTGTCCATGAGGGTCCCCCCCATGGACTGTAACCCACCAGGCTCTCTGTCCATGAGGTTCTCCGGGCAGGAATACCAGAGTGGGTTGCCATGCCCTCCTCCAGCGGGTATTCCTGACCCAGGGATTGAGCCTGTGTCTCCTGCATTGCAGGTAGATTCTTCACTGTCTGAGCCACCAGGGAAGTCTGCAAAAGGATAGGCAGCGAAAAGTGCGTTTTCCCCACTGCCAAGCTCCCGGACTGCTGTGGACACAGGATCTCAATAACTATGCATTGAACTGAATGGAGAAACCAAAGCTCAGAGAAGTTTGGGAACCTGCCTGATGTCTCACAGCTTGTTACGTCGGCAAAGTCAGGGTTATAATCAGGTTCTGGTAACTCCTGAGCTGCCATCTCAGCCTAGGAGGAGAAGTGGGGTGAGGACGGCAGCCCTGGTGGGCACCACAGACAAGCACGCAGAGGCAGGCGCACTGGGGCACATTTCGGGGACGGGAGCGGGGTGGGGGAAGTCTGGCCAGAGGAGTGGGCTGGTGTCAGGAGACAGACGGAGCTGGGGTTGGCACCAGGCCTTCAATGCCAGGCCCAGGAGCAGGCAGGGGCAGCCGGCTCCGAAGGGCAGGACTGGGAGCAAGAGAGCCAGGCGGAGGGCCAGGGCAAAGGTGGTTTTTGCAGAGCCAGGCAGGCAGGAGGCTGGGGCGAGGCAGCTGTTTTTCCCGAGTGGGGCGAAGCCAGCTGCTGAGAAACGAGCCAAACAGAGGAACTAGCCGGGCTGCAGCGCCGGCACCTGGCCCTACCTGCTCACCCCGGCCGCACGGTCATTAATCACCTCCTGGCCCAGGGAAGGAACGTGCCGCCCTGCCCACGCGGCCGGCTTGGCGGCCACAGCGGCACCTGGTGGCACCGGGCCGCACTGGGCGCTGACCCGCAGGCTCAGGGCGAGCGGTCTGGGTTCCGTGGCTCACAGGGGCCCTGCGGCCACTGTGTGTGTGGGATGTAGGGGTCTGAGCGCCTCTGCCCTTCCTCACACAGGCAGGGGGAGGGTGCACTGACTTAGAATTAGGAGGCCTAGCTGGCTTTGTCACCAGACAAGTTTGTGACGTGCCCCAGAGCAAATTCCCTGCCTCTCTCTGCGCCTCAGTCTCCTCTGCTGTGAACTGGGATGATGACTCCCCCGAGGGCTGCCAGGAGACACACTGCCCGCAGCACCCAGGAGGCATGCCATCAGTGTCATCCCAGTCTCTCCTCCCTGGGCCTGTCTCCATCTCTTTGAGATGAGGGTGATGGCTAAGGAGGGTGGTGAAGCTAATGAGGCGTGGCCAGCTGAGCCTATGCAGAGGTGGAGGGTAGGGTCTGTTCCGTCCTCGGGGCCTTGCACATGTGTGATTTGTTTCTGAGGATGAAATCTGCAGTGGGGGCGGGGCGGGGGGCAACCATCATAGGGGTGTTAGGGGCTCGAGACTTGGGGAGTGGATGAGGAACAAAGAGCCCTGGGCTCCCCAAGGGCCAGCATCATCTGGGACATCTGGGTGTTCTGGGCGGCTGTGGGGGGAAGGCATGCCCCTAGGGAGTGTCAGGGAACTACAGGGTGATGGGTGGCTTGTTACAGTGATTGTGGGTCCTACTGGATATTTGAGGGGAACAGGGGCAAGGTGCTGATTGTTCAACACATTGCTTTTCAGGCACATGAAACGGGCTTTAAGAAGGGATGCTCATTATAAAAAGAGTCAGACACGACTGAAGCAACTCAGCACACACACAGGCAGTGTAACTATGTACACGCCAACACTACTTTCTCAGCTTGCCCTACTTTCTTGGTGGCTCAGACGGTAAAGCTCTGCCTGCAATGTGGGAGACCTGGGTTCGATCCCTGGGTTGGGAAGATCCCCTGGAGGAGGAAATGGCAACCCACCCCGGTACTCTTGCCTGGAAAATCCCATGGAGGAGGAGCATGGTAGGCTG
This sequence comes from Capra hircus, assembly GCF_001704415.2. Taxonomy (NCBI): domain Eukaryota; kingdom Metazoa; phylum Chordata; class Mammalia; order Artiodactyla; family Bovidae; genus Capra; species Capra hircus. The sequence goes on along the minus strand of NC_030836.1, from coordinate 48,442,468 downwards.
CAGTCCATGGGGTCACAGAGTCGGACGCGACTGAGCGACTTCACTTCTTTCTTTCTCCTTCCCCTGCTGTGTCCACCAAACCATTCTCTATGCCTGTGTCTCCAGTCCTTTCCTCCCCTGCAAATAGGATCAGCAGCACTGTTTTTCCAGATTCCATACGCGTGTGTTAACACACGATACTTGTTTGTCTCTTTCTGACTTACTTCGACCTGTGTAACAGGCTCTCGGGTCATCCACGTCACTACAACTGACCAGATCCGTTCTCTTTTACGGCTGAGTAATGGGCATTGGAATTCGTACACAGGCTACGATATGGATGAGCCAGGAGGACTCTGTACTGAACGAAAGAAGCCAGGCAGGAAGGGACAAATCCTGAAGAATTCCACTCCTACGAGGTCCCCAGAGGCACCAGATCCACAGGGAGAGACAGCAGGGTGGTGGGGACTGGGGGAGGGGATGGGGAGCGAGTGTGTCAGGGGACAGGGTGTCAGTTTGGGAGGATGGGAGGTCTAGAGATGGCGGCGGTGATGCTGGGCAGCAACGGGCATGTGCTGACTGTCCCTGAGCTGTGCACTCAGTTTAGGAAGGCGAATTCTGTGTCATGTGTATTTCACCACGATTGTAAGGCTGGTGGGGGGGCTCAGCGCCCTCGGTCCTGATCCTCAAGGTTGAGCTGGAAGGGAACCGTGGGCAGCTGTTGCCTTTCTGGCTGATGGGACTGTGTACAGTGTCCGGGGGAATCAAGGCCCCCATGCCCGTGTGGCTGGGGGTGAAGTGGGGCTGGGGAGGGAGACAGCAAGAGAGACACGCGCAGAGGGGTTGGGGGGCTCGGGAGTCTTCCCCACAGCTCCCTGCACCATCCACTCAAGCAGAGTCCTTTCCCTGCTTCTCATTCCCTGACATGACGTTTAACAAATGCAATTGTGACCTGAGTAGATGAGAAGGTGGGCAGAGCAGTCATACTTGGAAATATTAATACTTGGTATAGTATTAACAAAATTTAAAATTACACTTTTAATATTGTAAATTAATTTTTTGAAATTTATCTTATTGAGGCGTAGTTGAGTTACAACACGGTGTTAATTTCTGCTGTATAGCAAAGAGATTCAATTATATATCTATATATACCTTTTCATATTCTTTGCCACGATGGTTTATCGTAGGATACAGTTCCCAGCTCCCTATGCTTCACAGTAAGACCTTGGTAAGACCCCTGCTAACCCCGGGCTCCCGCCCCAGCCCTCCTCCACCCTCCTCCCCCTCGGCAGCTACACGTCTGTTCTCTGCGTCCGTGAGTCTGCTTCTGTTTTGTAGATAAGTTCACTTGCACCATGTTTTACATTCCACATGTGACGTATCTGTCTTTCTCTGCCTGACTTCCCTGTAGCACGATCACCTCCAGACACCTAGCACAGTAATCTGTGCGTCCATCCATGTTGCCGCAGACGGCATTCTTTCGTTCTCTATGACTGGCTGGTATTCCCCTGTGTCCATGTTCCATGTTTTCTTTGTCCATCTGCCCACGGACACTTAGGTTGCTTCCCTGTCCTGGGTACTGTGAATAGCTACACATACTTTAAAAAAATTACTTACCTTGTTAATTTGTTTGACCACACTGGGTCTTAGCTGTGGCTCGAGGGATCTTTTGCTGTGACCCGTGGGCTCCGTAGCCCCGTGGCATGTGGGGTGCTTCTGACTAGGGCTTGAGCCTGCGTCCCTGCATTGGAAGGTGGATTCTCAACCACTAGGTCACCAGGGAAGTCCCTGTACTTTCTTTAAAAAGAAATCTTTCTTTTTTTCTGCCACAGTGGATAAGTCAGGGAGAGGAGCTGAATAGGCCACCTGAAGCAGGGTGAGTGTGGGAAGAACCAGAAGGGCCTTAGGGCAGGTGTAGCTGGGAGTGCAGCGTGCGACGAGTATGTGTGACCTGCAGCTGTCGTAACAAATGCTCCCCTCCCCCCCGCAACTGCACGGTTTAAAGCAACAGAAACACATTCTCACGGAGTCTGCGGTGGGCAGGGCTGCTTTCTTCTGGAGTCTCTGGGGAAAGAGCCTGCCCCAAGCCCCTCTCTAGCTTCTGGCGGTTGCAGAAAATCCCTAGTCTTCCCAATCTTGTGGCTGCAAACCTCAAACCTCTGCCTCTGTGCTCTGTCGGCATTACCAGACGTCCTCTTCTTAGAGGGACACCAGTCCCCTGACTGCAATACGACCTCCTCTTAAAAACACATGTATCATCTACTTTTGGCCACACTGGGTCTTCATTGCCGTGCGGGCTTTTTCTGGCTGCCGTGAGCAGGGGCTACTCTTGGTGGCGGTTCACGGGCTTCTCTTTGTGATGGCTTCTCTCACAGAGCACGGGCTCTCGGTGTTCAGGCTTCAGCAGCTGTGGCACACGGGCTTAGCTGCCCCACGGTGTGCGGAATCTTCCTGGACCAGGGATCGAACCTATTATTCCCCTGCATTGGCAGGAGGACTCTGAACCTCCTGGGAAGTTCGACATGACCTCATCTTGATCTGACCACATCTGCAAAGACCCCCCACTTCCGAACAAGATTCCCTTTGAGGGTCGCAGGTGGACGTAAATTTACTTGGAATACAGTAGAGGGGGGGATCACAGAAGGGACCCCAGGCTAGGGTCTACTTTCGTGAAAGGTCATGGTCTGATTGCCTCTTGTTGGTAGAAAAGTTTTAGCTGCCAAGGCCTTCCCTGAGTTCCAAAGAATAAATTTAACTTAATCAGAGAAATGAGAAAATGCAGAAACAAAGGAAAATAGTCAAACAAGGGAAAACAGTGGTAACTCAGCCGCTGTACAAAGCAAGGGCCTTCAGCTCCTCCTCCAGGGCTGCGGGCAGTATTCTGAGCCGTGGCCATTGAGCTGCTTTGCTCAACGGAACCCACACCAGGCGAAGCTAAACATGTGCTGCCACGAGCTCAGAGACCCCAGACCGGCTGGAACCAGAGGGCTGATGATGCTGACTCCCAGTTACCTCACTATCAACCAGTCAGAAGAAGGTCCACGAGCTGGTCTCACACGCCGCACCACCTCCTCCCCAGCATGTAGCCTCTCCCTCTCTTCCCTGTGAAATCTCTAAGCAAAATCTGGGGAGGGAGGAGCTGGTTTGGGTCCTGAGCCCACCTTCTCCCCAGGACTCCTGGCTTCCTCAATAAAGCTGTCTGTCCTTCTTCCCAGCACTTGCCTCTCAGTATTGGATTCTTGAGTGATGAGCAGCTAAACTGGAGTCTGGTAACAAAGAGAGCTGGCGATAGGGATGATAGAAAGGCTGACCAATAAGTACACACTCTGGGCCCAACCGTGCACAGTTCCCCGTGAGTAGAAATTCTTAACTCGGCGCTGCTGTGCTGGAGGGGGAGGAAACCAAGCCACAAAGCCCTCAGGATGTGGAAGGGGCTCGTCTACGGGGGTGCTGCCTCACACTGACGGACGATGGAGGCGGAGCTCTCTGGCTGGGCACGTGTGGCCACCACGTGCTCAGCTGGCACGACGGGCAACGCCCTTGCAAGTGCTCAGCTCCCAGGCGGTGCTGCCGAGGCTCACCCGGCCTGGGCCACGTGCCCTGTGTCTGGCAGATGGCCACTCCAAGTGAACTGACAGGTCCTTACTTTTCCCAGCTGTCTCCTGGGAGTTGACTCCTGTGAATTATGAACAGGGTGTAAGCTGACCAAAGAAGGGGAGGGGAGGAGCGGATAGACCTTGGAAGCCAGTCAATCATGGCTGTAGCCACTGCAGAGATTGCTCGTGGAGCATCTACCGTTTCAAGTGGTCTCCTCCTACAAACACTCCTCTGCCCCTCTGAGGCTGGCGGAAGTGTTAGCGTCTGGGGCGACTATATTTTCCAAAAGATGGTTAGGACAACATCTCCAATTTCACCTGATCTTCTAGAACCTTCCCACTGCCCCACCAAGGAGTGGGGTCTAATTTTTCCACCTTTGAACCTGAGTGGGCTGCAGATTCATGCTGGCTGGGATCCCTGAGCCACTCGGAGGCGCCGGTAGGTGACTTGGCTGCCCTCGCGTCGCCGTATTGGGAGGAGGCCCAACCTGGAGGCCTGGATCCAGAACCGGCCATGAGCCCTGCTGGGTTCCCAGCCCACAGGCGCTCCGGGAGACAGGACATGGTTGGTGTTTTAAGCCACTGCGTGTTGTGGCCGTCTGTTATACAGGAATAGATCACGGCGTTGACAGCCAGTTTCTTAGTGAGAAAGATGAGGCTCAAGAGAGCTGGGATCAACTTGCCCCAGGGCCGCACAGCAACCCAACAGGAGAGTCTGGATTCAAACCCAGTTTGATGACTTCCCAGCCCAGGGTCTACACAGCTAACATTTTCTCCACCTGAATGTATGCACAAATGCCTGTCACTGAGGCGGTCTGGGCCAGGAAGAAAGCCACATAGGGGACATTCCTGGTGGTCCAGTGGTTAAGAATCTGCCTGCCAACACAGGGGACGCAGTCACAGCCCCTGCTCTCGGAGGGTCCCGCATGCCGCGGAGCAACTAAGGCTGGGCGCCGCGCCACTGAAGCCTGTGTGCCCAGAGCCTGTGCAGCTGGAGAAGCCCCCAGGATGAGCGGCCCATGGCCCGCAACTAGAGAGCAGCCCCTGTTCGCCACGAGAGAAAGCCTGCGTGCAGCAATGAAGACCCAGCTCTGTCAAAAATATGAGTAAATAAATAAAATTTTGAAAAGCCACTCAAAGCCTTTGGGGCAGGTACAGAAGGAATAGTGCTGGGCTGGGGGCAGAGACCTGGGCTGAGAGGGGTGCCTTGCCCTCAGTCCCCCTGTCTTCACCCATCTGGTGTCTTGCATGCTCGTTCTCTCGTTGATACTGCTTCCAGGAGCACCCGCTGTGTGCAGACTCCTGCTCAGCTAGGCGCTCAGAGTTGAATGTGACTTGAAGTTCCTGCTGCCACTTGTCCCTGGTCCAGTGAGTAAGACAGGCCCCTATCGGTCCACCACCATCCAGCCCCCATCACGGGGGGACACAGTCAACACAGAGGGCGAGTCGTGCTGCCAGCAGGGCTGACGCTGTGTCTATGGGGCCTCTAGAAGGGGACCAGGGGACCCTGCCTGCCCAGGACGGTGGACTCCGTGCCTGGCTGCTCATTGCTGCAGCCCCCTTGCTTGACGTGTAACAACAGCAGCTAATGTGTCCGAGGGGGTGGGTGAGTGCTGGCTCTGTTCCAAACATGTGACATGCACTGATCAGTCTAACTCTTTATGCTCATCTTACAGATGAGCAGGACTGAGGCGGGGAGGAGCTGTGTGACCTGCTCAGGTCACCCAGCCAGCAGGGACAAGGCCTGGTTGTCTGGGTCTGGAGCCTGTGCTTGGAGCCACAGACAGTGGGTGCTTGAGAAACATCTACTAAAGGCTGACCCGGGGTGATATCTGGGTGGTGGCTGGGTGTTGAGCAAGGCAGCAGGAAGTGGAATTCCAGAGGGTGATAAACATCGTCTGTGGCTGCTGGTTATGGCGGAGCCCGGGAGCCCCAGGGGAGGGAACGGAAGGCTGGTTTAGGCCGGGAGCAGGGGTGTCAGCAGGCTTCATTCCCTCGTGCTGCGCTGACGGCCTCCAGGGTGTGTCCAGTGGGGGTGTGTCCAGTGGGATGATTTCAGGCAGCAGTGAGGGAAGGACCTGGCGCTGAACAGCATAAGTCACAAGGAGACAAAGATGTTCCCCTTCCAGTTAACCAGCAGTCCTGAACCAACTGAGATCGTTTCCAGGTCATGATGACAAATTCCTTTTTTGTTATTCTTTTTTTTAAAAACAAGAGCAGCTCCTGGTTCAGAGCCTTCAAGGGTGGCTAAATCTATCAACAGTTTTAGAATATTATTTTTCACTGCACTCGTTGTTATAGTCACCTTCTGCTTACTCCAAGTAATGCCATGTTTCAGCCGGTATTAGGTTTATGGCAAACATCTGAAATCACCAAGTCACAGAGGTTTCTGTGCATTTCTCTCATACAAACACAGTCCTGAGGTGACCTTTCCAAGGTTGGCAGGGAAGTTCTGTGACCATCAGGAACCCAGCCTTTTTCTTTCTTGCTGCTATACTTCTTCATGGTCCAATACAGCTGCCCATGCTCCATCTATCATGTCTGCATTCCAGCTAGAAGGAAGGAAGAAGCGGATGCTGAAGTGCATATCCCCCTTTAAAAACAAAAACAAAAACAAAACTTCTAAGAAGTTCCAACCACCACTGCTGCCCATGTGTAGAACTTCGGCTAAACGGCCATACCTTGCTACAAGTCACATTGGGAAATACAGTCTGGATCCGGGCAGTGAAAAGTTAGGGCTGTGGTGTAAAGTGAGAGGTATGAACAGATACTGAGGACCCCCGCCATGTCTGCCATGTACTGCTTTCCTTCTGTGATGGAGAAATTATGTTCCTTTTCATTTAAAATTTGGTGAGGAAAGAGAGCCACTCTGGAGGAAAAGATAAGAAAATAAAAGAACAGGTGGTACAGAGCAAAGACAAAACTTGCCAAGCTGGGGACTCCCCTGGTGGCCCAGGGATTGAGAACCCACCTGCCAATGCAGGGGGTGAGGGTTTGATCCCCGGTGTGGGAAGATCCCACACGCCCCCAGACAACTAACCCGTGCGCCCCAACTACTGAGCCCACGCTCTGCAGCGAGAGCAGTCACCGCTGGCTGCAACCAGAGAGACCCAGCGCAGCACCCCCGCCCCCAAACTGCGGAGCTGGCCCTGGAATTACTGAGCTTGGGAAACCTGCTGTGAAGAAGGAAACACGAAGTGGGGGTGTAAGCTCAGGATCAGGCTGGATCTCAGGCCCGGGGGGTGTAGAGAGGGGCCTGCAGGAGGGGAGACCCCGGCGGGGATGGTGGGGGAGTTGGGGAGGAAGTTTGTCCCAGAAGAGAGGCTGAGAGGGTCTGAGCCAGGCTGGGGGGCAGGGGGGCAGGTGCCGGAGTGAGGGGTAAAGTAGGGGATAGTGGCTACATGCCTGCTGAGAAGGAACTCCCCCGCACCGCCCCTCCTCCCACACCAGGTAAGCCTACCCAGGAAGGGCTGCAGGTTCCTGCCGGCCTGCTTGTTCGCTTTGGAAGGAGCTGCTGAGGTCGGGGGCTTGCGATGGGGTTTAAGATGAAAAAGGCGGCTTGGAGCTGAGGCGGTGAAGTTAAAGGGGACCAGGTCAGAGGTCGGTAGGTCAGAGGCTGCTGGGGTCCGCTAGGCTAAGCCCGGGGCAGTCCTGAGTCTGACGTCCTGGTTCACCCATGCGGCGGGACTCATAGGCTGCCCAGGCCCCCACAGTCCTGGGAGCCCGCCCTGATCTGTCCCCCACCCCCGGGCCCCCCGCTGCGCCCTGATGTCAGGAGCAGGGCCGGGCACCAGAAGGGCCCCTGCGTCTGTGCCCGGACTTCCCCCGGCAAGCGTTCCGTGGGCGGAGGCAGCTCCAGGTGGCAAGGGCTTGATGGCCCCAAATAAAAAGGGGTGGCGACAGAAGCGTGGCTCCCTGCTCTGCCTCGGTCCCCGGGCGGGAAGCCAGCGGACGGGCCTGTTTCCAGCACTGCAGTGTTTTGAGCAGAGTATTTTTGGAGCACACAAGCCTTATTTTAGCTTTTGGGGTCACTCCCGCCCTGTGGTGAAGACGGCACGGCCTTCCTCCCCACCCCAAGCTGGGCCACTTTCCCCAGGCCTGCGTGGGGACTAGAAAGTTCTGTGGGCCAGGCTGACTTGATTGGTCTGGCAGAGTAACGGCAGACCTCGTGCTGATCACCGAGCTCCTCCACTTGGGGGAAGACAACCTCTCTTGATACAGTTCAAGGTTCTGTGAGACGAAAACGAGGCAAAGCTGCCATATAGCCTCAACCAGGGCCATCTTCCTCCTAAGGGACAATTACCGCCAGCACACTTTTTTCCCTTGTAACTTTCCTGATCCTGCCTGGAACCAGCCCCACTCACCTACATGCTGCCTCCTGAACAAGCCCTCTAGTTTCTTGCCTCCTGGCCTTTGCACTCACTGTCCTGTGCCTAAACCCTCTAGCAAACTCCTATTAATCCTATGAAACCCAGCTCAAAAGGCCCCTTGTCTGAATCACAGTTGGATGTCCTGGATATTGCAGGGTCCTTGGAGTCAGGAGGGTTGGGTTCTCGTCCTCTCTCTGCCTGTGACCTGGCAGATCACTCTGACTCTCAGGACTTATTTCTCCACCTGTAATTGTTTCTCTGTCTGAACATCAGCACCATGTTTTATTCATCCCAGCCCTCTCTTTCCTCCCCAGGGCCTAAGGCAGTCACTGTGCCAGGGTAATAATAGATCAGCACTAACTTCTCGATGACCTTGTCCTCTGGAAGCCCCAGGGGAAGGCAGAGTACTCCCAAATTTACTCACAGGAAATCCAGGGTTGAGAGTTCAATACCAGTAAGAAGTAAGTGCCTGCAGGCAAAGGAGTGACCCCTTCCTCTGTGAGGCCTTGTCCCCTGCGTGGGTCCAGACATTGGATGCTCAGAGCCAAAAGGACTCAGAGCTCAGCTTTGGGGACCCAGCAGGTACAGGAGGCAGCTCAGTGTCACCCTCCTGGGAGGGGTTTGGGCACTCTCTCCTGCTGGAACAGAAGCAGCTCCTGTCCTGCTAAGGTCTACACTGCACGCGCTGAGTGCTCACCAAACCCTTGCTGACGAGTGACTGAGCGAATGACGCTGGGCAGGCTCTTCACCCTAGACCTCACTTCCTTTAGCTTTTAAAGCTTTATTTCCTTTAAAGACAAGTAGCCGTGTCTTTAAACTTGTTGATAATATATATCGGGCTTCTCTGGTGGCTCCGTGGTAAAGAATCTGCCTGCAATGCAGGAGACTTGGGTTCAAACTCTGATCCCCTGGAGGAGGAAATGGCAACCCACTCCAGCATTCTTGTCTGGAAAATCCCATGGACAGAGGAGCCTGGCGGGCTGCAGTCCATGGGGTTGCAGAAGAGTCGGACACGACTTAGCAACTGAAGAACATATACACGTATATATGGAAACATGTATCTGGCTGCCCTGGATCTCTGCTGCTGCGCTGAGGCTCCCTCTAGCTGCGGCGTTCAGGCTTCTCGGGCTCCGGGGAGGGTGGCCTCAGTAGTTGCAGCACAGGAGCCCCGTTGTCCTGTGCGTGTGGGATCTTCCCAGACCAGGGATCGAACCTGCGTCCCCTTCACTGGCAGGCAGCTTCTCAACCACGAGACCACCAGGGGAGCCCAGGTGTCTATTTTCTGACAAGTTGACATTTTTAGTTTTCTAAGCTGTCAAATGGATCACTTGATCAGTCTTTTATTTCACAGCCCTCTCGTTCTTCAAGATGATATTCTCCTAGGGTTCTTCATTATTAAAAAAAAAATATATATATATCCGAATTTTGTCTGCACCTGGATTTATCTTGGTAGGAGAAAGGTAAGGATGCAATGACCTTTCCCAGTTGTCCTAACCCCAGTGACCAGATTTTTTTCCCTCACTGACTTGACACACCATCTTTATGTTCTAAATTCCCGTTTGATCCCTTGGATGCTTTTCAGGCCATCAGAAAATCCAAAGCGTCTTCAAGAATTGTATAAAGAAGGGCAGCACGCGTGACGGAGCTCAGGTGGAACAAGCCGAGTCGGACGCTCGGGGTACCGCGCTGCTTGCTCCTGGCTCTGCTGTCTGCTACACAAACGCCCGTGTGGCCAGGAGGCTGCGCAGGTGTCCTTGTACCCGCCCTGAGCTCTCTGAACTGCCGGCAGAGCCCCCCAGCACCCGATTCCTTTGAGGCAGGCCGTATAGTAACCCGTCTTGTAGGTGAGCTCATCTCAGCACTTTGGAGCTGCGTTGGCTCCAGGGGACGCTATGCCTCTCAGTGGCACCGTCCTCTATCCCTATCACATCGCTCTTATTAATTCTGTAGTCCTTGGCCTCTATGAGGCCCCCCATCGTGTGAGGAAGAGGAGTCAGTCTCTAGTCTTGTCCATCTCTCTTTCCCTGTGCTCTGTCGTGTCTGACTCTTTGCAACCCCGCGGGGCTGTAGCCCACCACGCTCCTCTGTCAAAGGAATTTTTTCTGGCAAGGATACTGGAGTCGACTGCTGTTTGCTTCTCCAGGGGATCCTCCCGACCCAGGGATCTGACCCAAGTCTCTTGTGTCCCCTGCATTGGTAGGTGGATTCTTTACCACTGCGTCATTTGGGAAGCCCATATTGTCCTCCTACTTACGTTCACCTATATTTCCACAGTTGTGTGGTTTATGGTCTGGGCTACAAATGACATCAGTGTGACCAGAGGACAGAGGACTCTGCTTTCTTGCAAGAGGATTCCGGGGGCTGGGGCTGGGTCACGTGTCTCTTGGTGAGAGGCATTACAGCCGGTTCCCCAGGCATCACCTGATGCCTCCAAGGACTTTGGGGAATGACTATGTGATCTGAGTTTTATATCGAGACAAGTTGGTATAAAGGCAAGTCATCTGAAACAGACACAGTCACTTGGGAATAATTACAATAATGACATTGAGACCTTTACCACATGCCAGTAACTTCCAGCCACTTACCACCACTTGCCTCCTTGGACCCTGTAGCAACTGGCTGGGTGGGGGGGTTGCTGTCAGGGAGACAAGGAGTTGGGGCTCCACTGGGGGGTCATCAGCTAGAAGGGAGCTAGTGGGCACCACCCCTCACCCCATCTGAGTTGTCAGCCCTTTGCTGAGAACCTACTGAGTGAAGACTTGGGTATGTGGGTGGGTGTGCGAGCAGACCACACATCTCGGAGCACTCAGACCCAAGATGTGTGTGTTCTTCCGCACGTGCCATCAACCCTGCCTGGGGAGGGGACCCTTGGGGCAGCCAGCGGCAATTCAGGGGTGGGGGGCCTCCCTGGCTGGACTTTGTTGGGACTAGGCGGTGTGAAGGGTACCTGCTGGGTCTCCATCACTGCAAGGCCCGATGGGCGGACAGGGCCCCTGCACTGGGCACCTGGGCCTGGCCTTTTATCACAGCTGGCTGACTCACCTGCTCAGCGAGCACACAGGGAGCCTCGGCAGCTCTGGAGACCGCAGGAAAGAGGAAGCACGTCTGGTGGGAAGGGCAACGCAGCAGCCGAGGTCCACTGCGGGTCCGTGGGGCTGGACGAGGCCGCATCACACTGGGTGTTGGGAGGCGGATTTCAGGCCCTGGGGACCGGGGTGGGCGCTTGGGGAGCAAGCTGCCCGGGGCTTGGGGCCCCTTCTATTCCTCACAAAGCTGGGACGAGGGCCCGGGACCTGGGAGCCCAGCAAAGCAGTTTCTGTAGCCAGAAAGCCCTCTGGAAGGTGTAATGGGGACCCAGACTCCCAGAGACGGGCATGTTTCTATTTATTATAACAATGTTGCTTTGATGCACACATAAGCCAGATACAAACTTATGCTTCTAGCCATCATAACTCATAAAAGGCCTACAAAATTCATGAGAGACACTTGAAACAATTTAGATTAAGAATGTAACTAAATGGTTACTGTGAAGTAGGATTTCTAAAACTGTAGCACAGTCACACACAACAGAAAATTCACCCTTTTCACTCAGTGTCGTCAACATCACCCCACCTGTCTTGAGAACTCTGTCATCTCTCCAGACAGAACTTCTGTCCCACGGAACACGTGTGCTGAAACAGAGTCATCGCCCGAGCCTAGACTGTCACCAGGCAGGTGTGGGGCGGGCAGCATGGCTCTGCCTGGGTGTCCAAGTGGCCCATGCTCTTCCATGACGGCCTCCACCCGATGGGCACCCCGCGCACACACTGAGCTGGCCTCCATGCCCCCGGGACAACGAAAGTGGTTGGCACCCACGTGGGACTCTTGCCACAGTCTTGACTGTCACTGACTCAGGGAGCTGAGGGCTTCTGTGATGCAAACGGTTTTCAACTGCAAGTTCTCCTCGTAAGAGGTTTGCCTTCCAGCAGATGGAGGGTGACTGGCCCCTTTTGCGTGTGCTACCCCGCGTCAGGCCTGCCTGTCTTGGTTCCAAAGTGCAATGGGCACAGAAACCCTGTAGTTAGGAAGCAGCCAGCAGGATGACTCAGTTACCATGGAAATAAAAATACACAACTGAGAAACTTGTGGAGCCTGCGGTTTCTCAGAATACAGAGCGGGGTCTTTGGGAGGGCTGGGCCGGGGCTGTCCTGAGAGGGGCGAGGCTCTGGAGGTCGTGTCCAGGGAGCCACTGCTGTTACATGGGAGTGCACGCCCCAGGGAAGGGGCCTGGGTGGGGCCCGAGGGCGGCCCACTGAACTGTGGTGCCAAGTCTGAGGTCTGTGGTGAGCAGGCTGGCCCCGTGGTGCCTGGAACCTGTGACCTGCCCCCTCGCACAGCAGGGTCAGCCCGGGACCTTGAGAAAGGGACAGGGAGGGGCCAGGGAGGGGGGCTGGGGGCCTCCGCTCCGCAGTGCTGTTTCGGGGTGCCTGTAGGGCTGCCAAGGAGGAAGGGGAGCAGGTGGGAGCTAGTGGGGAGAGTAAGATGGATGAGGGACTGTCAACCCCCTACCCCAAGGGAAGAGTCTGGAGGGCGTGAGGACCCTGGGTGGTCACCAACAGCTGCGTGCGCCCAGAAGCAAGGCTGGGGGTGGCGTGGTGGAGGGCAGACTGGGAAACCGGGAAACCTGCAGGGCCGGGAGACGGTGACCCTTCATCTCAGCAGACACTTGTTCAACACCCCTTCACTGCCAGGAAATCTCCGGCGGAGCACACACGCGGGGACCCTTCTTTCCGTCCTCAGGGGAGGACTGAGAGCAGAGGGCACTTCTCTCGCCTTCACGGCAACCCCGCGCCTTGCGTGCGCGCTTGGTGTGCGTTTACGGGAAACTTCACAGGAGCCGGACTTTCTGTGAAGCTGCCAGGAATCCTTGCTGAAACTGCAGCAGCTCCGTCCGGTGGGGTGCCACTGACTGGCCCCCAGGTCCCAGTTCTGATCAAACACGTCTGTCCCAGGATGGGCAGTGAGAAGACCCAGGACAGGACTCCCCTGGCGGTCCAGCGGCTGGGACCGTGCTTCCACTGCAGGGGACGCAAGTTTGGTCCCTGGCTGGGGAACTAAGGGCCCTCTGTGCACAGCAAGGCCGGGTGTCAGGGGCCGTGCAGAGCAGAACAGCACTGGACAGCCCTCTGGGCGGGGGGTGACATCAGCTCGTCTTCAAGCTGAGAATGGCACTGCAGACGCGGACAAGCACCTCCGATTTACCCAATGGCCTCTTCCGAGAGTGGTGGAGACACAAGGGGAAGAGCCCCTGGTGGCCTCCATGGTCTCTGTGACACCCAGGGCCGCATCTGGTGGACACCTGAAAGCCACACCACAGAAGCGGGGACACAGACAGCACACACGAAGACCGCGCTGTCCAGACGCTGGCTACCTTCCACCCCCGGGGCCTGCACTGTCCAGAGCTGCCCTCTGACGCGGGCTGTCTACCTTCCACCCCCGGGGCTCACACTGTCCAGGGCTGCCCTGATGCTGGCTGTCTACCTTCCACCCCCGGGGCTCACATTGTCCAGGGCTGCCCTGACGCTGGCTGTCTACCCTCCACCCCTGGGGCCTGCACTGTCCAGAGAGCTGCCCTCTGACGCTGGCTGTCTACCCTCCACCCCTGGGGCCTGCACTGTCCAGAGAGCTGCCCTCTGACGCTGGCTGTCTACCCTCCACCCCTGGGGCCTGCACTGTCCAGAGCTGCCCTCTGACGCTGGCTGTCTACCCTCCACCCCTGGGGCCCACACTGTCCAGAGCTGCCCTCTGACGCTGTCTACCTTCCACCCCTGGGGCCCACACTGTCCAGAGCTGCCCTCTGACGCTGGCTGTCTACCTTCCACCCTCGGGGCCCGCACTGTCCAGAGAGCTGCCCTCTGACGCTGGCTGTCTACCTTCCACCCCTGGGGCCCGGACAGGCCCTGCTGCTTTCTCTGTCCACTTGCACTGTCCGTTCACGCCGCCAGCCTGTGCAGTCTCACCTCAGCGCCTGGAGGGCAGCTGCGGTGGAAGCCTCCTGACTGCTGACGGTGGAGCACCTGGACGCTCCCACCGGCCTGCAGCCCACCTTCGGGGGCAGTGTCCTCTGCAAGTTCGCCTGCCACCAGGCTCTGTGGCTTCGCCCCAGTGGCCCACAGGCGCCAGGGCAGGCCACCTCCAGGCCCCAGGGAGGCTGACAGCAGTGCCTGGAGGAGGCGCCTCTCTGCCCCGACCTCAGGTCTGTGCTGTGATTAGGTCACATGACAGGTTTGCTGAGGCTGTTCCAACTGCTTCACCGTCCAGGGCAGGAGGGCAATCCCAGATGTCAGTGTCTGGGGGACAGTGCTTCACCCTCGAGGACGCAGCACGGAGTGAGCCAGTGGCAGCGCCGGGCCCAAGCAACGGAAAGCTCTGGGTGCTGTAAGCACATGTCCAAATGTCCGTGAGAACACCTGGAGTGACAGAGGGGTGGTCCCTCCCCGCTGTGAGGACCACATGGGGATGCAGGCCAGGTCTCAGGATGCTCAGGATCCTCACCCATTGGTGGCAGCATCTGCCATAAACCACGAGGGATGGGCACCATCTCGTAGTCTGCCTCTGGTCAAGACACGTGGGCACATTTCCCAGACCACCCATTTCCCAAGGCAACCCACTGGCCAGGCCCCGCCTTTACTGGTGGTGGTGACGTTACTATTACACACAGACTTGCCCTGACCCAAAGCCTCTTCAGCACATCACCCTGGGCTGGGCCATGGCTCTGGGGCTGAATGGGCTCAGCTCCCAAACTTGTGACGCGTGGTTAACGCCCGTGTTCCAGCCAGACTTTCGGAGTACGGCCATGTCTGTCTCGTCTGCTGCCTGGGCTCAGCTCCCAGCAGTGCCCGGCGCAGTCAGGATCTGCCAAAGGCTGGGCCCACAGCCGGCAACCCAAGGTCAGGGTGGCACAGCATGACGTCAGGAGCTTTCCCAAGGTCACAGCTAGAAGGTACGTGGCGGGGTTCTCTGATGCCTCCTGCAGGGAGGCAGGGCCCACAGCAGGTGAGGGCTGCCCTCTGGCAGATCATGGCCCACCGCAGTAAACACCCCCCTTGGCAGTGGTCCCTGGAGCTGATAGGAAACACAGGCACCCTCCTACAGGTTGGGCCTGTGATAACCGTCAAGGGAAAGTGAAATTGGCTACAGCGGGACTTCTGAGAACCTGTAAAATGAGCTCACCATCCGTGGGAAGAGGAAACCGTCATGTGGAGGTCTCTTGCAAAGGCACCTGCTTCAACAGGACTTCAAGCAGGAAGAAAAGGTGCGTCTCAGAATCCGAGGATTCAGCTTCTTACTACTTTTGTTATCAGAAAAAGTGACCGTTAGCAATCCATTGTGGAACTGGAGTCATGATTCATCTGAGAACCAGCATGTGCCGAGCGCCTGCTGCCTGGCCCCATGGCAGGGGGCTTGCTCCCCGAGCGCTGAGAGCCTGGGTTGCCTCGCAGACCCGTGAGGGCGCGCCTCACCCCGCCACCCGCCCTGGAGATGGTCTGCACTGCCAGCCTCCAAGCCTTTGGAGGGCTTTGCAGGGCTGGAGAATGAGCCAGGGGTTCCAAGCGTGGGTTCCGGAGCCCAGCACCCCCAGCACAACGACCTCCAGCTCCTCGCTCTTCAATGCTGCGCGTCCTCTCGTGTCTGGGAGCACCAAGTTTCACAGACCCCTACTTCGTACCGGGCGCAGCGCCACACGCCCTCCCGGAGGAGCTTATTTAATGGGGACGACGGAACACACAGTGGCCCCCACCCGGCTGGCACAGAGGAGTGTGGGCCCACGGCCGCCTCCCTGAGTCTTCACGGGGCTGGCACGGACGGCACGTGGTCAGGACCGTGCAGCTGCCCTCGGTCCCCCTGGAAGAGCCGCTGGGTCGTCAGGAGGCTCCCGGGGCAGCGGAGCCTGAGTCCCAGGCCATGAGGGAGCCAGGGCTGGTGCTCCTTCTCTGGCGGGCCTGGGCCCACTGGTCCTCCTCGATGAGATCTGCCACCACGTTTAGCTGGCAGCCCCGGAGCGCGCTCACCAGGCAGGACACAGCTGCGTCCTCCCTAGCGCTGTTCTTCCAGACCCTCAGCAGCTCCCTCACCTGCTCCACCAGGTTCCGGGGGTACTTCTCCTCGATGGCTTCAATCTTGGTCTCAGACACTCTGAGGCGACGAGCCAGCCTCTTCCAGTCCTTCCCCACGTTATCACAGATGATCTCCATCGCTGCCCGCAGGTCTGGTGGGGGAAAAGGGCAGAGTGGTAACCTGCGGTCTGGGGAGCTGTTCAGAAAACAGATAACCGCACACTGGCTGATGGGCCTCCTGGTGCTGACCCAGGTGCTGGGGACCCGAAAGGCCCTTCCACAGAGGCGGACGCCACCCTGCAGCAGAAGGGCCAGGGAAAGCTCCATGCTGCCTCAGCCAGCCACACCCTGAAACACTACCCACAAGGCGCAGCCTGCTCCGAAGACTTACTGGTTGGGGGGTCTTGTAATGGAGACGCCCACTCAGGCCTGAGTAGAGTTGCACCTCTATCCCACCCTGCAACGGGGTTGAATAGGGGGCCCTAGAAGGTACACACATGTCAAATCTCTAGAACTGTGAATGGGAACTTTCTGGGAAAAGGGTCTTTGCAGATGTGAGAGTAAGCTGAGGATCTCGAGATGAGGGGATCATCTTAGATTATTCAAGTGGGCCCTAAATCCACTGACAGGACCATGTGCCGTGGAGGCAGAGACTGGAGGGGTGTGGTCACAAGCCAAGGAATGCCTGGAGTCCCCAGAAACCAGAAGAGGGAGGAAGGACCCTCTCCTAGAGCTCTCAGAGGGAGCATGGCCTACTGACACCTGGATCTGACCACTGGCCCAAGAAAGGTAAGAGCATCAGATTCTGTTGCTTGAAGCCACTGAGACACACTCATTTGTATGGCAGCCCTAAATAGCCCACTTGCTGCTCTGAAAGATGCCCTGACTGACACCAGCCTTCAGTCCCTGGCTACTATGTCCTCATCTGCTGAGAAGTCACTCCTGAGATCAGACTAGACAAAATGCTTCTTGGAAGCAAAGCTTCATCTCCAACCACAAACCCCTGATACGCTGTCTGCCTGTGTGCCAACTCCTCCAGCCCCGTGAGGTGGGCACCTGTGTTGCTGACCACTGGGAGAAAGCAGGAAATGGAGGCCCAGGGAAGGGAAGTGCAAGTCACTTCCTGAGGTCACAGCCAGCCACAGAATGGCAGAGCCAGGAAGAATCCCTTATACAAAAGCAGCGCCCTATCAACCCGTCCTTCCTGCTGAGGCTCTTCTGGAGTCCTTTCACCCCTGTCCCGCCCGGGAGGTCAGCAACGTCTTCTTCTGTCCAATAACTTCTAACTTTCCTGGAGGGAGAGGGGTGGAGAAGAAAGCACTGAGGCTGGATGGGGCAGGCGGCGGTGGTTGTCCGCGCCCCGCAACTTAGGCTAAGCTAACTTCTCTGAGCTTTGGTTCTCCTGTCCGCAAAGCGGCCACGTTCCCGTCTCTCGGGGCTGTTTAGGGAAAACCCACGGAAACCGAACCCGGAAAAGGCTGGGCGCCCGGGAGATGGACAGCTGACCCCGCCAACCCCCACAGGGTCCCCAGGCACCGCTCGCCCCTCTCCTCCCGCGCCGCTCCGCGCCCGGCCCCCGCGCCTCCCGCCCGCACCCCGGCCCCCGGCCCTCGCCCCCACCTCGCTCCTCCGGCGCCGCCCCGGCCTCCGCGCCCCGTTCGAAGTCGTCCAGGAGGCACAGGAGGTCCTTGCGCCGCAGGGAGCCGAGCAGCTCGCGCAGCAGCACGGTGCGCTCGGCGCTCAGCTCGTTCTGCTCGAGCAAGACGGTGAAGAGGTCCAGGCCGCTCTGCGCGAGCTCCAGCTTCCTCTTGCTAACGCGGTTCCGGCACAGGAACTTGAGCTGGGTCAGGTCGCTGCTCGACAGTCCGACCGACACCGAGTGCAGCAGCACCAGGAACGGGTCCATGGCGGCAGCAGTCCCCGCGGGCTGGGCCGCGCCTCCTCACGCACCCTTCGCGCCTCAGCCTAGTGGCAGCGAATGCAGTTTGGGGAACTCGAGAGCCCGTCGCCGGAAGTGTCCCGCTGGGCCGGTCCCTCTCTTGGTAACTTCCGGGACTCGCGCATGCGCTGCAAGCCGAACCGTAGCCATTTCCGCCCGGGAGGCGCCCTGCTGACGCCAGGCACCGCCCCTGACCGGGGACCCGGAAGATCTCTGTCCATGCGCCCTGACGACGTTCTCCCTGTGAGGACCGGCAGCTTTAGGGGTCCCAATCAGTGCAGATGGTGACTGCAGCCATGAAATTAAAAGACGCTTACTCCTTGGAAGAAAAGTTATGACTAACCTAGATAGTATATTCAAAAGCAGAGACATTACTTTGCCGACTAAGGTCCGTCTAGTCAAGGCTATGGTTTTTCCTGTGGTCATGTATGGATGTGAGAGTTGGACTGTGAAGAAGGCTGAGCGCCGAAGAATTGATGCTTTTGAACTGTGGTGTTGGAGAAGACTCTTGAGAGTCCCTTGGAGTGCAAGGAGAGCCAACCAGTCCATCCTAAAGGAGATCAGTCCTGGGTGTTCATTGGAAGGAATGATGCTAAAGCTGAAGCTCCAGTACTTTGGACACCTCATGCGAAGTGTTGACTCATTGGAAAGACTGATGCTGGGAGGGATTGGGGGCAGGAGGACAAGGGGACGACCGAGGATGAGATGGCTGGATGGTATCACGGACTCGATGGACGTGAGTCTGAGTGAACTCCGGGAGATGGTGATGGACAGGGAGGCCTGATGTGCTGCGATTCATGGGGTCGCAAAGAGTCGGACACGACTGGGCGACTGAACTGAACTGAACCCCTAAACCCAGAGCGCAGTCGGTGTCCGTTTCCTTTGGAACGTTGTGCTGCGGGTGCTCTTAATAACAAGTTAATTTATTTATGAACATTTGTGAAAATGCATGTCGTTTGGGCTTCCCTGGTGGCTCAGTGGTAACGAATCGGCCTGCGGATGTTGGAGAGGCGGGTTCGATCCCCGGGTCAGGAAGATCCCCTGGAGAAGGACATGGCACCCGGCTCCAGTGCTTGCCTGGGAAATCCCGTGGACAGAGGATGGGGCGTCACGGTCCATGGGGTCGCAAAAGAATCAGACAGGACTTAGCGACTAAGCAACGAATGTCCTTTAGTAACCCCTGCAGATCTGTGTGCAGGAAAGACTCTTAAGAGCTTTATTTAGTTTTTAAAATTTGATAAAAACATGATTTCTAAAGTTATCGTCGTTATTGTGGAAGGGTTACTGGCGTTTCTTGATGCCTACTGTGTACCATGGAGTAGGTCCCGTTTCTTGATGCCTACTGTGTACCATGGAGTAGGTCCTGGAGACAATTCAGGAACAAAGCATGGAAGGCCCCACCCGCCCGGAGCTTGCAGCGTCAGTGCACAAGGTTACCTCATGCAGATAAGAAAGTGCCGTTAAGCCAGAAGTCAGCGCGAGCCAGGGGCCAAGGGCATGGTGGGGGGGAGTGTGGAGGTGGGGGTCTCTACACGTGGAGAAGGCGGTTCTGGAGCAGGCCCCAATGTGCAGGCGTGAGGGGCCAGGTAGAGAGGTGTGGGGGCTGTAAAGGCGGGCCCACGGCAAGAGCAGAAGCACCGAGGAGGGCGCAGGGTGCTGGGGCAGAGCTGGGAAGGCAGGGGGTGGTCGGTGAGGGGAGGGGGCGAATTAGGAGGAGCCAGGTCGGAACCCAGCTTTACCTTCCCTAAGCCCCTGAAGAGGGTGAGAAGAAGCCTGAAGCCATCTGAGTTACGTTGGGAAAAAATTGAGATAGAATTCATATTCCCTGCAACTCACCCTTTTAAAGTTGTGCAATTCAGCGGCTTTGCTTGTGGCGCAGTGGTTAAGAACCTGCCTTGCAATGCAGGGAACGCTGATTGGAATCCTGGTTGGAGAACTAAGATCCCACATGCAGGGAGGTGACAGCCTTCACGCTGCCACTAGAGAGCTCGCAGTCCGGCAGGAAACATCCCACATGACGCAGCGAAGATCCCTCTTCCTGAAACTTAGACCTGACTCAGACAAATGGATACATCAGTATTTTAAACCGTGTACAATTCAGTGGTTTTCAGCATATTTATAATGTGCAACCGCTACCATTAGCTAATTTTAGAATATTTTCATCACCTTTGTAGAGACCAGTGCTCATCAGCAGTCACTTCCTCTCCGCCCCCCACTCTTTCTCCAGCTTCTGGCAACCACTAGTAGGCGTCTGTCTGCCTGGATTTGACCAGGATGGGCGTTTCATGTAGGCGGAAGCATGCGCTGTGGGGCCTTTTGGGCCTGGTTTCTTGAACTGAGTGTGACGTCTTCAAGGTTCACGCGTGTTGTAGCCTGTGACAGTGCTTCCTTCCTTTTTATATCGTGTGTGTGCTCAGTTGTGTCTGACTCTTTGAGGCCTCATGGACTGTAGCCCCCCAGGCTCCTCTGCCCATGCAAGTTTCCAGGCAAGGATACTGGAGTGGGGTGCCCTTTCCTCCCTGAGGGGATCTTCCCTCTCCAGGAATAAAAACCTACATCTGTTGCGTCTCCTACATCGGCAGTTGGATTCTTTATCCCTGAAGTGCCACCTGGGAAGCCCTCTTTTTACTTTATTTATTTATTTTTGGCTGTGCTGCTGTGCACGAGCTTTCTCTAGTTGCTGCCAGTGAGGGCTACTCTTTGTTGCAGGCTCTAGGCACATGGTAAAGACTTCACATGCAACGCTGGAGACCAGGGTTTGATCCCTGGGTCAGGAAGATCACCTGGAGAAGGGAATTGCAACCCACTCCAGTATTCTTGCTTGGATAATTCCATAGAGAGAAGAGCCTGGTGGGCTATAGTCCATGGGGTTGCAAAGAGTTGGACACAACAGAGTGGCTAACACAAAAATTAGGCACATGGGCTTCAGTAGTTGAAGCACATGGGCTTAGCTGCCCTGTGGCACGTGGGATCTTCCCAAATCAGGGATTGAACCCACGTCCCCTGCATTGGCAGTGGATTCTTAACCACTGGTATTGGGGAAATTAAAGTCTTGTTCAGGCTTCAGAAGTAGGAGACCAGGCCTCTGAACTGCTCCTGACCTGCCTGGATACTGCCCAGATTCTGTGCCTGCACGCAAGCACAGCAAATCAGATGGCCCTTAGGTAAGAAAGGGAGTGGGTCCTGGAATCTCTTGAGCCCCTGAGGGTCTGGCCAGTCCCCCAGGGTCTAATGAAATCCTATGACTCACAAGGTGAAACAAACCATATTGTAAAAAAGTTAAAGTAAAACCAGAGCTGCATTTTGCAGGCAAACTGATGATGACCTCCGTTTACTGAGTGGGATGATAAGCGGGAGCCCCCTTGCACTGGAATCTGAAGTCTCATCCGTGGGATAGACACACTGCCCAGGACCTTTTCCCAGCTGGGACTCCACATTGGTTTTCATGAGGGGCTTCCCAGCACCGTTCAAGTCTGGGTGTAGGTTGTTGGCCCAATTTGGTGATGTATGTGTTTCTTCTCTCTATTGTTTCTATTTCTTTTCTTTTAATGACCGTATATTGAGATTAAGCCAAATATCTATACAAAAATAGAAACTGTTTGTTTGTGTGTAACGAATGGTTTCTTTTGTTAATGAATCTCTTGAACCTAAAACAAAACTTTCAGCAAAACAGCTGGTTTTCTTCTTGTTGCTGTTTGATCACTCAGTCGTGTCTGACTCTTCTGTGACTCCGTGGACTGCAGCCCACCAGGCTCCTCTGTCCATGGGGTTCCCCAGGCATGAATACTGGAGTGGGTTGCCATTTCCTTCTCCAGGGGATCTTCCGGACCCAGGGACTGACTCTGAGTCTCCTGCATTGCAGGCAGATTCTTTACCAGTGAGCCGTCAGGGAAGCCTCAAAACAAATGAGTCACCAGGAAGGTCATTTTTGATGGGTCAGTAGTGCCCTGTCCTATGAGGGGGTCACCTTTGTCTATTCCGTCATCCGTGGATGCACCTTTGAGTTTTTTCCGCCTTTTTTGTCATTATGAATAATGCTACTGTGAGCTCTGAGCTACATTTCTAAAGAATCACCAGGTAGAATCCAAGGGACCCCTCAATAATGCAGATGAGAGGTGAAGGTTCTCAGACCAGGTGCAGTGGGGGGCTGAGAAGGCAGCATCTTTCTTTTGGTCTGGGCTGCATGTAAGTGAGGAGCGTTGAGGATGCCGTCGGGTCTGAAGGGTGGAATGTCTACTGGCTCACCTGGGGAAGGTGTTGGGTGGGTTTGAGCAGGAGACAGATGGGTCCCAGTTTAGACATTTACCTCTAGCCTCCTGTTTACATTTGAAAAATAGATGTAATAACAGGAACAGGATAAGCAGCCAGGCTTTGTCTCCTGTGGACACTTTAAGATGATGGGAATGGCAGGACCAGCAAGGGGCTGAGCCCTGCCTAGGGAAGGGATGAAGAGACCACATACTTCCCATTCTTGAGGTCAAGGAGACCCCCCCCCCAGACTATACACACACAGAAAGGGTCCTCAAGGGAGGGGATGCTAGGCCATAATATGTTCTACCAACTCCCCAGAGACCCTTGCGCTGGAATCCATCTTGGCTAAATGATGCGCACGCACACAGGGGGGGACCCTGCATCAGAGAAGGTATGGACTCAGGGGCAGACAAGCAACGCGATCGGCCAGAGGAAACCCAGAAGAACTTCCCCCACGAAAGCGAGTTGTTGTTGCTGTTTCTCAGTTGCTAAGTCATGTCCAACTCTTTGTGAGCCCATGGACCACAGCACGCCAGGCTTCCCTGTCCTTCACCAACTCCCGGAGCTTATTCAAACTCATGTCCATTGAGTCGGTGATGCCATCCAGCCATCTTGTCCTCTGTCGTCCTCTTCGCCTCCTGCCTTCAGTCTTTCCCAGCATCAGGGTCTTTTCCAATGAGTTGGCTCTTCGCATCAGGTGGCCAAAGGATTGGAGCTTCAGCTTCAGCAACAGTCCTTCCAGTGAATATCCAGGGCTGGTTTCCTTTAGGAGGGACTGGCTGGAGCAAAGCAGTCAGTTCTTCAGGTAAGTGGTTTAAGCCACCCCGAGGTGTGTGTCTGTCTCTCTCGGCCTGCTCGCGCTTTCTCTAATGGATCTTCTCCCATAATAAGCAGTTTCCCTGCCTCACTGCTTTCTTCTCTTTGCTGAGCTCTTCCTTCGCTCAGGCAGGCGCCAGGGCCCTGCTGCGGGCCACGAGCTCCTGGTGCTCTAACGATTAGGGCCTGGCGCTCTCACTGCTGTGGTCTGCGTTTGATTCCCAGGGAACCGAGATCCCACTTCAAGCTGCTGCTCACTGTGGCTGCCCAGCGACTACCCGAGCCCAGGGTGAATATGGGGAGAACCTGTTAGACATGTTCACGGACAATGGGATGCACGGGGCCAGGGTTTGGGACAGAAATCTGGGCAGGAGAGGGAATTTGGGAGAGTGAAAGTCACTCAGTCCTGTCTGACTCTTTGCAATCCCATGGACTGTAGCCCACCAGGCTCCTCTGTTCATGGAATTCTTCAGGCAAGCGTACTGGAGTGGGTAGCCATTCCCTCTCCAGGGGATCTTCCTGACCCAGGGATCAAACCTAGGCCTCCCCCGTTGCAGGCAGATTCTTTATTGTCTGAGTCACCAGGGAAGCCCGTGAAATTGGGAGTATCCTGCAAATAGATGTTGCTTGTGATGGTTAATCATATGTGTTAACCTGACTGGGCTAAGGGCCACCCAGCGATCTGGTAAAATATTTCTGGGTGTGTCTGTGAGGGTGTTTCTAGAAGAGATGAGCACTTGAATTGTCTAAGAAACGCGAGTGACCCTCCCCAGTTCAGGTGGGCATCATCCAAGTAGGATGAAAAGGCAGAGGAAGGGAGGATTCCGTCTCCACTGGAGCACCATTGCCCCATGGCCCCCCGCCCCCACTATCAGGCCTTCAGACTGAATTACCCACCAGCTTTTCTGGTTCCCAGCTTGCGGATGGCAGACGGTGGACTTCCTGGCCTCCATGACTGTTGTGTGAGCCAGTCTTAGAATAAAGCTTCTCACTTGTCTCTATCCATCCGGTTGGCTCTGTTTCAGCACCTCCAGGATGCGGTCTCCAATGGGGGCAGAGCTGAAAGAAGAGCAAGTTCCGAGGCCACGGGGTGTCTGACCGTAAGGGAGACGTGATGGAGCCAGGGGAGGAGGCTGGGGTGGGAGGTGGTCCGAGCAGGGCTGGGCCACGCCCCACCTGCTGCACCCCTGCCGCGGTGCGCCTCTGGCCCTGGCACGCAGCCTTTCTTGACTCACTACACATTTTCCTTCCTGCTCTGTCTCCCCTGCAGAGCCTCCGTGTGTTGCAGTCCAGGCTACAGTCCACAGAATCGCAAACAGTCAGACATGGCTGAGCCGCTAGGCCTGTACACACAGCCAATCAACAATACTGTGGTGGTTTTAGGTGAACAGCGAAGAGACTCAGCCGTACGTATACACGGATCCATTCTCCCCCAAACCCTCCTCCCATCCAGGCTGGCACATATCACGTAGAGTTCCCTGTAAACAGAAAGAGACTCATGGACTTGGAAAACAAACAAACGGTTGCCGAGGGGGAAGGGATAGTTAGGGAGTCTGGGAATCTCACATACACCCTGCTATATTCATAATGGATAACCGACAAGGACCTGCTGGGTAGCTTATCTTTTCATCTTCTTTACAAGATATTTCACAAAACAAAAATGTAACTTTTGTGGATTTTGGGGGCTGTGCTGTGTCTTCATTGCTGTGAGGGCTGCTCTCTTGCTGCGCTGAGTAGGGGCTTTTCTCTCGCTGCGGTGCTCGGGCTTCTCCTGCTGGGGAGCGCAGGCTCTACGACGTGTGGGCTTCAGCAGGTGTGGCCTGAGCAGCTCACAGGATTCTTCGCTCCGAGGCAAGTGGAATCTTCCTGGACCAGGGATTGAACCAGTGGATCCTTATCCACTGTCTGGCATTGCCAGGTGGATCCTTATCCACTGAGTCACCAGGGAAGTCCAGAATTTAACTTTTGATGAGGCCCAGTTTCTCAAAATTATCCATAAGATTTGATAGTTACAAGGCTATTCCAACTGTCTCCTTCATCTTGATTGAGTTTTGGTAGTTTGTGCAGTTTTGAGGATGAGTCCATTTTCCTAAAGCCTTAGGATTTCTGAACACAGTGATTTGTAGAATTCCCTTATTTTGTGTCTTAGCCCATTGGCGCTGCTGTAGCAAGGTGCCATAGCTTTCCCGAGAAATCTGTGTGCAGCTCAAAAAGCAACAGTTAGAAATGAACATGGAACAACGGACTGGTTCCAAATTGGGAGAGGAGTCCGTCAAGGCTGTATATTGTCACCTTGCTGATTTAACTTATATGCAGAGTACATCTTGCAAATTCTAGACTGGAAGAAGCACAAGCTGGAATCAAGATTGCCAGGAGAAATATTAATAACCTCAGATATGCAGATGACACCACCCTTATGGCAGAAAGAAAAGAGGAAATAAAGAGCCTCTTGATGAAAGTGAAAGAGGGGAGTAAAAAAGTTGGCTTAAAACTCAACTTTCAAAAAAACTTAGATCATGGCATCTGGTCCCATCATTTCATGGCAAATAGATGGGGAAACAATGGAAACAGTGAGAGACTTTATTTTCTTGGGCTCCAAAATCACTGCAGATGGTGACTGAAGCTATAAAATTAAAATATGCTTGCTCCTTGGAAGAAAAGCTATGACCAACCTCAACAACATATTAAAAAGCAGAGATATTAGTTTACCGAGAAAGGTCCGTCTAGTCAAAGCTATGGTTTTTCCAGTAGTCATATTTGGATGTGATAGTTGGACCATAAAGAAAGCTGAGCACTGAAGAATTGATGCTTTTGAACTGTGGTGCTGGAGGAGATTCTTGAGAGTCCCTTGGACTGCAAGGAGATCAAACCAGTCCATCCTAAAGGAAATCAGTCCTGAATATTCATTGGAAGGACTGATGCTGAAGCTGAAGCTCCAATACTTTGGCCACCTGATGTGAAGAACTAACTCATTCCCTGATGCTGGGAAAGATTGAAGGCAGGAGGAGAAGGGGATGACAGAGGATGAGATGGTTGGATGGCATCACCAACTCGATGGATATGAGTTTGAGCAAGCTCTGGGAGTTGGTGATAGACAGGGAGGCCTGGTGCGCTGCAATCCATGGGGTCGCAAAGAGTGGGACACGATTGAGCAACTGAACTGAACTGATTGACTGGGTGGATTATACACAACAGAAATTATTTCTCAGGAACCTGGAAGCAGGAACTCTGTGAGCAGGCTGTCAGCAGGTTTGGGGTCTTGTGAGGGCCTGTGCCAAAGAGCAGCCTCTGAGCTCTCACTGTAGTCTCCCGCGGAGAAAAACAGGGAGGGAAGCAAGTTCTCTCCAGATGTTTTCAAGGGCATTAATGTCATCATGGGGGCCCCACCTTCAAACACCACCACAAGGTGGGAGGGTAGAGTTTCAACATATGAGTTTTGGAGGGATACATTCTGTCTGTGCCTTCCCCGGTGGCTCCGCAGGAAAGAATCCACGCACAATGCAGGAACCACAGGAGACATGAGTTCGATCCCTGGGTCGGGAAGACCCTCTGGAGCAGGGCATGGCAACCCACTCCAGTATTCTTGCCTGGAGAATCCCCGTGGACAGCAGCGCCTGGCGGGCTACAGCCTGTTGAGTCACAGAGTGGACATGACTGAGGCGACTTAGCATGCACGTATTTGGTCTGTAGCGTTATCCTTTTAGTGGCTACAAGATCTCTAATGAATCCTCCATTTCATTCCTGAAATTGGTGATTTGCGTCTTCTCTCTTTATGTTTCTCTGTCTTGCTAGAAGTTTATCAATTTTATTTATTTGCAATGAACCAGTTTTTTGTTTCAACGATTTTTCTCTCTTCCCCCTTTCCCTATTTTTATTTCATATTTTGTCTTGTCTTGGCTATTTTATTTCCCTCTCCTTGCTTTGGATTTATTTTGCCTTTTTATTCATTCTGGTTGTTTGAGGTAGGCATGTAGGTCATTTATTTCTAAGATAAGCATTTTCAACATTGCTTTAGCTGTGTCCTACAAATTTTGAGATGCTGTGTTTTTATTTTCATTTATTTCTATGTCTTTTCCTCTCCTCTGAGGCTTCCTCTCTGGCCCAGGTTTATTTGGAATTGTGCTGTGTCATTTGCTTGGGTTTAGAGATTTGCCTGTTGCCTTTCTGCCATTTGGGTTTCCCAGTTGGTTCACTGGTAAAGAACTCATCTGCCAATGCAGGAGAAGTGAGTTCAGTCCCTGGGTTGGGAAGATCCTCTGGGGAAGGAAATGGCCACCCACTCCAGTATTCTTGCCTGGGAGATACTATGGACAGAGGCACCTGGCAGGTTACAGTCCGTGGTGTCCCAGAGTCGGACCCGAGAGAGCAGTGAGTCAACGTGGGTTTCTGTTGTTAGTCCCTTTTATAGGTTGATTCCATTACAGTCAGAGAACACGCTCTGCATGGTTTCAATTCTTTTAACCTTGTTGAGCTTGTGTTAAGGCCCAGCATGTGGTCTGTCTTGGTGTTTCATGAATGCTTGAAAAATTCTGCCATCAGGTGATGTGTCTATAGATGTCAAATGGCTCCTGGAACAACTCTCCCCCAGCTCTCCCAGACCTCTTCTCACCCCTTCAGGTGCTCTGACTGAAGCTCTGCCCCCTGGGAGGCTTTCTCTCTCTCCACTGTCCCTCCGGGACGCGCCAGAGAGGGGCTGTCGTGCTGGGACCATCCACCTTTGGGGGCTGTCAGTGCGTCGTGTAAAACCACCCATGAACCATGCCTTAGTCTCTTCCCCTGTGAGCTGGCCACCGGGAAGTCCCTGTGAAGCCGTAGGTGAGCGTGAGTAAACCGGGATGAGTCCCTGCTCCAGACTCTTTTGTTTATGTGCCCAGAAGTGAAATTACTGGATCGTACAAGTCCTTCTGTTTCATTTTTCTGAGAAACCATCAGAGTTTTTCCCACAGTGGTTGCACCAGTTTACATTTCTACCAGCAAAGCACTAGGGTTCCATTTCTCCGCGCCCCCATCATGTCTTGTCATCTTCTGGTTTGGATCTTAGGCATCCTGGGGGGTGCAGTGCTGTCTCGTGGGTTTGATTTCTGGTTCCCTGGTAACCAGTGATGTTGAGCATCTTCTCATGAGCTTATTGACCATTTGTACGTCTTTGGAGAAATGTCTAGTCAAGCTCTCTGTCCACTTTTAACTGGGTTGCCGGTCTTTTTGTTGCTGAGTTGTAGGGGATCCTCGGATATTCCAGATATAAGTCTCTTATCAGAAATATGATTTGCCATTATTTTCTCCCATTTTGTGAACTGCCATTTCATTCAGCTGGGTATCCTCCGACCCTCCCCCTCCCCCCAGATTTTAAATTTTGGTGAAGTCTAGTTTTTGTATTTTTCTTTCATTTGCATTGCCTCTTTAAAAAAAGAAAGAAAATAGCATCTTTTTCTGGTTTCATGGAGGCACACTGGTCTTTTTTTTATGTTCCAATAATAGTTTGTTCGTAGAGACTGAAATTTGAATTCCATGTAATATTCTCCTTTCACAGATATTCTTCGCTTCCCCCTGACCATTTTAAATATACGAGTCATTCCCAGCTTGTGAGCCTTTCAAAGACAAGCAGCCAGTCGTCTTAGAGGAACTGCCGCAGTGACCGGGTCATGCAGGAGAGCTCAGCAGTGTAGCTTGCAATTCAGCAAGTTGCCCACCAAAGCAGACGCAGTGAGCGACGGTGGGTTGAGTCTCACTCACAGGGCGGAGCACTGCGCGGCGCTGAAAACTCATGACCGCGCTACCTGCGCGCGCTCAACCACGCCCACTCTTTCTCGTAACCCCACGGACCACGGCCCCCCAGGCTCCTCTGTCCATGGGATTCTCCGGGCAACGGCCGGTGGACTCCTTACCACTGCGCCACCTGGGACTCCCCTGCGCATTGGTCTTTACTCCCAAGGATGATGAACCAAGTTGCCTTTCTTTCTTCTTCTCTTGTGTCGTCTCAGTGTCCTCCCAGGCTCCTCCTCCTCCTGTTTGTTTTGATCTCTCTCATTCCTGATGAAGCCTTTCCATAGATATCTGGGGACTGTGGGGGCTTTGCTTGGAGGTAGTTAGGTTTTTCCCTGGCGGTGGGGGTACATGGTGGACAGAACAATGGCCCCAAGGTGTCCGATTCCAATTCCCGGACTTTGTGAATGAGTCAATTTACGTGGCGGGAACGACTTTGCAGGTGTGGTGAAGATGAAGGACTCTGAGGTGGGGGGAGGTCACCCTGGGTCATCCCAGGGAGTCAGGCCAAGCCAGGTCCTCGAGCTGGAGAGACAGCTGTGGGAGAGACTGGCTGCGGTGGCTGGAGGTGGTGGGAAGGGTGCAGCCCCGCCCACACCTTCATCTTAGCTCTGTGAGGCCTGTGTCAGACGTCTGGCTTACAGAACTGTAAGACAGTACGTTGCTGTAGTAAGTCACTAAGGTCATGGTCATTTGCAGGGCAGCGAACAGATAACCAGCACAAGGACTCAAGTGCTGGATCTTGTCCATCCCCAGGTGCAGCTCCCACAGGCAGCCAGCAGAGGGCAGCAGCCACCCACAAGTGAAACCAGGCAAATTCAGTTCAATTCAGTTCAGCGCTCAGTTGACTCCACGGACTGCCGCAGGCCAGGCCTCCCTGTCCATCACCAACTCCAGGGGTTTACTCAAACTCATGTCCCTTGAATCGGTGATGCCATCCAACCATCTCATCCTCTGTCGTCCCCTTCTCCTCCTGCCCTCAATCTTTCCCAGCATCAGGGGCTTTTCCAATGAGACAGTTCTTGGCATCAGGTGGCCAAAGTTGGAGTTTCAGCTTCAGCATCAGTCCTTTCAATGAATATTCAGGACTGATTTCCTTTAGGATGGACTGATTTGCTCTCCTTGCAGTCCACGGGACTCTAAGAGTCTTCTCCAACACCATAGTTCAAAAGCATCAATTCTTCGGTGCTCAGCTTTCTTTATAGTCCAACTCTCACATCCATATGTGACTATTGGAAGAACCATAGCTTTGACTAGATGGACCTTTATTGGCAAAGTAATGTTTCTGCTTTTTAATATGCTGTCTAGGTTGGTCATAGCTTTTCTTCCAAGGAGTAAGCATCTTTTAATTTCATGGCTGCAGTCACCATCTGCAGTGATTTTGGAGCCCCCCAAAACAGCCTGCCACTGTTTCCCCATCCATTTGCCGTGAAGTGATGGGACCAGATGCCATGATCTTAGTTTTCTGAATGTTGAGCTTTAAGCCAACTTTTTCACTCTCCTCTTTCAAACCAGCTGCTGAAGTCAGGACAGTGGGTAGGGACCAGGGTCACAGCTGGGTGAGGAGGGGTGACCAGAAAGGAGCACCAAGGGAGGCTTCTGGGGTGCCAGTTACAGAGGTGTGTGTGTGTTGTGGCAGTTGAGTGTATACTCAAGATCTGTGCAGTTTTCTGTATACTGAAAAGTGAAAACATCAGTCACTCAGTCGTGTCCGACTCTTCGCGACTCCATGGACTGTGGCCTGCCAGGCTCCTCTGTCCATGGGATTCTCCAGGCAAGAATCCTGGAGTGCATTGCCATTCCCTTCTCCAGGGGATCTTCCTGACCCAGGGATCAAACCTGGGTCTCCTGCACTGCAGGCAGACTACCGTCTGAGCCACCAGGGAGGCCCTTTTTGCATATTAAATTAAGAAGATTTAACGAGCACTGAACCAAACCTAAGTGGTGTCTTAGGCTGGTCGCAGCTCGAGGCAGCCTTCACCTTCAGGGTCAATCATTGGCATGAGGGACCCCGCCCCGGGCCTCAGGCCCCCATGAGCCCCAGTCCTTCACTGTCTGTGCTCGGGGCTCAGCCCTGCCCCGCTCCTGCCACTCCATTCCAGGGACCAGGAGCAGAAACCGTTCAGCACCGGGTGCCAGGGTCCTGGCTCTGAGGGGCCCCTGTGGGGCCAGCTTGCGGTGAGACCAGAGTGGAGCCCTGACCCTCTCTGGGCCCCACTGTGCCTGTCTGTGAAACGATAGTGCCAGCTGCCCAGCTCATCTCTGGGGGTCCTTTTGCTGCCAGAGCCCAGGTCTTTGTGAAGTTAATCTGGTGGCTCCCCGCCCCCCCCCCCAACTTCCTCTCACCCCTGTCCAAGGCCTACATCGCTCACCTGAATTTCTGCATGTCTCCTCTCTGGCTCCCAGCCCCTCCGCAGTCTCCACCCACACCACCGAGATGTGTGAGTCAGCTCCATCCCTGCCCTGGTGGAGGCTGCCAGCCCCTGCTGTGGACTTACCGCCAAGGCTGAAACCCTCAGGGAGCCAGGGCAGGCAGGGGGCACCTGGTGCATGCTGGCTCCTGATTCCTCACTTCCTGCCCTGAGGCCCCCAGACGTGATGAACTTCTCCTATAACCTGCCCAGCACGCCACTGCCTCAGGGCCTTTGTCCCTGCTGCTGCTGCTGGAACCCCCGGCCTTTCTCCAGGCTTTTGTATTCTGGCCCCTCCCTGCTCAGACTCTGGGGGCCTTCCTGCTCAACTCGATCACTCTGAGTGACCCTCGGCCACACCCCTGTCATATTTTCATCAGCACCCCTTCCTTCCTCTGAGACGATCCTGTGCTGGGGTGCATTTTCTCGCCCCGCATCTGACGCCTGCTGCAAGAGGTCACCCTTGAGGGACAGGGCTGTGTCTGCCTTGCCCATGGCTGCTTCTTGAACGTTGCAGGGATGCGTGTCTGTAAGCGCTGGCTGTCAGGGAGCCCTGTGCTCTTGGAGGGGGGTCACCGCCCCACTCTGAGAGGTTTCTTCACAACCCGGAGGGGCTAAAGGTCCCCTGTGAGCCTCTCAGGCCCCTGGGAGGCCCCATGAGAGGGGAGGGTCGATGCTGGCCCTGGGAGCCGCCCTCAAGCTTTAGAAGGATGCTCTTGATGGCGGGCAGCCAGGGCCTCTTGGGCTCGGGTTTGCTGAGACTTCCTTGGGGACACAGCAGCACCAGGGGTGCCCTGCAGGCCTGCGGGTTGAGGCCTCACTGATGTTTGGATGCAAAAGAGAGTCTTTCTTTCAAGAAATGAGGGGGATTATAGGTGATGGGTTAAAGAAAAAGTGTCCCCACTTGCCCAAATGAAAACACTGGCGGGACTTCCCTGATGGTCCAGTGGCTAAGACTCCATGCTTCCAATGCAGGGGGCCTGGGTTTGATCCCTGGTCAGGGAACTGGATCCCACATGCCGCAACTAAGGGTCCACATGCCACAACAAAGATCTAGCGAAATAATTAAATTAATAGAAAAAAAGAAAATACACTGGCAATCCTGGGATGGTCCCCTAAAGGTTTGGGGGCAATTTTAGGTCCACAGAATCTTGAGTACTACTCTGTCAGGTTGGCGGGACCAGGGGTCAGGAGTTGGGGATCATGGAGGAGGCGGCTGGAAAGCTGTGCCCACCCCCCACCCCACATACGTGTACACGCGTGCATTGCTGTTGTTCAGGCAGTCAGTCGTGTCCAACTCTTTGTGACCCACTGCAGCACGCCAGGCTTCCCTGTCCTTCACCATCGCCCGGAGTTTGCTCAGACTCATGTCCAGTGAGTCAGTGATGACATCTAACCATCTCTTCCTCTGCCACCCCCTTCTCCTTCTGGCTTCAATTGTGCATAGGTGTAGACAAAGCAACGTAGAGACACATACACAGGCACAGTCACACGTGCACGCACAGACCCACACAGCCACGCACATCACATACTCTAAATAAAGTCCCAAGAACATCAGAATGGGCTGGTGTCTTGCGTCGAGGAAATGGAGGCTTACGAGTTCCCTGAGTTTGCAGGTCCAATCATGAGGGGGGTCTGGGGTTGGCCCCTTGAGTTTCTGGGAGCAGAAGTCACGTGGACAGGGTTTGGAAGGAAGATGTCACGTATACAAATTTATTCAGATGCATGTTCAGTCTCTGTGAAACTGTGTACATTCACTTTTTAAAAAAGAAATGGTTTCCATAAAAGGATATTTGGTAATCACCTCATTTTTAATACAATGTTTATATACAAAAACCCCATTTCAAGCTACTTACTGTACAAGAGAAAGCAGAAGCATCAGATGGCATGATTTTAGCAAATAACAAAAAGCTATGACACCTGCGGACGTCCCTCCTAATCGACAGCTTACGGGAATGTCCGCGCTCACCAACCACATGTTCAAGACAAACACGTTCGTGTCTTCGCCCCTCCCTTTGCTGGAACATTTCTCTTACGTTTCTCTTCGTGCTTGAGAAATTTCAGATCATCAGTTAGTATAATGGGGCTGTAAGTTGAGACCATTCCTATCAGCTATGAGGTTTGTTTTTACAAGTTTTTAAAAATAATTTCCAACAGTAACATTCCTGTAAGTAAAAATATAGAGAAGTGTTACCAAAATAGAAGCCTTTATTAATAAAAATCTTTGGTAGTAACAGTAGTTTAAATTCCTCTCAATGATATTTGGTTAGCTAATAGAATGAATGCCTTCCACCTGTGAGCTACAGAGATAAAACCCTTACATCCGCTGTAGAACTGATTTAAACAAACAAACCAACCCAATAAATATGCTGGAGCTGCGAAAGTACCCCCGGAAGCCTTAAGACTTCCTGAGAGCCTGATGCTGTCTGCAGAGGGGCCTCCGAGGCCACAGCCTCTCACTGCTCACTTCCCTGTCACCCTGTGGGCTTCCCTGGAGGCTTAGACGGTGAAGAACCTGCCTGCAACGCAGGAGGCCCAGATTCGATCCCTGGGTCAGGAAGGTCCCCTGACGAAGAGAGCAGCCACCCACTCCAGTATTCTTGCCTGGAGAATTCCATGGACAGGGAAGCCTGGCAGGCTACCGTTCACGGGGTCTCAGAGTCAGACACCAACTGAGAACTACCATCTCCTCTTTCACTATGGTCGGGGGAGGCACATGGCTGACGGTGGGGACCCCAGAGGGGCCGTCACTGCTTACGCAGAGCGCCTGCACCCTGCCGATTCTCTGAGGAAGTCCGGGGCTCCCAGGCCGTCTGAGTGACACAGCCAGGGCACCTTTCACTTTCAGCAGTCTGTCGGTTTCTGAACCCGTGGAAGGAAAAGGCGATGAAACAGTCTGGCTTTCTCGACCTAGAGACAGGTGACGTCGTTCGGAACGGGTGTCAGTATCGTTATCCCTCATCCATTTCTCTGTTTGCCCTCAAGTCTCTCACCAGCTTTTGCCTGATGCCTTGGAATGCCACCTCACCTTTCTGAAAGCATCAGGAGGGTTTAAAGAAGATGACTTCTGGGGGCTCACCTCCCAACTGCCAAGGAGACCCCAGGCTCCAAACATCACAAGCACCTGCATCTGCTGCGCCACCCTGTCCCCAGCAATCGTTCTGATCATCGCTGAACACTAAGCATAACAGGATCCCTGCATAATGGTTTTGTGCAAAAACAAGAGAAAACAAAACAAAACGAAGTAGAAAAAGATGGAGAAACGCTGTCCTACTAGAAGGCGGTTTTCCA
The DNA here is from genome assembly GCF_001704415.2 of Capra hircus. Classification (NCBI taxonomy): domain Eukaryota; kingdom Metazoa; phylum Chordata; class Mammalia; order Artiodactyla; family Bovidae; genus Capra; species Capra hircus. Next base: position 48,407,959 of record NC_030836.1, on the reverse strand, counting down.
GGTTTGCCACAAACCCAGGAGCCCCGGGGCCAGGTGGGTGTGAGAAGCCCCCTGCCCAGGAGGGAGAGTGTGCGCGGGGCTGGGGCTGCCCAGCGGCTACAGGGAGCCTCCGGGGAAGTCGGGGCCATCCGGGGGCGGGGGCGGGGGTGGGGCGGCGGGGGCGGGGCTGTGGTTGTTGCAGGGCTCCGCCTTCTTCCGGTCCTTCTCCATCCACGTGTCCAGCAGCTGCTGCTTGCCCTGCTCCTCGCGCATGAACAGCTCCACCATGAGCACCTTCTCTTTGTGAATCTGCTGGCTGATGTCCTTGGGGATGTCGGGGATGACCCAGTCCACAAAGTCGCTCATGAACATGACCAGGTTCTGGAAGGAGAGTCAGCGTCGGGGGGCTGGGAAGGGCGACCCCGGAAACGCTCCCACCTCCCCCTGCGCCTCAACGAACAGCACCTTGCCCCACCCATCACCCCAGACCTGTGACCTCAGATACACCCTGCACCTCCCCGGCCTTGGTTTCCCGGGAGGTCATAGATGAGACCGGAAGTGGGCCCTCTTGTCTGCATGATTCTCAATCAGGCTTAAGAAATGATCTGATTGGTTGTGCTCAGTCACTCGGTCGTGTCCAATGCTTTGGGACCCCACGGACTGTAGCCGAGGCACCCTTTTACACTCCTTCCAGCAGTTAAGAGGGCTCCTCTTTCTTTCCATCCTCAGTGCATGCTTAGTCACTCACTCGTGTCCGACTCTTTGCAACCCCATGGACTGTAGCCCACCAGGCTCCTCTGTCCATGGGATTCTCCAGAATACTGGAGCGGGTTGCCATTCCCTCCTCCAGGGAATCTTCCTGACCCAGGGATTGAAACCAGGTCTCCCGCATTTCGAGTGGATTCTTTACCATCTGAGCCACCAGGGAAGCCCAAGAATACTGTAGTGGGTAGCCCATGCCTTCTCCAGGGGAACTTCCCGACCCAGGAATTGAACCAGGGTCTCCTGCATTGCAGGCAGATTCTTTACCAACTGAGCTACCAGGGAATTGGTTACTCATCACTAAATACAACAAGTGCTAAGGCTTCAAGGGAAAGTAGTTAAAATGCAAAGAACACAAAACAAATGGGGCTTAAGCCATCTCTGAGGACTCCGCAGGCCCTTCTGCCCTTTGTCAGGCCTCCCAGGATTGCCCTGAATCCATGCCAGCTGCCTCCCTGCTTACATTTCTGGTCTGTAGAATGCAGACGAGTTGGCTTTCACAGACTGATGGAAAGTTTCCAAACTTCCATCTGACCAGCACTTGTGAGCACGTGTGACTGAGTTAGTCTACTGGTCATGGAGGGTGCCGGTTCCGCCCCCCTGCCCCACCTCAACCCCCGTCATCTTTCTTGGTTGACGTTCCCAGCCCTCAGCTGTGGCCGCTGACACTCACAGCTGCCTGTCTGCAGGGAGCTGCCTCCTTCTGTCTCCCTGGTCCCTGCCTGAAGCCAATGCAGGGCCACGTGGGCAGACCAGGCACTCTCCTGCATCAAGGTGGGCCCGCTCGTGTGGCAGGATTCACGCTTAGGCCCCCGTCCTGCTGAGCACCACCCCCACCCGCCGCCCCGCAACAAGGCCTTCCCTCAATAACCCGTTTGCACCAGAATCCTCATCTCAGGCTCAGCTTCTGGGGAACTGGGCCCCAGACACTAGTCTGACTGCAGTGGGTTGTGGAAGGCTGGTGGTTGAGGCAGGGGGCTTTGGGGGCTGGGGGTCCTGGAGCGGGCCACAATGTGTAGAAGGGGTAGGGCTGGGGGTTGACCCCAGTTCCTGGGATCCCAGGGCTAGGGGGACACCCCGGAGGCAACCCCAGCACGACCTCCCCAGCTGGGGTCCCAGTGCCATGTGCCAGCTGGCTTCCCTGTCTGGATCTTGGCCTCAGGGTTAGTTCCCCTCCCCGGAGACTGGGCCTGGCAGGGCCGGGTCCCCTGCCTGCTGGAGGTGGGGGCTGGTGTCAGCCAGGACCTCGCCAGCCCTGACCACCTCCCATCCCCACCAGCCCTTTAACTCAGGAGGGTCTGGGGCCTCTCCTTGCCCAGGGCCTGGGGTCACCAGCACCTCACACCCCGGGGTGACCAGGGTGAGTCCTCCAGCCTCCAAACCCCTAACCCCGGCCAGTTCCTGCCCTCCTGACCCTTTTCTGGGCAACAGCGCATCCTTGGTGCCTCAGCCCATAGCCCTTCCGGAAGCCGAGCAGGCCCTCGCACCTGGAAGACGATGACGAAGGCCAACCGGGCGGCCAGGACGGCCCAGAAGTCCTTGGAGATGTCGTACTTGTGTTCTGACCATGGTGGCTCCCGGTAGTCTTTGTACCTGCAGAGGCGAGGCGGGTCTTCAGGAGGAGCTGGGGTCCGGCCCCGCTGCAGGGCTCCTGTCAGGAGAGCCTGGGCCACCTGCAGGACGGCCCCCAGCCCCACCAGCTCACACAGTGTGCGGGGCTTCTCCCCACACCGGAGGGGATCCAGGTGCCCAAGTGGGCTGGGCAGGCCTGCGGGGGTGTCCCCATAAGCAGGGGGCTCTGGGACCATATTGTCCGGGGATCCCAAACTCTGAAGGCAGTGCAGCCTTGGTACCAAAAAGCACCCCCCTCCCACCCCGGAGACTCCTCACACACAGGAAGTGGGGCCTTCCGGTGGAAGAGGGTGGGGTCCCTAAACCAGAGCCTTAACCCACCCGCCCCCTCCTGCGTCCACAGAATTCCAGGCCGCGTGCTGTGAGATCCAGTGTGAAAACCGCTTCTCCAGGCTTTCCCCTCTCTGTGGGGGAACTATTGGAAAAAAATGAAACTTTCTGCAAAGTAGCCCATGTATGAGGTTAAACACACAGTTGGTGTGTTCAGGTCCATTCTGTCCCCTGCCACCCTGCCAGCCCCAGTGCCTGAAGGGCACCTCCCCCAAGTGTTACCTCCTTATCTCCCTGTGAAAAATATCCACCCACCCCTCTTCTTATGGCTCCTAGACGTGGCTCTTGACGCCCTGCTGGGAGACAGCGCTCACTCCCAGGGCCCCCAGGTCCCACCTTTGCCCCTTGTACAGCGGGAGCATGGGGGCTTCCATGGCTCCACTTCTGCCTTTTTCTCAGAGGTCCAGAGATGCCCGAGGTGGGGGCAGAGGAAGGAGGGGAACCCGGGGTTCTGTCCCCACCTAGGCGCCCCCAGCTGCTCCCAAATTTGGGGTGCCCGGTTTTAACAGGGCACCCCAACCTTCTCTGTGTGGGAAGAGCTTCCTCAAAGCCATCTGAGAAAGCCCCGGCTTCTTTCCGAGAAAGGGCGGTTTCCAGATGCAGGGCCACAGGTGCACTCTGCTGGTCACCGAGAAGCTGGGGCCCCGTTGGGGGCCCGGAAGAGGAGGCCCCTGGCTCTGCGGCTGTGGGCCTGGTACAGACCCAGACCGGGCTCTCGCCTCACTGCGTGTCCCTGTGGCATCGCCTGGCCTCTCTGGGCCTCGGTCTGGCATCCCCTCACTTAGTCACGCCACAAGAATGTAATGCTGCACACCAGGCCCCATTCCAGGGTTAGGGCTGGTCAGGGCACAGACAGGCCCCTCATCCACAGAGCTGTGTGTCTTCTGAGGCGACAGGACAGAAGTCTCAGAGAGCCTGCGCAGCACTAAGTTGCCAGTCCCAGAGATAGGATCGGGCGGGGAAGGCACACTCTGGTGCCAGCTGCTGAGCCGTGCAGAAGTTGTACAAGCTGACCTCCTATGGGAACAAGCGGCCACTGCTCTCCCACCGTCAGCAGCCATACACACCTGCTCCTCCCTCTTCCTCCTGTGCTCGGGCCAGCTGCACTAGGGTGCTGGGAAATGTGTTTATGCTACCTGGCAAACTCCTACACATACTTCAAAGCCCACTCATAGACGTGTCCAGATGCCAAGCCCCACCACTTGCACTGATCTCTGTCAGAGATGATCTTGCTGTTTTCCTGGCTCAGCTCTTGCACTCGGCCTGCAAGCTCCGCCAACTGGGGACGATAATGCCCTCTCTGGAACTGCTGTGAGCATTCAATGAGACCATGCCTGTTTCAGTGTAGTGATGAATGGTAGCGGTGATCACAGCTCTCAGCTGCTTTTTTTATACCCACGGCTGCAGGCTGGGCTGGGTGCTGCTCCACCTGCAGCCGACTACCCTGGGAGGTGGCTTGACCAGGAGCAGCTAGCAGCGTGGAGCTCACAGCACTCACAGGACTTAATCGTGGCCAACAGACAGATGGGCCTGACTAAAGCCAGAGTCCCAGGGAGCAGAGAGGTCTGGCCCACGACCTTCCACCTCTGTGGGGGAAAGGTGGCAAGCGTCTCACTTAAAAGGGGGTGTTTGGGTGGCCCAGGAGCTAAGGGCCTGTGCTTCCAGTGCTTGGGGCTCAGGCTCGATCCTCAGTCAGGGAACTATACCTTCAGCTGCTGCAACCAAGACCCGGCGTGCGGCAGCGAAGACAGGACCCCGCACGCCTTGACTACGACCCGGCGTGGCCAAAAACCCGAAAAACAACCCCCACAAAATCCCCGGGGTCTTTGCCCTCTTTCCTCAGCCCTCCCGCTGGCCCCCTGCTGCGTGGTCAGGACTCCTGCCAATGCTCGGATAGGGGGCTACTTCAGAGGCCTGGGTGCCTGGGGGCCCATTCTCGAAAACCAGCGCTTACCCTGTAAACACCAACACTGACCTTTTGAGGGGATTTATAATAAAACGACCACCTATCTCCCTGCCTTCTTTGTTCTAAATCATTCTTCTCTGAAATTCATTTTGAGTTAAATAGGTCAGCCTGAGCGTGTTCTTGGCGTGGGGCATTCAAACAAAGCAAGAGAGGCGAGCAGGGGGCTGGACTGGAAGCTTAGGGGTCTCTGGAGCCCAGGCCTGCTGACGACGGGGAGGAAGGGACCCCCAGCTCTCCAGGCCGACCCTGCCCATGGCGGCCACGCAGGAGTTGGAGCAGCTCACCCAGCCTCTTCTTGATGTATTTGCTCACATCTGTGTGCCCTGAAACGTGCGGTGGGTGGGCCTCTGAACAGTAGGCAGCATGTCATGTTGGGTATTTACGTGTCGTCTGCCCTCTTTCATTGGCAGGCCTGGCTCCAACTTGTTCATTTTCACCGCTGTATGGGTCTCAGAGTACGTGCAGTCCCTGCCCTGACTCGGAACACACAGCACGTCTTGTAGTTTAATCCCTGGGGGGTGGGGTGGTCACCGGGGCACAGGTGCTGTTCGGAGTCATCAGCTGCACCTACACGGGGTGGGCCTGCCTGCTGGTTCCAGTGACCCCAGGTGTGCTGTTTTCCATTTCTTGGACCTGCTTTTTGCTGTTGTTTGCTTTGTTTTTGTATTTTGTTTTTCTTTTGCAGCCATGAGCTACTGCTCATTGCTGTCAGTGCCCTGGACCCCGGCAGCCTCCTCCACAGCCTGCTGCCAGGTCAAGGGTATGAAGACAGACAGGTGGGCCTCACAGAGCGAGGTGCACAGTAACAGTACACAGGCTTGGAGTAAACTCCGCCCGACACAGAAAGGGCTGCGCTTCGCCACTCCGGCTTTGCGACGCGTGTCTTGGTCCCTGAGGTCTTCCTGTTCTGAGTCTCAGGCGGTTTAGACTGTCAGAGGATACTAACCAAGCTGCGGCCACACGGCCTCCACTCTGCCCCTGCCCTCAGCCTCATCTCAGCCCGGGGCCCATCACACCACAGTCCTGTTTCCTGAGCCAGGATATGGGGCCCTGGCCCGATCCCTCGGTCTCACTGTCCACCACGCTGGGCCTTTACGCTCTGCGCTCTAGAGCCCACCCGTGCCCACCACCCTGCTTTCACCCACATGCCCTCTCCCTGGAACGGCCCCCATGCCCCCACCCTCCCCCTAGGCTTCCAGCTACTATTACGCGTTTAACTGGATCTGTTTATGTTTCTGCTGCCCCTTGTACAAGGTCCCTGGACAGCAGGGTTCATGTTGCTTGTTCCCGAGTCCCCAGCCCTGAGCCCCCAGCCCTTAACCCTGCCAGGGTGGCCCATGGAAGAGGCACAGTGAATGGCCAGGCCTGGCTGTGCCCCTTGCCCCACCACCCACACCCCACCCCTGCCCCCGTCTCTCCTGGGGCACCCCTCGCCCCCACCATCCACGCCCCACCTCTGCCTCCGTCTCTCCTGGGGCACCCCTCGCGGCACTCCTCGCCCCAGCACCCACACCCCAGCCCTGCCTTCATCTCTCCTGGGGCTCTCCCTGCCTGCTCTGAATAACCGTCTCAGGTATCTGCTGCTTTTGCCCACCTAGCATCCATGACCCCTTGTTTGAAAACCCCAGTTTTCCTCGAGATGCCCCCAAATCTATGGCCACAACCCCACACCCTGGCACCCAGCCCAGACCTAGCCAAAGAGAGGCCCCACACTCTGGCAACTGTGATTGGTTCAAGGAGGGGCCTGTGACCGAAGGCAGGTCAGTGAGACTCAATCCTAGGACTTATGCTGACTTGTGGGAAAGAAATATTCTTCCCACCAGGACTTTTGAGTAGAGAGGACTGCTGGGGGATTCCCTTCTGCCTGCCAGAAAACGGTGCCAACATGCAGGAAGCATGTTGAGAGACAGTGTCAGAACGGGGCTGGATGACAAATGGCAGCCCCTGGATCCAGCCGTGCCTGAAGCTCTCATGGACTTCTTAGGTAAAGGACATGATAGGTCACCTCCTACCTCCATCTGATGGTGAAGGACAGGCAGCTGCAGTCCATGGGGTTGCAGAGTCACACCCACCTGAGCGACAAGCAGCAACCACCACCTCCAACCCAGGAATCTCTCTCTTCTTTCTCTGAATCAAGACTGAGCTGTTCTGTGATTTGCCCAGAAAGAATTCTGGCTTGAATTGGGGTTTTTCCAGAAGCCCACCAAATGAGGCTCTTTAAAGAGAGTTGTTAGGGATTTCCCTGGAAGGCCGGCAGCTCAGGCTCTGAGCTCCCAGTGCCTGGGTTTTATCCCTGGTCAGGGAACTAGGTCTCACATGGTGCAACTAAAACCTGGTGCAGCCAAATAAATATGTTAAAAAAAAAGACAGAGTCGCTGGGCGGTACCTGCAGATCTGCACTTCATAGCCCAGGCCCAGGGGGTCGTTGGGGGCTGTGCCGTTCTGGAAGTCGCTGACGTTGAAGGAAGAGAGGGTGTGGTTGACGAAGCCATGCATGGTCCCGTTCTCACTGTACATGTAGAGGTACACCAGGCGAGGGATGAAGTCGGACGTGAAGGAGATCACAAACGCCTGGCCAGGGAAGGGGGCGGTCAGCGCGGCCCCCAGCGGGGAGGGGGGCCCTGCCCCACCTGAGCCTGGGCAGCGCTGGCCCTGGGGCCTGGCCAGTGACCCACACTGGCAAACGTGACCCATGGCCCCGGCTCGCCAAGTAGACGAATGAAAGGTTAGGGGCACCCCTATCAGCCCCTCCAGCATTCCGAGGAGAGCTCTGGGGATGGGAACAGGGCGCCCCTGAACGAGGAGGCTGGGGGACCATGCTGGCTGCCTCTCGCTGGCTGGGTGGCCCTGGGCAAGTGCCCTGACCTCTCTGTGCCTGCTTTTCCTCCTGTCAGACAGGGCTAACTGCACCCACGGTGGGTGCCTCTCCTTCCTGGCCTGTTTGGAAGGGAATGAGGCAGGGAGGGAAGGTGCCTTGTAGACTGTAAAGCCCAGACCCAGCTCCCCTGTACTGGAGCAGCCCCCAAGGCAGAGTGGTGCGATGCCGGTGTCAAAGCAGGGACCCGAAGGCCTGGGGTAAAGACCAGCTCTGCCTCTCGCTGGCTGGGTGGCCCTGGGCAAGCGGCCTGACCTCTCTGTGCCTCAGCTGTATCATCTGCAAGATGGGCAATGCCTCTGACTCCAGGGCCCATGTGTGCACCGGTAGGCGGCCTACGGAAAGGGCTTAGCAGTGTCTGCAACGTTCAACGGCTGCTACTGTGGCCGTTGCAGCTGGTCGCTCTCACAAGACGCCCCGTGTGCTCCCAGCTGCTCTGCTCACAGCACCCTGGTGCTTACGCTGCACACAGAGGGGCCACGCCTCGCTGTTTCCAGCGCCTCCTCTTTAAAACGTGACCCCCGGCTCAGCCTGGATGGGTGGACGAGCTCTGACCACAGCCTCCCTTTACGGACGGGTTTCAAAGCCTTAAGCCGGCAGGAGTGGGTGGCTGATGGGGGCGGCCTGTCCCCAGGGATAGCAGGTCCCAGGGCTCTGAGGGTCCCTGTCTGGGCTGAGCATCACTTCCTGTGCTATGGGGACGGAGTCAGCCCCACGACTGTGACCATCTGCTCCTGGGGGCTGTCTGCCTGGCCCTCCCGCCCCCACCAAGATGCAAGGTGGCAGCTTCTGGGGGGCTCAGGCTCGGTCGGTGGGTGGAAGGGTGAGGGCCACAGGACTGCAGACATTCCTGAGGTGCTCGTACTTGGGGTTCATGTGTCATGAAGGTGTGAACCAGATCCACGGGGCAGGGTCACAGGGGGTGCTGTTCCCAGCAGACTTGCGTGCGCGTGTGTGTCTCTGTGTGTCTGTATGTGTGTCTGTGTGTATGTATGTGTGTCTGTGTGTATGTATATGTGTCTCTCTCTGTGTTTCTATGTATGTGTGTCTGTGTATGTATGTGTGTCTGTGTGTATGTATATGTGTCTCTCTCTGTGTTTCTGTGTCTGTCTGTGTATGTATGTGTCTGTGTGTCTTTGTGTGTCTGTGTGTGTATATGTGTGTGTCTCTGTGTGCGTATGTATGTGTGTATATTTGTGTCTCTCTGTGTGTTTCTATGTGTCTGTGTCTGTGTGTGTGTGTCTGTGTATGTATATGTGTGTCTGCCTATGTATGCGTGTCCCTGTGTATGTATGTGTCTGTGTCTCTGTGTATGTATGTATGTGTATGTGTGTCTCTCTCTGTGTTTCTATGTGTGTGTGTCTGTGTATGTATGTGTGTCCGTGTGTCTGTATGTGTCTGTGTCTGTATGTGTGTGTGTCTGTGTGTGTGTGTCTGTGTATGTGTGTGTATATGTATGTGTGTGTGTATATGTATGTGTGTGTGTCTGTGTGTGTCTATGTATGGATGTGTCTGTGTCTGTGTGTGTATGGATGTGTCTGTGTGTATGGATGTATCTGTGTCTGTATGTGTGTCTGTATGTGTGTCCGTGTGTCTGTGTGTCCGTGTGTCTGTATGTGTGTCCATGTGTCTGTCTGTGTGTGTGTCTGTGTGTGTCTGTGTATGTATGTGTCTGTGTCTGTGTGTATGGATGTATGTGTGTCCGTGTGTATGGACATGTCTGTGTCTGTGTGTGTGTATGTATTTGGCTAGTAAGTTCCTCTTCTCTCCATGTTTCATTTCCCAAACCTTCAAAGAGCAGGTGTGAGCTTCACATAAAGGAGAAAAAATGAACTTTTTTAAAGAGCAGGAGAGTTGCTGACGTGGAATCTCTTTCTCTGGGTCTCCCTTCCGCCCTGTCTGCCTCTATCTCCTTCTCTCAGGACTCTGGGGAGAAAGGGCACTTAGAGGCCCAGGTGGGCACAGTGGAGGGTGTTGCCTGGGTTTTGGGGCGCGGCTGAGGAGCTGTGGCATTCCCACCCGGAACTCGCCCCACTCCTCAGTAGAACCAGGAGGCGCTCTCTCAGTGGGGCTGCCCGAGGCTGCAGGCAGAGACCAGCTTCCCGGAAGGGCCCCCCATCTGTGCAGCAGCTCAGCCAGTTGCAGTCCCCAGGTCACTTACGTTGATGATGACGGCAAGCTTCCCGACGCCTCTGAGGATATTGTACCAGATTCCTGGGGGAGGGGCCAAAAAGCACAGGTTCAAGACCCTCTTTGCCGGGGCTCTTAGTAACTTGAGCAAGCCCGCGGCAGGCTGGCCCTCTCAGGGGCCGGTCTGGCCCTCTTGTGGGACCGGTCAGACCCGTGGTAACTGGGAGTCGTTTGGGGAGGGCCTGGGGCAACCTGGTGAACCGCAGAGCCCATGGCTTGTACTGGCTCAGTGGCTGTTTGTAAGCCAACTAGATTCTCAGAGGGATGCCTAGAAACACCTGGTTCCTGGCTCTGAACAATCTGCCGTCAAGCTGTGTAAACTACTGACTGTTTTTTCTAGAGATACAAAGAATCAATTTAGATGTAGCTTCCCCCTCCCCAAAGCGTCCATGCAGCAGTAATTAGACACGGAAGCCACAAAATTTGGTGTCCAGAAACTTCTACATAGCTGTAGTGCTAGCAGTGCCTGCTCTTTGGAAGGAAAGCGCTGGCAAACCCAGGCAGCATGTTAAAGAGCAGAGAGACTACTTTGCCAACAAAGGTCCGTCCAGTCAAGGCCAGGCTATTTCCAGTGGTCATGTATGGCTGTGAGACTTGGACCATAAAGAAGGCTGAGCGCTAAAGAATTGATGCTTCTGAACTGTGGTGTTGGAGAAGACTCTTGAGAGTCCCTTGGAGTGCAAGGAGATCCAACCAGTCCATTCTGAAGGAGATCAGTCCTGAATATTCATTGGAAGGACTGATGCTGAAGCTGAAGGTGAATTTCCAGTACTTTGGCCACCTGATGAGAAGAGCTGACTCGCTAGAAAAGAGCTTGATGTTGGGAAAGATTGAAGGCAAAAGGAGAAGGGGATGACACAGGATGAGATGGTTAGATAGCATTGGCGACTCAATGGACATGAGTTTGAGCAAACTCTGGGAGATGGTGAAGGACAGAGAAGCCTGGCGTGCTGCAGGCCATGGGGTTGCGGAGTCGGAGACGACTGAGTGACTGAGCAGCAATGGTGCTAGAGAAACCATGGTTAGGGACAGGTCAGATGGCAAGCCAGGGTCGGGAGCCAGGCCAGGGCCTCCTAGCCAGTGTGGCCAGGAGCACATCTTGGGTAACATGACTGGGCAGCAGTGAGGTACAAACCACGCCCGTCTGGACACCCCCTTGGTCCATCAGCAGGAGACACGGGGCTGTACCCAGTCACAGGGGAGTGTGGATGACCACACAGCACTTGGAGCATCGCCAGCTGCCCCACTGGCCTCGCTCCCAGCAGAGACGAGAATCAGGAGGCCCAGGAAGGAAGCCTGAGGGCCCAGAGCCGGCCCCGCTCCTTAGGGCCCCAAGGCTATGGCTCCTGGAGAGGGGCCCAGCATCCCTGGCCACCCCCGTCCCCACCCTGATGGCGTCTTATCAGGCCAGGAACACGTCATTGCAGACTTGGGGCTGAAACTCTGTCCCACTCGCCCTCTTCCCCTGCCTGGAGCCAGATCTGAGATGGTGACAACAGAAAGGGCTGGTGGGGACAGTGGCAGGGTGGGGGGCTCTCCATCCAGGGCCCATAAGGCTGTGCGTGGGTGTTCCTGCCCTTGCAGTGAGCGCCCATTTGAGGGGTGCATGCTAATGGTCAGCAGAGACAGCAGGAGCTCAGGCCCATGTGCCCCAGAATTGGGAAACCACCGGCTCAGACCCAGCCCCTGAGGGCAGGTGTAAGGGCGGCTTCCCAGCCCTGGCCAGGGACCACTCCAGAAGGGCAAGCATTTCCAGTGCCCCAAATATGGACGTTTGTTGGCAAAGTGATGTCTCTGCTTTTTAATATGCTGTCTAGGTTTGTCTGGGAGAGTTTCCAAACTTTTCCAGAGCTTGCTCAAACTCACATCCTTTGAGCAGGTGATGCCACCCAAACATCTCATCCTCTGTTGCCCCCTTCTCCTCCTGCCCTTAGTCTTTCCCAGCATCAGAGTCTTTTCCCAATGAGTTGGCTCTTCACATCAGGTAGCCAAAGTATTGGAGCTTCAGCATCAGCAATGGGTAAGTGTTTGCTGAGTGACTATATGAGTGTAGAAAGTCCTTCCAACCAGACTCTTCATGCCCAAGCAGAGGTTGCCACATCCAGCTGCGGGGGAGTTTCATCAATCTTGCCTGCTACTTAAAAAATGCTGTTGCTGTTGCTTACTCCTTTAGCCGTGTCCGACTTTTTGTGACCCTGTGGACTGTAGCCCACCAGGCTCCTCTGTCCATGGGATTCTCCAGGCAAGAACACTAGAGTGGGTTGTCATTTCCTTCTCCAGGGGATCTTCCGGACCCAGGGATAGAAGCTACGTCTCCTGCATTGGCAGGTGGGTTCTTTACCACTGAGCCAGCAGGGAAGCCCCACAATGTCAATGGGTGTATACAAATTGGGATGATGTGTTTTTAAAAAAATTTAGACTAGCTGCTTCTGCAAGAGCCTCAGCTCCCAGTTGGCATCTCCGTGACCACAGCTGGTGGCGGCTGGCAGTGGCGCCCCCTTCAGGCCACACCACGGATTGCAGCTCTCTCTGTACCAAGGCAACGCCCTTGATCACCACCAGTGACTTCAAGAATCACATTTACCCAAACCCAGACCCTACTAAAGCCTGGAGAAGAAAACCCTCCAAGGGTGGGGTGTTTCAAGGGCCCAAGATCAGGCACTCCTGTCCACTCATTCACAGGGTCCCGCACAATCTGAGCTTGAGAATTCTGAGTAGGGTGCTGGAGTGCTGGCCAGTCCAGCAAGTTGAGGTCTCCAGGCAGGGGCTCCCTTGGGAGGTGGATCCCGAGCCCAGCAGGAGGAAACGAGTCTGTCAATGAGCTGAGAGAGGTGACAGCAGGAAATGGGGATGGCACGGGGGAGATGGCTGGGCCAGAGAGAGCGCTCCACGGCGGGAGACCGAGGCTGCCCGACACATCCTGCGGTGTCTCTATCCCCAGGCCGATGGTTCTCTGTGTGACCCCCCACCCCAGAACCCTGGGCTCCAGGACGCTGGGCCCAGCCCACAGGATTGGTGTCTGCTGGAGTCTTGACCCGCTGGATTATTCGAACGCATGCCGCATGATAAGAACCACTGTCCTGATGACCTCTAGGAAAGTACAAGGGGCTAGAGCTGCCTCGGACGAATCTCAGCCTCCTTACGACATCTCGCAGGGCTCCGTCTCATTTCACCTGTCTCCTTCTTCAATGCCGAGCCTGGTTCCGGAGAACAGTCTAGGGAGGTACTGGGATGTGCCTGCTGACTTGCAGCTCCCAGGAGCTGAATGCAGGAAGGGTTTCTCACCTGGGAGGCTCTGAAGAGCGAGCCCGAGAGGAGGAAGATGCTGGCCCTGGGTGAAAGGTCAGGCCTAGGAGGCTGCGGCCGGCGCCCACGTGAGCACGGGGCGGGGTGCCCTCAGTGACCCGCCACGCCTCCCTCTCCGAGGCCGAGCAGAGCAGTGACGGCACTGGCGCTCCCTCCACATGCTCCTGGCGCTCTGGGTGCGGGGCATGGGGGCTGCGGCGGCCCCTGTCCCTTCAGGGCCCCGCACGGATCACAGGAGGAACACAAAAGCCTCTTCAAGGAAAGGTTACGGTGGAGGAGCCCATAAACAAACCCAGATTATGCTTCGACCAACGGGGCAGGAACCAGGAAGTCAGCAGCTGATCCATAAGCAGCGTCGCGGAGCCGTGAGCAGAGACCCCGAGGACGAGCTCCAAGCCCTGCTGGTGCTGGAACGACACCAGGGCCCGGGAGGGCTCGGGGAGGGGGGTGTCCTGGGACTCGCTTCCATCCCGGGGGGCTGCAGGGTTTAGGGTGCTGCAGTGAGGCGTGGCCGCGGCTCTGCCAGGCACAGGATGCCAAAGCAAACAGTGGCCGCTGTGGGCTTGCCTGGGGCCTCCGGCGCCCGAGAATCGAGCCTTTGTAAGGAGCACAGGGCAGGAGCGGCGCTCTCTTTCACGGCCCCTGGGCGCGGGCTCAGAATTCCCAAGGACCACGCAGGGTGCGCCTGTCAGGCTGCCGTGTCCGCTCCGTCCATGCCGTAGGCCTGCTCTCATGGAAGTGTGCTGGAAGGGGCTGAGGGCTTGAGCTAATCTGGTTCCAGCTCGGCTCTGCTCAGCACCTGGCCTCAGTCTCCCCATCTGGAAAGTGGGACCGAGGATTCACCCCAGTGTCCTCACCAGGCTCCTGGGGGACACAATAGCAAAAAGCCCCAGAGAAAGTCCAACATCAGACACGGCTCCCTGGGCCATCCTCAGAGCAGGGCATGGGGCACTTCAGAGAGCCCTGGTTTCACGGCACCTCAATCTCAAGGTCGTCGTTCAGTTGCTCTGTTGTGTCCAACTCTTTTCGACCCCATGGACTGCAGCCCATCTCCCGGGGTTTGCTCAAACTCATGCCCATTGAGTCAGTGATGCCATCCAACCATTTCATCCTCTGTCTTCGGAGGATCTGTGGATCCAGCCGGTGGCTCAGAGCAGTGCCCGGCCTGTGTCTGGATGGCCCAGGAGGGAAGAACCCTCATGAGAAGATGCCACATGAGAAACTTCAGCTTTCGGTGAGAATTCTGCACATCGCCTCACAGCCCACAGAGACAAGAACATCTGCTCTCCTGCCCTGCATGGAAGTGTGAGCTGGGCTCTGACCCAGCACAGCGGCAAGCCCGCTGCTCTGGACGGCTCTTACCAGGCCCCAGGGCCCTTAGAGTCGAGGTGTGCGGGGCAGAGGCTCACTCCACAGCCACAGGCGAGGCAGCATCAGGGACCCCGGGAGCCAGAGAATTCACACCCTTTCACATCTTTCAAAACCACAAAGTCTGGTGGAAAAGACATCTCTTTGCTGAGTCTTTACTGGTTGTCCGGGTCGCCCGGACAGGAAGGAGACTCAAGTGTCAAAACGCAGGGCGATGACCTCTGTACAGGAGCTGAGCTCAGACGTCCCTCCTGGTGGAACAGCAAGTGTTCCTGGACCCTCTTAAGCTTGAGCTCGGCAGGTCACACCATGGATCCCAAGGCACAAATGTGAACCAGGTGAAATCAACGATATCTGAGCGTGTTTGAATTGTGAAAATGGCAATTTCTTCTGGTGCGACCTGAGAAGGTGCACTGTGTAAAGCAGAATTCCAGGCGGATCGGGGACTGATGGTGGAGAACTGGTGGGCCTGGCACCATCAGTCGGTGGGGGCCACTCTAAGGATGGAGCACTGGCCAAGGAGGCCCTGGCCTGGGATGCGATGACCTAATGCCAAGGGCAACGGAAGCTTTTGGAAGGAGTGATGATGGCCCTGCATGTTTGCAGGATTACGTTTGGGCTAGACAGTAAAGAGTCTGCCTGCTATGCAGGCGACCTGAGTTCAATCCCTGGGGTTGGAAGATCTCCTGGAGAAGGGAATGGCAACCCACTCCAGTATTCTTGCCTGGAGAATTCCATGAACAGAGTAGCCTGGCGGGCTACAGTCCACACGGTTGCGAAAAGTTGGACACAACTGAGCAACTAACGTAAAGGTCCAGCCCAAAGATCTGTCTCCCTGGTGTGCAGTCCTTAATTTGGTAGAATGACAGAGAACAGCCCTAACACACAACTCAGTCTTGTTTGTTTGGGAACCAGCACAGAACTGGCACAGGTGCTGTTCTAACTAAAATTGTATTCAAGAGGAAATGAAAAGAATACATTTTGTAATTTTCCATCTCATTTCAAGACAAAGTTCCAATAAAGAATTTTTTGTTTTCACCCTGAAAATTGAATCCTGGTTTAAGGTGATTCTGTTTAAGATAAGATGGGCATTGTCCTTGCTGACGAGGGCTGGCTCTGGCCGAGGCACGTGTGGGTCTCTGAGCCCCGCCCACTAGATCCCCCCACTCCTGGACAGATGGGCACCCTCGTCTGCTTACGTGCCTTTGGTGATAGGGAGCTCACCACTGCACAAGGAAGCTGGCTCCATTTTTAAGGTCTCTGACTATTCGAAAGTTAGGCCTGATGTTCAGTGTACAGTCCCACAGCTCCCAGTGTCTTAGTGACTTGGGGTTAAAAGGCCCAGGCTGCTCTTGACCCTGACCCGCCAGGCAGGTCACACAATGCTCTTCTTTCATCGGTAGAAGGGGGGCTCCCTCCTTCATCTCTCCAGTGAATGTTAAATGACTACGTGACGCACTGTGTGTGTAGGAAGACACCTGCTGGGCGCGAATGCCGTCTTCCCCAGTGTTCTGGCTCTGTGCTCTGGGCCCACACAGATGTTTGGAGTGGGGCAGGGGTGCTGGGGACCAGCAGAGAAAATGTATCTCATGAACCGCCCAGAGCAGCAGGCTGGAGAGGCCCCTAGTTATCCAAGACCTGAGCTCTTCCCTAATGTTCTCTGTGGCCCACACATCTCAGGAGCTGGGGGGTTGAGGTTCCCTAATGTTCTCCATGGCCCGCACATCTCAGGAGTTGGGCGGTCAGGGTTCCCTAATGTTGGGAGGTCAGGGTCCCCTAATGTTCTCTGTGGCCCGCACATCTCAGGAGTTGGGGGGTTGGGGTTCCCTAATGTTGGGAGGTCAGGGTTTCCTAATGTTCTCCATGGCCCGCACATCTCAGGAGTTGGGGGGTCAGGGTTCCCTAATGTTGAGAGGTCAGGGTTCCTTAACGTTCTCTGTGGCCTGCACATCTCAGGAGTTGGGAGGTCAGAGTTCCCTAATGTTCTCTGTGGCCCGCACATCTCAGGAGTTGGGGGGTTAGGGTTCCCTAATATTCTCCGTGGCCTGCACATCTCAGGAGTTGGGGGGTCGGGGTTCCCTAATGTTGAGAGGTCAGGGTTTCCTAATGTTCTCCATGGCCCGCACATCTCAGGAGTTGGGGGGTCGGGGTTCCCTAATGTTGAGAGGTCAGGGTTCCCTAATGTTCTCTGTGGCCCGCACATCTCAGGAGTTGGGGGGTCGGGGTTCCCTAATGTTGGGGGGTCAGGGTTCCCTAATGTTCTCCATGGCCCATACATCTCAGGAGTTGGGAGGTCAGAGTTCCCTAACGTTCTCTGTGGCCCGCACAACTCAGGAGTTGGGGGTTCAGGGTTCCCTAATATTCTCCGTGGCCTGCACATCTCAGGAGTTGGGGGGTCAGGGTTCCCTAATGTTCTCCATGGCCCATACATCTCAGGAGTTGGGAGGTCAGAGTTCCCTAACGTTCTCTGTGGCCCGCACATCTCAGGAGTTGGGGGGTCCGGTGGGGTGCAGAGGGGCTGGAGTCCTGCATCCCCCACCCCTGCCTCGTGTCTGAGTCTCCTTCCAGGGCAGGTGCAGTGAGGAGTCGGGGCCCCACTTGGCCAGCTGTGCCTCTGGCTTCCGGGGAGTGCGATCCTTTCCCCAAACCCAGGGTCTCTGCTCCCAGGGCCCAGGCACTCACCGATGTCCTTGGCTCTGACGGCCACCGGCCTTCGGAGCTCAGTGACGAACTTTTTGGCGTCCAGGCGGATCTCAATGATGTTGTTCAGGAGCGCGAAGAGCGGGGCCAGCGGGAAGGACGCGACAAACAGCGTGACGAAGCCGAACTGGATGACTGCAGAGAGGGGCGGCGGTCAGCACGTGCGGCCCCCGGCCCAGCGCAGCGGGACACTCGCCCTGGGCCAGAGGGTGCCCTGCCTCCCATGTGTAAGAGGGGATCTCGGCATGGGCCCTGCGGCCCTGGGTGACCCCAGGCCAGGAGGCGGGTTCTGAACCTTCACATTACGTCTTGAATAATGGGCGTGTACTCACTTATAGTCTGATCATGAAAAAATATACCAGTGATGGGAAAAGAGTGCCTGTGAGCACAAAAGCCCAGACTCAGTCACTCTGTGTTTGGGCGGGGAAGGGGCCCAAATGCCTTCTAGGACCTGGGGGGCCCACCAGCATCAGTGCGCCTCCATCAGCCCTTAGCGTCCACTCCATCAGGCCTTGGGGAGCCAGCGGGGGCCCACCGTCCACTGTCCTGGACAATCCTGCTCCTCTGCCTTGTTCCCTCTATCTTTCATCTTCATCATCAACCAGTCGACTCCGGGGCAACTTTGGCCTCCGAGGTTCTAGCCCACAGAGGCCCAGCTCCCGGGGAGGTCAGGGAAAGGTTGCTGAATGGAAGCAAATGGGGGAAGCGGGTTCAGGGATTGTACAGCCAGACGCTGTCCAAGGGCACTCGGTGCCAGGCGGTAAACAAGGAAGCCGGCAGAACGTCACCAGGGCTGGCAGGCTGAGTGTGGCCGTTGTTAGTGGGTGGGTGGGTGGGGCTCTGTGTGAGGCTTCATCCCGGCACGGGGTCGCTGGCCCCTCGTGCCCCACAGGGTCTCTGTGGGATGCTTTTGGGGCAGTGGTCTTGTCTGAAACCTCTGCAGATGGTGGAGGTGACGGAGGCCCCGTGGGGGGCCAGGGGCCACTCAGCCCTAAGGCTGCACGTTCTCTGACTCCGGAGTGACACTGCCTCATCTTAAACAGACAGGCTGGGGGAGAGCTGTGGAGGTGCAGGTGGGGCGGGGGAGAGGGCCAGTCAGGCCCAGAAGGGACTTGACTTTCTTCTGCCCCATCCCAGCCGAGTCAGCCTGGAGGCGGAGACCCGTGGGCATGGGGTGGGCTGCTCCCTGATGGGCAAGGCGCGGGGGCCTGTTCCAGGAATTTCATTTCATCAAACCCCAGAGGACCCTGAACTCTCCAGCCGCCAGGAAAGTGGAAATCTGGGGAAACGACCGACTGCGGTCTCCCGGTTGATCACAGGCTGCAGCTCTCTGTGTCCATCTCCCACGGGGTCAGGTGGCCGGCAGTGGAGACCCTCCTCCAAGACCCCAGGATGAGTGTCAACAGGCAGGCAGGGGGCAGGCCTGGGTGGGTGGGCGGTGCCCGCAGGGCAGGGAGCTGCCCGCCTGCCTCTGGTTCAGCCCAGAGTCGATTCTGGGACAAAACGGAGGACTCCACTGGACCCCACATGGTCTCCTTGTTGGGAGTCTCAGGGCTGTTTCTGCACTGTCATCTGAGAAGCTGGGAGTGACTCAGTGACTGCCCACGGGACTAGGCGTCTACTACTAAACGGAACCGCTCCTGCTCTCCAAGGCCGCCCGGCCCCACCCACCTCTCCCTGCAGAGCAGTCCCTGGCTGGCTCGCCCAGGTGCCTGTTAAAATGCAGAGTCCTGGGTCCCACCCCAACAGACTGGGAATGGGCCTCGGGAACCGGCACTTAAGCTATCCGTGGTGGTCAGGGGGCATGACACTTGGGAACCCCTCTACATGAGTCTCCACCTTCGCTGTCCGTTCATTCAGTGAGCGGGCACTGAACACCCACTGTATACCTGGACCTGTTCTAGGTGCAGGGGGTCCAGCAGTGAAGAGGAAAAAGAACCCAAAGGCCGGCTTTCACAGAGCGTCAGTTCCACAGGAGAGACAGACGGAGGGGGAGCGAGAGAGTGCCGGGGACTAGAGATGTCAGCTGTGGGGAGAAGCAGAGAGTAGGGCCGGGCTGCCCCATCACACACTGTGGGAAGACGCCTCTGGTGGGGACGTTCTGAGAAGAGCCCTGGAGGAAAGGAGTGAGTGATGCACCAGGGGAGCGAATTCCAGGCAGGACGCAGCTGGTGCAAAGGCCCTGAGGTAGGCGTGACTTCTACGCATTTGTGTAACAGGAAAGAGAGGGCTTCCCTGGTGGCTCAGCAGCAGAGAACCTGCCTGCAACGCAGGAGATGTGGGTTCCATCCCTGGGTCGGGAAGACGCCCCGGAGAAGGAAATGACAGCCCACTCCAGTGTTCTTGCCTGGGAAATCCTACAGGCAGAGGAGCCTGGTGGGCTACAGTCCATGGGCTCGCAAAGAGTTAGACACCAGTGAGTGAACAACAACAGCAACAACAGCAGGAAGGCCAGTGCAGCCCAGTGGGGGAGGGGAGGGGGGTGGTGGTGGCCAGGAGGCCCCACGCGGCTGCCGTGCGGCCTCGGCTGGCTGGCTCTCCCTCTTGCCCCAGTCCCGGGACTCTTGGCCCACCCTGGGCACCGCCCGTCCTGAGACACAGCTGCAGGCGACACGGCTCAGTCCTAGGGGTGTCCCCTGGAGCCCTGGGGGGCTGCTGGCCCATGTCCACCCTGCTCCGCCGCAGGAGGGCCCCCCCGTTACTCACTCATCTCCATGTACTCCGGGGTAAGGCCCGCGAAGGGCTCCAGCGTGTAGTCCACCTCGTACCGCTGCTTCTTCTTCGCGTGCTCGTCGTGGTCCGAGGGGCTCTGGTGCTTCAGCCTCAGATAGCGGATGAACTTCTTCATTTTCCTGGAGGACGCAAGGCGTCGCCTCGGTCAGGCTCCCAGGAAGGCGGGCTTGGGGGTGGCCCCTCCAGGCTGTTTTAAAGCCTGAACTGACGTGTCTGCAGTGACCACTCTGTTGACGGGCTGGCTCCTTTGCCCTCTCCCCCCGGGGGCACGCGGAGGGCAAGCCTCACCGCTTCGTCTGCGACATGAGCAGTGGTACCCAGACTTCTTGGCACCAGGGACCGGTTTTGTGGAGGACGATTTTTTCCCAGACTGGAGGTGGTTTCGGGACAATTCAAGTGCATTATATTTATTGTGCATTTTATTTCTAATCTCAGCTGCTGCTGATCTGACAGGAGGTACCGGTCCTTGGCTCTGAGGTTGGGGACCCCTGACAGAAGGAAATGGAGGTGGGGGAGGGCCCCAGGTATCAGGGGTCTGGATGGGCCTGAGCAGACTTGGATGCCTTGGACCACGGGGGCTGGCACTTGGTTTTGGGGGCACTTATCTATATCCTTTTCCAGTGAGTCGAAAAAGACACTGATGCCAGGAAAGAGTAAGGGCTGGAGGAGAAGGGGATGACAGAGGACGAGACGGTTGGATGGCATCACTGACTCAATGGACAGGAGTTTGAGCAATCTCCAGGAGACGGTAGAGGACGGGGAAGCCCTGCGTGCTGCAGTCCATGGAGTCAAAAAGAGTCAGACACAACCGAGCAACTGAACAGAAACAACCTGTACGCTGCACCCTCGGCCACTTGGGAGAGGAGGTGTCACCTGGCCTTGTCCTCCTCGTCCACCAGGCAGTCGCTCCTGCCCACCTCCCCCGGGTTCTCACCGCCTCCCTGTTTCTGGTGTCCCACCCCGGCTGGTCCAGGCCCTGCTTCGCCGGCCGCCCAGACCTCCGGGAGGCCTGCCCCGCGCCTGTGCCCGCTGAGGCCCGAGGCCGGGGGCTACTCACGGGATGCCGATCTCAAACAGGTTGTTCTGGATCAGCTGCTTCCCCAGCATGATGATGCTCAGCTGGATGCAGAGTTCCATCAGGCAGCCCCCCGGGGCACACTGCAAGAGAGGGTCGCATCAGCACCCACCGGCCGGCCCAGCCCCTGCAAGGGGAGGCCGGCCCTCGGGCCCAGGGCTGAGTTGTGTCCTCCATGTCCCGGCCCCTGGAGCCTCACAGCGGGACCTCACTTGTTAGCAGGGTCTTTGCAGACGAGACCGAGGGAAGATGCAGTTGTGATGGTATAGGGTGGGCCCTGCTCCAGTGGCCGGTGTCCTTTGAAGAAGAGGAAACGCACAAGCGCACGGGAGCTGGGGGAAGAGGCCCCCTGAGATGGAGGCAGAGACTGGAGAGGCACATCCGTCGGCACGGGGACATCGAAGACGGTCAGTGGCAGAGAGAGCTGGGAGAGGCCTGGAGGAACCCTCCCTAGAACCTTCGGAAGGGGCATAACCCTGCTGACACTGTAATTTTGGACTCTGGCCTCCAGAACTGTGAGAGCTTAAAACTGCCGCCTTAAGAGACCTGGTCTGTGGCGTCCTGTGACAGTGGCCCCTGGGGTTAGTACAGCCTGACCGACAGGCTCTCCGGGCTGGACCCAGGCCTGGAGACAGAGCCCATCGGCAGGGGGTGGGCAGCGGTCTCACAGGCTGGGGCCTGGCAGCTGGGAAGCCACACGGTGAGGCAGCCGGCTACCCGTTAGGCCTAACACCCTGTTCCCGGGGGGCTTGTACCACCATAGGCTGGTGGGGGCGGGGGCGTGAGCAGGCAGACAGAAGCTTAACTTGTCCAAGTGGTGGGAACTAAGGGACCCTGGGTGACACTCCAGGGCACAGGTGACCCTCTTTGAGTCCTGGGCCAAACTTCATATACCAAAAATTGCCAAAAAATTTATCTGGAAGAGCCACCATCTCATTGAAAAAATAAAGATGCTCTACACTTTATTCGGCTTTCCTGATGGCGCAGAGGTTAAAGTATCTGTCTCCAATGCGGGAGACCTGGGTTCGATCCCTGGGTTGGGAAGATCCCCTGGAGAAGGAAATGCAACCTACTCTAGTATTCTTGCCTGGAGAATCCCATGGACAGAGTAGCCTGGTGGGCCACAGTCCACGGGGTCGCAAAGAGTTGGACGCGACTGAGCGACTTCACATGCTTCATTCTAGTTCACGAAGACATTTCCCCTGGCTTCTCCAAGAGTTAGAGAGCTTGACAGGGTGTCGCCCTACGTAAAGGACGCGTCAGGCAGTGGGGGTGTGCTTGGAGGGCTTTTCACAAACATCCGCTACTGCGGATGAGGCCTTGGAATGTTGGGGCCAGCACTCAGCTGGCTGAAGCTCTCGACTTCACCCCAGGCAGCCAGGTCACCCAGTACCTAATCCTCTCCACCGTTTCACACGATCTTATCAGGAAGGCCTTTCTTTCTCAATAAAATGAATTATTCTGGGAATTGCAAAAGCCGAGTAGTTCCCGTGAGACCTGAGATGGGCCCTGAAGTCTGGCTCGGTCTGATGGAGCCAGTGGAACAAGTTTGGGGGACAGGACTCAGACGCACACACTAGACTCACAGTGGCTGAACCGCTGAGCAGAAGCCAAAGACCACTAGCACTGTGATTGGTGGGGCAAGAGATGAGCATTTCAGTGTTGAAGTAAAAGAACTGTAATTGAGTTTTTTTTTTCTTCTCACTAGTCCACCATAACCAAAGAGAAAAACATTCAAGATCTTACAGAAAAAGAAGAAGGAAAGAAAAGGGTGTACTTTTTTTGGTTTCCATGACCCTGAAGAGACATTCTCCTTTTAAGGTGACACTATATGGACACACCACGGAAGACTAAAGCCCTCCCCAGCAGCTGGATAACAGAGCAGGGGTCTCGCGGGCTGGGAACTGAGGTGTGCTGTGTGAACAGAGGTGAGAAAGCAGAGCGGGACCTACCTCCTCCATCCGGAAAGATCGGAAAATGTACACGTAGTCACCCGGGCGTCCAACAAACCTGCAATGATGGGGGTCAGTTAGAGAGGGCCGAGTGGGTCCTGGGAGGCCCCGAGGGTGGGAGCTGGGCCGCGTCGTGGGTCCCCAGGTCGGAGCGCTAGGGTCTCACAGGCTTTCTCCCTGCCCGCTTCATCTAAGAACCGACCACAGTGGCTTTCTGTTGGTTGAATATTCATGTGATTCCCAAGCCTGCAGGTGGGTAAGAAGACGTGGCTTCAACACGAAACCAAGAGGCCGAAGGGTGGATGGAGGAAAGGGAGCCCAGGAGGGGAGAAGGCGAAGGCAAAGGCAAAGGAGTCTGAGCCCAGATGGTGTCATGCCCACCACAGCAGGGTCTCGCAGCCAAGCTGGGGACTGCAGACAGGCCGGAGTGGGGCTGGTCCCAGAGGCTGCCTCTCAGTTCCCTGTGGGGTGTGCGGCCGAGGGTCGTCTGAGAGCCTGCTCCATTGCTGTGGGTGCTCTCAGGGGGGCCTGGGCACCTTGGCCCAGCTCCGGGACCCTGGGATGGGCGGGTGGCCCTGGCATTTGTAAATCGCATGATGCTGAGCATGGAGACTCTGGGAGGGGTTCTGGGATCTGACCGGCCAGGCCCTGGCAGGGGCGGGGACAGTGGGGAGTCGTGGTGGGTGGGCCACAGGCCCCTAGAAATCCAGGACAGCTCCAGAGGGTCAGGATGTGGGGTTCACTCCACCACTGGCCCAGAACACCAGCGGCTGCCCTTTCATACCTTCTCTGGCAGCCCTCACCTCCCCAGTGTGGGAGCCCCTGGAGCTGGCTGCCTGGAGCCCCTACTGTCTGGAGTCCCCAGCGCCTGGGGTCCCTCCTCCCAAGGGTCCCTGCCCCCTGGGGGCCCCGCAGGAGCCAGGTCTTTGCCCGACTGCAGCTGCAGCTGGAGCTCACTGACTGCTCTGCCTTGGGCCTGGGTGCCTCCTGCCTGTGGGGAGACAGGGGTGGGGGGCGGGAAGCCTTCTATCAGACGGGGAGGCGCGAGCTAGGGAAGGCGGTGTGTCTGAGTCACCAAAGCAGCCCCTACCGGCCTTTGAAGAAAGCCACGTAGAAGATGGGGGTGTAGGAGTTGACGAACTTGAGCAGGAAAGCCTTGAAGATCAGCCTCTCCTCAAAGCTCTTCTCCGTCTTTGGAACCTCTAGAGGGAGTGAGAGGCAAGCCGCTGAGCCACTGCCCCGGTCCAGGCGGGTTACTCCACTTGACCATCAGAGGGGCTGAGCGACCAGCCCAGGGCCCCACGGCAGGCAATGTGCGGCCGCCTGGCTCTGGGGCTTGGCCAGGGCGCTCACCTATCTTGGTGAGCCATCTGGCTATGCAGCCGTACACCTCGTCCAGGAGGATGATGACCACCAGGTTGATGATGACTGCGGTGGCCGTGACCGTGACCCGGATGTTGGACCGCACAGACGGGGAGGAGTTCATGGCCAAGGCAGCGGCCGTGGAGATTCTGTAGATGATGACGCCGAGGACGATGGCGAACGTCACAGCGATCTGCGGAGGGAGGAGGGACACCGTCGGCTGGACCACACCCTTTGGCTCCCTGGGCCCTGCTGTCCCCCACCTGGGAGCGCTTCAGCTTCAAAACAATGACAGGCATTTCTTGTCACCCACTAGATGCCAAGGGCTTTACTGGTGTTAACGTCACAGATGAGTGAGGGGCCAGATTCTGTTTTACAGAAGAGGAGACTCATGCTCAGAGAGGTTGGGTAACCAGGCCAGATCACCCAGCACACGAGCTGGGGCTTTCCTGGCGGGTCCACCAAGCCTGGAGTGCACAGCTCTGCAGCTGCCTGCTGTAAGAATCATGACTGCCTTGCCCACTGTCCCCAAGAGGATGGCTGCAACCCCAGTAACTGGCTTGTGCGCTGGCAGGCTGACTCTGGGGTGGGCTTTGCCCCAGCCTGGGTGACCCTGAGTGGAAGCAGTGACATTCTCGATGCTGTTGTGGGAGGCAGGTGGGGCATGTGGTGGTCTGGTCTCCCTGGCAGTGCTGCAGGCCTGCCTGGGTCAGATGGATGGGGTCCCTTCTCCTGATCTCTCCAGAAGACCCCCACACCCCTCCAGCTCATCCCCCATCTTGCCAAACCCACCGTTGCCCCAGAACGTTTCCTAAAGCTTGGACTGGCAGCTGCTTGAGAGACAGGGGTGGGCACTGGCTAGGATGATGAGTCTGTTCTGCATGGAGCTGTCTGTCTGCCTGCCCGGACTCCTCTTCCTTACCCTCAAAAGCCCTGACTCACCTGGGAAGACCCTGTCTGCACCCTGTCCTGCCCTAAGGGTGAGGACGTCTGCGCATTCCAGTCCTGAGGCAGTCCTGAGGGTGGAGGGCGGCTGTGCAGGGCTGTCACCCAAGCCCAACTGCACCGTGCCCTCTGCGTACCCTGGCCCCTGCGTCTCACTTTCATGGAGGGTGTGCAGGGGACCTGCCCTTGCCGAGACGGCCCCTCGTGGCTCCCAGGACAGCCCTGGAGGGCAGGGGCTGTGCTGTGTGCCTCCAGGATGCAGCTTGGCAGGGCTCTGCCTGCTTCACCCCAGAGGAAGGCCGCAGTGGTGGGGATCTCAGGATGCTCCTATTTTAAATTTCCGGCTAGTGACTCCACTGCTGCCCACGCCTGTGAGCAACTGAATGGCGACCACACCCGCCCAGGGAACGTCGGCACCCCACACCACACCCCGAAGAACGGGCTGCCCTGTGGAGAGGTGTGGGTACCACTCCTGCCAGCTCCCGGAATGAGGGCTTTCCTGGAAACTCCCATGCCCCTGCCAAGAGGCCCCACCCCGCGCCCAGGGGAAGGCATTGCCCTGGGCTTGGAGATGCCCCTCCTGCCTTGCGTGGAG
This sequence comes from Capra hircus, assembly GCF_001704415.2. NCBI lineage: Eukaryota > Metazoa > Chordata > Mammalia > Artiodactyla > Bovidae > Capra > Capra hircus. The sequence goes on along the minus strand of NC_030836.1, from coordinate 48,382,189 downwards.
GTGTAGACGGGGCACTGGGCCTGCAGAGACTCAGCAAGGTGTCCCTTTCCCTGCTGGTGTCCCCCCATGGCCACCTTATAGCTGTGTCCCCTCCTGGGTGCAATGCCCGCTCTGGAATCAAAGGGCCTCAGGGCCGGGGTTTGGACGCAGTGTTCACGTGGGCACCTTCAGGACCAGGAGCATGGGGGCACCTGGTAGGTGGTCAGCTGCTATTTGTTCAGAGAATGAAGCTCCTGTGTCCAGGACAAGACTGATTCATCTGTTATGGGGACCCCAGTCCCTCAAGGTCTGCTGGTTCCCTCACCACTATCCTGCCTTTGCTGGGAATGACACTGTGCCCATTTCCCAGTCTCTGTGTAGACAGGGCTGGCCAGCACAATGCAAGCACAGGTGTGGGCAGCCCTGTGGCAAAGCACTTTCAAAGAGGGGCTGCCTCCACTGGGATCCATCTTCTTCCCCTTTATGCCTGGAAAGTGGAGGTGATGTTGGAGGTGGGGCAGCCATGTTGTGACCAAGAGGATACAGGCAGAGACCAGAGAAGTCAGTGCCTGTTGGAATCATGCAAGTGCTGGGCCAGCCCTCCACTGCCTACACCTTGATTCTTATTAGGTGAGAAACTCAAAACTCCCTGAAGACTATTCACAGAAGTGACATGTAACCTGAGGGCCCCTGTCCAAACTTGCCGTGGTGCAGAAGGGCCCACAGCCTCCTACCTCCTCCATCCCTGTGCTGGACCTTCTGATTCTTCTCTGCCAGGAGGGGCTGAACCTTGGCGCCTGAGTCCCATTTCCTATACCCCGTCCCCTGCTGGGGAGCTCTGGCAATGCTGTGGGCAGGGCCCGCATTGTCCTAGGTGCCCTCAGCATCACTCGTGTGTCTGGGACACGTGTCCCAGCGCTGGGCCCACTGCCACTGGAGTCATCTACAGGCCCAGGAGCCCTGCACACAGCGGCTCCACAGTCCTGGGGGCCCCACTATGGGTTTCTTCAGATCAGCGATATCCTTCTCAACACTGTGCAAGACCGTGAGAGGAAGCCGAGTCCTCGCTCTGCTTCTAACTACTCAGCTTAGAGGGCCTCAGCTGCCGCCCCTGACACCCAATGGAAGAACAAGCCCACCTGCATGTCTCCAAGTTCATGGAGAACAGCAAGGGCCTCAGGGTGGACGGCCAGCCTGGCATACGGCCTGCGGAGAGGGAGAGACCTCTGGCCTCTGTGTCCTCGCCAGCAGGTTGGGGCGGGGACAGGTGGGTGTGAGCCCCTCAGGCCACTGGGCATAGCCCAACCCTCGGTCCACAGCGGCCATGAGGGCCCCCCACAGGGTCGGGGGCTAAGACCCTAACCTAAAATTCCAGGGATGGATGAGGGGATGGTCATTTCTACAGTGACCACAGCTGGCGCTGACCTGTTGGGGAACATGGGCCGAGGCCTTCCAGGGATGTGGCCCAATCACCTGGGCGTTAAAGCCTCCAAAGAGAGCTGGCCGTGTGTTGCTGGTTTATTCAAACCCACAGGGTCCGGATGAATCTGGCATCACAGACCCGTCCTGACTGCTGTCCTGTCTCTATGTTATTCATTTCGTGGCCTTCTCTAAAACCCCTCCGTTTTGTCTTAAATAACACCTGTGAACTCCTGGGTGTGAACGACAAGCTACCTACATGTGTCACTCTCAGAACAGAAGACGTGTGTCAGGGACTATCCCCCAGGTGTAGGGAGCCCCGGGGGTCACTGTAGAACCCTGGCCCCTTCCCATTTTAGGGTGGAATCCCCCCACCCCTGCCTGCCTGGGATGAAGACAACTGCCACGTGGACGGCTGACCCCATCCAGGTAAACGCCGCCTGCCTTGGTACACGGCCCCCCTCGGCCTCCCGGGACTCACCATGAAGATGATAGAGACCAAATTGGTGAAGTAGGCGGGGAACCGGTCTCTCCAGGTCAGCTTCACCTTGTCCGTCTACAACACGAAACAGGGCTGGGTCAGCAGTGGGGACCATCCTGGTGGACAGGTGTGGTGTGTGAGTGTGTGTGTGTGCACGCGCACATGTGAGTGTGGGTGTGAACAACGTGGACCACAGAAACACGGTGGGAAAACACAAAAACCCTGCAGGTGATGAATGAATGCCAACATCCAGGCTTTATCCCTGATGAAAGGATGCTATGAAATGACAGGAATAATAGTTGTCTACAAATGTGAGTCTTCTCTGTACAAGGTGTGATGGCGCCAGAGGCTTTTCTAAATGAGACGCTCAGACCGACCCCCGCCCCCCCATTTCCGGGAGAAGCCCGGCCTCCGTCTCCTGGCTGAAAGTCTCATCGGCAAGAAGATCTAAGCTGTTTTCCTCCACCACCCAGACCATAATAGTTATTTTCCTTTGCAGAGCAAGTTGAGACAAGCCACCAGCACTACGAGTTCAAACGCTGCCCGCCGCGTAGCAACGGCGGTCGGTGGGGACACACGGCCCCAAAGGCTCTGGCGCAGGGACTGCGGAGTCTGGAGGGACTGAAATAGATGCTTGTCACTAACCTGGGATGTTTCAAGAATGGGGTGGATCTTTAACGCCAAAAAAAAAAAAAAAAAAAAAATGCATGGATGAAGTCAAAGAATGCTGGCAGGCCTGACCCCTGAGGCCACGCATTCCAGGGAAGGTGGCATGCATGTTAATGAGACCAGGGACCGCTGGCAGGCAGCTGTGGCAGGCACGATTCACAAGCCCCAGAGACAGCCGAGCTCCCGCCCACGACCCCACGGTGGCCATGCAGAGACACCTCGACACGTCACAGCCCGAGGGTGCGGAGGAAGGCAAAGGAGCGTGGATGTGGATGTTAACACGACAATACAGCAGTCAAGAGTCGGCTGAGGAGACACAATGAACTTTGGTTCATCTGCACACTGAAGACGCGCGACGCCCGGTGACAGGACATGTACCAATTTCACCCCCGCCATGGCGGTCTTAACCCTCTGCCTCCACTTGTTTGTGGGCTCCTCCGGAAGGTGCCGGCGCTTCTGGGGTGGGTGGAGGGAACAAGAGAGCACCGTGGGGTGAGACCGCGGCCCAGGTCCCCGTTGCCCCCTGGGGAAGCCAGTGCCTCCCTGGCTGTGCGGCTGCTGGGGCTGAGTCAGGCTCTGGGCGTCTTAAACCCATCGGGGACGGCAGAGTTCTACATCCTAAAAGAGCGCGTGCGTGCTAAGTCACTTCAGTCGTGACCCACTCTGTGACCCTATGGACCGTAGCCTGCCAGGCTCCTCCGTCCAAAGGCTTCTCCAGGCAAGAACACTAGAGTGGGTTGCTGTGTCCTCCTCCAGCGGATTTTCCCAAGCCAGGGCTCGAACCCACATCCCCTGTATTGGCAGGGTGGCTTCTCTCCCACTAGTGCCACCTGGGAAGCCCATTCTAAAAGAGAGGCTGCAGTGAGGTAGTGGAAACAGCCTGGAAGCTTGGCGGGTTCCGCGGGGCCCCCTCGCCAGACGGCGACCGCAGTTCAGACGGTGCATCTTATGCAGACGCGGGTCACCCTGCACATTTGACACCAACGTGCAGGAAGCCACACTCTGCATCCTAACACCCATGAAAGGGGGGATCTCTTATTTTCCCCCTAAACGAATTTGGTGCCATAGTCAGGGGAAAAAATTAAAACCACTAAGTTGGGAGACAGTGAAACGGTGGAAAAAAATCAAGGGTATAGCCCCCTGGAGGCCTTCAGGGCCTGAGGTCACCATCGGAGGCCGGCGAAAATGAACCCCAACCTTTCCTGCTCTTGTGGTCAGAGAGCTCGGGTCCAAGCCAAGGAGCTGGGTGACAGGGAATCGGGGCGGTGCTCCCGGCACGGCGCAGAGCTCGGGTTTGGGGGAGCCTCTGACTTCAGTGGATGTGATGCGGGCCACTAAGCCCCTTTTCCCTTAGGAAGAGGTGCAACCTCATCCTCGCTCACACTAGGAGGGGCCGCCGTAGAACTGTGGGGTGGGCTGCCTGGGGGTGCAGATGGCACACCTCAGGTGGGGCGCAGTGGCCCTCAGGGGGGGCCTGGGGGCTTCAGAGCAGCAGCACCTACGCCTCTCCCTCTAGAAGAGGAGCCACAGCCCGGGGAGAGGGCGCTGATGGAGCTGTGGGGTCAAAGGCACAAGGCGGCTGCTCCAAGGGCAACGGGCACGCAATGGGCAGACGTTCCGATGGGTTAAATGAAAAGATGGTCTCCTCATCACGGTGAAGGCTCATGCTTTCGCGGTTATTTCCTCTGCACCCCCGGTCCTGCTTGGACTCTGAGTTCAAGGACGTGCGCCCGCTTTCTGGCTGCGGGGGGCTGAGCTGGGCTCTCTTTCTGCAATGGGAGCTGGGGTCTGAGAACGGGTTATGCTGCACCCACTTTGCCCACCCCCTGTTGGGGGGATTGTGGTAACTGGAACCCCTGGCCACGTTGTACCAGCAAACTCTGTCCACGGAACACAATGGTAAGAAAAGACAAAGGCAGGGGTTTGCGCTGGTCGCTCCCAGAGGCCAAGGAACGCCAGGGTCTGGAAAGACCACTCTGCCCTTGTTCCCGTCCCTACAGCAACTGACCTTCCAGCCTCAGAGAGAGGTTGACAAGGGCCTGGGGGCTCTTGCCCCATGTCAGATAAAAAAAAAACCCTCCGATACAAAGAACAGCCGAGCATCCCTAGAGGGCTGTGAGAGCATGACTGTGAACGTGACTGCCAATTTAAACGAGAGGTTCTGGGGAGAAGGGAGGGCATTTATCGCAGACTAAGGAAAGGTGGCGGCCTCAGGAGGATCACAAAAACACTGCTTTCTCGTTCTCGTCCTCTACGCGTGAGGCAAGGAGCTGGCCATCCGCTCAGGGTCCCTGTTGGGGCAAACCCTTCCATCCATCAGTCAATGCAGAGCATGAGGGCTGGACAAGACCATCCAGAGCAAGAAAAGCTGCAAAACCACCCACTTGGTTTTCTTGATGTTGAGGTGTTGGCTGAAGTTTGAGGTCACCCTCAGGACAGGAGGGGGAGGCTGACCTCTGGCAGGGTGTGGCAAATCTCCCCCCAACCCCTGCCTGTTTTTATAAATAAAGTTTTATTGGAACACGGCCAGACACATTTCACCTGTTGCCTATGGCCGTTCCCCCCCCACAAGGGCAGAGTCGCTGTGACAGAGGCAGGGAGGGCCTGAACATGTGCTCTCTGCCCCTATCTGGGGGCCGCCCCCCTCCATCAGCACAGCATGTGCTGACCCCTGGCCTGTAATGCTGATGGACATACAATGCTTCACTGCTGGGAAAGGCAACTGGCAGCGGCCACCATACCTCTTTGTTTTTGGATTCTTTCCTAAGAGACTTCTCCAGAACTCGAGCTTCATATTCGGCTCTGGGATGGTCCTGTGAAAGAAACCAAGTCAGCGAGGAGTCTTGTGAACTGCGAGTCTGCGACCCTTAACAGGAGCGCGTGTGGCAAATTCACCCCTGCCACTCCCTCAGGGTACCCGTTGGGGCCAGTTCCTGTCTGCACCATTCCCCATTCAGAGCTCCCTGAATGAGGTTCACCCAGGTTTCTCCCCCTTGTTGGGAAGCCCAGCCCACTGGGAAGGCCAGAGTCAGGCTCCGTGGTCCTGGAGGTGGGTCAGTCTGCACTAGGCTACAGCCTGTCCTGCAGCCCACTCTGAACACCCAGCCGTGAACTGGCCCCTGGGGACATCCCATCAGGAGCCGCGGGGTCAGAAGAGATGGCAGTTAAGTGTCAGCAAGCGTGGGCAGACCAGAGGCACCGGGCCTCAGGGGAGCCCAGAGCAGGTCAGCGAAGGGCACTGGAACAGAAGAACGGGGGTTAAGAGAGACCCGGAGGTGGGGGAGAAAGCAGAGACCCCTGCCCGCCGTGGAAGAGGTACGGGGACCCGCTCAGCAGAAACAGATAGAGCAGGTGTGCCAGAAGGTCCCTCTCCCAGGAGACAGACGAGTGACAAAAAATTCCAAACCTTGACAGCCTCCTTCCGGGAACCAGAAATGTAAAACAAAACAAAAAGATTTCATTACTTGTGTGTGTGTGTGTGTGTGTTTTTTTTTTTTTTTTAAGAAAAAAGTCCTCTTAGACGTGATATTCTTAAAAAAGCGGGATGAAGGCAGATGGACATGGGTGGACAAGGAGAGCTTGCCAAAGGCTGATGCTACCCTAGGGTGACTGCGTGTGTTACTGTTTCTGCAGGTGGAGTGTTCTAGGCGTTCCTGATGGTGTGCTGGGCTGAACTGTCTTAGACTCAGGGGAGGAGACTCAGGACAGATGGCTGGGCACAGGCTTCCTTCTGCTCCGAGAGCAGACACTTGGGATACATGTCATGGAGGGGCTAGCCCTCTGTCTCAGGTGACCAGCCCCAGAAGAGGCCCTACCCAGTGTGGGGGGCTCACTCTCGGGGACTCATTCACGCCCCCCGGGGCCCACATCCAGCGCTCTGATCACCACCCCACTACCTAGTGCCTGAGTCATCAGGGTGAAGACTTCATGGGACAGGTTCCCAACAGGTTGAACTGTCCCAACCCCAAGGACGTCATGAAAAGCACATTCTCAGTCTATCCCAAATTAGTAAGATGACACTAACCCTATTTGAATCTATTGAATCTGCTCTGGCAGAGAGCTGACCTGGGGCCCTCCATGGGGGATGGAGCACGCGTCCCACGCCTGTCTCTGCACCTAAGGAGACACGTGTCTCGCTGGCCTGCCAGCCTTGGCCCCGCCATTTGTGAAACAGCACAATGAGACCTGCTGCCGGAAGAGGCTGGACCTGGAGGCGGGAGGCCAGCTGGGGGCACTCACAGCTGTCGGACCCCGTCAAAGTGCTCTGTACCTGCTGACATACCAAGACCCCCTCAAACTCTACTCTTCCACCCCTGTTTGTGAGGACATGAGGCACAGAAAGGGTAAGCAACTTGCCCCAGGTCACACAGCAAGGGTGATGCTGAAACAGGACAACCTGGTCCTGGAGGTCATCTTGGCACCACGAAGCTGGTGCCCCTTCCAGCAAACTAGCGTGTCTGTCAGCTCAGAACCCACACAGCTACACAGTTGACTGAAGAGTGATCCACCAACTCAGTCCTGGAGGTGGCATGTGTGTGGGGACATACAATAATGAGAGAAGTCGCTCAGTTGTGTCCGACTCTTTGTAACCCCATGGACTGTAGTAGTCTGCCAGGCTCCTTCGTCCATGGAATTTTCCTGGCAAGGATACTGGAGTGGGTTGCCATTTCCTTCCCCAGGGGATTTTTCTGACCCAGGATTCGAACCGGAGTCTCCCACACTGCAGGCAGACTCTCTACCATCTGAGCCACCAGGAAGGCCTAATATATGTGAAGGGAAGTCGCTCAGTCGTGTCCGACTCTTCATGACCCCATGGACTGTAGCCTACCAGGATCCTCCGTCCATGGGATTTTCCAGGCAAGAGTACTGGAGTGGATTGCCATTTCCTTCTCCAGGAGATCTTCCCAACCCAGGGATTGAACCCGGGTCTCCCGCATTGTAGACAGACGCTTTAGTGTCTGAGCCACAGGGAAGTCCAATATATAATAATAGGGATATATTACTATATAATATAGTCATAGGGATATTTAAAGAGATGATGAAAGAGGCTTTCACATTACAATGAAAATGCATGAGTGGTTTCTCTTTAAAAGAGCTGAGCAAAAGATTCCGTAACACGAAGCCCGGTCAGCATGGCCAAACCTAATGGCTCTCCTGTTCGGGGGATCTTGTTCCTTTTCATTCCCTCTCATCCCACAGGGATTCTGCTGGAGCTGGCAATTCAGGATGGGGCAGCAGCAAAGCGTCTCCTGAGCAACCCCGGGGAAGGGGGTTCACCCACCACTTCAGTGGCTGTTCAACTTGGAATGTCCCTCTCCTGGCACACAAAGATGCCCAGCACATGGCTTCCCTCTGTTAGTGAAGGATCAGTCCCACATCTTGGCCACGCCTGACTGCAGGCTGACAGCTGGCTCCGGGAATCGCAGGTTTGGCACTCAGGGTGAAGGCTCATGGCCGCCTCTGGGGACTCAACCTCGTGGGTTGCAGCCACCCCCTCCCCAGACCCGTGGTGCGGCTCCCAGACTGGATGAGATCAGTGTGGTGAGCCTTGGCCTGCATCCCCGACCACATTTCTGGGTGGTGTGTCCGTGTGAGCATGGAGATTTTAAACACTAGAGTGGACACTGAGCAGTCACCCTGGCAACCGCGGGGGATTCAGACATCAGGGACATGAACTGAGAAACAGACAGGGAGCTGCCTTGCCTGGGCTTTACGACCTAGTGAGCTCCCCCTCCGAAAGGAACGGGGTGGGGGTGGGGGAGGACACAGGGGGTGCAGCTGCTAAGCCCACTCACCTCCTCCTCCTCGAAGCCTGTGAGGTCCCAGCGGTAATTGAGCCGCATCTGTTTCCGCTTCCAGTGCTCCATGAAGGTGGCGGCTAAGGGCAGAGAGGAGAACCAGGTGGTTAGGGGCTCAGAAGCCCCATGATACTGGGTGACATGAAAGCATTCTCCCCTCTTGTACCATTTGGAGGGTGAGGGCAACAAGTACTGGACCAATATTAAACTGTTCAGTTCTCCCACTGACTCTGAAAGGCAGGGATGGTCCATTGCTCATTTTACAGATGATGAAAATGGAGGTACAGGGAATCTGAGTCCCGGGCAAGCTTACTGTGCCAGCCGGTGAGGGGCCTGGGCAGGATGGTCTCAGAACTCGTGTTCTTGACCATCCTGCTCCATTGATCTTGGGGACCCCAAGTCACAGGAAGGGGTCCTGAGATCAGGAGGAGTGCAGGGTGAGCCAAGGCCACTCACTCAAGCTTCAAGCCCTACAGGTGCTCTGCCTGCTGAACTGTGCTCCTAGGTGCTACGCCCTGCTTCGTGTTCCCAACAGAGTAAGCACAGTCCAAATGCCGCCTCCTCCAGGAAGCCTCTCATCAATTCCCTCAGTGACAGGAGAAAACCAGCTCTTCCTGGGACCTTTCATGCTCATGGTGCCCGCGCCACCTTCCCTTATAACTCCTGTCCCATGTCCTGTGGCCTCTCTAGGGCGTGTGGGCAGGGATGGGGTCTCGGCCTCTGGGTCCTCCACAGAAAGCCCAGTGTGTGGCACAAACAAGTGCCTCAAGGGTGCTCACTGAATGCACAAAGGGCTTGTAAGAGCACACACTTGCATCTTGGGACACCACTGACTGAATCATTCTTCATTAATGCTTCCACCCAACACAGTAAAGTCAGCAGAGTCTGGGTGTTGGAAGAATGATATGAGTGACCATAACGGTAACTAGAGCTCTGGATTCTTGAGCTGTTACGCGGTAGGCACTGTTCAAAGAGCCTGAATACATGAAGTATTCAGTGCAGTTCAGCCCCTCAGTCGTGTCTGACTCTTTGTGACCCCATGGACAGCAGCACGCCAGGCCTCCCTGTCCTTCACTATCTCCCAGAGTTTGCGCAAATTCATGTCTATCGAGTCGATAATGCCATCCAACTGTCTTGGCATTAATCTCATTTAAACCTCACAGTGATCTTTGGAGGGAGATGCTATAACGTACTGCCTTTTACAGATGAGGAAACTGAAGCTCAGAGGAATTAAATGACCTGTATGATGAATGGTGGTGTCAAGACAGAAATGCAGCAAGAACTTCCGTGCAAATTCCCTGGTGTCATTCTTCACTAGGAAAGAATGCAGGCTTTGGACCTGGCAATAAGTAGGCATGAATCTGACTCATTCCCTGGTTCAGAGAACGTGCCCACCCATTAAGGTGAGGTGAGAACAGTTTTGCACATATTTGCACATAATGGGTAAACGTCAAGCATCAGCTACCACCCCAGCCAGGTCCAGCCAGGAGACAGGAACCTCTTACGTCTTTTGGACTGGGGTAATTTCATCCTGGGGCTTGGCCACATAGATAGCGGAAGAGCTGAGACAACAAGCAGGGGATGGTGAGACCACCCAGAGATCAGCAGCTGCAAGAAGCTGCTGCCAATTTAGGGGCAGCGGGACAATGGGAGCTAGTGTTACCAGGGCCAGACACTGGAGCTGCCCAGAAGCAGCCAGGATCACGGAGGGAGGGGCTTTCCGGTGGGAGTTAGAACCACCAAGGGAAGGCAAAGCCTCTGCCAGAGATGTTCCTGGAAGCACGGAGAGAGAAGGAGAAATACCCTGGTTTCTCCCCCGCCTCACTTCTTCGGATCCCCATCGGGGCCTCCCATTGGCTGACAGCAAGGGAGCCTGGGAAATGTTGTTCCCTGAGACACAAGTGCTCTCTCAGCAGAGGCATCGTGGTGGCGGGGACTCCGGGAGGAAGCATGTGGCCAGTGGGGCAGGCCCATCGGCAGCCTCCTGAGAAGGAATGTGTGAGGATGTCTCCTTCCGCCTCTCAGCGTGTCCTTGGCTCACTGCGGCAGAGGGCCCTGGTCGGGGCCCGTTCCCATACCCCCTCCAGTTCTGGAAGGCCTGCCTCTCCTTCACTGTGTTTTGACAGCTGTGTCTCTCTGGCTTCTGCCTGCGCATGGCAAGGCCTCCTTTGCAACCTTGGGCTGAGCTGGGGAGGAGGGCTGGCTCTCTGCTCAGCAGGGAGCTGGCCCGGTTACGTCCCCTGGCCCCGCCCTCCCCCATGCCTCCCCGTTCCCAGGCTCACCGACCCCCACCTAGACCTCTGCTCTTTCCACTCACCAGCCTACAGTGTGGTAACCCCCACCTTTTAATGAGGACTCAGCCTACACCAGGCTCTGTGCTAGCGACTTACCAACATCAAGAACCCTCAAAACAATGCGATGCACTCGAGAATGATTCCCACTCACACCTTTACACGTGAGGACAGAGGCTCAGAGGACTGCACGCTCTACCCAAGGTCGACTGCAGGTTAGCAGCAGGAGTGGGGTTTGAACTGACTGCTACTTGACCCCAGAGTCTGCCCTTAACCATGATATTGACTGACCTTCTGCATGTTTAACGTTCTTTAAAGGAGTAACAATTGTAGTTGTAAGTCTGATGGTTACAGCAAAAGTTGTATTGCCATTTTATGGATGAGGAGACGAAGGCACAGACAGGGTAAGTAATTTGACCAAGGTCCTACAGTTAGGCAGCTGGTATTGAAACCCAGGCATTCTTGCTAGAATGTTACTGGTAAATGTCTTCAGACAGATACAAAGGCCCTCTCCCAGGAGTATTTGCAGTTTGACCAGGACCAAGGCTGGACCTGAGGCCACAACCTGGTAGCCAAGGAGTCGGTGCCTAGACAGCCTTGTTGGCCTCAGCTATGTTTAGGAAATGCAGATATTTTATATTAATCGTGGGCTTCTCATCTCTCCTTTAAAAGTCTGAAGCCTCCTTAGCCAAGGTTTGGGCATGCCTTCTCTGCTGGGCTGCAGACCGCACCATGCTCTATTGCCTGGGCGGACTGCGTGGTGCTGAGTTTGTCACACTTCTGCTCTGGAGCAAAGAGGTGGGGCTGCGATGTTCAGGTTTGGCCAGCGGCATGAGCAATGGGAAGGCCCACACCAAGCTGGAGGCAGCCCCAAGATCTCAGTTCATAATCAGGCATGGTGAGCAGTGTGAAAAACCACCTGCTACTGGGCCAGACCTGATAGAGTGCCTGCAGAACTGCGGACGGAGGTGCGTGACATTGTATAGGAGGCAGAGATCAAGACCATCTCTGAGAAAAAGAAGTGCCAAAAGGCAAAACAGTTGTCTGAAGAGGCCTTACAAATAGCTGTGAAAAGAAGAGAAGTGAAAGGCAAAAGGAGAAAAGGAAAGAAATACCCATCTGAATGCAGAATTCCAAAGAATAGCAAGGAGAGATAAGAAAGCCTTCCTCGGCGATCAATGCAAAGAAATAGAGGAAAACAATAGAATGGGAAAGACGAGAGATCTCTTCAAGAAAATTAGAGATACTAAGGGAACATTTCATGCAAAGATGGGCTCAATAAAGGACAGAAATGGTAGGGACCTAACAGAAGCAGAAGATATTAAGAAGAGGTGGCAAGAATACATAGAAGAACGATGCAAAAAAGATCTTCATGACCCGGATAATCACCATGGTGTGACCACTCACCTAGAGCCAGATATTCTGGATGTGAAATCAAGTGGGCCTTAGGAAGCATCACTACGAACAAAGCTAGTGGAGGTGATGGAATTCCAGTTGAGCTGTTTCAGATCTTAAAAGATGATGCTGTGAAAGTGCTGCACTCAATATGCCAGCAAATTTGGAAAACTCAGCAGTGGCCGTAGGACTGGAAAAGGTCAGTTTTCATTCCAACCCCAAACAAGGGCAATGCCAAAGAATGTTCAAACTACCACACAATTGCATTCATATCACACGCTAGTAAAGTAATGCTCAAAATTCTCTAAGCCAGGCTTCAACAGTAAGCGAACTGTGAACTTCCAGATGTTCAAACTGGATTTAGAAAAGGCAGAGGAACTAGAGATCAAGTTGCCAACATCCGTTGGATCATAAGAAAAAGCAAGAGAATTCCAGAAAAACATCTACATCTGCTTTATTGACTACCCCAAAGCCTTTGACTATGTGGATCACAAAAAACTGGAAAATTCTGAAAGAGATGGGAATGCCAGACCACCTAACCTGCCTCTTGAGAAATCTGTATGCAGGTGAGGAGGCAAAAGTTAGAACTGAACATGGAACAACAGACTGGTTCCAAATTGGGAAAGGAGTACATCGACACTGTATATTGTCAGCCTGCTTATTTAACTTATATGCAGAGTACATCATGAGAAATGCTGGGCTGGATGAAGCACAAGCTGGAATCAAGATTGCAGGGAGAAATATCAATAACCTCAGATATGCAGATGACACCACCCTTATGGCAGAAAGGGAAGAACTAAAGAACCTCTTGATGAAAGTGAAAGAGGAGAGTGAAAGAGTTGGCTTAAAGCTCAACATTCAGAAAACGAAGATCATGGCATCTGGTCCCATCACTTCATGGCAAATAGATGGGGAAACAGTGGAAACAGTGGCAGACTTCATTTTTTCGGACTCCAAAATCACTGCAGATGGTGACTGCAGCCAGGAAATTAAAAGACGCTTGCTCCTTGGAAGAAAAGTTATGACCAACCTAGACAGCATATTCAAAAGCAGAGACATTACTTTGCCAACAAAGGTCTGTTTAGTCAAAGCTATGGTTTTTCCAGTGGTCATGTATGGATGTGAGAGTTGGACTATAAAGAAAGCTGAGCGCCGAAGAATTGGTGCTTTTGAACAGTGGTGCTGGAGAAGACTCTTGAGAGTCCCTTGGACTGCAAGGAGATCTAACCAATCCATCCTAGAGGAAATCAGTCCTGAATATTCATTGGAAGGATTGATGCTGAAGCTGAAACTCCAATACTTTGGCCACCTGTTGCGAAGAACTGACTCATTTGAAAAGACCCTGATGCTGGGAAAGATTGAGGACAGAGGAGAAGAGGACGACAGAGGATGAGACAGTTGGATGGCATCACCGATTCAATGGACATGAGTTTGAGTAAACTTTGGGAGTTGGTGATGGACGGGGAGGCCTGGTGTGCTGCAGTCCATGAGATCTCAAAGAGCTGGACACAACTGAGTGACTGAACTGAACTGAACTGGGCTGGGCTGGGCTGGGCAGAGGTGGGAAGGAAGATGAGAGCGCTTCCTTTGCAGCTGTGTCCCAGCAGCCCTCCCTCTCTACGGCAGCTATGTGGACACCTGTGGGTCCTGCTGAGCTCCCATCCTTTCCTTTCGAGGGGCCCAGTGATGGTCTCTTACATCACACAGACGTAACTCGATGTCTGTGTCAGGTGCTGGGTGTGCTGGGCGACCCCCTTGCATCCAGCCTGCAAGCCCTTTGCACAGATGGGTAAACTGAGACCCCGAGGAGTCAGGTGATTGGTTAATACACAGCAGAAACCTGGGTCTAGGACTTCTCCCCACAAGATTGGCTGGGATTAGGTGCGTGGCTTCCCACCCATATGAGCACAAGCCATGTGCCAAACATGGTCAAGGATACTAAAGACAAGAAGAGAGGCCCTCGACTTCAGGAGCCACACAAGGGGGCTGAGGAAACAAGTTCGCATCCCTAAATCCAAGCCCAGAAGGCAGTGCAACATAAAAGACAAGCAGTGAAGCGCGAACCCAGGCCAGGGTGCGAGCGGGTGGCTGAGTTTCTTCCTGCAAACATGTCTTAACGAGAAGCATTAGGTAAAACGCGTTCTTGTAGAGGAGCCCAGAGGTGGCAGGTGAGTGACGGACACTGGGTCTTCCTTGGATAGAAGCAGGTGTGGGCTTGGCCCGGGATCACCCCCCACCCGCCAGCTTCAGTCTCCACGTGTGTACCATGGGCTTGATAACAGTGCCCGCTGTGCGGCCTCGGGTGGGGCATCCGCGTGCTGAGGGCTGGACAGAGGAGCAGCCCTATGACCTGGCCCACCTGCAGGATCTCACCACCTCTCATTAAGATGCTGACACAGGGTTGGTCCTGTATATACAAAGCATCCAGAATATTTACAGACACATCCACCACAGAGGCAGAAAGCAGACTGGTGGCTATCAGGGATGGGGGCAGGGTGAGGAGGACAGACTGCTAAACGGGCACTGGGTCTCCACCCGGGGGGTGCTGGTGAGGCTGGCTTGGCATAGGAAAGTGTCAAATGCCCTGTACAGGGCACTTAAGACAGTTAATTTACATCATGTGAATTTCACCTCAGTTAGAAAGCAAAACACGGAAAGATGGGCGCAGATCCTGCTTATGTGTTTAAATTCCCTGCCGCACACTGGGGCTGCAGAGAAGATGGACCAGAAAGACACACCCGCCCAGTTACAGCAGGTGGGGGCAAGCTGTCCATTTCCCCCAGGGGTTTTCAGACTGTGGGCTGTATTGGAACCCCCACGGCAGGGGCCTGCCCAAATACATACTCCGGGCACCACGCTGACCCCGAGTCTGCATCCTGTGCGAGCTCTGGGGCTGGCCCTGTGCACACGCGTCTGGACACGCTGACCTACCCACCATCTGCCCTCCCTTCCACCCACCTCTCTGTCCGTCAGATGAGCTGTCAGTCCGCGTCCCAGCTACCCCATGTCTCTGGTTCGGCTCTCCTCCCAGGCCACATCCCATCCCACCTCCCTTGGGCCCTGCTTGAACTGTCCAAACTGCCTTCACTCCTAGGCCTAACCCTAATTCCCGTTTCTGGCGTCTCTGTGGCTGGCTGCTGGCCCTCCTTCCTGAGACCCTCCTCCCCTGAAGCACGGCTACTGACATAAGGACGATCTTGGACGCGTCATTAAATGCTCCTGGTTCCGCCCTCCCACTGTCTTTTTTGCAGGATATTTCCTTTTATTTTGGCCGTGCCTTGCGGCACGTGGAATCTAGTTCCCCCACCAGGGATCAAGCCCGCACCCCTTGCAGTGGCAGCCCAGTTCTAACCACTGGACCGCCAGGGGAGTCCCCTACCCACTGTCTTCTGCTGGGACACCATGGCCGCTCAGGCTGCCGTGGGAATCTGAGGCCATGGAGGGAAGGCTCTGACCGAGGCTGGGTGCTTCTGCAGCCGCCCAGAGAATGGCGCCGTTTCCCCTGTGAGGCCCAAGCTCCTTGTGGGCCGAGGGTCTTGACTTCTGAACTTGGATCAGGCACTCCTGAGCCACCAGGGAGCCGGAGCAGGCAGGGCGCATCCTTCTTAAAGTGCAGTCCCCGAGAGCAGAGAACAGCTTCACCAACCTCTGGCTCCTGACAGTGCACGTTCTCCGCACGTGGAGAGCAGGGATGGGTCTCCTTGGGCTACAGGGACCAGGCGACGGTGTGAACCTGCCTGTCAGCCCACAGGGGAGCTGGGGCTCCCACCTGCACAAAGCCCTGACCCTTCATGGTCTCACTGATTCTACTTATTTAATCCCCTGAACAAGTGTCCGCTCACAAACCTGCTGCTGGCGTTTGAATTCCAGCAGAGATTAAGTCTCTCTCTGTCTCCGCCCCGCTCGGATGACTCAGCTGGTGACCTGCCAACTGCATTCAGAGCCTCGGGCGCAGACCCCGGGAGGGGTTTCAACCACACCTGTCATTCCACTGACGCTGGGACCATCTCTTTACAGCTCCTTGCAGCCGGGCTCAAATCCAATAACCCGCTTTGTTCTGCCTGGAACTGACAAGCCTTGAAAACCCCATTATTATGCTATAATTTCAGAAAATTGATCCTGGTGCGAACAGCTAAATGGAGCTCAAAGTTGCTTCGTCTTGACACTTTACTGGAGGTTTTGAACTGTTATAAATCCCAGGCAGTGGAGTGCTCAGCCAAAGCACAGGGTTCCAGGACCAGCGGGTCGCCCCCTTGGGCAAGCTAGACCCCATGGCGGAGCAGAAACAAGATGGAAACAGCTGCCACAGCGACTCCTGGGGCAGCGACCCAGCCCTGCCAAGGGCAGAAACAGGTTTGGGGTCGCTCTCTGTCACTGAGCGAGAAGAAACATTCACAGCTGGAGGTCAGGGAAAGAAAGGACACAGTGGGAGAAGAAACGCTGGTGCGAAAATGACCCTTCAGAGGGTAATGAACAAGTGACTGAATAAGGGATAAAAAAACACCCTACTCTACAATGGCAAGCTTGCTGCTAATTACACTTGACAGCAAGTGTGAAAGGACTGGGGACAGAGGGACTGTGTCTCCTCCACCCTGCAGGCAGGGGCGGGGAGTCAGCGGGCACCTCCTAGCCCAGCAGGCCCTTTCCTGTTGATTTTGTCTTGATTTATAATAAACTCCTCTTTCCCTGAGTGCTTCCTGGGAGCGGTTTGGCTTTTTTGCTCCCCCTCACCCCCGCCCCAAATGGGAACATGTAGATAGAACTTGCCCTTGACAGACAGGCACCTTTGTGGTCTCCCACAGCGGAAGTGGAGCTGGAGGAAGGGGGGTGGACAGTGGAAGCACAGACTTGCCCGTTTCCCTGAATCTTGGATAGAGGAGGATGCAGCCGTCTGTGTTTCTTCCAAGGACGGGGCTGCTGGTGAGTGCTGGCCGGCACCTTTGAGGGTATGAGGTGGTGCTGCTTTGCGCACAGTACATGCTCAATAAACAAGTTTGCTGTGAGCACGCTGGCTTCATGGAGAGTGCACAAAATCCAACCAGCTCCTTGCCGTGCTGGTGGGCTGAACGGCATTGCTGCCTGTCAGCCCCTCACCCCTGGCTTGCGGTAAACCTCTGCTTTCCCAGGAGGTCACAGAAGGGGCGGGGAAATATCTGGACAGAGAGGCGAGACCAGGGCATTAGCTTGGACCATGGAGGCAGGTGGGCCAGGGCATGGATCTGTCATGTCCGTTACGAATCTATTAGCTGTGTGCTCTCGGGCAAGTCACTTAACCTCTCTGTGCTCCCATGTCCTCATCAGAGAATAACAGGGTTTCTCTCCAGGGCTGTTGTGGGGACCAGTGAACTCTGTGTGACCCTCTGGAGGGGGAAGGGAGCCTGACTGCCTGGAGGGAGGGAAGGAAGCTAGTCCAGGCAAGAGAATGAATCTAAGGTCGTGTTGCCAGGAATAAGGGCATACGTTAGCCAGAGCTGGTTGGTACCACTGGCAAAGGGAGCGGAGCCCAGGGGTCACATGTGTGGGGCTGGGGAGCCCGACTGCTGGGGTTCAAGGTCTTGCCTCTTCACCCTGAAAAAAAGGTTTGGTCATGCTGCACCACAGGGCAACTGGGATCTTAGTTCCCAACCACGGATCGAACCTGTGCCCCTGCATTGGAAGCGTAGTGTCTTAAGTACTGGACCGCCAGGAAAGTCCCTTGCCTCTGCCTCTTGTTAGCTTGTGTCACCCTGGGGAAGTTGCCTCAACGGTTCATCTGCTGAATGGAGGAGCAGAGCCTGTTTTCCTCTAACAGTCCCTGGGAGAATGAATGAGTCTCCATACACAAGAGGCTCAGAACAGTGCCCGCCACGCAGTAGCACCAGCCAGCTGAAGCCAGTGTTGTTACAATTCAGGGGCCCGCAGGCACAAGGTAAGAGGTTAGGTCTGAGCTCCAGTCTCACAGGGTCTATCTAGGCCGTTTTCACATTTCCAAAAAGCAAGCGCCCACCAATCGGATGTAACAGCTAGCACAATGTGACAACTAGCACCAGGCACAGCCCTAAGACACCACAAGGCGCGACTCATTCGACCTTCCCAACCACTCTCTGAGGTGGGTTGGGTCACTAGCTCCATTTCACAAGTGGAGGAGCTGGGGTCTGGAGAGGTGGAGCGACCTGCCTGAGGGCCACACAGCTGTTAGGGGACCAAGCTGAGGTTTGAGCCTGAGTCTGGCCGGTGGCTGGCGCTGTTACCCTCTGACGAGCCATCCTGGCACACAGCCAACTCAGCTGGGCATTGAATTGGACCAAACCACCCAGCCCACAGCTGCACAGGTGGGCTCCACTGTGTGCCTGCTGCAGGGCCAGCCACCCCACCCTGGAGCAGGGAAACTGGGAGACTTTGTGCTCAGATAGGAGGTTCTCCAGCCTCAGCTCAGAGCTGCCCAGGCCCTGATCAGAGAAGAAGGGAGCCCATCAGAGATTTTGAGGAAAGTCATGGAGGCTGGTGATGAGCAGAGGGCAGTGGGCAAGGGACGGGGAATGGTTCTGATGGACACAGTGCCCAAAGAGACAGGAATGGACAGGGCAGGGCACAGGCTCGGGCTCAGTGGAGCCCCATTTTCCTCACCTGTGAAATGAGGACAACTTCTCAGCTGCGGGGATGCAGTAGAATGAAGGACAAGGAGCATCAGGCCCCATGCCAGACACAGACAGATCAGCTCAGTGACTGATGGCCATCAATCCTGCATTTATAGTCAGACTGATCCCAGAATTAATCATCAGAGCTAGGGTGTGGGGTCAGGAATGTTCTCGTAAGCCACCTTGAACCACACACAGACGGCACTTCCCCATGTTCTGCAGCAGCCTTGGCAAGGAGTCCTTCGACCTCAGCTTGATTCGACCTCACCTTCCTGGAATGAGGTGCTCACCACCTGTCAACCCAGCCTGGTCCAGCACTCTCTGTTGGAAATCTGTCCCTTACCCTGAGTTGGTGACCTGTGACTCTCATTCTCGGCCTCGTTGGGAGGACCAGCCTGTGCCATGATGGCTGAGTTCATGGTTAAGCTATGCCTGGAGCTCCCCAGAGCCTGGGGGAGGGACGGTTCTGGTATCTCTATTACCTGAGTGTCCACGGGCTACAGACTATTGCTGAGCCAATGAGGGAGGGACAAGTCTCACCCTAGCCTCTTCCCAAACAACCAGGGCACTGACTAACCGGGCCTTCTCAGACTCAGGGTGACCACACAGGAAGGCGCTCTGAGGACCATGCTCATTCTGTGGGTGCAGCACCCAGGCGTGTCCTGCAGGTGACAGGGAAGGTGTGTGACACGCTAGGATTCGCCGAGACATGGGCAGTGGCCAGAATCCAGCCGAGCTCTCAGGGCTCCTGGAGCAAGACCACCCCTGGGGCTGACCATGGAAGGTCATTCTTGAAGCTGGAAATGGGGTGATTAGTGTCCAAATGGCTTGTGACTTTATCGGCTCCCAGGCTCTCAGCTGAAGCGAGCTCCGATCGGAGGAGGAGACGTTTGCAGAGGAGAAGGACAAAGAGCCTGTAAGCCACGTGCTGCCCAGAGATGGTTGCAGAGGTGAACGTGTCTGGGCCGCAGCAGGTGGATGGCAAGCAGGGGATCCTCTGGGCCACGGGTCATGCCCAGGAGGGCAGGATGCGGGGTGATGTTCATGTGGATGGGGGGGGGTGTCATTTGTACCCCTCGACCTCCAGGTGACACCTGCTTGGCCAAGCCCAAGGCATCTCCTTAGCTCACAATAAGGCAGGCAGGAGAGCCCTTTGGGATGGTCAGTCTCCTCCGTTGGGAGCCCTCAGTTTGGAGAAGCAGTTCCCAGGCGTCTGGGCAGGACAGTGGGAACAGACGGGGCACTGCTGGGGAGCCCAGCACAGGGAAGGAGGGGGTGAGAGGCCCCTACCTGCTTCTCTTGCGCGTCCCCACAGTCTTCTTTTCTGCTCTGTCTGCTCTCATGGAAACCGGCTTCACCCTGTCACCCGTGGGCGGATGAGCGTCTACCTTGGAGCTCGGGTGGCAGTGAAAGCCCCCTGCCGCCCCCGTCAGAGCCGGGTCAGCCTCCTTCCACCACCTCCCTAGCTGCTCTGTGCATCAGTCACCGTCTCCGACACAAGTTTAAGATGAGAAAAACTCTGACACAGCAGAGGCCGCGCTGGCTCCTTAGTCCACCCGGTGAACATGAAGTCCCCTGGGGCCCGTGCTGGCCTCCGGGGTCCCACCTGCTCCTTGCACCTGCAGGCTCCTCCAACAGGCCTGCAGCCTCGCCACAGGGCCTCTGTACAGCTATGTCCTCCTGTAGGCTGGGTGAAGGCAGTGGACACAGCGGTTTTCACCTCCTATGGTTTCCCCAGAGCCCAGAACAGACACTTAACTAAATACCAGTTGGTACACGCCCTACACACCAGGCACATCTACCTGGTCTCACACTCCTGCAGTGTGGCAGGCAGCCGCGCCAGTGGTTTGCGGTCACAAGGGCAAGACTGTTTATTGAGAGTCAGCCACGTACGTGCTGAGTGTTGGCTGAGATTTTGTGCCTGCTGTAAAGATCCTTATCCCACACCCATTTTACAGGTGAGGAAGCTGAGGGCTGAATGACAGGATGGGGCAGTGGTAGGGCTGCACTGGAGTCCCCTGGGGGTGTGAAAGTGCACACATGGACCAACCGGACGGGTGTCCTTGAATGACCTTCCAGTGGCTTAGGCACTGAGCACTGTATGTTCACGCCTGCTCTTGGGTCACCTGGAGACCACAGTAGGCATTGGCTTGGCCACCACCCAGGCCGATGGATCCTGGATGAGGGAACAGAGCTTGCTGGTGGTGTGCGGAGCCTGCTGCTATGAAAACTGGGTTCCCTTAGCCAAGCAGGCAGAGGCACGCCGTGCCCAGGGCACAAGACCTCGGTGGAGAAGATGCCCAAAAGGGGCCTCTGATGAGGACACCAAGCCCCTCTTCAGATCTGAGGATGGGGATGGGATGGGAGTGAGGTGGTCGGCGCATGCACCTCTTCTAAGAGGAGGTGCTACAGCTCAGACCCTCACCAGGACCCGTCCTCCCCGGTTTCCAACGAGTGCAGAAATGTGATCAGGCAGTGATCGGACACCAGAGGGCCTGGCCGGTGGTCCATGCTGGAACAGGAGCCCAGAGGACGGGCCAGTCTCTCCCCCTCTCCCCTGACCCCTGACTCAACCCTCAGCTCCTCTACACACCAGCCTCCAGATCTCACAGGTTTGGCTGAACCCCACGCCCCTGGCTCCAGGAAGCCTTGGCCAAAATGGGACAAACCCTAGCCCCCTGCCAGCACCTGGTGCTTGCTGGGCTCACTGAACCCCTTCAGCCTTCCCTTAACACTGATGGAGTCTGAACACAACCGCGAGGGCAGCAGGGGAGGCTGCAGGGCCAAGCAGGGCAGGCTCAGGCTGGGAGAGGATTCTGGAAGTGTGAGGGCCCGGAAGGCCACCACCTGGGCATCAGTCCTGTTCTGCTGCCCGTGGAGGTTGGCTCTTCTCTCTTGTCACCACCAAACTCCCCCTGGCTTGCAGGGGAATCCAAGGCCCCAGCTCAGAGGATTCTGAGGTTCTGAGGGGTCCTCTTCAGATCAAGGGCGGGTCTCCACTTCCCTTAGTAACGGAGGCTTGTACTGAAATTCTCTGTTTGACGGGATCCTTGTGGATCTCAATTGCACTGACAGGTAAGAGCCGCACACCTGGCTGGCTAGGGGCACCCTCCACCCCCCGGCCCACCAGGGCCCACCGAGCACCAGGACACATGGAGTACGCGGGGCCTGGGGCTGCCCTTCAGCAGGTGACAGCACAGCCCTCTGTGTGTCTACAGTCCATCTGTCCCATGTCTCAGCACCCCTGCCCCTTATACCTCCAGAACCCAGCTCAAGACGCTCAGGCCTCTTCTAGGCAGCCCCTCCTGACTGCCCTTTCTCAGAGGTCCTGACCCTTCCCTCTACTGCTCTCTCTGTGCAGCTTCATCTCCTACTATCTGGGACCCCTGAGCACAAAGACGGGGGCTCTCACAAGACCCGGCTCACCACCCGGGTGGTGGCTCAGCACATGGGTGCCCAAGCCCCGAATCCCCTGCTGGCAAAGGCTGTACACGGGGCCATGGAGGAGGAGGTAGGCCTGTCGGCTAACCCAGAAACAGAGATGCATCCGTTTGCGGAGTTTGCGGAGATTCATCCAGCCACCACTTACCTCCCACATCCCCTCAAGCCTGAGATGGGTACCAGGTAGGACCTGCATTTGGAAGAACTCTGGGGAGGAGCCATCTGCCCTGGACTCCAGGTGGCAATGCAGTTCAGGGGTTAAGGGCACAGGCCATGGCAGATCAGGAGGTGGGTGATCCCAGACAACTCACACCCGCTCTCTCTGGACCTTGAGGTCATCATCTGTGAAATGGGCACCCACAGGGGTGCTGAGGGGTGATGAGAGATGTGCCCCAGAGCCTGGCCGGGGTCAGCTTCCCCAGCATCATCGGGAGGACGGTGGAAGGAAGGCAGAACCCTTGGCCCTCCTCCTTCGAAAGCAGCTGCCCTTCCTGAGCCAACAGAGCCCAGCCCTGGAAAGAGCGCCATTTCCGGGAGAAATCACCCTCCAAGACTTTTTATGAGGGGCTCCTGGCCCGGTTGGACGCATCTATGGTCGTGTGTATCTGTGACCCAGTATAGCCCCCGGGTTGCCTAGCAGACGGAATGGGAGCTGACCGTTCCTCCCGTGTGCATTCCTGGCACATGCCCCTGCGGGTAACCTCGAGGAGAGGGAGGGAGGGAGGGAGGGGCCACCCGAGGTCGCCCCTGCCCCAAAGTGGCACTCGCTTACCCCAGAGGGCCATGAAGATGGAGAAGAAGACGGTGGCGGGGTTGTCGAAGAGGTGGCTGGCGCGGGCGGTGGCGCACGCGGAGCTCATCTTCCAGTAGCTGCAGGTCCTGTCGCAGAGCGGGCACATGGTGATGTTGTGTCTCTGGTCGCACATCTCCATGCTGGAAGAGAGGACAGCCCGGAGCACCCCGGCCAGCGGCCAGGGCCCCGCTGGCCCCCGTGGACCAGCACCTTCCGGAGCCATGCCGTCCTTGCCGGGGTGGACATGGTTCGGTCGGCTAGCCAGCAAGCTTCCACCAGGGCCCACGTCTCTCTTCTCCACCCAAGGCCCCAGCTTGGCTTCCCACTCTCTGCTCCCCTTACCTTATAGTCTTAGTGACTTTTGAACAGGGTCCCACACTTTAATTTTGCACCCAGCCTGCAACTTCTGTGGGTGGCCCTGGGCGTGGACCCATGGGACTTTCTGTGGGGTGGGACAAGGGTGCATAAGTGTTCATCTCTGGGGTGGCCCTGAGCAGTGGGACGCACAGCCTGCCCTGGAGCTGCCCCTAGAAGTCGAGGTCCCCAGCAGCCTCCCTCTGATGACCAGGCACCGTCAAAGCAGTGCTAATAGTGAATGTTGTCCAAGTCCTGACGTGACAAGGCCCAGGAGACCCGAAAGAGGAGAGGAGTCGAGGCGCGAGGATGCCATGCCCTTCCTGAGTGCTGGCCTTGCACCCAGCGCCTGCTCAGTGCCAGTCCTGCGGGCTTCAGTCCACCACCGGGGGTGCCCTGGGTGCCAACCTGAGGGCCTCGCTGGGCACTCTGGACCCATAAGAAGATGGAGACGTGGTCCACCCAGACCTCCTCTCAGGAGGCAGGTGGCTGGATCAGAAGGAACACACCCACAAGCTGCCTGGGGTTGTGGTCCCACCAGGTCGGGCTCACCCTGGAAATGAGGGGTGACCCCTGAGCAGGATGGGGCCCTGCTCAGGGCAGGCTTTCATTCTGCTGAGCAGATGCGAAGTCTGGAGACCGTGGGGAGCTCTGCGATGCCCAGGGCCCTCCTCCTCCGCCCTGCCAGTTCTCAGACTCTCTCTTACTATATACTGAAAAGTGTAGTATTTAAAGGCCATCAGCCATGTGAGCAGGAGACGTGGGCACCGAGTGTCCACCCAGGCTGGACCAACTCTGGGGCTGTTACAATCCCACTTTCACAGAGCAGGAAGCAAACCCACAGAGGGGACGTTACTTGTCCAGGGCCACACAGCAGAGTGGGGCTTGCGTCCAGGGCTCTGTCCCTGTCAAGCCTGTCTATCCCTGCCCAGTTCTCAGCTGCTGCCCAGAGGCCACAGGAGGGCTCCCTGCTGAGGCCAGGAGGCCTGGCTTGGCTACTTGAGGGGCAGTTTCTGTTCTCTGTGAGCCCGGGGCTGGTCCTTGAGCCTCAGACTCGGTTCCTCCTCCTGGAAGATGAGGAGAGAGGCCAGCAAACGGCCTTACCAGCTGCGCCCTGCCCTGCCCCTCTCCTCCCTGCTTACTTGGACAAGACGCTGAGCTATAATTAGGCACAGGCAGGAGTGGATTCCCAGGGGTTAGACGGCTTTCTGGGTGAAGGGCGGGGGGTGAATAGGGTGATGGCTTTACAGCTTTAAAGAAAAATTTCGGGATGCACCTGAGCTTATGCACAGATCCTGGCTGGACCACAGCCACTGGGAAGCATTTGCCAAGAGGTTGCGGGGGGCCCTCCTCTGGCAGCACTGCAGGTATTCCACTCAATTTTCTTCTCACAGTAGCTCTCCCCAAACACTCACCAAGAAAGCGTGTGCCTGCCGTGTGTGGCAGGCACGGCGTCAGGCACGGCGGATGGAAAGACAGATGGTGGGCAAGGCTATTGCCTCGGAGCATGTGGGGAAGCGCGCGCGTGTGTGTGTCTGTGTGTGTGTGACCACGTGTGTGTGCCTGTGAACACATGTATGTTGGGGGGGTCAGGCGCACAGTTCAGAGGGCAGCAAGGACTCGGGAGCCAGCCGGCTCTGCATGTGAATTTCAGCTCCACTGCTCGGGATCTGTGTGGCCTAGGGCAGGTCGTTTGAACTCCTTGGACCTCAGTTTCCATATGGAGAAGGCAATGGCACCCCACTCCAGTACTCTTGCCTGGGAAACCCCATGGACAGAGGAGCCTGGTAGGCTGCAGTCCATGGGGTCGCTAAGAGTCTGACACGACAGAGCGACTTCACTTTCACTTTTCACTTTCATGCATTGGAGAAGGAAATGGCAACCCACTCCAGTGTTTTTGCCAGGAGAATCCCAGGGACAAGGGAGCCTGGTGGGCTGCCGTCTATGGGGTCGCACAGGGTCGGACACGACTGAAGCGACTTAGCAGCAGCAGTTTCCGTATCCATAGAGTGGGCATGCTGAGACTTACAGAGCTCTTTTTTTTTTAAAGGGCCACGGCATTTTATTTGAGCATATTGGGGTTTTTTTTTTTTTTTTTGGCCATGCCACATGGCTTGCAGGATCTTAATTCTTTGACCAGGGATTGAACCCTAGTCCATGGCAGTGAACGCGCGTGCTGAGTCCTAACCACTGGACCGCCAAGGAATTCCCCGAGAACCCATGTTATTGGGTTGTCAGGAGGCTTAAACAAGGGAATGTCCAGGAAGCCCTGGGAATGGCACTGGGGTATTTAAACCATCCTCCCATTCACCGTCACTACTGTGGGAAGAACGGAGTGATGGCAGCTGTAGTGACCAAAAGGAGGTACAGGCGCCGACTCGAGGGGCCCATCTCTCGTCCTCCCTGAGCTTCTGCTCTTCTGGGGGCTTCTCCCAAAAGGAAAAGGGGCAGGACACCCACCCTGTGTGACCCCGGCCCCTCTCAGGGGACTGATGGATGGACACACCGTTGTCAGCCTGTGGCCTGGCGCCACTGGGTGGGGGGCCTGGAGCCTGAGGGTGGGGGGGGGCGCCGGGAGGCCAGGGCCTGCGTCTCTGCCTGCCCGTGAGCCCCACGGCTTCCCAGCCCTCTGCCCTGCCAGCTTAAACAATGCCAGCCAGACAAAAAGCCTGTTTCTGCTGGTTTAAAACCCTCAGCCTCTCCCTTCACTGCCTTCAGCCAAAATAAAGACGAGCAACAGGCGCCTGCTCTTTGGAGCAGACAGAGGGACAGGCGGTGGGGCAGCATGGTGCAGGGCGTGGGGGCACTGGCCATCCTACAGACTTGGCCGGGCCAGGCTCCAAGCGGAACACACACTTCACACTTGGTCCAAGGCACCAAGCGAGCGGAGGCTGAGGTCAGACGGGGCCCCAGAGTCCCCAGTGAACGCTGTCCGTAACCCTGGCCATGTGACAGTGCTGGCCTGGCCCGGCCCGGGGCTGTCAGCGCCCTTGCAGGGGAGCCTGAGCCTCCCGAGCCAGGGTGTCCAGGGCCGCCAGCCCTGCCGTCCCTCCAGGACCAGGAGGGAGGCGGATGGAGCAGTCCCCGTTGGGGGCGCCCCACCTTCCATTCGCCGAGAGTCTCTTGGACTTTGGAGTGAAGTCCTCTCCATGTCTAAGCCACTCTGATCTCTGCCTTCATTAAACCCCTGAGCACAGTGAACTCGTGTCATTAGCAAACAAAGGGACAAGCTTTCTCCTGCCTGTGCCCAAAATAACCCTGGAGGGGACAGAAGCCAGATTCCTTTAACCTTCTGGTTCTGGGTGGGTGGAGTACTTTATTGTCATTCACGTAGATGGTTGCATGGCATCACCGACTAAATGGACAGGAGTTTGAGCAAACTCTGGGAGATAGCGGCGGACAGGGAAGCCTGGCAGGCTGCAGTCTATGGGGTCGCAAAGAATTGGACACGGCTTACCAACTCAACAACAACAACAACAACAACAACATGTATTCAAACATCCATTGCACAAAACTTCACTGTGCGTGGCCTTTCTACACCACTGAGTGGGGCCTAAGGAGCCAGTCTCTCCCCCAGGTCAAAGACTCCTTCATCGGCCCTTTTCTGACCAGACCCATGGATGAATTTCCTAAACCAGGGCTCTGCTTCAGAGACGCTGGGCTGAGTCATAAGAAGGGTAACCTGCCCTATGTCCCAAGACTATCCTGACAGACCGCTGGCTCCCGGGAGGTGGGCGGGGCGTCCGCCTCTCTAACCAGTACTTTGCCCGCAGGCACAGTGTTCCTGATGGAAGTCAGGGCTGGCATCCTGAGCTCACATCATAAACCGCTATCCCTGGGTCGAGATTGGCAAGTTCCGGGAACAGCAACCAAAGAGGGGAGACGCTGTCCTCAGACTCCCACTGCCTGAGTCACGCTCTGGCTGCCAGTCTGGGAGACGCGCACCCGGCGTGAGGCCAGGCTGTCTCTGGGGTCTCGGCCTCCTTCCCAGAGCTCCCCACACCCGGCCTGCTCCCTGAGGAGCAGTGGCAGGCCTGTCGGCCCTGTGCGCACGGGCCAGGGTCTGCTGTGCCGGGCCAGCCCCTGCAGACCAAGCTGCTGCTGCACGATCTCCCCACACCGTGGGAGCGGGGGTGCAGCGCAGACAGGGCCCGGCTGGCCGAGTGCACCGCCCCGAGGTCTCCGAACGGTCCTGCCTCACTTCCTGACCTCACAGGGAACCAGTGAATTTTCTTGTCACATAATGACTAAGGACTGAATGGGAAAAAAAGCTTCAAAGGACAAAAAGGAGTCGGATATTTATTTTATGCCTTCCTCTCGACAATAAAATGTCTCCTAGGGCGAGCGTGCCTGCAAAGGCCGCCCACGCTCTCAGACAGCTATTAAAGCCTTCAGATGGGGTGGCTCTGGTCCTGACAGTGCCCAGCCTGGCCTGTGACTTCCCGGTTTGGAGGGGGGGTGGTGGTTGCTGAGTGGGGCACCGGGTTTGGGGTGAGGGGTCCCAGTCCCAGGAAGTTCTATTCCTGCAGTAAGGGGAACATGGCTCTTTAGTGAGATGAGGACATCTTTGGGGAGAGGGGCTGCCCACCTACCTGGGGATGTTGTCATCGACAGTAGCCCATCCGTAGAGGAAAACGATGATGCCGACCACAGAGGCCGGGATGAGCATCTGGGTGTAGACGCCCAGCCAGGCGAAGTACAGGCCAATCTTCTCCCCAAAATACTTTCTGCACCGCAGGGCAAAGCCAGACAGACACACGCTTACTCTCAATCCTTTCCAGGGGCAAAATTTACACCACGCCCCCTCCCCAGCACGAACAGCTCACACCGGGGCCCCTGGTTCTCGACCAAGCAGAGAGTGTGTGGGGGTGGTTCTGAGCCAGGCTGTTATGTTTAGGGGGGCTCTCTGCTTTCACAGTGCCCACCCTTCCTCTGCTGAGCCCTGAGAATGGGAGCATTTCCTCCTGTAAGGCCCATGCAGCAGGGCGAGATGCTGCCTGGAGGCAGTCAGCTGTGTTCCAGCCTTGTGCAGCCTAAAAACAAAGGGAAAAGCTCCAGCCCTGAGGCACCAGTAACTCCATATATTGAGCATCTCTGTCTTCTTCATGGGCTGGGCTCTGCTCTACGTGTCCCCACAGCACACACATTGCCTGGTCTGTCCGCTCTGGGAGAGAGGTCTCTCAGGAGAGGACACAGTGTCCGGAGGGGGCAATTCTTACAGATTCCCAGGCAGCTCTTTTCTTCCTTTTGACACAGAAAGAAACCCCACCAGATGCCCGACTGGGTCGAGCCAGACTATGAATTTAGGGGGAGACAGTGAACATGACAGATGAGAGCCAGTCCCGCAATGAATCTGAACACACTGCTTGATCTAAGTCTCGGCCAGGCTGCCAGTCTCTGCTGGGAGACCTCAGCTCCCCTGCACAAGCTCTTCAAGTTCGAGCAAGGGCCCACGCTCTGCACACTCAGTGCGGTCGAGATGCACAGGGATGCTTGCCCATCCCGGCCTGCTCTCGGCGTCCCCACTTGCCTGACGAGGTCGATGGGCTGGTACTTGTAGAAGACCCCGTAACACGCCCACTCTTCGTACAGGAGCTGGGAAAAAGGAAGTGGTGAGGGCTGGGGAAAAGTAAACCGCTCTCAGGTCCCTCGCCAGAACACAGAGCTGCCAAGGTGCTCAGCTCACGGCTACGTCATTCATTCATTCAACAAGCTCATATAGAAAGTCAGCCCTGTGCCAGGTACTGTGCTGGACAATGGGCTGTGAGCTGAACACTGCAGACACCCCCCTGAGCCCTGGAGCTCCCATTCTGGTGGAGGAGACAGACATGGAAAAATGGGTCCCAAGTTTCAGCTCTGGTAAGGGCCTCAAAGAACCTGCGGGCAGTGGTGGCATCTCCGAGCAAGAACAGACCTATGGTTTTAGGTGACGGTGGGATGGGAAAGAAGCTTCTGGCATCATCATGGAATCCTGACTCTTCACTATTTGATCTGGGATTTAAAATGGCCTGCCACTGTCAGACACCTCCCTTTCTTTGTTAAAGACAGACCCACCAGGCTTTGGAGCAGAGAAACCCCAGTAGTATGATTTTAACAGATCTCACGAGGTGCAAAAGAGCCGGGGTGGATCTCCTGAGACAGGCTGTCTGATTAACATGGCTGAGCGAGATGAATGAGATCTACAAACCCACTACGCCCCAGGCTTGGGCAGGATGGTAATGAGCTTGGCCTTGTGGGAATGTGTATATTCAAATGTCTGTATGAACATGTAGGGTGTCTTAAAGAAGATTCCGGGTTAGGACTGCTGGTTTTAATAAAGAGATCCCATGCACATGGGTAATTAATGCTCTATCAACCTTAACCCAAAGCCTATGGTGACCCTGCTGGCTGGGGGGAAGCTGGCCCCAGCTGGGAACCCAGTTCCTTGGCTGCCTGTCTCTGCTGGCAGCATTCGGGGAATGGATAGGAGGCCAGCATGGGGATGCCTGTGAGGACTTGCCAAGGTCTCTGGGCCTCTCCTGTACACTGAAGCTTGACTTTTGTCCTTTTCCCTTTCCTTAATATTTAAATTTAAAACTTGTGAAGAGTCTCTTATATTCAGATTCTGCTGTGGCCCCAGATACATCAAATACAGCTTTCTATTTTTTTTTTTTAACACAGCCTTTTATTTCATCACCCCCAATACACTATGCTATGGAATGAATGTATCTCCCCAAACACAAATGTGTTGAAGCCTTAGCCGCCCAATGTGACTGTATTAGGAGGCTACATATTTATGGAAGTAATTAAGGTTAAATGAAGTCATGAGAGCAGAGTTTTGCTCTGATAGGACTTGTTCAGTTGCTAAGTCATGTCTGACTCTGCAACCCCGTGGACTTGGAGCCTGCCAGGCTTCCCTGTCCTTCACTATCTCCCAGAGTTTGCTCAAATTCATGTCCACTGAGTCGGTGATGCTATTTAACCATCTCATCCACTGTTGCCCCCTTTTCCTTTTGCCTTCGATCTTTCCCAGCATCAGGGCTCCACTATGACCCATCTGTTTTGGGTGGCCCTGTACATCACAGCTCATAGCTTCATTGAGTTATGCAAGCCCCTTCACCACGACAGGCTGTGATCCATGAAGGGGACTAGAAAAGACCCTGACAGGACTCATGTCCTTATAAGAAAAGGGAGAGACTCCAGAGCTGGCTTCCTTCTCGTGCACACATGGAGGAAAAGCTACACAGCGGGAAGGTGGCTGTCTGCAAGCCAGGGAGAGCGCCCTCACTAGAATCCAGCCCTGCCGGCACCTGGATCTGGGGCTTCCAGCCTCCAGGACCATGAGGGAAAATATCTTCTATTCAAGCTGCCCCGTCTGGTACTTTGTTACATCAGCCTGAGTGAGTACATTCTCCCTCACTGACTTGGAAGACCCACAGCCGGTGGGATGGTTTTCCATACACAAAGATCCCTTCAACTGAGCCTCTGAAAATCAAAAATGTGTAAGAGGCTCACTCCAGAGAAGGCAATGGCAGCCTACTCCAGTACTCTTGCCTGGAAAAATCCCAGGGACGGAGGAGCCTGGTAGGCTGCAGTCCATGGGGTCGCTAAGAGTCGGACACGACTGAGCGACTTCACTTTCACTTTTCACTTTCATGCATTGGAGAAGGAAATGGCAGCCCACTCCAGTGTTCTTGCCTGGAGAATCCCAGGGACGGGGGAGCCTGGTGGGCTGCTGTCTCTGGGGTCACACAATAGTCGGACACGACTGAAGCAACTTAGCAGCAGCAGCAGCAAGAGGCTCACTCAGAGGGGTCCAGCTTCCACAGACCAGGGAGTCAGGGATCCCTAGAAATGAACCTTTAGCAAGTTCAGCAAACTTTCCTTTTTTTTTTTTTTTCTATTTTGCATTGCCTCTCTCCTTCTGCAGCTGGAGCGTAATACTCAGGAGAGCACGAGCATTGTATTTCATCAGAAGTCAGCACACAGGGACAAAACAAGCAGGGAGGAGAATGCAGGGAGAAAAACAACAGAGAACAGCTAAATGCATTCTTAATAAACTACAAGCGAGCCTTGCTGTCAGAATCCTGGGTTTTGCCTACTCTGATCTCTTTAAGAGGAGCTTTCTTTGGATTTTAAGTCTTTCTGTAAGTGGCATGAACAGGGTGTGTTCAGCATGACTCCAAGTCCTGAAAGACTTAATGGCAAGTCTGGTTCCTGGTGGGGGAGCCTTTGGAGCTTCTGCAGAAGGGACTAAGATGCACGGGGCCGACCCCATCTCAGAACAGAAGGGGTCCAGGAATTAGAGCCAGGCTGCCGGGCTGGGATGGTGGCTCCACTGGGTCTGCAGTGGGTGTCCTGGGCAGACCCTCCCCGCTGAGTCCCATCGTCTCCTTGATATGGGAGGAGCCTGTCCTTCCTCCCAAGTCATGGCGAGGACTCAGACGGACCCAAGGCTTTGTGAAGTGGAGTGCTGGGGGCTCGCTATGTGTCACCTGTCTGATAATGCAGAAAA
This sequence comes from Capra hircus, assembly GCF_001704415.2. Taxonomy (NCBI): domain Eukaryota; kingdom Metazoa; phylum Chordata; class Mammalia; order Artiodactyla; family Bovidae; genus Capra; species Capra hircus. Next base: position 48,350,458 of record NC_030836.1, on the reverse strand, counting down.
GGAGGAAAGCCTACAGTTTTACTCTCTAAAGGGAGAGGTCTGAGCCAGCAAACTCCGATGAGATGGCACAGCACCTCTGGATAAACAGAGCAGCCGTCACCAAAGGCAGCTTCCTCCCCTCAGCTGAAATTTACAGCCTAGACGCGCTGGAGGTGGATCAGAGGGAGGGATGAAGAGAGAGGCCCTGGGATGGAAAGGGGAGGCACATAAAGACCCACTTGAAGGCTTGGCCTTGTCACACTGGCCACCTTGTTCCTGGGCCTGCCCAGTGGGACTGGTCACACAGCAGGCTGGCCATCACCCAAGGGTAGACATGACAGATGGGGGTACAGCCCAGCTTTCTACATAAACCACTTTATCTTGGTGGACTTTTCTTCCTGCCAAGAAGAGAACATCAATCACCCTGCAGCCATCAGCACAAGAAAATCAAACAGATTTCCTGGCTAGGGTTGGCAGAGCTCTGTGGAGCCCTTTGGCCTGTGAGCAGGTGGGAGGTGTCTGGGGCCCTGGGGGCAGGCTAGCTGGGGGCTGGTGGCTCTGGTCACGGTGGCCCTGGAGCCTTCCAGAACCTGACCTCAGAGAGATCTTGGCTCCACCCACCGGCATCTCTTCAGCCCAGACCTCCCACCTGAGCCCACACAGCTTGGGGTGGGGGGCTGTCACGGCACTGAGGTGGTCTGTAGTGACTGTACATGGACTTGTTCCTTGCTATCTCCCCCTGGGATGGAGGCACCAGTAGGGCCAGTCTGGTCTGTGTCATCCCCAGCTTCTCAGACCAGGCACATGACAAGTTTCTAGCAAGCAATTGTTGAATGAATGGATGGATAAATGCATTATGGGCCAGGGCCCTGTGGCTCTCAGCACAGCACACCAGGGACCACCTCAGTTCACACCTGGAGGAGGGAGCTCTTGGATCACAGGTTTGCAGCCCAAAGATCAGACCACGAGCTGCGGCCGTGCTCGGCCCGTCTCTGGCCCGCCTCCCCTGAAACACTCCTGCTTGCACCCTGCTCCATCAGATCAGCACAGGAAAATGGCCTTGGCTTGGCTCGCCCCCTTTCTGTCCTGTGTCCTCAGGCACATGGGGATCCTGCCACTGACAGGATGCCACAGATATTATCATTGCAAAAGCAAAATACTCAGAACCAGATCACTTAGGGTGAAGTGCTCATGGGAGAATGAGTTCTCTGAGCTGAGACTCAAACACGTGTCTGGGGCATTTCCTCTTCCTCCCTTCAGTCTTTCCTTCCTTCCACCATCCACCACTACTCATCACCTATCCATCCTTCCACTCGTCCATCTACCTGTCCGCCCATCCATCCACCTACCTGTCCATCCACCTGTCAATCCATCTGTCACCCACCCATCATCCATCCATTCACCCAGTATTCTCAGGCCTTGTATTTGTTGCTGGGACATAATATTAAATAGAGGCAGGCAGCATTCCAGGCAGAGAACACAGCTGGGGCTAGATAAACCTGGAGCTGTCTGCTGGGCTGGCACACAGTGGTGCCAAATAGTTCCTAAGTAATAACTGCATAGCATAGTCTTGGCACTGACGTGGCCATCAGTCAAGTCTCCTATGATTAGAATGGCAGTCAGTGAGGCTGGAGCATGGGGAGAAAGGTGGGAGACTGGGGTGGAGGGCCTGGGACCTGGAGGCTGAATGGCCAGAATGGGTGTCAGGGAGTGGCAGCGGGTGCAGAAGGATGTAGGAGGCTGGGTTCCAAGGCCGGGGCTGGTGCAGGGCAGGCCCGTGGACCAGATGGGGGAGATCAGTAAGTCACGGGCTCGCAGACGAATGCCAGATGTTCCACTAAAAATAACTAAATATGTAATTTTTGTGCTAAATCAGATAGCATCTTCAGTTGGATTCCTGGGCAGGTGGGCGAGTTGTATCAAGTACCAGAGATTTAAAAGCACATATTGGGGGCTGGAGGGAGGTGGGAGCGGAGAGCATTTCACATACAGAGGCTGGGGCCCTGGTGATTGGGGACAAGGCCTCCATTGTGAGGTTCTCAGGGAAGCGTCTCCACTGTCAGCTCAGCGGGATCCACTCTCCAGGAGCAACAGGCAAGGCAACTAGAGCAAGAGGCAAGGCAAGTGGGGGTGGGGGAGGGGCGCGGGGTGCTGAAGGAATGCAGGGAGGTGAGGGAGGGCTGGGCTTACTGGGGAGATGGGGGAGTTCATGTAGAAGCAGAGAAAATGTTAGTGGCTCAGTGTGTTCGACTCTTTGCGACCCCTTGGCCTGTGGCCCTCCAGGCCTCCGTCCATGGGATTCTCGAGGCAAGAATACTGGAGTGGGTTGCCATGCCCTTCTCCAGGGGATCTTCCCGACCCAGGGACTGAACCAGGGTTTCCCTCATTGCAGGCGGATTCTTTAACCGTCTGAGCCACCAGGGAAGCCATGTAGAGGCTGGTATCTGGGAGCAGGCAAGTGAGGGGAGGAGGAGAAGCAGCTGTGGTGGCCAGGAGTGACTGTCCTGAGAGCACGGGTGGGTGGGATTAGGAGCCAGTGAAGCAGAAAGGGTCACTTGGTGTTTCCCAAAGTGTGTCCCACAGAACACTAGCTCCATAACTTCCCCATTAAAAAGGGTTCCAGGACAGGTAAACTTGAGAAGCACTGGCTTGACCACCATCCACGGTGTCCCCTACTGGAGTGATGCTGGGGGCCAGGGCACTTCAGGTGGCTGGCCTCGCTGTTCCCAAACTCACTTCCCCGGAAGCTGGGGTGATTAGGCTAAATGTCAGCAAAGAACTCTGGAGGTTCTGGCTGCTCCAGTGAGACACAGTCGGTGCATGAAGGAAGGATGGGGCAAAAGGGCAGGCTTGGGGCACCTCCCTTCCCCTCACACGCTCGGACGGCCTGCCAAGGATGCTTCTGAGGATCAGAGCTCCCTGATGGCTCAATGGTAAAGAATTCACCTGCAGTACAGGAGCCGCAGGAGACTGGGTTTCAATCCCTGGGTGGGGAGATCCCCTGGAGGAGGGCATGGCAACCCACTCCATTATTCTTGCCTGGAGAATCCCATGGACAGAGGAGCCTGGTGGGCTACAGTCCGTAGGGAGGCATTGAGTCAAATATGACTGAAGCGAGTTAGCATGCACACAGCATGAGGAAAATAGTCCAACGAGGCAACTTCACCCACCTTCTCCACCAGCTGTGGGGCCGCGGCTCTGGGACCCTGCGCCCCTGCCCCTTGCTGGGCAGGACTCCCGACCCCAAGGAGCGGGCTCCCGGGTCTGCACACCTACCTTCCTGTCATTGAACTCCACGTTGTCCCCTTCGTAGTCTCCCTGGCAAGAGAGAAAGGCTTTTACTGTCCTGTGACCCTTCCACAAGGCAGGTGGGCTTGTCCCAGGAGAGAACCTCGTACAGTGTGCAAGGGCGCCCAGGTCCCCTCCTCCTATGATAACAAGCGCCATGAGCCCCGGGCTGTCCCGCCTGCCCTCCCTCCACTCCCAGAAAGCCTGAAGCGCCTTCCCCTCGATGTAGAGATGATACCCAGGAAGGGCAAGCAGTCAGTCCCTTGGAACTGGTGACACAGAGAAAAGAGGCTTCGGGGGCTGGAAGGATGGTCAGTGAACATCCCGTCCTGCCAGGGGGTGTCCTGCTGTTTTGCCCCAGGCCCCACCTGTGTGGTGCCCCTCTCCCTCTCAAGAAGGATGCACCTCAAGGTGTCCCTCTCCCTCTCAAGTGTCCCAGGAAGGATGCTGAGTTAGATCGGTGAGGCCAATGTCCTCATCCTACAGATGGCAACACCGGAGCTCAGAGGAGCACACTGACTTCCCTGGGAGAGACGCGAGATCTGGTCAGACCTGGGACTTGGATCCAGGTCTCCAATCCCAGCAGAAAAGAGGGAGGGCCTAAAAGTCAAAAGGGAGCCTAGTTTCCCAGACAGGTGACAGACGACTAGAAGCGTGGGAGAGGCTGGGCCTAGGGGGTCCTGGTGCCTGCTCCACTTACCAGCTCCTTTCATGAGCCCCACCAGCCCAGCTAGCCCCTTCCAGTGGCGAGAACGTGATCACCAGACAGACCACTAATGCCCGCGGTCTCTGAATGAAGATGCTCTGGGAGCAGTTTAACCAAATTCCCCTCAGTCTTTAGGCACCGCCCCTCCACCCGCCCACCTCAACCTTTATGCCTCCCCAGTGCTTTCCCCTCTTGGCTGAGATGGCCCCAGGACTCCAGGAGCACCCCATTTCCACAGAGGTCAGTTAGTTGGTGACCTGGAAGGGGGCAGTTGCCAACCAGGAAGGAAGCCAAAAAGCTGTCCAGCAGCAGCTGAAATGCCAAGTCCTTCTCCGGAGCTGAACGCCAGTTACGGGTCGGAAGGCTCTTCCTTCATCCTCCACACACAGTCATAACTGGTTGTTGTCTGGTTGGCCATGACCCAGAACCTGGTCTGACGGATGGGTGCTCTTGCTGAATGAATGAACAAGTGAGGCCCTGGAGGGGGTGGGGTGCTCCGGGCCACATACTGAGATGCGACCTAGCACAGCTCAGGGGTGAGAGGCTGATGGTGAGACCCATACACGCACAGGAGGAGTCTGCCCCCTGCTAGAGGCTAAGGTGCAGCCTCAGTGCAGCCAGCATCCTCTATTTAAGGCATGGGGTCCATGGGGCTCCATTCAGAAGGATTTATCACCCCAAATATTTGAACCTCAGCTTCAGCACTTAATGGTGTATGTGTCCATCAGCTACATGGAAAATTCATGGACGGAAAATCTCATATTCCCTCGAGATGACCGAGGTCCATTATCCGGCTGGAAAGAACCCTGGAACCAGAGCCAGTATCTGGGCTCTGCCCCTTGGCTGTGTGCCCCTGGGCAAGTTGAAGAATAGCTGCAGTCTCAGTTTCCCCATCTGTAAAGTGGGAATAGTCCCCACATGACAGGCTTCCCTACTGCCCTGTCAGGTACAAAGATGATGATGCAAGAGGAATTTCCAAGATACAGATCTTGGAAATGCTTTGTGTGTGCCCCGTGGATTAGTCAGTCTTGTACTCATTGGTTTAAACTACAGTGAGAATCCGTTCCTAAGACAAATGTAGCAGCCAAGCCTGAGAAGAGGAGGTGCGTCGGCCTCCAGGGAAGGTGGAGGTGGTTATGCAACTGGGGGTGGAATAGCCTGTCAGCCACATCTGTCTTCTGGCCCCTGCTCCCTATCAGGGGTGCTGTGTGACCTTGGGCAAGTTGCTAAACATCTCTGAGCCTTCATGTCTGCACCAGATTAAATGAGATAAAGCTCCTACTAAACATGGTTCTTTGCATACAGTTAAGTGCTCAGAAACATTGATTTCTCCCCTTTGCCTTTCGAGACTTAAAGGGCTGAATCTAGCAGGCAGGGAGGCCCTGAAATGTTTTGGCTTCTGTCCCTGACCTCTTGGTAGGGGTGATCAGCTGGAAGGCCATGCAGGGATATGTTCCTGGTGCCTGTGGGGTGGAGCAAACCCGAGAGGCACCGGTGGGGTGGATGAGTGAGGCCCCTTCTTGGGAGGAGCCTGTGGATCTGAGCCTGGTCCTGGAAACATTTATCCAGCAATAGGTCAATTGTCAAGACCACCTGACTTCATTCCACACCGCACTTACTGAGTACGTAGGAGGCGCCACACGTACAGGGAATGACAGCCAAACGGTGTTTGCTTAGTGGAACCGAGAGCAGGCAGGCCCAGAGAGGAAGGGAGGACTCAGCCGTGCGGGGAGGGGAAAAGGCAGGCTTTCCCGGCAGTCGCTCTACCTGCCCTGGGCGAGGGTCTTGGCAGAGAAGGCAGAAGAGCATCGCAGGCAGAAGAAACAGCAGGAACAGAGGCACAGAGATGGGAAAGGAGGATGGGCTGATCCCCAACCCCCCCCAGTGAGTGACAAGGGGGCGGCGGGAGCTCGGCTAAGCATCCTTCCTTCTAGGTCAGCAGTCCGGGTGGACGGCCCTTTGCTGTCTGACCCTCTCTGTTTGTCCAACCCAGTGTCTCACTGAAAGCCCTCCCATTTCTGTATTCCCATCAACACGCTCTGCAGCTCTGGCAACTGGACAGGGCGGGCATTATTCCCGACTTGCAGATGAGGGTGCTGGGGCTCAGAGGGGACCTGGGCTGCCTCCAATCAAGGCCACAGAGGAGGGAGTGGCCAGGACTAGAATCTGGGTCCTTGGACCCCCAAGCCTGCCCCCCTTTTCTCCTAGCCTCTGCAGTAACACACATTTGGAAAGATCCAGAGATCCTCTGTCCGGGGTTCCCACACTGCTCAGGCCCCATGGCCCATCCCCAGTGCCCTGCTGAACTCTAGTCCCTGTTTCCATGGAGACAATAAGAAGAGACTCCTCTTTCTTTCCATCGCAAGCCAAGACAATGCGGCTGTGGCCACAGGCTATATTTGTCAGGGGGTACCAGTGGGATTTGGAGATGAAGCTCAGGAAACTGGCCACTGGCTCTGCAGAAGCAGATACACGAAGAGCTCTGGCCAATCTGCCAGAGCCCAGCGGGGCGGCGGGTGGGGGTGGGGAGACCGAGCTGGCGCACAGTTCTTGTGGAGCAGCTGGCCTGAAGTTCAGATACACCTGGGGCAGAGTTGCTGCCATAGCGCCCTTGTCCTGGAGGAATGGTTCAGTGAGAAAAGATAGCTCTGCGTGTTAAGTCTGGTCCCACCTGAGGGAACCAGGAAGGGCTGTGAGCCGGTGACATTTTTACAGGAGTGCCAAAGCAGGAAGCCCAGACCGCAGGACGATAAGAGCTCCCTGGGGGAGCTTTGGTGTGGTGTGGTCCTGGGGACCTGGGGACTCAAATGACGCACAGAGATGGACAGTGTGGGTCCAGGTTACTTACATCATGCAAGGGGTAGGCCGCCGAGTAGACACCATTGGCCAGCAGGCTCGTGATGCCTTGAAAATAAAGGCAGACAGATGGTTATGGACCAGTCATGTTTCCTGCGGCTCCGGGTTCCACCAGAGAGGTCCCAGGACTGTCTCAATCATTGGAGCTTTTTCAAAGCAAGCCACACCTGGCCGCACAGAGCCCGGCCACCTTTCTGGGGTTTCCTCCCCGGGTTTGACTGGGAGATGATAAAAACATGCTCTGTTGGCAGAATTAGAAAGACAGAGAGGAAACCCCAAGAGGAAGTAACACCTGGGAGGAAGGAGGGACCCCCAAACCTGCGATTCACCAGCTACCCCCACCTGCTTGAGGGCAAGCCTGCAGATGAATGAGGGAAGTGGAATGTAAGTGGTTAGAGAAGCTGAATCATGAGAAAAATATGGATGGGAAAATTGATGGTGTCAGAAAACACACATACAATTTGGAATTAGATTTTAGGTTGATTGGAAAAGCTGAAGAGGAGGCCTGTGGGCCCCACGCGGGGCAGAGGCACTTACCGTATCTATCACACTTGCGCCTCTTATTTAAAAGGGCAGAGTCCTTCTTTCTTCCCTCTCCTTGCCCTGTTTATACATCCGGCTATTAGTTATACATGAATGAGGCCCCAAAAGGATCAAAGCTGTGTCTGAGGGGCAAGGTGTTCATTCTTGCCATCCAGTGCTCCTGGGGGGCAGTGGAATGATGGCCAGGCCCCAGTTTGCTGCTCAACGCCCTGCACTGGAAGCAGGATAAACATAGCCACACCTGCACCTCCCAGAGTCCAGAGGTGTGGACTCAGATGCCCAGCCCCAGAGTAAGGGGGGAAGGCAGAGCCTGGCTTTGCATGGGGACTGGGGTTCTTAGAGATCTGATCTGGGGGAGACAGAGCTGCCCAGGAGTTTCTATGAAGCCCTTTGCTGGTCACAGAACCCTCCACCTGGCCTAAGAGCCGTTCTAGGTAGTAAGTGGGTCAGACATTTCAGTGGCCTGGTTGTCCCACTTATGACTACTCTGCTCTGGCACGGGTGGCAAAGTCCTTCTGTGAAATCTATTTAGAAATAGACCATCTCCTCAGCTAGTGATCTGGGCTGATCAGGGCACTTGAGGACACTTGGAAACCCAAAGCAGAGTAAGGTGGGGGCACGTGGCCAAAATCCCCTGGCTGGAAAGTTCAGCTATGATAAAACGTGAAGGAGGGGCCTGATTTATCGTCCCCAGAGCTCTCTCAACACCGTGCTGCCACAGGGTCTTTGCACAGGCCGTGCTCTCTATCTGGAAGGCCCACCTCTCTAACACCACCTCATCACAAGGACCACTGATCACCGATTCTAAATCCCCCCTCACTACCCAGCCCCTTCAACCTGCAAGACGATGTTCTGGTTTACCTGGCTCTCTCTGATCTGTCTCTTTCCTCCAGAGCAGAAACTCCCTGAGGGTGGGGTCCTACCTGACCCAGAGGCTAGTGGGTAACAGACCCCATCTATGAATCTGGAGGTCAGGAGGGCTTTCAAGGTGCCAATGTGGAATGGGGAGCAGAGAAGGACCATCTGTCTGCTCTGTCACTGTTGCTGGGAACCAGCCCCACCATGGAACTTGCCAGAAGACAGAGACAGCTCCCCCCGCCCAGGATGGCCTGGTGCGGGGTCGGCCCTGGGTGAGAAGGGCCCAACCCTGAACTCTGCAAATCTTCACAGCAGGGACCCCCTGCATTTAGTCACTCAGTCATGTCTGACTCTGCGAACCTATGGACTGTAGCCTGCCAGGGAGACTGAGGTCAGAGACGCATCGCTGGGGCTGCTGCTGCTAAGTCGCTTCAGTCGTGTCCAACTCTGTGCGACCCCATAGACGGCAGCCCACCAGGCTCCCCTGTCCCTGGGATTCTCCAGGCAAGAACACTGGAGTGGGTTGCCATTTCCGTCTCCATCGCTGGGGCTAGACCCATGCTTCTCCCACCTCTGGTGGCCTGGGTCACCCTGGAGGATCTTGCTCCATCAGACACTGGGCTATAGGGTCAATTTTCCTGGCTTCCTCTTGACTCCTGAATTCCCCCCTGCCCAGGGACTTAGGACACAGGCTTAGAGATTTCAGTCCCAGAAGGGTGGCCCTGTGACCATTGGCCACACATGGCAGGCGACATGCACCCACCTGACCCTGGAGGTGGCATCCTCTCCCCTCCCCCGCATCCCGGGCCTGCCCCAGGCTTCAGCTGAGAGCATCTCACTCCTGTCTCCATCCCCCCAGGAAGCCAATACGGAAGGGGGTCTCCCCTGGTGCATAGGCTCTTAACAGACCCTCCCCGCACCCTTGAACCCCAGCCACGAAGCTTCAGATGCTTCTAGAGCATGAAGGACTGTGCTGTGAGCTCAGCTCTCAGCGGTCGTAAAACAGCTCCAGGAGAAGCAAGGAAAGGCTGGGGAAAGGCGTCCCTTTGTCCTGAAATGATTTGCTTTAGCAAATTCAGCCCGGGCTGTGGGCAAGGGACCCCCATGGGGAGAGGGTTCCCTCTGCACGCTTTGGTCAGAAAGGTTTTGCACCTGTGGTTCAGATGTTCTGTAAACTGGTACCCAAGGAGCCCAGCGGCGATGGTTTTGTGGCAGGTTCTGCATCCAGGCACCCCTTCCAGCAGGGCCGCAGCCTGGGGTGGAAGGCGGGGGAGGCACCTTCTAGGCTGCATGTGTGTCTGGCAAATGGCTGAGGATGGTGGCCCCACAGGAACCCTAACAATCTCCCCTTGGACTGAGATGGTCAAGAGCAGGGTGAGACCCCTTGGCGGCCCCTTCGGTTTCCCGCAGGCAGGATTCACTGCCTCTGCTAGGAGAGGTGCCTCAGGCCACCGCCGACGCCTCCAGCCAGAGATGAGAATCCTTTGGTGCTTAAAAGAGCCGTAAAACCGCCTTGTGGTCCTGGAACGGCTCTCCTGCCTTGAAATGGTTACATAGGCTTAAATCAAAACTCTCTGGAAAGCCCCAGCCCAGCCGCCCAGCACCCACAGAAAAGATGGGGAGGAAGATCACACAGCGAGACGAGTGCTGATCTCAAGCCCCAAGCACGCCCTTACCCATGCTGTACTTGGCCTTCGTACACGTCGTTCTCTTCAGGATTTCGTAGACCTGTGGTGGAGACAGGGGCGGGGGCCGCAGTTACTCCACTGAGGGTGGCGGGAAAGGGGGGTGGTGACTGACGGGCCTCCCGCGCCCCCCAGGATGGTGTCAGGACAGGTCACCTTGAAAGGCCCTTGCCGAGCTGGTGCCCGGGGGTACGGGCGTCCAGTGCACGGCATGTTTCTGCCCCTCCGGCTGAGAGGTGAGTTGGAATTCAGAGGTGTGAGGGCCCTGCCCATAGGACCGCTCCCTGATGTGGCCCTGGATGTTCTAGAGACTCAAGCTCCTTTCAGTTCAGTTCAGTGGCTCAGTTGTGTTCGACTTTTTGCAGACCCCATGGACTGCAGGCTTCCCTGTCCATCACCAACTCCTGGAGACTGCTCAAACTCACGTCCATCAAGTCAGTGATGCCATCCAACCATCTTTAACAAATTACTTCACTTTGATCATTGGGAGCCCAGGCCTGGGGGTCTGCCTGTCTGCATTTGAGTCCTTGAAGCTGTGGGGTCTTGGGCCAACTACCTTGTGCCCTGAGCCTAAGTTTCCCCATCTGCAGAATGAGATGAAAAGAATTGACCCTGCACCGTAGGTGTTCGGGTCAGGGCACTCCAACCCCTCGACACCCCCGAGGTCCTGCCTCCCAGTGCCCCTCAGGCCCTGAGGCGTCTGACTTCTGTTCACCTGCCCAGCTCTGTCCCAGCAACCCGGCCTCCTGTCTGCCCCTCACTCACTGGCCCTCTCCTGGGACCCCAGGGTCTTCACCCTGGCCATTCCTTTCACCAGAAACGCTTGTCCCCCAAGAGCTAAGTGCCTGCAGGGCCACCTTAACTAACAGGCAACTGAGGAGCCATGGTCCCACTGCTCCACCTTCTAATTTTGCTCTCTCTTCCCCTTTCTTTTCAGCTGTACCTCGTAGCTGGTAGGATCTCAGTTCCCCAACCAGCGACTGAACCCTGGCCCCAGCAGTGAAAGTGCGGCATACTAACCACTGGATTGCCAGAGAGTTCCCTAACTCGGCTCTCTCGTCCTGGATCCCTCCACACTTGCCAAGTATCAACGTTGCCTCTCCCTTCCCGCTCGTCTCGGGAAGACACCAGGTGCTCAGCAACTGACTGATGAGTGAATGAATGAATCACCCAGTGAGCTGGCTCCCTCCCCGGCACTTTCTGAATCTCCTCGGTGGCCTCATCCTGACCTTGCTGCTTCTACCATAATCACCTCTTCCCTTCCACATGCAGTTACAGCCCTGGTTCACCATCACCACTATGACCCCATATCTACCCTCTTCCATGTCTGGCCACTGGTGGTGATTGTTTTAGGACCTTGCTCCGCAACCATCTATGGCTCCCTAGTGCCTACAGGCTGGAGATTCAAGTCCCAAGACCAGCAACTTTGGCCCTTCCCCATGGTTCCCTGATGATCCTGGCTCCTACCCACCTGCACATTGGGCTGCCCCAGTGCCAGGAGCACCGGGAAGGAGGCAGGAAGGACTGTCATAGCCTTGTCTAGAATGACGATGGGTCTCTGAGACCATAGGATCGAACTAACCACGGGCAGAGTTCTGAGTCACCAAAGAGTTTCTCTGGCGCATCGGTGGTTCACAAACTGGCCTTCAAGGTCTCCGGGAGACAGCGACCCCCACCCCAGAGGTAATCAGAGTCAAGGATGATTCAGCTAACCCCTACTGGCTCTGGCAGAATAGCTTTCTGTGACTTGGGGATCATGTTTGAATTCAATTATAAAGCAGATCCTAAACAAGATGGGGCCCAGAGCCTTCATTCACATATGCCCCCCAACCTCGGGCCACCTCCTGACAACAGGAATGAAGTTACAAATTTACACCCTACCCTTGCAGGAGCATCCTGGTGATTCCCGGTAATATAAAACCGGGGCACACATATATCTGGAAATGGCAGGTTCCCAGGTCTCCCCACTGGCCATTCCTATCCTCCCTCATCCCAAAATGACAAAGAAAAAAAATGAAACCATTCAGGTTCAACTGGGTCCAGTTCTCTGAAGCAGTCAGTGGCCAAGAGGAAGTTACCTCTCTTGGAAACATATCAACCCCAAACTACACCGGCCGCTGGCATTTTTGCATAAATGAATTCCTCCTTGTTTATTATAATGAGGTTGAATTTCACCAATAACACAATCAATAATAACAGTAGGCCCTGCATCCAGGTCACCTTCGGTGGGGGCACAAGGCAGCCCTTTCAGCAGGAGGCCGCCACGGAAGCCGCCAGGCTGGGAGGGGACACTGAGTGGATGGGACCTGGGTCTGTCTGTCCAGGCATTGGCCCGAGCTCCCCATGCCAGGGCAGCATGCATGGTGCCTGTCCCGTGCCTGGTGCCTGCCAGCCTCGACATACAGCTGTGAGGGGCAGCTGTCTGCTCAAGGTCAAGCGCCTGCCTGCTCTCTGCCCTGCCCCTCTTCTCACTGGGTTGGGAAGAGAGAAAAGCAGCGGCTTGGCCGCCAGGTTAATCCTTGTTTAGACAGAAGTTGGGTCCCGAGCTGGGCACAGCCCAGCATGGCTGGTGGACAAGTTGGTGGCTGCTGGATAAACATTAAACCAATACCTGGAGTAGTGCAGAGTGGCCTAGCCAGATTTCAAATCACAGTTTGCTCGTCTGGCAAAGCCCTGGAAATCTAGCCCCAACCCTCATGCCTTTGTCTGCACCAAACCATCAGTCCCACCTGGCTGGCCTGCTCAGAACCCTCCAGGCAGAGAGGAACGTACAGATTCCATAAGGGCAGCGGAAAGGAGGTAGGAGAGGTGTGCGGGGAGCCGCAAACACACGGGAACATTCTGAAATAACCTGCGGGGTCTGGAGTCCCTCTGCCTCCTTCACGCGGATCCACCCGCTTTTCCCCTGGGCTCCTCACAGCCAGCTGGTTTTATTATTCTCATTATTTCCATCACAGACAATTAGAGTACCCCCACCCAGGGGAATTTAGCTGAAATGAAATTATCATCCCATTTCTCGGGGGCCACCTTGCTGAGGAGCTGTGGATTCCCATGAGTGAGTGATACTTACTATCGTGCTCCGAGTTTTGCTGTCGAAAAAGGAATCCTTGTCAGACAGATCAAATCTGTTGAAATATTGGGGAGAAAAAAGAGACACAGCTCATTGGAGTTAGCTCTCCTGGTTTCCAAGGCCCTAAGGGGTCACACTACCCCTGTGAATGGTGACCGTGAAATCGGCAAAGCTCAGTCCGCCTGCTGGGTGTGACCCAACCCTGGATGTTTGGAAGGACCTGTCTCATCCTCACCCACTGGGCTCACACGGGGTCATGGTGTGGGTGGGGGAGGTGATCCTAGCAGCAAATGTGGACAGACCCCCCTCTTCAAGGACCCTTTTTCTTTTCGAGGACACCCTCAGGGGGCAATTTCACTTCTGCTTCAGTGACACCAGGGCGACCATACTCTTGGATATTTTAACATTTGAGACAGTCTCACTGTAATTCCCAAATGGTTTTGGTCCTAAGGTCTTGGGACACACAGATGTCTTAGGGCTAGAGGGCAAAGGGACGTGTCTGGAATGTATCACCCACTCCCCAAGACAGTCAGGGTTGAGCTGGGGAGGGCTACTCGGGTTGGGGGTGGCCCAGAGCCCGGAGGAGAGCCAGGCCTGCAAGACGGGGTGTCGAGGGAGGCAGCGGAGGCATAGCCGAGGGAGGCCAGGGCCCTATGCGCGGTGGAAGGCGGGTGTCTCCCTCTCATGCCCGGAGGCCTGGGGCCTGGAGCTGGAGGGGGAAGCTGGGCTAGGGCACTTCCTCTCTCTCATGTCTGATCCCCAGCAGGACTGGGAAGCAGCGATGAAGCATGTGGCCCTTGCCCTATGACTAACGCCCAGGCCAGAGCAGAAGCTCCAGTTCTGAGCCGAGGCCCAGTTCTGTGGGTCCCATGGGACGAGGGGTGTCCAGGGACCTCCCACTCCCCACAGCTTTGTCATCCTAACCCCACAGGATTCCCAGACTCCAAACTTTCTATTCCCACTCCCGCCCATGCTCCAGCTCTGCCCAGTGAGGCTGTGCAGCTGCCACTGACCCAGGTGGCTACGCCCCACTGCCCGTCAGGAGTGGGGGAGGAGGGAAGGTTCCAGAAGAGGTGCAGCCCTGCCAGCCCCGCGCCCCCCTTGCTAGCTGCAAGACCTGGGCCCCAGAACTCTGGCTAGTGGGCTGCTTTCCAATTCTCAGCTCCCAGAGCTCGGCAGACTTCAGGGGCTACAGTCAACCTTGCCCAGTTCCTCAGAACACATCCTGAGAGGGATGGAGTCAGGCAGGGAGGGGGCCCAGGCTTGCACTAACTTGGGCCTGTGCTAGTTTTCCTAAGTGTCACCCAGCAGAAGAAGAGATTTTTGTCCCCTTAATTCCTCAGTTCATAGTGACCTCGGAGGTTATTTCCAGGGCCCCTTCTGTGCTCAAGAACCACAAGCTCTTATGGGAATATGCTCCAGGGGCTGAAGTGGCCACTCCTTTGGGTGGGGGAGGGATGGAGAATTCTGGTTGGTCCTGCAGACTGTATCATTAGGCAAGTCCAGCGTGGGGTGGTGTCACCACACAGCAGGCCCCGCCCTCCCCGGGAAGGGGTGGGCAGGTGGGGCCCCCACTTACAGGTGCTGCTTCTCCCGGGAGAAGGGGTAGGAGAGCCTCTTGGTGGTCTGGGGTCTGTGCTCCGCCACCTTAGGCTGGATGGGGTCTGTGATCTTCTGGAGCACAGAGTTGATCTTCTTGAGGAGGCCACGAGTCTCGCTGATGTGATACAGCTGCGGACCAGGCAGGGCAGGGGGGTATGTCATCTGCTGAGCCCTGACCCTGGGCATCTCTTCTGAGCTGGTCAGGGAGGCAGCCCCTCCCCCTCTTCCACCCCTCCCCTGGAGCTGGCTGGCCTGGGAACAGGGGGTGGGGATGGGCCAGGATGCCTCCTCCACGCCTGGGGTTTTCTGAAAGCTCAAAGTTTCGGGAGATCCCAGCCAAAAGGGCAATTCTAGTACATTCCAGGGAACTTCCCCCAACTTTGCATTTGTTTAAAAAGAGGCAATCCAAAGGATGCTAGTGGATTTGAGAAGCTGGGAGCTGACATTCCTGAGAACAGTTTCACTCCCCGCTCACAAGTAAACCCTGAGGCCTCCCTGAGCTCCTGGGACGTTCGGGGCTCCCAGCTTGAAGCTGTCGGAGATCAAGAAAAAAAGCCCCAGCAAGCCAGAAAACATAATCACGTGAAACGAGTCTGATGAACCAGCTGAAATACTGAGCATAGGAACGGTGGAGCAGGAGGTTTCCCTGTGTTTGTGTCTGTGAGAAGTTCCCGGGCCCCTATGCCATCTCTGTGGGGCCCAGACTGTAACCTCTGCCCTCCCGGAGGACCCTGGAACCCTCCTGCCCTCCTGGGGTGGGGTCAGCTGAAGCTCCCTTGGGCTTTTTCCTAACAACCCAGACCCTCTCGATGTCGTTCTCCTGCCGGCTTCCCTGACAGATCCGGGGACCCCCTCGAAGCAGAAGCATCATCACTGACCTTCTTTGTCGGCATCTTCAGCTTCAAAAACTCGGCTTCTCGGCACAGCACATTCCAGGGTGCATGGATTTTTACAAATCCAACCCCGTGAATTTTTGTCTAGAAAGAGGGAAGAGGGCCTCAGTCAGCGTGGGTGGATGTTTGGGGCTGAAAACCATTTTTACCTTCAGGGCAACTACTGTTTACAAGATGGCAGCAGGTGGGGCTCCTTCTGCTTATCAACTCTGGGCTCCTCTGACGATGCTCCCTGGCACCCTTAGAATCCCCTGCAGATGGCACAAGAAAGCTGGTGGTTGGGTGGGCCCCTGGCATCCCACAGGAGTGATGAACCGGGGGGTGGGGCGCGGTGCCTGGAGGGAGGTCCTGACCCCACAACACCTGGGAGGTACTCGGGGGGAATCTGAGGACCCCCAAAACAGTCTGAGCCACGAAAGACCTTTCACATCCAAGACTCCAGGCCCTTCGACTGAGGGGGTGTATTCAGTGTCCCCAGGGTCCCCAAGCAGGGCTGAGGAGCTGACAGTGAAGACAGTCCCCTCCAGGCACCTCTGTGGGTCAGGACACACCACTGGCCGGACCCGATCACCGCCCCCCCTTCCCCCCGTCTGCCAGCTCCCCTGGGTCTGCACTGCCTTTATCCTAATGTGAGTGGGCTCGAGACCCGCCTGTGTGCAAGTCCATCACCCTAAGCTGCTGCAAACTTGGACAGTCACTCCCCTCTGGTCCAGTGCTTCTGAATGACAGGATCAGGCAGCAGAGGGTCACTGAGTGCCGTTGGGCCAGGAACCACACAAGCTATGATAAGAACTTTGAGGACAGACTCCAGTGGTAATAGCTGCCTCTCCCTGCCACCCCAGCCCAGCCGGAACCTGACGCGTGATGGGCTGTTCCCGCCGTCCTCCTTGGCGCCGGGCCGCACTCCACTGAGGCACGGGCCGCTCTGCCTGTACTTCCCCGCCCCTAGCCCACCAGGACGGCCGCTCCTGCCGTCCACCCACTGTGCGAGCAGGCGGGAGGGCGGGGGCCCCGCTCTAGGGCCATCTCATCGGTGTACGGGCTGACCTGGGGGGGGCCGGCGGCAGGCTGAGCCCACTGTGCCCGCCACCTCAGACAGTGATCCCAGCATCAGGGTGGCCACCGCGCTCTCCGCTGCCTGTGGGCCTCTCTGCCGAGAGCCGGGGGACGACCTTGCTGGAGAGGCTGGCACTTCCTCAGATCTGGAAGCTTTCTGGTGTCACACCTTTCTGGCCGGGTGCAGGGGCAGCAAGGGAGGCTCGAGCTGTCGCAGCCCCTCTCAGCCACTGGCTGGCACCACAACGGGCCCTTTCCCCAAGCAAGTGACCGTTAGTGAGCAACGGTCCACCAGCGACCGTTAGCGGTCCTGCTCAGCCATTGGTCAGTGCCATGGTAAGCCCCGCCCCTAGCAAGCGGCCATTAATGAGCAACTGTCGACCAGCAACCGTTAGTGGTCCGGCTCAGCCATTGGTCAGTGCCACGATAAGCCCCGCCCCCAAGCAGGCGATCATTAGTGATCTTGCTCAGCCATTGGTCAGTGCCATAGTGGGCCCACTCCCTCCCTCTTATATATAAACGGAGCCCGAATTTGGACTGAGGGAAGATGGTTTTTTGAGACGCTAGTCTGCCGTTCTCGGTTTACTAGCTTTCTGGTTAAAGTCGTTATTCCTTGTTCCAACAACTCATCTCCCCATTTATTGTTCTGTGGCGAGCAGAACAAGCTTGGGCTCGGTAATACAATGAGCTCGATGGGGAAGGCAGGACCCCTGCTCCCTTCATGGATGGGGACACTGAGGTTTGGAGAGATGAAGTCACGGCCTAGGTTCCTCAGAAAATTAAAACGAGAGCCACCATCTGACCCAGCCATCTCACTTCCGGGTAGCCAGCCCAAGACAATGACATCAGGATCTCGGAGAGACAAGCGCACTCCCACCTTCTCTGCAGCCTTACTCAGGACAGCCAAGATACAGAGACGTCTAAGGGTCGTTCAGTGGATGAGCGGATCAGGGAGGTGTGGGGTATTCTTCAGCCATATGAAGAAGGCAGTCCCGCCGTTTGTGACAACACAGACAGACCTGGAGGATACTCTGCTCAGTGAAGCTAGTCAGAGCGACAAGCATTGTATGGTATCACTTATGTTTTCAGTTGTAAGATGAAGTTCTGAGGACCTAACGAACAGCGGGGTGACCGTAATTAATAATATGGTATTGTGTACTTGAGAGGTGTTGAGACACCAAAGCATCCTCACCACACACATGCGTGTACACACACACACACACACACACACTCACTCAGAGTCAACTGTGTGAGGCGAGGTGTTGGGCAATCAGTCCATGAAGTCTACGGGCATCAAGTCATCACAATGTAGGCTTGAAATACACACAAACTGTATCTGTCAGTGACTCCTTAGTGAGGCTGGGGGTCTAAAATCAGGGCCTGGAACCTTGTAGCTGGTGGGTGTGGGAACCTGGGTTCACATGCAGGCTGTACA
The DNA here is from genome assembly GCF_001704415.2 of Capra hircus. Classification (NCBI taxonomy): domain Eukaryota; kingdom Metazoa; phylum Chordata; class Mammalia; order Artiodactyla; family Bovidae; genus Capra; species Capra hircus. The sequence continues at coordinate 48,332,487 of NC_030836.1, read as the reverse complement.
CACGCTTAATCACAGGTGAGACCTGAAGCAACCCAGCAACTCTCGATTTTTCTTTCCCTGTTTTTCTCTGTTGCCCTTGCCATTTGTGTTTAGCAGATTCCCAGTATCAATGAACAGCATCAATGTAGCAATAATGTTTCCCCATCTAAGGCAGGCGCATGTAACACCAGCAGACTCCCCAATTGTCCCAAGATAACTGGGCTGCTGCGTCATAACAAAAAGCAAAGAAACACGACATTCCCCCAGACAGAGCTGCCCGATGGCAGTGGGGACTATGGTCCACCGGACTTCCCAAGGGGACCCCCAGGGACTTAGAGCCCACGCTGGGCCCCCCAGCTTGAGGCCACACTTGGCCTTTCCACCATTCTGGGGATCCTGGCAGAAGAAAGCCTGTCCATGAGAGGCGGATGGGGTGGCAGGCCTGTGGGACTCAGGGCAGGACTGACTTGGGTCTCTGCTGGGCTCCATGTCCAGTTACCACCCTTGGAGTGTACAAAGTTCTTGGGATCACTGTAGGTTTTTGGCAAAAAGCAACGGACCCGAAGTCACTTAGAATGGTTTATAAGAAAAAATCCTCAGTGGGCCAAACACATTCACTCAGCACCAGCCTCGGCCCCTGAAATGCAGACTCCTGGTCATCTGTGGCTGTGGCTGCAGCCCGCCAGGGCAAGGGGAGCCTCCCAGACACTGGGTGCCATGTGGGGTTCTTCCCGCACTTTGAGTGAAAGGCTATACCCCCCTGGATGAACCCGGCTCTCCCCTCCACCTCTGATGCTGAGGCCCCCATGCCTCCCATGACCAGAGGATCCAGCCTCTCCTGGGGCCTCCGTGTCACTGCACAGGCCTTGTCCATGTGCCCCCAGCAGGCAGGGTGAGTCCTGCGCGGAGCCTCCCAGCTTGCTGGCCTCACTGCCCACATCAGGGCCTTGCAGGAGCACTGCGTGTCCACTGAACAAGTGGATGAGGGCCCCTCACAATGACAGTGATGATGACGAGGAGGACGAGGTGAAGGGAGCTGAGATCCAAGTGTCACTCCCTGATTCAGGCATCTGTGCGTATTAACTCGTTTAACCTCATGACAAGGTTGTGTGTGTGTGTGGGGAGGGGAGGGGGCAGCAGGTCCTGCCACTGTTCTCACCTTAGAACCGGCAAGTTCACTGTCAGTGTCCAAGGGCAGCTGCAGCCACTGGCCACAGACTGGACAGCTTTAACATGAATTAATTCTCCCCCAGTTCTGGAGTCAGAAACCTGTGATCAAGGTGTGGGCAGGGCTGAGCTCCCTCCAGAGGCTCCAGGGGAGGGTCCCTCTGGCCTGGTTCAGCCCCTGGGGGACCCCAGGCCTCCCTGGGCTTGTGGCCACATTACCCCGACCTCTGGGTCCATCGGCACAAACCGTCTCCCCTGGGTGGTTCTGTGCCTCAGATCACCCCCTCTTCTCTTCCAAGGACACCTGTCATTGGATTTAGGGTCCACATGCGTCCCGGGTGGTCTGGTGCAGCGGTCAGTAACTTGCTTCCATTTGCTGAGAGCTGTCATCAGACTAAGGGCACCTTTGCAGGCTGCAGGACGATGGGCAGCTTTGGGGCCACCACGCAGCCCACTGTGCTGGTCATGAAGCCACAGGGAAGAGCCTCAGTGGGCGTGGTGCAGGGAGCTTTGAAGGAGCAGGGCTCCAGGAGCTCAGTCCTGAGGCTGCCTCAAGAAGACAGGATCAGGACACTCGGGCACAGGGACCAGATGGGCAGGGCTCGGAGGCATTGTGGTGGGCGTGGGGCTTGCCTGCAGGGAGCCTAGACCTGACATGACGGCCCAGGGCTGGGGGACACAGTGCCTGGGTTTGGGAATGGACACATCCCAGCACGGACTAGGGGAGGCAGGCCCGGGGGCTCAGGCCAGAGGAGCCCAGATCTTCCTGCTGCCCTCAAGGGGCAGGTTGGATGGGTATGGGAGGGAGCCGTGGTTTAAGCAACCTGGGTCGGAGTCCGGTCTGCCGCTGTGTTGTCTCTGGCGAGTGACTCAGCCTCTCTGAGCCCACCTGTTGCTCCTTTGCAAATCTTTGCCATACGTGACTTGCTTCACAGCTGAGGGGAGTTCTTGGTGCTCTCAGGACCCCTGCCCAGCTCTGTGGCTGGGGCCATTCCGCCTCTCCACGACCTTGAGGCCGCTAAGACCACCCCTGCACAGACTCTCTTTGCCAAGAAGCTGGAAGCCGGTTCCCCTACCCTAGGAAGCCCTGGGGCACCGAGACCCAAGAGGCAGCAATGCCTCCAGCCTGGGGTTTCCCGGGCGTGGGGCTGACCACAGGGGGCGCTGTGATATATCTGTGGATGGCCCCATACGGCCAACCCCGTCTTTCTTGTTACAGCCCAGGTTTATTTCTGTGCGCTCTGCTCAGCCGCACGCAAAGACCCAAAATATATTCCTCTGAGTCCGTGGAGATTTCTCTTGACGGTGGTCAAGAAGCAGTGCCCTGGCCGGCATCCCTGGGAAAACACGCTCTGCTGTTTACGTGAGTGACAGGGTCCCTCCGAGAAAAACATCTGGCAGGATCGGGAAGTCGTGGGACTCATTGGACAAGGACACATATGGGATGTTTTAAACCTTGGTGCCCGGCCTGACAGCAGTCTGCTCCGGCGGGAAGAAACCGTGAGACATCGGTCCCCTCTCCCAGCTGGACAGCCCAGAGCTGTGGCTTCTGTCCAGACAGCCTCCTCAGGTGGGGAGTCTGGGGGCCACACAACCCTGGGGGCCTTGGTGTGGGCATGGGCAGGGCCAAGGGGCTCAGGGAGGGGATGGGGTCAGGGCCCTTGCAATGGACTGCCACCAAATGCTGGACGAAGACAAGAAATACAATAAGAAAACAAATGTCATACCTTAAAGTTGCTAAAGAGCCAAGAAGGCCTAGAAAAGTGACCGGGACTGTGCCGTCCCAGTGGGGGAGGGGAGGGGGGAAGCTTGCCCAGCACAGACTGGACAGGGTTAAACCTCCATTCCCGGCTCAACTCACAGATATGGAGACCTCACCCCAGTCGCTCCTGGCACTTCCCTTTTAGAAGGAAGAAGGGAATCAGAACAAGGAAAAACATCTCGGGTAGGGGGGATTCCTGGTGGTCGAGGATGCCAAGGGCCCCTCTTCGTCCCCACGGCTGCCTGAGCCTGCGTGTGGATGTCACGGCCACCCATCTCTGCTGAAGGGGGGGCTCCGAGGTTGCTGGAAGGTTGGCCTCAGGGAGGCCGAGCATGGGGTCCTTAGATGCCCCCAGAGGGCTCCCGGGCAGCACACCTCCCCAGCCCACCCTGACCCTGTAGCTGCTGCCCACCCCAGAGGGCCCCGTCACTGCCATCAGGGAATTAGGGGGTGCTGAGTGCTCAGGCCCGGGGGTGGTGGGGGCGCCTCCCTGGCATCCTGTGTGTGCACCCCTCCCCAGCTCACGGTCCAGCAGGAGCTGTGGGTAGCATCTGTGCATGGCAGGGACACACAGGACAACTCCCGAGCACCGCTGGCCAGGAAGCCCCGGAGCCCTGGCGGGAGGCCTCGGCTGGATGTCTGACCACCACTGGGGCCTGGTCAGCTTGCCCCTCTCCATGCCCCTGGCTTCCTCAGCTCCAAGGATAACACCACCACACGGAGGGCCTCTGATGCCAGGGCTGCTCTGCGGGAGGGGTCGTGTTTTCCTCGACTGTGTTCAAGGCACGTGATGCCTGGTCAGTCCCTAATGACCGGGTGCATTCTTGGCAGCCCTGGTGCCTGCCTGCTCTTCCTGTTGGCACCGGAGTCCCACGTGGGTGTGAGCTGGAAGGCTGGTTCCAGGCTGGGTCTGTCTGCTTAGCTGACTGACGTGCCTCCCGGGAGGCAGAGGGTCTGGCACAGGGTGGGCCTCATCCCCTCCTTCTCCCGAGCGGCACCAGGACCACCTTCCTTATAGTTCCCTGAGTGGGAAGACAGGGGCCCTCTCTGTGTCACCCGAGCGTGTCATCTCACGGGAGTCCAGCTTGATGATGCTTGCTGAGTGATGCAGAAGAGCTAGGGAGACAGTCCTTGCTGAGCTCCTACTGTGTGCTGGCCGAGGACTCTCCTGTGGTCCTTCCCTGACCTCTGGCAGCATCCCCAGCTTCACTTTAATACTCATGGATGAGGGGGCAGGCTGGGACCGCCCCTGGGGCTGACCCTGACTTGCTCATGCCCACCCTCCACCTTGACGGCTCCCAGAGGGGACAGGAGAGAGCTCAGTCCCTGGGTAAGGGTCTGCACAGAGGCATTTCTGTGCTGCGGTTCCTGCTGACCATGTCTGTACCGCCCAGGAGGAGCTGTTGTGGTCACTCGGGGGTGCTCACATGGTGCGCCAGCACCAGCATGCCTTCTGCACATCCTGGACGTGGTACCCTTGACTGTCTCCAGTGAGCCGGACCCAGAACGCAGTCTCTGAGGGAGCTGGGGCTGCAGGCCTGGCTGGGGCAGATTTACCCCTCAGCCCTTGGCACAGGGTCTGGCTCCCAAGGCCTGGCTTGTTGAAGGAATAAAAGATACATATTCATTCACAGTGCTGTTCTGATGATGGGTGTGTAGGTTACTCAGATTCACACTCTCATGGAAAACAATTAAAAAGAAAAAAAGAAGACCCAGAGGAGTAACTGCCCAAGATGGGGAGTCTAACAGAAGACTCCTCCCTCCCCACGGAGCTGGACTCCCAGGAGACGACACTTTCATTTGAGCCAGAAGGGGCCTCCCTTCTCCAGACGCGGGAATCACAAGGAAGGTGGTGTTGGTGCCGAGCAGGAGAAGGAGCAGGTGAGGACCCCAGTGGGTCCAGCCATGTTAGCCCGTGACCTTGGTTCAGGGTGGTCCTATCCATAACGTCCTCAGATGAGTGGAGAATGCAAGTGCCAAGGCTTTCTGGATAAGGGCACCTTCTTCCCGGGCTTGGGAACTGCCCCACGGGTTACGGAAGGGTGGTGGCCAGTGGGGAAGAGTGCCAGGCCCACCAGAATGCAGGACAGCTGGAGGAAAACCAGCAGAACTGACCCCCTCAGCTTTGGGATTCTGAGAGGATTAGATGGATAATAAATCCAATAAATCAGCTAAGCTCACCTCGTTTAGAGAAATAAACCTCAAGATAGAAAGGTCCTGCAAAGGACAGGAAACTATTAAAGAAAATGACACAGCCAACTTGGAAGAGAACCAAACAGAACTTGCAGAAATAAAAAAGTGTCATAACGAGAAGCGAAAATACAACAGACACGTTTGAAGAACCTTGACCTCTTCAGGAAAGGGAGACGCGAGAAGGCACAGAGCAGGGGCGTGCTGATAACGTAGGCAGCCCCCTGCCCAGCCCCCTGCTCTCCAGGAAGAAAAACCACCCTGATCTGTAGCTGCGTCATTTGCCAGTTTTCACGGTGTAAACACTCCCGCCATGGCCTGATTCATGCACCAAAGGGTTAACACCGGCTGGCAGAATTCCCGATGAGCCAGAAAGAGCTGACTCTGGCACACAGCCAGCCTAGAGACATGGGAGGACCTCAGAACCACAGCCAGAGGGGCACAGACTACCTGGAACCCGGGCAGAGCTGTCCTTGGGGAACTTTAAAGACAAGACTCTTAAAACATGTCCAGAATTCACTTGAAAACAAGTACGCTTCCACAAAACCAAGAGAGGCCCAAAGGAAGCTAGGTGGGGTGTATAAAAGCCTCAGCACTTAAGACTCAAGAGACATAAAAACTTTACAGCCAAAGAAATGAATGTGTAATGGTGGAATTATGAATAGAGATATGAGCAGCTTTAGGACTAGACAATGGCCCCTGATACCTCACTGTAGGAGAGGCTCATGGCATAGGCACTTAGCCTAGAGGTAGGAGTGAGATGGGGCTGAAGACCACATTTTGTTGTTCAGTCACTAAGTCATGTCTGACTGAGACCCCATGGACTGCGAAACACCAGGCTTCCCTGTCCTTCGCCATCTCCTAGAGCTTGCTCAAGTCAGTGATGCCATCCAACCATCTCATCCTCTGCTGCCCCCTTCTCCTCCTGCCTTCAATCTTTTCCAGCATCAGGTTCTTTTCCAATGAGTCAGTTCTTGGCATCAGTGGCCAAAGTATTGGAGTTTCAGCTTCAGCATCAGTCCTTCCAATGAATATTCAGGGTTGATTTCCTAGAGGATTGACTGGTTTGATGTCCTTGCAGTCCAAAGGACTCTCAAGAGTCTTCTCCAGCACCACAGTTCAAAAGCATCAATTCTTTGGTGCTCAGCCCTCTCTATAGTCCAGTTAATAGTGGTTCAGGGCAAAGTGTGACATGAGGACCCAGCACCCAGGTTCAAGTGCTGGCTCTGCCCCTGTCAGGCCCAGTGGCCTTGAACTCCTTGCCCCACCTCTCAGAGCCTCAGTTCATTCCCTCTATAAAGGGATCTGACCCCTGAACCACAAGGCAGGGCAGGGTGCTCACACAGGGTGGGGTGGGGATGGGGGTTTGCGTCCAGGCTGACAAGTCCCCGAGAACATCTGTTGCTCCACTGCCCTTACATATGGAGTTGTTGAAATTAGACTTCAGGTGCCTCAAAGTGGAGAACCCCTACCCCAATGTCCAGGCCATGAGGAGAGACTCCCCAGCCTGACTCCATGCTCATCACCACACTTAGCCAACTGTCTCGGACACCAGCTCATGCCCACAAGGCCTCAGCTGGAAACTGCAAGAAACATGCCCCTCTCCCCTGTCCCGTGTCCATGGCAACCCTGCCCACCCCCCCCCCCCCAGGAGGAAGGATGTGCCATCACCTCCATTCTACAGATTGAAAAACTGAGGTCCTGAGTGGGGAAACTACTTGCCTGAGGCTGCTCAGCCCCCAGGAAGTGGCCGGGCTGGGTCTAGACCTGCACGCATGGCCTCAGAGGGTCTGGGTGGGATCTGAGCCTCCCTGGGAGCTCAGGTACCCTCACCATGGCCTGACCGTGCGTCCTGGAGTCTGGTGTGGAGGTGGCTCCCATCCTCCTGCAGGCAGCTCCTCGCTTGCTCTTCAAAAAACAACATCCACAAAGACGGGAAACAGATGCCGCTGCGGCCCACATCAGCTCCGGGGAGAAACGAGGAGAAACTACAGCCCGCCAGCCCGGGGGTGCAGCGGCGAGCCCTGAACGGCAGCTTGAAAGCAAACTGACCCTGTAGGGTTCATGGGTCTGTGGCCGTAACAATTCTGCCAAAGCTGGAGTCAAGTTCAACATCAGGGCAGTGCGGGTCACGGTCACCCCCAGTACTCAGTCGGGATTTTACTGTGTGGCCTTCTAGGCCATGACCACTGGACATAAATAATGCCCTGGCTTTGAGGCTGGACTTAAAAAATGCTGATGGGTTTCAGTTACAAGGAAACATGCTGGCCTACAAGCTGCTCTTGTCCGTTTCCTGGGAACCCTGGCCACTGACCCCAACGCCACCGAGGGACAGAGGAGTCGGGGGTGGGCGGAAGAGGGGCTCCTGCAGAAGGCAGGCCTGGGCCACCTGCCTCCAGGACCTTTCCCCACCATTTCCATCCTGTCTGTTGCCCCTGGTGTCTCTGATATGGCACCCGTCCTGGACCCTCATGTGTGAAACTGACTTCAGGGGTTGTCTTCTTGATCAAGGCATCAGATCCTGATTTGACAACCAGGGCCCCTCTTGTGGGTGGCTGGGGAAATAATTTTTAAGCTGAGTTCCTCTGGGCCCATGGTGCCTAGAGGAGGGTGGGGGGCAAATGGGTCACCTGTGATCACAGCCAGTCGGCCAGGCTCAGCCTCCATGAGTCCTATACACGAAGTTATGAGCACGTTCCTTCCAGTCCCGCCACTCCCCCCTCCACTGGGTTCCTGGCCCGGGGCACCCAGTGTGTGTGGGGGTCTCTGTCTGGGGTACCCCCGGGGCACTGGAAAGTGTATTGGGGACTTGCGTGGACAGTGGAGGGGGAGGGTCCTTCCTTGGGGAATTTTCTGATGGCTCCTGGGGAAACAGGTCTGCACACTCCTCACGCCTCCAAGCATGGACCAGGGTGAGAAGCGCAGTGTGGGGCCCACCTAGACCTGCTGAGTCAGAGCCTGCATCCTGACGACCTCAGGGGCTTCCGTGCACACCCCAGGACTCTGCACCAAGGCAGCCAGGCCAAGGCTTGGCTGCCCTGCTCAGCCCTCCAACCACAAGCGGTGCCTCTCCACCCATGGCTGCACCTCAAGGGGTCCTGCATGAGCTCCCCCGACTCCTGGGATAACCGCTCGTGTGTAAAGGCTCAGCTTTGAGGTGGGATGAGTGGTGCCCTCCAAAAGAGACACACACATCCCAACTCCCCATATTTGCGAGGGGGGCTTTATTTGGAAACGGGATCTTTGCAGATGAAATCAAGTTAGATAAGGTTACAGTGGATTGGGTGGGCCTTATGCAGAATGATGGGTGTCTTTATAAGAAGAGGAGAGACAAACAGAGAGGAGGAGCCCGAGCAAGCAGGAGGCTGAGGCTGGGGGGACGTGGCCACAAACCCAGGAACACCTGGAGCCCCAGAAACTGGAAGAGCTGGGAGCGACGCTCCCCCAGAGCCTGAGGGTGTTCCGGTCCTGCTGACACCTTGCCTTTAGACTTCTGGCCCCCAGAACTGGGAGAGAATCAATTAGTATTGTTTTAAGCTCCCCGCAGTCTGTGGTCGTGGGTATCAGAAGCCCCATCCGGGACACTCAATGTTCTGCGTCTCTAAGATCCAGCCCCCCACCGCACCCTCAGCCAGGCCAGTCTTCCAGCGTCATCACGGGATGTCTTCTCAACAATAAGCCTCCTGACTCGGGAGAAAGTCTCGCGCTGCTCACAGGGGCCCCGTCTGTGTGGGGCTCGAAGCCCATGTTGCCCCAGAGTGGCTCAGCCACACACCCACTGGCCCTGGGGGAGCAGAGGGGGTCACACACCTCTGCACACCCTGCCTGGTCACAACTTCAGATGACCAGGCCAGCAGACACCTCGGGACAGGGATGGGTGTACTTGCTCATCTGCCCCCATGCCTCTTGCATCACTGTCCTTCTGCATCCCCCATCCCTGCTCCTGGGCTTCCCTTGGGCTTCCCCTGTGGCTCAGCTGGTAAAGAATCCGCCTGCAATGCGGGAGACCCGGGTTCGATCCCTGTGTTGGGAAGATCCCCTGGAGAAGGGAAAGGCTACCCTCTCCAGTATTCTGGCCTGGAGAATTCTGTATAGTCCATGGGGCTGCAAAGAGTCGGACACAACTGAATGACTTTCATTTCATTTATCCCTGCCCCTGGTCCAGCCTGTCCAGCTGGCCCTCCATGTTGGGGCCTGGGGGATACTGGTGACATTTTCGGTTGTATTTAGGAATGCTTCAAGATATCAAATGCCAGCAACGCCAAGGCTGAGAAATCCCACTTTAAGACTCTTCATATTTTGGGGGTCATTGTTTGAGTATCTGATGGAGTCCATGGATTTCTTTCTCCCTGGGGAAGTGCGCATAAGCCCCAGTTTTGTTTCACAGGGCAAGGTTGCGTGGTTGGGCTCTCTCCGAGGCTATCTTGTTCCCCAAACCCTCTCATTTCTTGTAATCAGAGCACACCCGGGAATGAGTCATCCTGGGCGTCATTCCGCTAATCGCGCTGGCGTGGACCCGCGCACACCCTGCATGCTGCCTCCTCCCGGCGGCCCCTGAATAGACTCTGGTCTGGAGCAGGTGAAGGCAACAGGCTGCCTGGGGCCTGACTCATCTCAGGGGGAAGCTCAGGGTTGCAGGGGCCATGGAAAGGTTGGTTATGATCTGAAGATGCCACAGGAAGATGGTTCACGCTCAGCTCCAGCTGCTTTGAAATCTTGAACTGTTGGGTTTACACCACAGTAACATGTTCATCTAGAAAGGGCCCAATCAGGGACTTCCCCGGTAGTCCAGTGGCTAACACTCTGCCTTCCAATGGAGGGAGTGTGGGCTCAACCCCTGGTTGAGGAACTAAGATCCTGCATGCCGTGAGGTGTGGCCCAGAGTTTTGTTTTTTTTTTTTTTTAAAAGGTCCAATCAACTGCTGAAACCTTTTTAAGGCTATAGAACCAAATTATCACTGAGATTTGGGGTCACTGTGACCTTGTGATTTGTATTAATAATAAGAAATACATTTTTGGTCTTTGTCCCCTGGTCCTGGCACAGAGCTCCTAAAACTCTGGGAATTTCCTAAGTGGGGAGCCCAGTCAAGGTGTCTCTTGTTAGGTGAATGAGGTGACTTTCCCAAGGCGAGGGTGGGGGGACTGGTTGCCAGGGGAAGCAACCACATGGTTAGAGGACTGGGACTTCCAGTCCCTCCCCCCAACCGTGTCTGGGAAAGCGAGAAGGGCTTCCGGTTGAAGCAATCACGAACAGCCAGTGACTTAATCAATTGTGCTCACGTGATGAATCCTCCAAAAAACCCCCCCAAACAGGGTCTGGACAGCTTCTGGCTTGGTGAACACACGCAGATTTGGGGAAAGTGAGGCTCCGAGAGTGTGAAGTTCCATGCCTCTCCCCCACACACCCTGTCTTGTGCATCCCCTTCCATCTGCTATTCCTGAGTTTATTACCTTTTACAATAAAGCTGTGATCTAGCAGGCAACATGCTTCTCTGAGTTCTGTGAGCCACTCTACAAATTAATAGAACCCAAGGTCATTAGAACCTCTGAACGGTAGCCAATGGGTCAGAGTGCAGGTGACCATCTCGGCTTGCAAATGATGGCTGGAGTCAGGGGAGGGTCTTGCCTTTAACCTGCGGGGTCTGGCACTACCCCCAGATAGGCAGTGTCCACACTGAGTTAGGTTGCAGGACCCCCAGCTGGTGTCAGAGAAGTGCTGGGTGGGGCTGGGGAAACAACGCGTGCATGTTGGAACTGGGGGAAGAATCCTCGCCACTTATTGGTACAGCTTGATCTTTTCTGGTGGCCAAAACTGCTGTCTTTATGTTTGCTGTTTGTTTCAAAGTCAAGAAGTTTTTAAAAAGATATGTGTGCTTCTGAATAACTAACAAATCACAGAAGAAATCAAAAAAGAAATCAAAATATGCATAGAAACTAATGAAAATGAAAACACAACAACCCAAAACCTGTGGGACACTATAAAAGCAGTGCTAAGAGGAAAGTTCATAGCAATACAGGCATACCTCAAGAAACAAGAAAAAAGCCAAATAAATAACCTAACTCTACAACTAAAGCAACTAGAAAAGGAAGAATTGGAGAACCCCAGAGTTAGTAGAAGGAAAGAAATCTTAAAAATTAGGGTAGAAATAAATGCAAAAGAAACAAAAGAGACCATAGCAAAAATCAACAAAGCCAAAAGCTGGTTCTTTGAAAGGATAAATAAAATTGACAAACCATTAGCCAGACTCATCAAGAAGCAAAGAGAGAAAAATCAAATCAATAAAATTAGAAATGAAAATGGAGAGATCGCAACAGACAACACAGAAATACAAAGGATCATAAGAGACTACTATCAGCAGTTGTATGCCAATAAACTAGACAACGTGGAAGAAATAGACAAATTCTTAGAAAAGTACAATTTTCCAAAACTGAACCAGGAAGAAATAGAAAATCTTAACAGACCCATCACAAGCACGGAAATTGAAACTGTAATCAGAAATCTTCCAGCAAACAAAAGCCCAGGTCCAGATGGCTTCACAGCTGAATTCTACCAAAAATTTCGAGAAGAGCTAACACCTATCCTACTCAAACTCTTCCAGAAAATTGCAGAGGAAGGTAAACTTCCAAACTCATTCTATGAGGCCACCATCACCCTAATACCAAAACCTGACAAAGATGCCACAAAAAAAGAAAACTACAGGCCAATATCACTGATGAACATAGATGCAAAAATCCTCAACAAAATTCTAGCAATCAGAATCCAACAACACATTAAAAAGATCATACACCATGACCAAGTGGGCTTTATCCTAGGGATGCAAGGATTCTTCAATATCCGCAAATCAATCAATGTAATTCACCACATTAACAAATTGAAAAATAAAAACCATATGATTATCTCAATAGATGCAGAGAAGGCCTTTGACAAAATTCAACATCCATTTATGATAAAAACTCTCCAGAAAGCAGGAATAGAAGGAACATACCTCAACATAATAAAAGCTATATATGACAAACCCACAGCAAACATTATCCTCAATGGTGAAAAATTGAAAGCATTTCCCCTAAAGTCAGGAACAAGACAAGGGTGCCCACTTTCACCGCTACTATTCAACATAGTTCTGGAAGTTTTGGCCACAGCAATCAGAGCAGAAAAAGAAATAAAAGGAATCCAAATTGGAAAAGAAGAAGTAAAACTTTCACTGTTTGCAGATGACATGATTCTCTACATGGAAAACCCTAAAGACTCCACCAGAAAATTACTAGAGCTAATCAATGAATACAGTAAAGTTGCAGGATATAAAATCAACACACAGAAATCCCTTGCATTCCTATACACTAATAATGAGAAAATAGAAAGAGAAATTAAGGAAACAATTCCATTCACCATTGCAACGAAAAGAATAAAATACTTAGGAATATATCTACCTAAAGAAACTAAAGACCTATATATAGAAAACTATAAAACACTGATGAAAGAAATCAAAGAGGACACTAATAGATGGAGAAATATACCATGCTCATGGATCGGAAGAATCAATATAGTGAAAATGAGTATACTACCCAAAGCAATTTACAAATTCAATGCAATCCCCATAAAGCTACCAGCCATATTTTTCACAGAACTAGAACAAATAATTTCAAGATTTGTATGGAAATACAAAAAACCTCGAATAGCCAAAGCAATCTTGAGAAAGAAGAATGGAACTGGAGGAATCAACTTGCCTGACTTCAGGCTCTACTACAAAGCCACAGTCATCAAGACAGTATGGTACTGGCACAAAGACAGACATATAGATCAATGGAACAAAATAGAAAGCCCAGAGATAAATCCACACACATATGGACACCTTATCTTTGACAAAGGAGGCAAGAATATACAATGGAGTAAAGACAACCTCTTTAACAAGTGGTGCTGGGAAAACTGGTCAACCACTTGTAAAAGAATGAAACTAGATCACTTGCTAACACCGCACACAAAAATAAACTCAAAATGGATTAAAGATCTAAATGTAAGACCAGAAACTATAAAACTCCTAGAGGAGAACATAGGCAAAACACTCTCAGACATAAATCACAGCAGGATCCTCTATGATCTACCTCCCAGAATTCTAGAAATAAAAGCAAAAATAAACAAATGGGATCTAATTAAAATTAAAAGCTTCTGCACAACAAAGGAAGATACAAGCAAGGTGAAAAGACAGCCTTCTGAATGGGAGAAAATAATAGCAAATGAAGCAACTGACAAACAACTAATCTCAAAAATATACAAGCAACTTATGCAGCTCAATTCCAGAAAAATAAATGACCCAATCAAAAAATGGGCCAAAGAACTAAATAGACATTTCTCCAAAGAAGACATACGGATGGCTAACAAACACATGAAAAGATGCTCAACATCACTCATTATTGGAGAAATGCAAATCAAAACCACAATGAGGTACCACTTCACACCAGTCAGAATGGCTGCGATCCAAAAATCTGCAAGCAATAAATGCTGGAGAGGGTGTGGAGAAAAGGGAACCCTCCTACACTGTTGGTGGGAATGCAAACTAGTACAGCCACTATGGAGAACAGTCTGGAGATTCCTTAAAAAATTGCAAATAGAACTACCTTATGACCCAGCAATCCCACTGCTGGGCATACACACCGAGGAAACCAGAATTGAAAGAGACACATGTACCCCAATGTTCATCGCAGCACTGTTTATAATAGCCAGGACATGGAAACAACATAGATGTCCATCAGCAGATGAATGGATAAGAAAGCTGTGGTACATATACACAATGGAGTATTACTCAGCCGTTAAAAAGAATTCATTTGAATCAGTTCTGATGAGATGGATGAAACTGGAGCCGATTATACAGAGTAAGTAAGCCAGAAAGAAAAACACCAATATAGTATACTAACACATATATATGGAATTTAGAAAGATGGCAATGATGACCCTGTATGCAAGACAGCAAAAAAGACACAGATGTGTATAACGGACTTTTGAACTCAGAGGGAGAGGGAGAGGGTGGGATGATTTGGGAGAATGGCATTCTAACATGTATACTATCATGTAAGAATCAAATCGCCAGTCTATGTCTGACGCAGGATACAGCATGCTTGGGGCTGGTGCATGGGGATGACCCAGAGAGATGTTATGGGGAGGGAGGTGGGAGGCGGGTTCATGTTTGGGAATGCATGTAAGAATTAAAGATTTTAAAATTAAAAAAAAAAAGAAAGAAAGAAAAAAACAAAAACAAAAAATAAAAAGATATGTGTGGCAAAGGATTTAATTGGACTTGGAAAGGTTCTTCTTTCTCCTTTGTGAGCATGGCCATTCCATTTTCATATGAGCAATAATGATATATAGCTGAATATTCATATCACCAGTGAGAATTTCCCGAGTGCCAGACTCTAAGTGAAGTACTTTAGGATAAACCAGTGATGTAATGGCTTGTTTCCCAGGTGGCTCAGCAGAAAAGAACCTGCCAGCCAATTTAAGAGATGAAGGAGACCTGAGTTCAATCCCTGGGTAGGCAAGATCCCCTGGAGGAGGAAATGGCAAACCATTTCAGTATTCTTGCCTGAAAAATTCCACGAAGAGAGGAGCTTGGGGGCTACAGTCAACAGGGCTGCAAAGAGTTGGACATGAAAGAGCAACTGAACATGCACACAGTCATGTAAACACTCTTGTTATCTCTGACAAATGGTGAAGCTTTGTTGTCGCTGTTGCTCAGTCATCAAACTTTGTCTGATTCTCTGTGACCCCATGGACCGCAGCATGGCAGGCTTCCCTGTCCATCACCATCTCCCAGAGCTTGCTCAAACTCATGTCCATTGAGTTGGTGATGCCATCCAATCACCTCATCTTCTGTCATCCCCTTCTCTTCCTATCCTCAGTCTTTCCCAGCATCAGGGTCTTTTCCAATGAGTTGGCTCTTCGCATCAGGTGGCCAAAGTACTGGAGCTTCAGCTTCAGCATCAGCCCTTCCAATGAGTATTCAGGGTTGACTGCCTTTAGGAATGACTGGTTTGATCTCCTTACTGTCCAAGGGACTCTTAAGAGTCTTCTCCAGTACCACAATCTGAAAGCATCAATTCTTTGGTGCTCAGCCTTCTTTGTGGTTCATCTCTCACATCCGTACATGATTACTGGAAAAATCATAGCTTTGACTTGTACAGACCTTTGTTGGCAAAGTCTCTGCTTTTTAATACATTGTCTAGGTTTGTCATAGCTTTCCTTCCAAGGAGCAAGCGTCTTTTAATTTCATGGCTGCAGTCACCATCCACAGTGATTTTGGAAATAAAATCTATCACTGTTTCCACTTTTTCCCCATCTACCATTTATTTGCCATGAAATAATGGGACCAGATGCTATGATCCTAGTTTTCTGAATGCTGAGTTTTAAGCCAGCATTTTCACTATCCTCTTTCACCCTCATCAAGAGGTTCTTTAGTTCCTCTTCACTTTTTGCCATTAGAGAGGTATCATCTGCCTATCTGAGGTTATTGGTATTTCTCCCAGAAATCTTGATTCCAGCTTGGGATTCATCTAGCCTGGCATTTGACATGACATACTCTGATATAAGTTAAATAAGCAGGATGACAATATACAGCCTTGACAAACTCCTTTTTTCGTTTTGAACCAGTCTGTTGTTTCATATCCAGTTCTGACTGTTGGTTCCTGATCTGCATGCAGATTTCTCAGGAGGCAGGTAAAGTGTTCCTATCTCTTAAAGAATTTTCCACAGTTTGTTGTGATGCACACAGTCAAAGGCTTTAGTGTAGTCAATGAAGCAGAAGTAGATGTTTTTCTAGGATTTCCTTGCTTTCTCTATGACCCAAGAGACGTTGCCATTTGATTTCTGGTTCCTCTGACTTTTCTAAATCCAGCTTGTACATCTGGAAGTTCTCAGTTCATATACCACTGAAGCCCAGCTTGAAGGATTTTGAGCATTACCTTGCTAGTATGTGAAATGAGTGCAACTGTACAATAGTCTGAAGCTTTATGTCTTGCGAAGGACAGGCAGAAGGTCTGCTATCTGGCGAGGAGGGTGTGAATTATTGGACCCTGGGGTAGGGGGTCCTTTCAAACTTGAGATTTTAAAGTTGTAGTCAGGAAAGAGTGGCAGAGACAGACAATGAATCCCTGGTGAACTGAAAAGGCGCCCATCACACCGCACCCAGAATTACAGTTCCAGGGACAGGCTCCACTAGCAGCCTCCCTCTGGCCTCTCCTGCCTCTGACAGAGGCCACTGGTTCCTCCAGTTATAAAGGACACGCTAAAATCAAGCCTCTATAGTAGCCGCATTGTTCCAACAAAAGGCCGCGGAGCTGGCTGGGTGGGACTGGGAAAAGCCAGTGTGAAAGACTGTCCTCTCTCTCGAGTGGCCCCAGCTCAGGTCTAAGCCAAAGCGCAACAGAAAACCCTGAAGGACCAGAGTATACCTGTCTGCGGCTGCTGCCTTCAGAATCAGAGAGACAGGCTCTCGGCCACCCAGTCAGAATCCATCCTTTGCATCCTGACAACCAGAATGTTTTAAGTCCCTCACATCCTCACGGCTCCAGTGGGAACCAACCCTACAGCTGAACTCACCAAGACCTGCCAGGTAACCAAAGCCCCACCAGAGGGGTGGTCCCTGCTGAGCACAAGAGGCCTCGACCTCGGGGTCAAGGTGGAAGGAGGGCCGTTAAGCATGCTAGGTTGCTTTCATTCGAAGTAGCATCAAAGTATGAAAGCGTGTTCATACCCGTTCCCCAGTCACTAGTCTAAGTACCGCAAAAACCTTCTCATCACCAGACCCAAAGCGTTCACCGTTTAAGGATTGGGTGGTACTTTTCAAATAAAATAGCAAACTAACACCACCTTCTATTTGGAACATTCTCAATGGACTCACGGCTCCCTAAGTCAGCCTACTGACTATGTTCTCTGCTCTGAACATGCTGTAGAGACTTCGTTTGATTCTTGGTTAACCTGCACAGTGACAGCTCCTCGGGCTGGGGGCCTGACCCTCAGTGTTCATGGAAGGAGGGCCCCCACCCTCTCATGCACAGAGAGGTAAGTGGACGGTGCACGAGCACCAGCAAGTCTGCCGAGAAGCTGAGGGGGCCGATTGATGGTCCCCAACGTCACCAAGGTCATCTCCACACTGCCGCGCTTTTCCGCCACCAGGGCGGCCTGCAGGCCAGGTGAGGTGACCTTCTGCTTTGCCCGGGAAACATCCCCTGAGAAAGACTCTCCGGCTTTGCCAAGGGGGGAGCAGGGGGGAGCTCCGGAAACCAGTGTGATGGTCTCCGAGTCCAGCGCACCAGGGCCCGCGGGGGATCAGCCTGGCCAACCTCCTCACTCGACAAGTTGAGAAACCAAGGCCCTGAGAAGCCGACGTCGAGCTCCGGGGAGGCTCCCGGGAGAGCTTCGTCCTCTGCCCAGCTTCCCAGGGGAGGAACTGACCCGAGCAGGAAATGACCCCACCGGTCAGGGCGGAGAAGCCCAGCCCCTCCTCTGGGGCAGCGGTGGGGGCGTGTGGGGGTTTGGGCTCTCTCCACTAAAGCAGGAGGGTGTCAGCACCGGCCCTTTCCTGAGAGCAGCTGAAGGTGGGGCCTCCCGGAGGCCGCCAGCCCGCCCGCGCCCGCCCGTCCAGGAGCGCGGACACTTACGTCCTCGTCCCGCTCCAGCTCCAGGCCGGCCTCCACCAGGTTGCCCTCGTACTCCTCACGGCGGAAGCGCTTGTCATCTTCGTGGTAGTCCAGCGGCGGCTCGGACTCGCCCGGGCCCAGGGGGCCCGCCTTCCCAGGCAGGGGCTGGTCGTGCCGGGCGCTGCGGGCGGCTGGGCCCGCGTCGCCCTGCTGGGCCCTCCTGGCCAGCGTCCTGCCGCCCGAGGCCCTCTTGTGGTGGTACACCAGGACATAGTCCACCTTGCGCTTGCCGTCGCGGAAGTACAGGCCGTACTTGCACTCGGCGTCCGGGTCCACAGACAAGGAGTTCAGCAGCTGTGGGGAGGAGACAGCCGCTCGCCGTCAGGGGCTTGGGAACGGGCCCACGGAGGGGCCAGCCACTGGCCACCCGACCGCCCGCCACCCCACCCTGCCCACCCTCTCCACTGCCGCCCTCTGATGGCAGGGGCCCAGACGCCTGAGCACACTGCAGAAGGCCCTGCCTCCCAGGGCCTGGCATTCAAGAGGAGCCATCCCTGCTCACAGCACTTGCAGATGCCAACCCTGGATGCTCTCGTGCGAGGGCATCCCAGCTTTGCGTAGGAGGGGGGTGGGCTGCCTGGGGAGGACTAGAGGCTCGAACAGGGTGTGGAATCTGCAGGGCCAACCCCTCGAGGGTGCTCCTGTCACACAGGGTCCCCGGGTGGAGCGGAGCAGACTGCGTCTGCTCGTCGTGACTCTGATGAGCTAGTGAGCTCCGTGACTAGTGAGCTTGGTGACGGCGTGTCGAGGTGACTGCCGGCCCTCGCCTGGCCTGGCTCTGCCACTAATGTGCGGTCAGGGGCCAGGCACCTGCTCTGTTAGTCGGGGTTCTCCCAGATGGACTGCCAGACCCCGAGTCAAGAATTTGGGTTCAGTGGGGGTTCTCAGGGGCCAGAGCAAGGGCAGAGGTGGTAGAGATGGCATCAGGGGTCGGGGGAGCTGCACCCGCAGTCCTGCCTCAGTTTCCCCCTCTGCCTGTCCAGGGGGCCAAGGAGATGGAGCCTGGGGGGCAGGGCTCAAAGTCCAGGCACCCCCACGGGCACCATAGTGCGTGGCTTCTGTGGAAAATCACACCTGGCTCTCAAACTCCTGCGGGAGTCAGATGGTTGTCGAGGGTCTTAGGTTCCCCAGCAAGCTGGTCTTGGAAATAAGAGAAAATAAATAAAATCATGCCGGGAAGAGGGCTCACTTTGCACCATTCAGAGTCCTCGGAGCTGGGCTGGGGCTGAGAGGCCGGGTCCACAGCCCGTGCCAGGAAGGCTGGGGGGCTGGGGGGCGGAAGGAGGCCCGTCTCCCCTCCCCCAGCCAAGGACAGAGACCACGGATCACCCCAGCATCTTTGGTGGGTCGTGGGGGACAGGCGGGAGAAAGTTGTTCACCTCTGTTTGTTGGGGAAACTGAGGCCTGGTGAGGGGCGCCTGAGGCGACAGTGCGGGCGGGCTGCATCCAGCCTGGAGTCCTGGCTGCACCCAGGGACCCCCACCCAACAGCACCAGGGACCCGGGGTGACACTCCTTCCCAGCACAGCTCCACCCTCTCATGCAGCCCCTGCTCAAGGGCTGTAATCAGAGTTACTGGATCTGGAGGAAGTTGCGGCTCTGGCGAGTGCAGCGGTCAGCCCTCGCTGCCCTTGCTGACCCCTCACAGGCTGCTCCACTGGACACTGTTAGTGTCAGTGCAGCCGCCCAGCTGAGCCACGGTTCCCAGCCCCCTGCTCCCAGAACCACAGGGAAGGGAAGCTCAGGGTGGAGGGGGGTTGGGGGCAACGAGAGCCCTCAGGTACGTCCAGGCTTGGTCCCTCTCCAGCTATGAGCCCTCGGGACACTCTATCTGCTTTGGGCTTCGGTTTCCAGCTCTGTAAAATGGGTGGATAACAGAAGCTGCCCCCACCAGCAGCCGGGAGGACTCGCTGAGTTAAAGAGCACCAGGTCTGGGTGGACCCTCCCTCTAACTCTTGGGACAGGCACCTGGAGGCCATCCCATCTCCCAGCCCCCCATGCCGGTGCTGACGGCAGGTGCTCATTCCCCTGGATATCCCAAGAGGGGCAAAGAAATGCACTGTCACGGAGAGCTGGCAGAGAAGGGGTTCCTCTCCTTGCAAAGGGGGTGGGCAGAAAAGCCAGAAGGCCGCCCAGGGAAGGTTGAAGACACTGGCCAGTGCTCAGGAATGAAGCTGCTGCCGGCGGGCAGGGTGAGTGCGTGGGAGGCGGTCAGAGCCAGGTGGACACGCAGGCTCCAGGCAGGCAGTGCTGAAGGGCACACGGCCTGCTGCCAGCATCCTGGGCACACCAGACTCCCAGCATCTCTACAAGGGGTTCCTCCTTATTTTCCAAACAGGCAACTCAGATCCTCTGAGCTGACCCAGAGGCTGTGTGCAGTGTCCGAGGGCGGGAGTGCTCATCCTGTCTCCTGCCTGCACCATCCTCCCCAGTCTCCTCCCTCACCGACCCCCACGGGAGTCAGGACGCCTCATCCCCTCCTCCCTGTCTTTTTAAATGCTCGGCACTAACTGCACGGTTCTGGAATGAATGTATGCGTGTGTGAATGAATGACACAGACATGGGTTTTGCACATTGCTACTGGTAGGGGCCACCAGATCAAGCATATGGAAGCTGAGACCCAGTCAGACCAGAGTTTAGACACTACACCCCCACTCCCGAGCTCTAAGACTCAGTTTTTCCATCTGCAAAATGGGGACAAAAAACATCTCCTCGACTGAGGTCGTGGGATGCTTGTGAGGACTGAGTGTAATGGGAGAACTGAATGGATTTTGAAGATGAACCCCTGAGCTGCCCCAGAAAGAAAAGTGAAAGTGTTAGTTGCTCAGTCATGTCTGACTCTTTGGGACCCCTGGACTGTAGCCAGCCAGGCTCCTCTGTCCGTGGGGATTCTCCAGGCAAGAATACAGGAGTGGGTGGCCATTCCCTTCTCCAGGGGATCTTCCTGACCCAGGGATCGAACCTGGGTCTCTTGCATTGCAGGCAGATTCTTTACCCTCTGAGTCACCAGGGAAGTCCAAGGAAGGTAGAAAGATGGCTCCTTGAGGGGACAGGAGAAGAGGCCAGGGGCCAAAGTTCCCCTTCACAGTAAGTGTGCCCTGACCCAAGCACCAGGGACAGGGAGAGGGCAGTCTACCTGCCTCTCCAAACTCTCAGAAAAGGACAGAGGAGGAGAGTGGAGCCCTGAATCCACACCTTGGTTGCTGCACTGGGGCCCGTGTATTCTTTCTTTATACTTATTTTTTTATTGCAGTATAGCCGATCTACAAGGCTGTGTTAATTTCTGCTGTACAGCAAAGTGATTCAGTTATGCATAGATACAGTCTTTTTGCAAAATACTATTTTCCATTAGGGTTTGTCGCAGGATATGGGCATAGTTTCCTGTGCTCCACAGTAGGGCCTTGCTGTTAAAAGCCTGCGTCTGCTAACCCCAGTCTCCCACTCCATCCTTCCCCTCCCCCTTGACAACCACACGCCTGTTCTCTATACCCAGAACCCAGCGCATTCTTTCATTTGGCTTCTTACCTGGAGTTGGAGCTCCAGGAACTGAATTCACTCATTTGTGTGCGATAGACCAAGTCAGGGCATGTCTCAAGGATCATTCTAAGAGAACCTGCTATATTCATTTTTTCCAAAAATGGGGACAATGAAATCAGTGACCTGCAAAATGTCTTTCCATCTTGGGACTCTCTGAATTTCAACTCCAATCTGAACATCACTCTGAAACACTTTTACTCGAAAAAATTTTAAATTAAATTACTCGCATTGCATATTAACTTATGATTAATGGGCTAATTCCGTGATCCATAAACAGATTGTCTCCAACAGCAGATAAAGAGGACGCACTCTTATCTCGCAAGCAGGCAAATGCCAGCCGGTCTCCGGGGTGTCTGGGCTTGCTGAGACATAGATTCAAGGCCACTGACAGCCCACAGTGTGAAGGAAGAAAGTCGAAATACTCAAAGATTAACACAAAGAAAACTTCATGAAATGAGTTGCACCCACCAATCTGGGCTCTAACTTTTGAGTTATCTCTTATACCTCTTTCTATAGGAACAAGGAAATGACCTTCACCCTTGAACTTGGGAATGAGAATGAGGAAAGGCACAGACAAGGAGGCTGGGGCAGGGTTTATTCTGATGGCCCATGTAAATGATGTTGACAACCCCAGTGTGGGATGCAAGTCTGGGAACCGGATGGGGACTTTCTGAAAGGCAGTCCACACCCTCTGGGCTTCATCTGCATGGAGCTGCCTTCGCTGGGTGACTCAGGGTAGTGAATGAACAACAATCATTGGCATGAGCAGTCTTGGGGATGCCCTGGGAGGCTCTCTCTGGCACAGGGCCTGCCCAGCAGCACGGACAGGCCCCCGGCTCCTGGAGCCGCTGTGTCCAGCCTCCCTGAGGCCCTCTCTCTCCGGTGGGACACTGCTAAGCCCGCCTTCCTGTGGCCATGTGCCCCGATTCACAGCCCTTCAAGCCCATCATACCTGGAACCTCCCCATAGTAAGAGCTGTGTGCAAAGAAGACTCACCAGTCTCCTCTGGGCTTATCTACTTGTTTCTTGATGGTAGAGACCTTGAAGGAAGGGCCGAGTGGCCTCTCTGCAGACTTTGTGGTTTGGGGGGAGTGGAGAGGGGAGTTCTAGATGGGGGTGGGCCATGGGTCCCTGTAGTAAAGCTCCAGAGCCCAGGAGCCATCTGTTAAGAGCTCCATTTTTCACTTCACAACCTGTCTCTCTCAAGTTGAATCTGGTCAACCTCTGGAATGTCTGTTTCTCTTCATTATCTTGGCTGCCACCCCTATCTCATGCCTCCTAACCCGTGCACCCCTCCTTCCCACCTGTGAGTCTTCATATACGCCATTTCTTTGTGCTGAAGGCCCCACCCCGCCCAATTATGGATATAACCGGCCCCCTCTCCTCCAGAATGTCCGTCCCTCCAGCAGGCTGTCCGTGGAAACCCGCCTCTGTGTCTTGGCTCTTCCGAGCTCACCTCCCAGCTGGTGAGTGACACCAGACAGTCATCTGCCCCCCTCCGGCCCCCACTTTTCATCTGCAGGAACAACACCTACCTCCATAGCTACTGAGAGAGCAAAATGAGTTAACACACAGAGACTAGCCCACCGCCCTGGAAGTGTCCCTTGTCACTGTCCTGGGTAACCTCCACTACTGCTCCTTGAGCCCCAGCTGGGCAGGGTCCCCTGTCTCGTCCCCTCTGGGGGTGCCCAGGATCCCACAGGGCCCGGCACAGAGCAGACACACACAGTGTGGGCTGAAGCGCTAACCCCTAAGCTTTCAAGGCCACCAGCGGTCCCTAACACTCTCAGCATTTTGGGGCAGGCCCAGCTGTGAAAGACGCCCCACAGCCCATGGGAGCCCGGCTGTGATCTGAGGCTGGGGGTCTCTGCCTTTCCTGGCACACACGCCACCGGCACCTCCCTGGACGCCCCCACCGACTCCGGCAGAGGCTACAGAGGCAGGCAGGGATAACCCTGGGCTTGGTCAGAGCAGAACAGGGCAGCTGGGGCTTCCGCATCTCCTGGGGAGGGGCCCGGGCGGTGCTTGGGGGGAGAGGGGAGACAGGGGAGTCTATTTTCTGGCCCCAGAGCCAGCAGAGTCAGCGGGGCTCCCTGGCTGAGGCACTGGTCTCAGCCCTTCCCTCATCTGGCAAACTTTGTTCCAACTTTAAGCCAAAACCCTCACGGGCGAATTCTGACCTGGGATCAGAGGAGACCCGCTAGGGTCTCGTGGTCACCTGGTCGGGTAGGGTAGGTGCTGGCCCACGCGGCCTGGCTATCATCCAGGCCAGGCGCAAACGCGGGGTTTGGGGAGCCGGGCCAACGTGGAAAGACCGACCGGCCCTGGCGCCTGCTGCCCGGGGCGTGTGGAGCTCCCAGGCCGGGCACCCCGCACGGAGGCGCGAGGCTGTGGCCCGAGGCGGACGGCGCGGTGGCGCCTGGAGGCTGCCGCCCTCCCCGGGCGAGGCGGCTTCCCCACCCCCACCCGTTGCCCCAAATCGGCACCAGCGGGAAGGAAGCGTCCCTCCCGGGGCCCTAGCGGGCTCACGCTCGAGCTGGGGGCGAAGCGGCTGCGAGCGGGGACTCGCGGCCGGGGTCGGGGCGGGCCGGGTGCCTGCGGCGGGGCCCACGTGCGCCGCTGGGCGCCCCCCAAGCGCCTAGAGCCCCGCGGACCCGGCGCCTCCAGTCCCGCCTGCCCCGGGCGCGTCACAGGTGCGCGGCCCTCCCTGGCGATCGCGGCTGGCGGCCGCCCTCACTCACCGTGCCCTCGGACGGCAGGTAGCCGATATCCTCGATGGCGCAGATGTTGATGATGTGGACGCTGCGGTCCTCGGCCGGGAGCGTCGAGTACTTCTCGTTGACCCTCATCGCGGCCGCCTGTGCGCCGGGACCGCCGGGCGGCGCGCCCTCCCCATCCACGGCCCCGGCGGCCTCTGCAAGCGGACAGGCGGCGTTCGGGTGCGCTGGCTCTCAGGGGGCCGGGCCTCCCGCTCCGCCCGCCGCCCGCGTCGCCCGGCCCCGGCCCGGCCCCGGCCCCGCGCGCCGCGGTGCAGGAGCGCCCACCCTGCGGGTCCCGCGCCGGCTCGGGCCTGGACGCCCCGCCAGCTTCCTTCGCCTTCAAGAAAGATACCAGCGCTGTGCGCTCGCTTATGCCCGGGCGGCGGCCACGCGGGTCAGATTTTCCGTAGAAATTTAAACACAGGAAGAAAGTATTCCATTCCTGCGGAGCCCCACCAAGTTTTATTTTTATCCGAGGAAAGTGCCCCTCGAGCTGCTTTTGAGAGAGGCCAGGGTGTCACAGCAGGGAGGGAACGTCCACCAGCCCCCACCTTCAAGAAAAGGCTCAGATCGTGGTAGTCCTGCTGCGGGTCACCTTGCAGCCTAGAGGGACGCTTCTGAGGTTGGAGTCACGAATGCTCTCCCTGCCTCTTCCCGCTCCACCCCTGGCTGACTCCTGGTGGCCACTCAGCTCTCACCTCCTCCAGGGAGCCTCCCCTGCTTGCTGCGTGCCCGCCCTGTACAGCTCCTCCCCTTAGCCCCCACTTGCTGAATGTTTAATACTCTTATGCCCAAGCATGACCAGAGTCTGGAACACAGTTCACCTCATTGAACCCACAGCCTGGTCCTCCCATCACAGAGGGGACTGGGGGCTTCAGAGGCCAAAGAAGTGGGGGTGGGGTGGGCCCCTGCAGAGCTGCCCGCCCTCCTTGTGTGGTCTCTGCTACCCCCCTGAGGGATGGGGAAGGTGGCTTTGATATCTCTCCTCCCTGGGCTAGCAGGGGCCCAGCCCCTGGTAGGTGTTCATTTTTAATCCTCTGTCCCTGCAGGAGGAGGATGAAGGTCCCCAGAGGCAGCCATGCTCCGGTTTAGCCTTTGGGGTTCACACTAGCAACCATGCCCAGTGGGGATGGCGTCTCCTTTTTTTCTGCCTCTCCATTTCCCGTTTGTTCCTCTAGGAATGTACCGAATGCCACTTCCTCCAGAAAGCCACCCTGGACTGCCCCTCCCTTAATCACGCGGGCCCAAGAACGTGTCTATACCTTGACGACAGCACTTTCTTTCCTCCACTTCGTTTTGCAGTGGGTTCCTACAGCTGCTACTGTGGCACAGTCCACGGTGTCAGAGTTGGCCACCACTGAGCGACTAGCACTGTCACTAGTATCATTTTTCATACAACCATTTGATGCTCAATAACTGCACGGCCACTGAGGGACATTTGGGGTCTACAGAACTGATGACAAGCTGCCTTGTAAGGTTCTGGTGGCAGCAGCCTGTTTTGGCTTCAAGAATGGATTCTGGGATCAGACAGGATGGGGTGGGGGAGATGGGGTGGGGTCTGTTCCCGCTCTGACACTGTCCAGCCCCGTGACCTTGGGACAGTCTCCTTAACCCTCACAGAGCCTCCATCTTCTCCCGTGAACGTCTAGCGTGTGCGAGCTCAGTGCTGGGCTGGGGGGCGCTGGGCAGTGGCAGCCATGGTCAAGATCACTACTCCAGTCATCTTGTCATTGCTATGACCTTCTCCCCTCCCCCATCAGGCTCAAGTCTGTCAACTTCTTGAACTTGGAGAAAAGCAAGAAGGTTACTCCATCCTTTGGCTGGCCTTGCCAACAGGAGCTGAGTGGCCCTAAAGGACTCTGTCTGCTACACCTTGGACAGCTAGAGTTGGTTTGAGAAGTGCGCTAGGCTGCCCAAGGTCCCACTAGAAACAGTTTTCCATGGTCTCTGCCACACCTGGGAGATCTTGCCCCTTAAAGTCCAAGTTTTGGAGGTTGGGAAGACTAATCACACACACACACACAGAGGATTATGTAACTTCATTCATCCTTGTTGGTAAAACACCAAGATTGTGTAACCCTAATGTACCATCTTTCTTAATTTATTTTCAAGTGGCAAAGAGTCTTGCTGAAGTCTATGATATATAGTGTTTGAAGAAAGAGTGAAAAGGTAATTCCTCAACTCTGGGGACATTGACATTTCCAAAGGTTTGGGAGGTGACGCTTGACCGCTGACCCTGGACAGGCTCTGGGGCTTTATGCCTGAGACCTGGGGGCTGCAGAGTAGGGACCGTGTCTTAGGCTGGGCAGCTCCCTGTGTCCTCCCAGGACAGTGCTCCCTGCGGCGGTTGCCTCAAAGCCTGTGTTTCTCCTCTTGTTTCTGGGGTTCATGCCTTCGTGTGCTCAAGCTATCTGCTTGCCTGGAGAGCATCCCTTTCTCCTCTGCACATCAGTAGATGTCCCTGTTCTGCTCCCCTCCCTCATCCGTTTCTTCCTGCCCCCTCTCCTAGTCTTCCCGGGAGGATGGTGTAGAGGTGCTTCATCAAGGGCAGGGGAAGTGCCCAGAGCAGGTACGAGGATGTGTCAGCTGGGACCAACTCTGACTCCGGGCTGCTTATGGCCTGGACCGGGGTGGGGGTGGGGTCGTGGTTCTTGGATCTGGGGATCCTAGGGACCAACGAGAAGTAAAAACAACATTCCCCTCAAATCAGGAAGAGGGGGATGGGATTCTTCTAGAGAGATACCTTCAAAGTAGTAGGACTTCGCACGTGTGCATGCTAGGTCGCTCCAGCCGCGTCCGACTCTTTGCGACAACATGGACTGTGTCCCGCCAGGCCCCTCTGTCCATGGGATTCTCCAGGCAAGAATGCTGGAGTGGGTTGCCATGCCCTCCTCCAGGGGATCTTCCCGACCCAGGGATCGAACCCGCATCTCTTATGTCTCCTGCACTCGCAGGCAGGTTCTTTACCACTAGCGCCCCCCTGGGAAGCCCGGAAGGACTTTAAAGGGTGCCTTGTGTTCTGGTGACGGTTTCCCCTTCTGGGTTCGCTGCCTTCCACTGTCTCACGGCCGTCACTTGGGTTCTGTCTCTCCTCTGAGTCGCTAATCGCTTATGAACAGATTTTCTAGATAAACTGTTGCATCAAGTTTGCGTTTTCTTCTTTTTGACTCACTGATTCTCACGGTTAAAAATCCACGGGGACTGGTTTCAGCAGTAGGGTTAATTCTCGCTCATGAATTACTGAAACCCGGCCTCATTAACTTTTATTATGGGAAGTTCTGGACCTCCCGGCTCGCTGTGCTCCGCCGCCGTGTTGCCCTTTCCTGTCCCTGTGACGTCACCCACCACTGGGCACTTTTGGCTTTGCTGGCATTTCTAATAGTCCCTGGGAGTGCAGGCACAAAGTGACAAGGGGCACAGGAGAGGAGGCTTAGCGTGCGGCCAGCTGAGTGTCTTCTCTGGAAGAAGCTCTAGCGGGGCCCCTTTCCGCTTTGGAACATCAGTTTCATCTCCTGGATGTCGGGTGTGATCAAGAACGTCTTGCCGTCTGCCTGCCTAGTGCACATGTCTGAGCCTCACTGGGCGAGCAAATCAAACTTTGCAGAGCAAGCAGAAGAGGGCCTGGTGAGCCCGAGGCAGGGGTCATTCCCGCCAGGGTCTCTGTGATACAGCGCTCTGCCGGGATTGGGTGGGTGGGGATGGGGTTTCTCCTCTTGGCTCTAAGCACAGCTGGGGCTGGACCGTAATTTGCCTGGGGGTGGTCCTGTGCCCTGCAGGATGCTCAGCAGCCTCCCTGACTCCCTCCACCCCTCCCTCCCCAGGGTGACAGCCAAGCACATCTCCAGACAGTGTCAGGTGTCCGCTGGGGGCAAAACCACTCCCTGTTGAGAACCCTGCTCCCAGGCTTCAAAGGGAGACCCAGGAAGTTGATCTTCCCACCTGTTTCTCTGATGAGGATGGAAGCCTAGCGAGGTGCTTGGCTTTTTATTAGAGGCCCACGAGGTGGGAGTTTGGGGTTGCTTTTAATAAAATACACAGATGCCTACCCGCCCCCCAGAGCTGCTCTCATTTGGTGGAGGGGCTGTCAGGATCCAGGGCAGGCCAGTCTGCTCTGCCCCTCAGTTCTGGCCACGCCTGCTCTGGGAGCCTTCTTCCCAGGATGGATCTCTGTGCTCAGTGGTGCTAAATAAATGCTGCTGAGTCATGGGCTTCCCGGGTGGGGAGAGGAGCATGGAAGAAGTGAGAAGCTCATGACTCAGGGCTATTGTGAGCTCAGGGCCCCCCCATCCTCCGCTAGCTGGGCCCCCTGCCCCCCTCGCCTTGGAATATCCGGTGGGCAATCCCTGTAGAAAGAAATGAATGCCCTACAGGTATATGACCTAACCGGCTAAAACTGACTGGGATGTAATTATCCCCAGGGGAGACATGCCTGGGGCATTTATAACTGAGATACGGTGGGCGGGAGACTGGACCCCTGTCATTTCCTTCCTTCGAATGATGTCAGAACCCTGAGCAGAAGCTGGCGAGCTGCAGCTGGATGGGGACACTCCGCAGGCATGAAGGCTGCCAGCTCAGGGCTCTGGACTGTGGCCGAAGCATGAAGTTCTGTCTGGGGGATTTCCCCCCACAACAGAATCCATGAATGTTGTTTCCATCAGCAGGTTTTCAGACGTTTTAAGTGTTCTGTTAACCCAAGGCCTGCCTTTTGAGAATTCCTAGGAACTCTAAAAACACGCCCAGGGAAAGGTAGAACCCAGCCCCTCACCTCCTCCTGGAAGCCCTTCTGGCTTGACTGGCATTACTCATCTCTGTTCTGCTACCTCCTTCCAGGCACTCCAGCCCATTTCTACTCCACCCTCCTCATGCCTCTGCTTTATTTCTGCACTCTTCACCACCCCTCCTGTCTTTGGCACAATATAGATTTCCCTATTTGTTTATTTATTTAACAAGCAGTGGGGCAGCACTTACTACAAGCCAGCGGTGTGCTAAGCTCTCTGCAAACATTAACTCACATTCTTACAGTGATTACAACCAGCTGCAAGTGGATTCACACAGATGTATCCCCTCCTCACCCCCGACCCCGCCTGGGGTCCTTTCTTTGGGGATTTGAGGTGAAGTCCAGACTGAGTTTCCAACAGTTCCCTTCACACTAGCGATCCTACAGGTATCATGACCCAAATCCCCATGATGATGAAGCTTGGGCACCAGAAATCCCACCCACCAGGGATAGAATGCAGGATGCGACTAGGCCAGCCCTGGACTACCCTGCCCAGCAGAGTGTGGAGACTGCTCACAGTATGCTGATTGCCTGCTTCTTAAAATGAAAGCCCCATCCAAAGGCCTAATGTTCCTTCTTGGGGCTTGAAAGAATGAATAGCTTCAGCCTGCCCTGCTCTAAGAAGCAGCCATTTCCTTTCATCACCGCTCCCCAAGAGAACAAAAGATTTCCAAGTGCCACGCACAGGTAGCCCTCATCTGGGCTCACACCACACCAGGCGAGCTTTCAGGATCGTGGAACCCCTAAGAGATGAGAACGAGGTGCTCTGGGCAGAAGATGGCACTAATCCCCCGTTTGCAGAGCCGGGATGTTGCTCAGCCAGTGCCCTTGGAGTGTGTGAACCGAGGAGTTGCTCTCACCCACACAGCCCAGCCTCCTGCCTCTTCCACAGGCACGCGTGCATGTGTCCGAGCGCATCACACATGCATTATTGCCTCCTGCATTCAGCGGCCACACACAACCCTCTATTTCCCTAAAGACCTTTATGTCATAGCCTGGGTTGGCCACCTGAGTCTCCTTCTAGAGTGGATCCTCTTGGACTACCCTGTGTGACCTCACATGGCTTCCTCAAAGATCAAGCAAAACCAGAAATCCTTGGACGGAAGACTAGGCTTAGCTGTAGTTATGGGAAGATCCTGGGGCTTTCCTGTGAGATTCAGAGTCAGAACAAAAGATCTGGGCTTTTGTGGGGCCACGACCTTTCCCAGGAAAGCTCGCTGTTCCTGTGGTTGTGCCTTCATTTGTGAGGGTTCAGGGCAGAGCTTCTGTTTTGTGTCACGGCCTCTGCTAGATCCAGAACCTCCATCCTCCGCTAGGTTCGGAGCCTCCATCCTGCAGCTGAGCTGCTGGGCTGCAAGCTTCTCTTGGGGACAAACTCACTGCGTACTGTGTTCTGGGGCTTGCCCGGCTGGACACCTAGCCCAAAGCAAAGACCCAATTTTGGGGGGAGGTGTGAAGGAGCAGATGAGCAAGGGCACCAGCTCTTCCTGTCCCAGTGCTGGTGATCAGAACTTCGAACTTCCTCTGGGTTTGGCACCCTGGAACTCATCCTCCTGATGTAACTTTCTGGTGCACTAAAGGAGTAGATTTTCGAGACTTATGCAACAGCACTGTCCAGTAGGAATGTGACGTGAACCACTGGCAGTTTGCAATGCTGAAATCGCTATGCAATATTTCAGTTGCTACGCCATGTCCGACCCTTTGCGACCGCATGGACTGCAGCACGCCAGGCTTCCCTGTCCTTCATTATCTCCCAGAGTTTGCCCAAATTCATGTCCATTGAGTCGGTGATGCTCTCTAATCATCTCAACCTCTGCTGAATTACAAGAATAAAAATCATCAGGGGAAACTGATAAAATACTGTATGTAGTTTGTTCCATAAAATGTTATCTTTTCGACATGTGATCTGTATAAAAACTGTTGAAGAGCTAGTTGACATTCTTTTTGCCCCATAAGAATTCAAAATCTAACGTGTGTTTTATGCGTACGCAGCATATCCCAGTTCAGACAAGCCCTGTTTCAAGGGCTTGAACAGCCCAGCTACGAAGCCTTTCCTTATCATGCAGTTGGATGGCTGTTATTTCTGCTTTATGTTTTCCGTGTTTTCTAAGATTTCTGCAATGAACACAAATTAGTTTTATCACCAGGAAAAGGGCGGCTATTATGAAAAACTCTGACATACCATACAGCCTGTAGGGTTATATCAGACGCTTTTGATTGTTTGAGGAAAAATGGCCACTTTAGAACTAAACCACCTTTGCTAAGGGCCAATTGGAGACATATTCCTAAAATATTTTGACAGTTTAGTCTTTAACTACAAACCTATCTGATTACACGGCTGGCCACACAGGCTTTTTAGTGGAGGAGGAAAGACCTGAGAAGCATCATCTGACCCACTGGAGGGCATCCTCCGTGGTCCTCAAGCTAAGCACCAGTTCAGCCACGTGTGAGCTGCCTGTGTCCCCTACCCGAGCATGGGAGCGGATGTTGACTGAGATGCTGGCCCGGAGCATGGGGTGGGGTGTCTTCTCCTGCTGCCCAGAGGACTACTCGATGCTTGGGCTCCTGGCCCCTGGCTCTTCTGATAGCGCCGCCTGGGCTGAAGGGAGGAGGGGTCATTCATTCGCTCACTCATGTATTCATCCGACCACTCATCCAATCATGCATCATGCGTGCACTCATTCATTCCTCCAAATCACTCATTCATTCACAGACGCGCTCATTCATTCACTCACCCCCTCCCTCACCCGCTTGCCCATGCCTGCACTCGTCCTCTGGGTGCCCACCCCATCCATCCGTTTCCGTTTCTCCCTGCAGATTTCACCTCGCTCCACTCCCCCAACCTACTGCATAATTCCTTTCATCGTCTCCGTTCTTGTCTTGCCCCACCCCCTCTCTTGGCTAGAATGTCAGCTCCAGGCTATTTTGTCATGATTCATTCAGTGACTTCAGATTTCCGTGCCTGAAACTGACACCAGAAAGTAAGCCGCAAGGACCGAGGGCAAAGGAACACAACTGAGCCAGTCGTTCAGTGAGTGCGGGGCCCTTAAGCATTTTCTATTAAGATGTAAAATATTTGGAGGAAGAGAGAGTGAGAGAGAGGAGCGTCTGTGTAACCCACGAGGAATTCACTTGGCCCCTTCAACCTCTGTGCACGCACGCACACACACACGGTCACACAGAAACCAACTCATCCTAAAGCATTAAAAATGGTCCCACAGTGAGTAACCTGCCCCTGAGGCAGGAGGTGGACGGGTCACCCACCCCGGAAAGCAGCCGAAGTTCATTCCCCATGGACAGAAGCTCCAACATATCAACTGCATGACAATCAAAAGAGGAGGCTGGGCCCTGCCCAGATAAAAGATAAGAGACCACGTATTTCTCATTCTTGAAGTCAAGGAGACCTTCCCAACTAGAAAGTTCCTTGGAGGTCAAAAGGAGAGGGGACACCACCCTTCAGTAAGTGATGTCAACTACCCATAGGCCGCTTCGCCAGAATCCATCTTGGCTGAGAGACGCTCACGCACATGTGGGAGGTTCCTGAGGTAAACCAAATACGGACTCAGAACCAGGCAAAGCAAGATGAAGCCAAAGAAAGTGAAGCGAGGTCGCTCTTCAGTGTCCGACTCTTTACAACCCCATGGACTATAGCCCACCAGGCTCCTCCGTCCATGGGATTTTCCAGGCAAGAACACTGGAGTGGATTACCATTTCCTTCTCCAGGGGATCTTTCCAACCCAGGATTGAACCTCTGTCTCCTGCATTGCAGGCAGACACTTTACCATCTGAAGCACCAGAGACACCCCAAAGGAAACCCAGAAGCAATGCCCCATAAAAGTGATTCAAACCATCACAAGGGCACGACTCTCCCTGTGACTTGCCCCGTGTGTCTATGTAAGTACGGTACTCTTTTTCCTTCTGACAAATACTTGTTTATCTACTTTTCATCTTTGTGGGAATTCTTTTCTGCAAAGCCGAAGGGCCAGAGCCTTGTCACTGACCACTGGTGTAGTTGCTAGGATCCGGGACTCTCACCACTGCGGCCTGACCTCAACCTCCGGCTGGAAACTGATGCCTCACTTCAAGCTGCTTCAGGCCGAGGCCACAGAGGTCACTTCTTCACACTGACACGGTCCACCCAG
The DNA here is from genome assembly GCF_001704415.2 of Capra hircus. Lineage (NCBI taxonomy): Eukaryota > Metazoa > Chordata > Mammalia > Artiodactyla > Bovidae > Capra > Capra hircus. The sequence continues at coordinate 48,299,488 of NC_030836.1, read as the reverse complement.
AAGTTCATCCCCACCGCAACCCAGATCCTCCAGGATCTGCAGTCCTGCAGATCTCAGAGGGCCCAGGCCCGCCCCTTCTGTGGTGCCTGCACCCTGGCCTACAACACCATCACTTCCCAAAGAGTGTCTGAGAGCCAGTTTCTCTGCTTGGAGTGCGAGAATTATTACATCTGAAATCAGGCTTTATGGAAAACCAAATGTTTTCTTTTTCGCCCCCTGCCCTGGTGAAGCTCCAATACTTTGGCCACCTGATGTGAAGAGCTGACTGCTTGGGAAAGACCCTGATGCTGGGAAAGACTGAGGGCAGGAGGAGAAGGGGGCGAAAGAGGATGAGATGGTTGGATGGCATCAATGACTCAATGGACATGAGTTTGAGCAAGCTCTGGGAGTTAGTGAGGGACAGGGAAGCCTGGCGTGCTGCAGCCCTTGGTTTCCCAAAGAGTCAGACACGACTGAACAACAGCAACAACGACAACTCCTTCCACCCACCCTTACGTGGGAAACCCCTCGGAGGAGGAATTTTTAGCTAATTGATGTCTTATTCCACAATTCTATTCTCAGGGCAAGCTCCTTGAGATGTTTATAGCCATCCACTTTTCCCTCCTGCTTTCCTCCCTATTTGGCAGAGAGGCTGACCTCCGACCTCAGCCCCAGACCCCTCCTCTTCCTGGAGAAGTCACTCCTGGTTTCTTCCAGCCCCTTTCAGAAGAGAACGCCCACCTGGTCCTTTGTTGGGGAGGACATCACTGCTCCCAATTCCTTTTGTTAGGCAGTTAGAATAGAAAAAAGGAGTCCAAGATGGTGGTTAGAGGAAGCTGTGATTAGAAGAATTGCGCAGAAGACAAACCAAGAAAGGGAAAGTCCACAAAAAGGGACACCGCAGGCCAGAGCAAGAATCTCCAGGGGAAGGCTTGTCCAACACACCCCTTTGCCTGATTGGCCTTGAATACATGACTTATTTACATTCTCTTCCCTGATTGGTCTTGGGTACAAGCCCTATTTTGCATCGGACAGAACCAATCAGGGTTCGGGGGATGCTTAGGGGAGGGAACAAAGGACATTAAAAGGGAGACCTAGCCAGAGTGGACGGAGACGGCAATGGCGCCCCACTCCAGTGCTCTTGCCTGGAAAACCCCATGGGCAGAGGAGCCTGGTGGGCTGCAGTCCAAGGGGTCCCTGAGTTGGACGAGACTGAGCGACTTCCCTTTCACTTTTCACTTTCATGCATTGGAGAAGGAAATGGCACCCCACTCCAGCGCTCTTGCCTGGAAAATCCCATGCCCGGAGGAGCCTGGTCGGCTGCAGTCCATGGGGTCTCTGAGTTGGACACGACTGAGCGACTTCACTTTCACTTTTCACTTTCACGCACTGGAGAAGGAAATGGCAACCCACTTCAGTGTTCTTGCCTGGGGAATCCCAGGGACGGGGGAGCCTGGTGGGCTGCCTTCTCTGGGGTCGCACAGAGTCGGACACGCCTGAAGCGACTTAGCAGCAGCAGCAGCAGCAGCAGCCGGAGTGGAACCTCTCCTGTGGGGGCTGGTCTGCTCTCTGTCTTGGCATGTGCTCCTTGCTGCTTGCTTAGCAAATCTTGCCTGCCTGAACAGTCCTGGCCTGTCCTTTCAATTCTTTGCTAAGATGAGAAAAGAACCGAGGGAAAATCACCGACCTGATGATTTCAAAAGGAAAACAAGGGGGGAGAAAAGACTCCGCGTGGTGTCCTGAGATGGGTCCAGGCCCTCGTGAGCAGATGCACGTCAACTGCTTTGTGAGGAAAAGTGTATTGAGCGGGGTGCTCTGCCATCCAGGGGGAGACGAAGCCACTCGGCAGCCCCCAGCCTGAGAATGGACACGGGCCTTGGGCTGTGACTTGCGGCTGTGGGCTGTGACTCCAGCACACAGCCCCCTGCCTCAGAGCTGGATGGACCTCTGCGGCTGCCGTGATGTCTGTGGTCAGCTTGCAAGGGGGGAACCAGGTGGCAGGCCCCACCTCCTTCTCCCGTCATAGCCTTGTGGACTTCAGGGACCGTAAGAGGAGGCTGCTCTTCCTCAGGTAAGGGCTGGATCCCCTCTCCATGGCCAGACACTTGCCAATGGCTTCACAGGAGTGACCCCATCCCCCAACCCCGCCCCTTTGCTTTGGAAGCACTTGTTGACTTTCTCTTTATCCCAGAGAATCAGGGCCCTTATGGTCACTCTCTGAGGTGTTCTCAGCACCCACCAACGCACACAGCAGGTTGTAAAAATATTCGTAGAAAGTGTGAGTGAGTAAATATGTGTGCTTTGCTGGCGTCCACAGACCCCAGTGCCATGAAGAGCAAGCACTGTTGCGACTAACAGGTAATTCTAATCTGGTTCAAACAACCCCTGAGTCACCTGCCTTGGCTGCAGGAGGCCTGGAATCTTCACACATGGGTTCTCCCCCAGGAGCCAGGAGGATGGAGGGGCCGTGGGAGAGAGTCCTGGGGCCTCTGGTCCAGAAGCTGCAGGACCCCGGGGAGGAGCCCTCATCAGATCTCTGACCTGCGGGAGGGAGGGAGCAGGGCTGGGCTCCAGGCATCAGTGCTTCCGGGTGGTGGTGAGCTGCCAGGGCAGGAGACGCGTGAGTCGTGGGTTCGATCCCTGCAGCGGGAAGACCCCCTGGAGAAGGGAATGGCAACCCATCCTAGTATTCTTGCCAGGAGAATCCAATGGACAGGGGAGCCTGGTGGGCCACAGTCCATGGGGTCGCAAAGAGTAGAATACGACTGAGTGACCGAGTGCCGTCAAGGTCCCACTGTGTGCGGTCAGGGAGCTGTGAGCCCCAGACACAGGCAAGAAGACAGATCTGCCCACACAGAGCTTTACGGCCACCCCGGGAAGTCAAAAAGCCAGGGGAGAAGCCCGAGGAAGGAAGAAAGATCACAGTAGGTTCTGGAAAGTTCTCCAGAGCCAGTGGTTCTCAGCTGAGCCCTAAATGGTGACCGGGAACCAGGGGGATGAAGAGGAGGGGACGGCTGCTCCAGGGAGCGGGAAGGTCTGCAGGTGAGGGCCCCAGGGGTCTGGGAGAGGAGATGGCGAAGCCTCGAGGGGAGGGAGGGCGGCGGGGAAGGCTGAGGGCCGCCGGTTCGTCCATCGCATCGGTGTCGCTGCACCCCTGGCTGCAGTGCTGGGCCCCAGTCCCCCTGACGTTACGAGGGGACACACACAGAGTAGGGAGGCAACTTGCCATGAGCAGCCACAGTGGCCTCACCACGAAGGGGACACGCACAGCCACTCAGGAGAGGGAGACCTTGGGAAGACTTTGACAGCCACTCTGTTTCCATGCAAATAAAAGGATTTCTAACGATTGCCTTGGACGTGAACGTGAACGTGAAGTCGCTCAGTCGTGTCCGACTCTTCGAGACCCCATGGACTGTAGCCTACCAGGCTCCTCTCTCCATGGGATTTTCCAGGCAAGAGTACTGGAGTGGATTGCCATTTCCTTCTCCAAGGGATCTTCCCAACCCAGGGACTGAACCCGGGTCTCCCACATCGTAGACAGACGCTTTACCGTCTGAGCCACCAGGGAAGTTTTCTGCTCCCTTTGTAAGAGCAAGGGGGTGGGGGCTGGATGGGGGAGGGACCAAGGCATGGCAAAGGGACAGGGAAGAAAAGTCAGAGAGAAGAGGGAAAAAGGAAACCCTTCATTTTCTGTTGGTCTGACCTGGACCCAGTCCTTCACTGACCACTGCCTCAACTCTGGAAGCCAGCGTAAACAGGGAGGGGCCCGCCTCTGTCTGACCTCGAGGGACAATTTTAAAGCTCATCTCAGTCCAGGGCATCCCGCTGAAAAATCTCTCCAGAGCAGAAATAGGACCAAGAACAGAGAAAAAGTGCTGAGGCCCAACAGAGGGCTCACGATGGGGATGAGGAACCTGTTTCTCAGATAAGCATCTGGCCTTAAAGAAGTGTTCCTTCTCATCTGTGGGGCTGAGGTCAGAGAACCAGCCCTGGGGGCGGGAGGTGGGTGGGAGAGAGGCGAAGGAGCCACGTAGGGGTCTTCCCAACAGACAGACAATGGATGGTGCCCGAAGCATGGTCCTGCTTCTGCTCTGTGGATTCAGGCTGCGAGCCCTTACCCTGGCCCAGATCTACCCCCCAGCATGATCTCGGGAGCAGGAAGGGCTCTGCCTGGCATTTCAGAAGCCTCCTTCCTTCAACAAGTGATAAATCTGCCAGGTACCCATTGTGGGAACAGCCTCCCTCTGTGTGCTGGGAAAGTGCTCCCCACCTGCACGCACCAATCCACTTCCAAAGCGTGGAGACTTCCAGTAAAGAAGGAGGAATGAGGAAGGGAGTGGAAAAACAAAACAAAACAAAACAGGAGAACAAGGGAAATAAAGAGAACACAAGATTCCCGGAGGCGTAAAGACCTGCAACTCAGAGAAGAGGGATTGGAGAGCCCTGAGGTTATGGTCAGGACCCCCCCCCCCCCCCCCCGCCCCCGCACCATATTAAATACAGTTACTGTGCTGGCTTGACTTTGATTTGTCAAAGAGCCACCTAAAGGAGGGGGAAAAAAGATGTGCTATGAGCTGGTCACATTTCTCCAGAACCAAGGGGTTTCCGAAGCCGAGGGTGGGAGGGTACAGAATGCCCGATTTTCATTATCGCAGGTAACGAGACACCAAGAAAGTGGTGGGTGAGACACCTGGGGGTGGCTAGGCTTCCCAGCAAAGGGTACTAATGCCAGGTGGTGTGGCAAGACTTGCATTAGCATAACTGTTATCTTATCTTTGAGAAAGGCAGGACTCGCTCAGCAAAAATGCCCATTCTTGCTGCCAGGCTACTGGACAGCAGAGCGGGGTGGAACTTGCTGGGATTAGAGTGGCTTGAAGGCTCCTGGTGCTTCCTCCCCCCCACCACCCCCTGACCCCCTCAACAAACATAGCACCAAGCACACTCGGGCCTGTGGCAGTGACTGCCCCAGGGAAGTCAGGTTTCACGTTCTGAGATTCTCAACTGCCCCCAAGGGCTCAGGGAGCAGCTGGGTTTGGGACCCATCTGGTCTCAGGGGAGCAGACACGCACGCAGGTGACCGTGGTGCCCTGGGACCAGTAACCCTTTATGGAGAAGGTGCAGAGTCCACAGGAGGCCCGTGGAGGGGACGCGAATGGAGCCCCAGAGGGAGGGCGGCTTCCGGGCCCTCTGCCCACCTTGCTCCAGCCTGACCCCTTCAGGATCGTGTACGTTTGTTCCTGGGGCTCTGCCTTTGCTCACAAGATTGGGAAATGTCTTTAGGGTCTTCTGGAATTTAGGTCCCTGGGGAAGGCTATCTGGAGCACACACCCGTCCTTGGCAGATGTTTATAAATATTTCTCAGGCACTCCACACAGTGAAAGGTTCTCAACCTGATTCTGTTCTGAATTCAGGGCCCACTGCATCTTCTTACTTAAAGAAGAAAAAGTCATATCTGTCTTCTCAAAGTACTCTTGGCTGCATTCCCTAAGGCTCATCCTCACACAAAGTCTATGGTATACACGGCACAGGTATCATCAGACCCATTTTGCAGATGAGAAAACTGAAGCCTCAACAGATCCAGTGACCCACTCAAGGTCACGCATTTGGAAGCAGCAGAGGTAGGGACCCTCCCCTGACCACTTGAGCCCAAGAGCAGGCTTCCTTCCCTGCTGTCAGTCTAAAACGCCAACTCTCACGGCCACGCAGTGTGCACGCCCCTCAAAGGCATGAAAGGATCTGTAGGAGGCAGCTGGTAAGATGCAGAATGGGGACTCTGCTTCTGGCCACAACAGTGTAGTGACTGTGTCAGAGTCATCCTTCTGCCAAGGACAACTATGGAAACTGGAAAAAAACAACCAGAAAACCTTCTAGGCATTGGGAGAACTTGGAGGACAACCGAGGCAGACAGGACTCAAGGGCTAAGATCCCAGAGAGGAGGAGGCCACGGAGAACCGGGCTCAACATTTATGCTCAGTCTGTTCCCAAGCTGTTCACACACAAGGCTGAGCAGCTGAGAATGGAGGCAGAAAGTGACAGCTAAGAGGATGCAAATGCAATCAGAGATGTGGGCAGTTTCTTGATTCTGGGAAAGCAAAAACTGCAGCTCAGGGCTCACCAAGGAGGTCGGTGGGTGGGGGTGGTGGGGGTGTTTCTGGTAAACTATCCAGGTTTTAAACGAGAACCCCGAAAGGCTACAACATTCCAGAGGGAGACCAGCCTTCCCAAATCCTGAAGTCCAGCCTAAGTCACCTCCAACACTGATAGGAACGAGCCGAAGAACCTAAAACCCTCTCTGGAAGAAGCAAAGGTCATTCAGAGCCACCTCATTGTTCATACATAATATCCAGGAGTCAATGGGACATTCCCACAAGTGCCAGGAAGCAGGGCCAAACCATTAAAAATCAAGCAATAGAAATAAACAAAGGAGTCAGAAGAGAAGAGTTCAACCCAGAATTTCCCACAATGCTGACAGATAGCAGGCCACCTTTAATTATAAGTGTGGGAAGCTCTAGCAACCTCAAGTGGAGGCATACCAAGAAAACCGCAGGTAACTGCAGGCGCACCTTGCTTTAAGGTTCTTCACTTGATCCTACTTTGCAGACACTGCTTTTTTTTTTTTTTTTTTTTTTTTTTTACGAATTGTAGGTGTGGGGCAACCCTGCACTGAGCAAGTTTGTCAGCCCCATTTTCCCAATAGCATTTGCTCACTGTGTGTCTCTGTATCCCATTTCGGTTATTCTTAGACTATTTCAAGCTTTTTCATTATTCTTGCGTTTGATATGGTGATCTGTGATCAGTGACCTTTGGTGGTACTACTGGAGAAAGATTATGACTTGTTGAAGGCTCAGATAATCGTTAGCGCTTTTTAACATTAAAGTATTTCTTATGAGTAAAACAAATATTTATTAAATTAATCAGGAAATACTGGAAAGAAGAGAGCACTTAGAAAATAACTTTTGACGCTTTGGCTTTTTACTTCGTATATGTTAGTTCCATGAAATAAAATGTTAAAAAAAATTTTAACTGGATGACTGTGGTTGTCTTAGTCTCTAAGTAGTGCTAAGAGCCAGACTCGACTGAGTGACTTCACTGTCAGTTTTCACTTTCAGGCACTGGAGAAGGCAATGGCAACCCACTCCAGTGTTCTTGCCTGGAGAATCCCAGGGACGGGGAGCCTTGTGGGCTGCTGTCTGTGGGGTCGCACAGAGTTGGACACGACTGAAGCGACTTAGTAGCAGCAGTGTCTGACTCTTTTGTGATCCCTGCCAGGGATCCTCTATCCATGGGATTTTCCAGGTAAGAATACTGGAGTGGGTTGCCATTTCCTTCTCCAGGAGATCTTCCTGACCCAGGGATTGAACCCACATCTCTTGCACTGGCAGGGGGATTCTTTACCACTGAGCCACCCGGGATAGTTGATAGTAAATCAAAATATCTACATTGTTTTTTAAGACATACTGCTCTTTCACTCTTAAAAGAGTATATTATAGTATAACCACAATTTTTAAATGCATTGGGAAACCAAAAAATTCATGTGACTCACTTTATTGTGATATTTACTTTATTGCAGCTGTCTGGAACCAAACCTGGAACATCTCTGAGGTGTGCCTGCATATAATAGGGAGACTGGTGAGAACAAGGGATGAGGCAAAAAGTTCTTAAAAGCAGCCAGAGGTGCTTTTATTGGTCAAAAGATCAATAATAAGGTTAATGGCTAACACTTCCGCAGAAACAATGGGAGCCAAAGACAGTAGAATGGCATATTTAAATTGCGGAAAGAAAACAACAGCCCACTTGGGATTTTATATCCTAAGTATCTTTCAAGGTGGGCTGTAAATATATGGAAGATCTAAATGGAAAATAAACTTGCTCATGATGCCACGGGAATGCAAAGAAAAGAAAATATCCTTAAAGTATTATTATAGGTATTTTTTTCTATGAATAAAGACTGGATTTCAAGTTGGTTTGGGGGTTATGCCTCCAGTCCCATTATTTCATGGCAAATAGATGGGGAAAAAGTGGCAACCGTGACATTTTATTTTCTTGGGCTCCAAAATCACTGTGGATGGTGATTGCAGCCAAGAAATTAAAAGACGCTTGCTCCGTGGAAGAAAAGCTATGACAAACCTAGACAGCATATTAAAAAGCAGAGACATCACCTTGCCATCAAAGGTCCATATGGTCAAAGCAATGGTCTTTCCAGTAGTCATGTAAAGATGTGAGAATTAGATGATAAAGACGGCTGAGTGCTGAAGAATTGATGCTTAAAACTGCGGTGCTGGAGAAGACACTTGAGAGTACCTTGAACAGCAAGGACGTCAAACCAGTCCATCCTAAAGGAAATCAACCCTGAACATTCACTGGAAGGGCTGCTGCTGAAGCTGAAGCTCCAGTAATTTGGCCACCTGATGAGAAGAGTCGACTCACTGGAAAAGACCCTGATGCTGGGAAAGGTTAAATGCACAGGACGAGGGGGCGCCAGGAGATGAGATGGTTAGATAACATCACAGACTCAGTGGACATGAGTTTGAGCCAACTCTGTGAGACAATGAAAGACAGGGAAGCTTGGTGCGCTACAGTCCCTGGGGTCACAAAGAGTCGGACACGACTGAGCGACTGAACAACAACGAATAAAGATTTACGAAATAAGTTAAAAAAAGAAAAGCATGGAGGTGGATAAAGATGTCTTCTGATGAAGGAAAACTAGGAGAATTAATTGTCTGCTGGTCTGCTTGGAAATAAATACTAAAGGGAGTTTTTTAGACAGAAGGTAAATAATTCCAAATGGAAGTAAAAAGGAATCAATAACACAGGAAAGGGCAAATCTAAATAAAAATTGATTGTTTAAAATGAATAATAGTGTCTTGTCACCGTGGGGGAAGGAGAGGGTGGGACAAATGGAAAGAAAAGCATTGACATACATATACACACGGAGAAGGCGATGGCACCCCACTCCAGCACCCTTGCCTGGAAAATCCCATGGACAGAGGAGCCTGGTAGGCTGCGGTCCATGGGGTTGCTAAGAGTCGGACACGACTGAGCAACTTCATTTTCACTTTTCACTTTCATGCTGGAGAAGGAAATGGCAACCCACTCCAGGGTTCTTGCCTGGAGAATCCCAGGAACGGGGGAGCCTGGTGGGCTGCCGTCTATGGGGTTGCACGGAGTCGGACACGACTGAAGTGACTTAGCAGCAGCAGCAGCAGAAATACACTACCATGTGTAAAACAGAGAGCTGGTAGGAACCTGCTCCATAGCACAGGGAGCTCAGCTTGATGCTCTGTGATGACCTAGAGGACTGAGACGGGGTGGGGTCGAGAGGCTGAGAAGGGAGAGGCTATTTGTATATATATCACTGATTCATGCTGTTGTCCAGCAGAAATTAATGCAACACTGTAAAGTCTTGTCTTTATCTTCCAACTATGAAAATAATAGTGTCTTGTAGGGATTGAAATACAATTATATTATACATATATAATAACATTACATATAAATACTCCAATTAAGTGACAAAGTTATCAGATTAGATTTTTTTTTTAAACTTCAACTCTATACAATTCAGAGAAGGCACATTTTAGTGTAAAGACTCAGAATGATCACAAGTTGAAGGATGGAAGAAATTATACATGCAAACACAATCAGAGAGAAAGCTGGAATAGCTATATTCATATGAAATAAGGTAGATTTCAAGGTAAGAAGTTTTCCTATAGATAAAAACGGGTGCCTTAAAATGACACACCAATTCGACAGAAAGACACTGCAAACCAACTATACTCCAATGAAAATGGTCCACGGTGGTCCAGCGAGGGGCTCAAGCAGGCTCCGGAAGTGGGCTGGGGGCCATTTGGGTAGGATTTTTGGAGTCTGAATGTTTAAGCATGGTATCAAAAGTGGGTGTGGGTGCAGGGTGGGCAGAGATTTCACCCCACAGGGAGGGGTGAGGAGGAGGAGATGCAGAGAAAGGCAGGGGCAGAAGAAGGTTCTGAACAGGTTTCTGAACAGGTCCCTCTCAGGGGCATGAAGGGAAGGAAGCCCATGATTACCATCGGGAACGAGCAGGCAGGCATCGCTGCAGCTCCTACAGACACAGAGAGATAATGCGAGAGCACCATAAGTGCAGAAATATGTTGAAAAAGTTACATTCCAGAAAAACACAACATCTCAAAGGTTTCCTACTAAGAGATCAGTTCAGTTCAGTTCAGTCACTCAGTCGTGTCTCTTTGCGACCCATGAATCGCAGCACGCCAGGCCTCCCTGTCCATCACCAACTCCCGGAGTTCACTCAAACTCATGTCCATTGAGTCAGTGATGCCATCCAGCCATCTCATTCTCTGTCGTCCCCTTCCCCTCCTGCCCCCAATCCCTCCCAGCATCAGAGTCTTTTCCACTGAGTTAACTCTTCGCACGAGGTGGCCAAAGTACTGGAGTTTCAGCTTCAGCATCATTCCTTCCAAAGAACACCCAGGACTGATCTCCTTTAGAATGGACTGGTTGGATCTCCTTGCAGTCCAAGGGACTCTTAAGAGTCTTCTCCAACAAACAACCCCTATATCCTATATCTATAAAATACATTTGACATATGATTTAAATCCTTTTTACAAAGAGAATTCTAGGTCCATATGGTTCTACTGGTGACATTTTCTAAATATTTTAGGAAGAAATAACATCAATCTCCCACAAACTCTCCAGGAATAAAGAAAGACTAATTCTCAATTCATTTTAACCTAAAAATGACATTACAAGGCACAATCTCTCTCATAAGCACATATGCAAAAACGTTAACAAAAATACTAGCAAATAGATTCCATTAACAAGGGTAATATATTATAGCCAAATTGAATTTATTTCAGAAATGTAAAGTTGGTATAATATTTTAGAATTAACAAAATAAAGAAATAAGCAAATGGTAATCTTCCTAGGTGCTGTCCACAGACAAAATAATTCTGAATGAAGAAAACCCAGGAGTATCTACAGATAAACCATTAGAATTAAGAAATGTATTAGGCAAGGTCATTGATTACATTATTAACATTTAAAAGCTGATTACTTTTCCATATTCTAGGAATCAACAAAATCTTAAAAACATTTGCCTTTTAAGATAGCATCAACAAGTGAAGTTGCTAAGAACAAATATGATTTTAGCATGATTTCAACAAAGGAAACCAGGAAATCCATTCTGTGTTTATGGACTAGAAGACTCAATACGGTATATGTTGTCGATTCTCCCCAAAGTGATTTATAGATTCAGTGTGATCCATGTCAAAATGCTCAGAAGGTGTGTGTGTGTGTGTGAGAGAGAGAGAGAGAGAGAGACAGACAGACAGACAGACAGACAGACAGACAGAAAGAAAGAAAGAGGAAGATGATTGACAAATTGACAAGCTGATAGTGGAACTTATAGAAATGTAAAAGGCCAACAATAGTAGAGGAAATCTGAGTTCAGGTTGGAGACTTATCCTATCTGACAGGAAACCTTATCTACTGTTATTTGTAAATTTACTACACAACTGCCACTGGGGGAAGGGTTGTTCTTTCCAACACATGGTGTGAAATCAACAAATGGGGTGAACAGCCATAGGGAGAAAGATGAGCCCTGACCTCTTACTCACACCAAGGAGAAAGAGTAGAACACAGCTTCTAGAGACAGCAGAGGGGGCTACCTTTATGACCTTGAGACGGAGGACAGTCCTTAAATAGGACACAGGGAGCAGTAACCACAGAGGAGAGGATTACTACCCTGGACTCCATTAAACTGAAGAACTTCTGCTGATCGAAAGATGCTATTAAGTCAAAATGTGAGTCACAAAGCAGGAGAAGATATTTGCAAGACATATATACCTCAAGGACTTGCGTCCAGTGTACACAAACACATCTCACAAAGGAGTCAAAAAAGACAAACAACCCAATTAAAAAAAAAAAAAACTTATATAGGCTCTTCCCCCGAAGAGGCTTTCCAAATGGCCTGTATGCATGTGCAGTAGTGATCACCACCACTGGTCCTCAGAGAAACACAAGTGAATGCCGCAGGGAGATTCTCCTACACACTCACCAGATAAGCTGAAAGCAAAGCAAAACAAACCACGCCTCACCCCCAACTCTGCAATTCCATCCCAGGTAGGAACCCAGTGGAAAGGTGTGAGGCCTTTACCGGGGACGTATCTGTTGCTTAAAATAAAAACTACGTGCATTTTTGTAGAGAACTAGGAGGACATAGCGGAGAAGGCGATGGCACCCCACCCCAGTACTCTTGCCTGGAAAATCCCACGCACAGAGGAGCCTGGTAGGCTGCGGTCCATGGGGTCGTGAAGAGTCAGACACGACTGAGCGACTTCCCTTTCACTTTTCACTTTCATGCATTGGAGAAGGAAATGGCAACCCACTCCAGCGTTCTTGCCTGGAGAATCCCAGGGACGGGCGAGCCTGGTGGGCTGCTGTCTATGGGGTCACACAGAGTCGGACACGACTGAAGTGACTTAGCAGCAGCAGCAGCAAGAGGACGTATTGCTCACTCATCCATTCATTCAGTTACTTCCGGAATTTTTACCACTTGTTGTTGTTCAGTCGCTCAGTCGTGTCCGACTCTTTGCGACCCCATGGACTACAGCACGCCAGGCCTCCCTACCCTTCATCATTTCCCAGATCTTGCTCAAACTCATGTCCATTGAGTCGGTGATGCCATCCAACCATCTCATCCTCTGTCATCCCCTTCTCCTTCTGCCTTCAATCTTTCCCAGCATCAGGGTCTTCTAATGAGTCGGCTCTTTGCATCAGGTGGCCAAAGTTTTGGAGCTTCAGCTTTGGCTTTATTCAGGACTGGTTTCCTTTAGGATGAACGGGTTGGATCTCCTTCAAGTTCAAGGGACTCTCAAGAGTCTTCTCCAACACTGCAGTTCAAAAGCATCGATTCTTTTACTACTATCTTTGTCTGGTGAGATAATTCAAGACTAAAATTTAGAAAACCCATCCCCAGTATGCATAACAGTGCCAGGAAAATAGCAAGTGACCAAAGCACCACCTGCAGAATGCATGAACGAGCTAGCATTTATTCCACACCAACTAAGTGGCAGGCATTGATTGCGCTTTGGATCTGCTGCTTCGTTTTCCTTCAGGAGAATCTCTAGTCAGGGGGTATTAGCCTCATTTGACAAATGAGGAAACTGAGGCTTAGAGATGCAAAGTAACTTGGTCAGGGTCAGGGCTTGGGACTGCAAAGCCAGAGTGGCAGGCGCAGAGGTCCCCAGGGTGCCACTGCTGTGGCTGGGGGTACAGGCAGTGGGAGCTGACGTCCCTGATCCTATTTCCTGCCAGGCTGTGGCATACTCTGCTGAGCTGGATTTTGGCACGTTTTCAGACCTGGGATTTTCACCTTCCAGGTATTGCAGCCAACTCCCAACATAAGCCACCCGAATCAATCAGGGGCTGTCGCCGGTGGCGACTCTTGTGAAAACCAGTCGTGGTTCAGGAAGAAAACATATCCTGCTCATCCGGGAAGCATATGCCCAGGTGTTCACAGGACACAAAACCAGCCCGAAGAAACCAGGCATAGCCCTTGACATTCAAGAAGAACCTGTTTCCGCTGGCAAACACAGCGCTCAGAATCCCGTCTGTCCACTTTGTGGTGTGGTGGCGTTTCCCGATGAATACAGATCTGCTGCCAGTCTGGTGGACTCCAGGGTGTGCTACACAGCACCTAGTGGCCAGCAAGGTGACTGCCATCTGTGCCCCACTCTGGGGAAAGGGAGAGGAGGAGAGACAGACAGGAGAGGGAGGGAGGGAGGGAGAACCAAGGGCAACATTTATTTCAAGTCTTGGAGCTCCTGATGTTCTTGGAGGTCCCGATTAGATCTTACGTCTAATCAATAAGCCACTCTTCACTCCTGCCTCACCTCAAAAGCTTGATTAAACACAAGCAGAGACAGCCTCCATAACCATTTTTAAAGCAAGATGGGGAAGAATATAAACTCATCTTAAAAAAAAAAATCCCCAGCAAACCTTAAACTTTATTCAACCTGCAAAGAAGCTAAAACATCTAATAAATTGATACAGTTTATAGAAACGAGATAGATTATCAAATAGGAAAATGTTTACTATGTTTCAAAAATTCAAATCCACCAGTTCATCCATTGGGTAAATGTTTATCTAAAAGTTCAGGGGCAAAGTTAAACAGTTGGAATAAAATGGAATTAAGCCTTAATATTTTGTTTTACTTTGAGCACAGAGGGGAGACAAAAATAATATCTCATAAAACGGAAAGTTTCTATTTTCACCAAAATATTTGGAAAAGTTATTTTATTTTTAATTTGGATTACCTAGAGTCCATGTAACTTTTGCAAGGGAGGTTTCAGCAGAATCCTGGGAGCTGGAGCAGGACTGGAAACTGGCTTTGGTTATTATTTAAAACATTCATTCCACAAAGATACAATTTATTTCAAAAAATGTCAAACCAGCCAGAAACTGCCTGTAAAGGCGGTGGTTGTAAAATCTTAATGTCTCCAGGGGAAATTCCATCGTCCCTTCCTTTCCTCTGACCGAATCTCAGGTAAAAAGGCTCATCCTACATTGTCACACCTAGGGTGCCACCCCACCAGATGCTGAGTTCTTTGTTTCTTTCTTTTTCTTGTTTTTGGTTGCGCCCCACAGCATGTGGGATTTTAGTTTCCAGAGCAGGCATCAAACCCATGGCCCCTGCATAGGAAGTGCAGAGTCTTAACCACTGGACATCCAGGAAGTTCTCATTCCTGAGTTTTCTCCCCCCCTCAACCCCCGCCCCACCATCGGTCTTTCACTTGTGATGATGATTTTATATGCAATGAACAAAATTATTTTAAAAAGTGGCATGGAAATGCTGAATTACAACAAAAGGTCCTTATTATTCAAACAACTGTACTGAAAATGTCATCTTTGTTTGTTTCCAGTTGAGAAGAAGGTCTTCAGGGACCCAAAAGTAAACAGAAGTTATTTTTAATAGAAAGCCCTTCTTTTGTCTCCCCCCCTCCACCCCCCCCCCCGCAACTGCAGAGAAAGAATTAATTTTTGCCCATTTTTCTGTTTTCATACTATATCAATTGGCCTCACACATGTAAGCTTTCTCTTCCACTCTGGTCATTCATGGAGGCATATATCTTTAACGTCTTTCAGTCTACCGTGGCCATTATTCTTATTTTTCCATACATTTTTTGTCTGTTTTAAAATAGCTTCAGATTTACAGGAAAATTGAGGAGCTAGTTCAGAGCTCCCTTGTATACCCAGCACCAGGTTCCCCTGTGGCCAACAGCTTATATTAGTACGGTGTATCAGTTACAATTAAAGAACCAATGTCGATATATAGTCATTAAATAAAAACCAGACTTCACTGAGATCTTGTTTTTACTTAGTGTCATTTTTCCTTTTTAAAAATGTATTTCAATTTGTTTATTCGACTGCACTGGACTTTGGTTGCAGCATGAAAGTGACAGTCGCTGAGTCGTGTCCGACTCTTTGCGACCCCATGGACTAGACAATCCCTGGAATCCTCCAGGCTGGAATACTGGAGTGGGTAGCTTTTCCCTTCTCCAGGGGGTCGTCCCAACTGAGAGACTGAACCCAGGTCTCCCACATTGCAGGCAGATTCTTTACCAGCTGAGTCACAAGGGAAGCCCAAGAATACTGGAGTGGGTAGCCTATCCCTTCTCCAGCAGATCTTCCCGACCCAGCAATCGAACCAGGGTCTCCTGCATTGCAGGCGGATTCTTCACCAACTGAGCTATCAGGGAAGTCCCTGTGGTTGCAGCATATGGAATCTTTAATTGTAGCGTATGGGATCTAGTTCCCTGACCAGGGATCGAACCTGGGCCCCCTGTATTGGGAGTATGGAATCTTAGCCCCTGGACCAGCAGGGAAGTCCCTTAATATCCTTTTTCTATTCCAAGATTCCATCCAGGACATCACATGACATTATTATTCTTCCTGATGCTGTTTCTGACTCGCTCATTCGACTTTGAACACTTCTTTGCTCCCTGGCAAATCAGGTGCATCAGGCTTACTTTAGTCCTTTCTGACCTGGGCATCTGGAATCATCCGGTTCTCACAGGATCCCAGGTGGTCTCATTTATCTTAAACTGCCATAGTGCTGGAAAAACTGGAAATCACAATAAGCCAGCTTGTGTCTGCATCTTCCAAATGTTTGAGCTGCCTTTGCGCTATTCACACCCTGCTCTTTGCCCAGGTAATTTCTGCTAAGCTCTCAGGACTAGAGATCCCCAAGCTACACATATCGTCAAAGTGTTCCCAAAGATGGTCTTGGGTGGGTGTCAGGTGACACCAGCTCCTGTGTGTACCCCCCAACATGGGGCATCCCAATGCTTGGACAAACAGAATCTGCTTCACCGGGGATGGCACGCGCTTTTACGACCTTTAAAGAGTAGAAAGTTGCCGCTGCAGCACAGGCAGGCACTGGGCATTTTCTGCTGAATCATTTTCTTTTTTCCTGGTTATCCATCACAGCTTTTTTGTGCATTCCGAGATTTTTGCTCTTCCCTGGGTGGCCCATGTCGGCTTGTGTGATGGTCAGACCAGCTCATAGATCAGCTCTCTGACCTGGGAGCTGAACTCACTCCCTGTTCCTCTCCTGCACCTGGTTTCTGAACGGTCATCAAAGTTGACGTCACGTATTCCAGAGCAAGTGAAGACTGGACTGAGGGGAGGGGCGGAGGAGCATCGCTTTTCCGACCAAGCCGGTCTCAAATGAACAAAAATCTCACCACTCTGCGTCCCCGCTGGCCCAGCGTCTGTGTCACACACAGAGGAGGCCTCTTTCCATCTGAAGCCAGTCAGCGTGCTGTTTCGATGCTCAGATGCGTGTGTGTGTGTTGCGGGGAGGCTGGGTGGTGGAGGGGAGGGGCGATCCAGAAATACTCTTTCTCAGGGATAGGAGTGGAGGCGAGAGAGCTCTGGAAAGCTAAGCTCTTCCCGAAAACCTCTCACTCATAAGACACTGAACACAATCCGTTGTGTAAATCATGCTCGGCTTCACATCCGGTAAATTAGAGGCCCCATCAATTCATTAGTGACTGAACCTTGGCCCCGGTGGCCTGGACTGGAATGCTTGTTGATTCTTTCGCTGGTGCTTTCTGGGTCTCACTTATGAAGTCTTAGGGCCAAGTAGAGGACAATTACATCTTTTGCTCTAAAATAGCCATATTCTTCAGATTTGTTTTCCTTCTACATGAACACGGCTTCTTAACATTAAACCAGTTCCAGAAATTGTGCTTTCAGAGCACATCTGGGGTGAACCATTTCTTCCAAAAAAGGAAGCAGTCGGTCCCAAAGGGCTGAATTTTTTTTTTTTTTTAAATTTTGGAAAAAAGTTGAATATTGATTAATTTCAAACACATAGAGGAAGTTTCAAGGATGGTACAAGGAACACTTGAATATCGTTTACGAAGACTGACTGGTCATTTCCGTCTGCCGGTTGCGTTTATCGCTCTCTACCTGCTTTCATTTCTATTTCTATTTCTGACCGTGTGTATCTACAGAGTTTTTCTTTCCTGAATCATTTGAAAGTCAGTTGGAGACTAAATGCTTCCGCATGTGTTTCCTAAGAATAAAGACATTCTCTTGCATAACCATAGTACAATGATAAAAATCAGGGCATTTTTACATGATTACAGTGCTATCTAATCCACAGTGTATTTTCACGTTCTGTCACTGTTTCAAAGCCATCATGAACAGCACCCCCACCTCCGTCCCGGCAGATCCAGAATTCAGTCTAAGACCAAACACTGCATTTTGTTGCCTCATGTCTTTAGTGTCTTTTGATCAGGAAGAGTTCTCCAGTCTTTTTCGTCACTCTGGATCTTAACAGGTTTTAAGAGTACGGGCCAGTCACTATTTCCCCCTTGCTAATCAGGAAGAAATTTGTGGAGAGATAACCTTATGACTTTGTAAATGCTATGTTCTTTATCAAGCATTCACTGTCAATAGTAGCTTCAACTACTTCTCTGTTTATTATTTGGTATTCAACTATAAGGAAGCTCTTCCGTTCTCTCTTCCTCTCTATGGACTCACAGTTTTCTATTTATGTAATGAACTCTATGTTTTATGTTACTATAGTATTTATTTTGATGGTCCAGTTGTTCTGAATTTGGCCAGTGATACTCCCTTCAAGCTGATTCCTCTGTCCCTTTTGTCAGCAACATACAATTTAGTCTCGTTTTTTGATCCAAATGGATAATCTCTGCCTCTGGAGTGAAGTGTGTAGACAGTTTATATTTAATGTAATTATCGATAAAGTATAGTATAAATCTACATCTCGTTATATATTTATTTTTTCCTTCTGAACGAATTGAATTTTTTTTAAAAATAATTCCATTTACCTGCACGATTGGATTTCTAGCTATATAATTTTGTTTTATTTTACTTTTTAAAGTGGTTGCTCTTAGGTTTACAATTCAGTTCAGTTCAGTTCAGTCGCTCAGTCGTGTCCGACTCTTTGCGACCCCACGAATTGCAGCACGCCAGGCCTCCCTGTCCAGCACCAACTCCAGGAGTTCACTCAGACTCACGTCCATCGAGTCAGTGATGCCATCCAGCTATCTCATCCTCGGTTGTCCCCTTCTCCTCCTGCCCCCAGTCCCTCCCAGCATCAGAGTCTTTTCCAATGAGTCAACTCTTCGCATGAGGTGGCCAAAGTACTGGAGTTTCAGCTTTAGCATCAGTCCTTCCAAAGAAATCCCAGGGCTGATCTCCTTCAGAATGGACTGGTTGGATCTCCTTGCAGTCCAAGGGACCCTCAAGAGTCTTCTCCAACACCACAGTTCAAAAGCATCAGTTCTTTGGTGCTCAGCCTTCTTCACAGTCCAACTCTCACATCCATACATGACCACAGGGAAAACCATAGCCTTGACTAGACGAACCTTAGTCGGCAAAGTAATGTCTCTGCTTTTCAATATGCTATCTAGGTTGGTCATAACTTTTCCTCCAAGGAGTAAGCGTCTTTTAATTTCATGGCTGCAGTCACCGTCTGCAGTGAGTTTGGAGCCAAATCTCTTGTTGAGGAGCACGGGCTCTCGGCCCACGGGCTCAGTAGCAGTCGCTCACAGGCCCTCGAGCGCCAGCTCGGTAGTTGCCGCTCACGGGCCCTCGGCCCACGGGCTCAGTAGCAGCCGTGCACAGGCTCAGTTGCTTTGCAGCATCTTTGTGTGATCTTCCTGGACCAGGGATAGAACTCACATCCCCTGCATTGGCAGGGAGACTCTTAGCCACTAAGACCACAAGGGAAGCCCTACAATACTCATATTAAATGTACAGTAGTTTCCCTCCAAATAATGTTTCACCACTTCATACATAGTTACAGACCCTTCACCTACATATTTCCATTTCTCCCTCTCACCCTTTGTACTAATGTCATCATACATTTTACTCCTGTGTAAATTGTATAATGGGCTTCCCTTGTGGCTCAGCTGGTAAAGAATCTGCCTGCAATGCAGGAGGCCTGGGTTTGATCCCTGCGTCAGGAAGCTCCCTGGAGAAGGGCATGGCAGCCCGCTCCAGGACTCTTGCCTGGAGAATCCCATGGACAGAGGAGCCTGGCGGGCCGCAGTCCACGGGGTCACAGAGAGTCGGACTCGGCTGAGTGACTGCATCGTCACCCCGACACTAGTTCTCAGCGGTTTGACTAGGATGTGCCTTCATGTGTTTTCATGGTTTTTCCTACTTGAGATTTGCTAATTTTTTTAGATCTGTAGGCTGGCGGTTTTCATTTATGACGGAAAATTCTTGGTCATGACTTCTTCAATTACTTCTTCTGTTACACTCCCTTCCCTGTTTCTCGGACTTTCCTCTCACTTATGGACCGCCTAACATCGCCCCGCCGATCACTTATGCTCGGGGTTTGTCCCTGTCTTTTCCCACTCTGGGGTGGATTTGGAAGTGCTTCTCTCCCTGCATCTTCAGCCTCTTCTGATCTTTTCTTCTTCAGCATCTTGTCTGTCATGCATCCCATTCTGTGTATTTTTCAAACCTGGAAGTTCTATTGGGATCTTTCTTTAATATCTTCCTTCTTTTCCTCGTCTGCTAATGATCCCTTCTGATTTCTTGAATGTATGGAGCGTATTTTCAAGCGTTGTTTTCACATTGTTATCCTCTGATTCCATCATTTGTACCATTTCTGGGCCTTTTGACTGACTCTCCTCCTAGTTATGGATCATGTTTTCCTGCCTCTTTGCTTGCCTGGTAGATTTTTCTTTTGTTGGATGCCAGACATCATGGTTTTATGCTGTTTGGTGCTGAATTTCGCTGCTTATTCCTTTAATTAGCGTTAGACTCTGTCTTGGCATGCAGTGAGGCTGCTTAGAATCAGCTGAATTCTTTCTAGGTTGGCTTCTGTGCCTTGATTGAGCAGGTCCAGGGCAGCCTGGAATCCAGCTAACACCCTGTGCCGTGATGCTCCAGGTATCACGGGATGCCCCACTTCAGCTGGTGGGAACATGAGTCAATCCCAGCCACCTGTGAGTCCTCAGACTTGCCTGACCTCCTGTTTCTGGTGGTTCTGCCCCAGCCTCAGGTCGTTTCTTCTCATACCCGGGAAGATGAGTACTCACCAAGACGCGAGGACACTCTCTGTAGCTTCCTGTCTCTCTCTCCTGCATCCTGTTCTCCATCCTCTGCTTTGTGAATTTTAACCATCTTGGCTCCTTCACCTCTGATCATTGTAACCGTGAGTCAGTGAGACTGCTGGCTGTTTGGGCCTCCCTCCCCACGCTACAGCCTCATCTCTGCCCGCAGGAAGGATGATGGAGCATTTATCGTGGTTCAACCCAGCTTACTTCCTTACTATGAAGAATCATAGTCCTGAAGCTATTGGGGCTTCCCTGATAACTCAGTTGGTAAAGAATCTGCCTGCAGTGTGGGAGACCTGAGTTCGATTCCTGGGTTGGGAAGATTCCCTGGAGAAGGGAAAGGCTACCCACTCCAATATTCTGGCCTAGAGAATTCCATGGGTGGTATAGTCCATGGGGTTGCAAACAGTCGGACTCGACTGAGCGACTTTCACTTTCATAGTCCTGAGCTGCCTGTTGTCCAGCGTGTGAAAGACACTGCTTCCCAGATTTTTTTTTTAATATTTTGTATAGGAGTAAAGCGGATTTACAATGTCACTCTAGTTTCAGATGTACAGCAAAGTGATTTAGCTGTATGCATCATAGATTTTATAAGGCTTTCTAGCTGTGTAAGGCAGGGTGGGGGCTGACGAGTCTGAGCCTTGTCACTCCGTTGTGGTCGGCATCGCGAGTCCTGTCCTGTGTCTTTTTATCGCCCTTCTCACCTTAGAGCATGTCCTTGCCTGGCCTCACTGCATGCTTTGCTGGGCCCAGCGCTGGAATCCGCAGTCTCTCTGAGAAGCCCTGATTCCTTGTATTGGAGAAAGCTATTTAGAAGCCAAGACCTGGGTAGCCAGGTGCGCTCATTGCTTCCGGTTTGTTGGTAGGTTTTAAAAGATAGAAATGGAACCCTGATGCGGGAAAATAAGCAGGAACCTCAGGGGGAGTTCTATGTCCCTTTTCCTTGAAGTGAAAATGAAACATCACCGAGTAAAAAGACTTCCTTCCGCTGATTAAAAAAAAGGAAGGACAGGGAAACTGCTCTTTCAACAAAGCTGCGTTGAGAGCTCCTGGATACTAGACTCTAGATGCTGAGGAGTCAGCAGCTACCAAAACCCGACCACGGTTCCTGCCTTGGTGGCGCGTGCACACTTGACCTCTGTCACTGTGTTCTTGCCTTGTCTCCTGAGGTCATACCTTTCTCATGACAGTGAATGTGGCCATTTTAATAATACGCAGCTCCAACATCTGCATGAAAATCAGCCGCGTTAACCATTACTTGCTGCTGCTGCTAAGTCACTCAGTCGTGTCCGACTCCCAGCGACCCCGTGGGGTTCTCCAGGCGAGGGCACTGGAGCGGGTTGCCATTTCCTTCTCCAATGCATGAGAGTGAAAAGTGAAAGGGAAGTTGCTCAGTCGTGTCTGACTCCCAGCGACCCCGTGGACTGCAGCCAACCAGGCCGCCCGTCCCTGGGGTTCTCCAGGCGAGGGCACTGGAGTGGGCGCCGTCACCCTCTCCGCACCATTACTTAGTGCATGATTGAGTCGCTTAGATGTGCGTTTCACTGAGACTGAATTTAGCTGGACGTGTGTGAATTTAAATTTCAGATCTCAATATTACATTTTTAAGTGTCTTCCTGAGAAATCAATGACACAGACCTAGATGTTAAATGCCAAGTAAAAAGAGTAGATACTGCTGTGGGGAACAGCCCCGTGCTCTGTTGCGAAGGTCAAGGTTCCTCTAAAGCGTTAGTTTCTCATGTTTGCCACTACATGAGCGTGGCATTCACAAAAATACCCAGTTTTTACAGAGAAATTGAACTGTGATGGGAAATCTGCCTGTGATTTAAGGGGTCACTTTCCCCATTGGCTCAGTGGCAAAGGATCTGCCTGCAATGCAGGAGACGCAGGTTTGATCCCTGGGTCGGGAAGATCCTCTGGAGGAAGAAATGGCAACCCACTCCAGTATTCTTGCTGGAGAATTCCATGGACAGAAGGGCCTGCTGGGCTACAGTCCATGAGGTCTCACAGAGTTGGACGTGAGTATCGGTATCAGGACCAAAGGGTGCTGGAGGAGGGGGAAGGAGTCTTCCACGTTGCTCACTTACTCATTCACTTGTTCACTGAGCAGGTGTGTACTGAGCGCCAACAAAGCACCAATCATTGCCTGAGATGCGGGACTGCAAACATGCCTGAGATGAGGCTCCTGGGCTCTGGGAGAGAAAACAGGTCAAAAACTAGGTCCAGTCAAATGTCAGAACTGGTGCAGGGCAGAGTGCGGGGAGGGTCCTCAGCCCTTTCTCTCTTCATTCCCAAAAGAAAGAGTCACTGGCCATGCCTCAGTCACCGGCGGGCAGGGGCATGGACCGAATGATGTCCCCCAAAAGATGTGTGCACATCCTAATGCCTGGGACCTGTGAATATGACCTTATTTGGAATAAGGGTCTTTGAGGATATAATTAAGAATCTGGAGGTGAAGTCAGCCTAGATTATCCAATGTCAGGTGTCTTTATGAGAGGACACACAGGGGACAGACACGGGAGGAGACAAGGCGGCAACGAGGTGCCAGAGGCAGAGGCTGAGGGATGCAAACACAAGTCCTGGGAAGCTTGGGGCCCCAGAAGCTGAAAGAGGCAGGAAGAGCCTCCCCTGGAGCCTCTGCAGGGAGCGGGGCCCTGTCAACACCTTGATTTTGGACTTCTGGCCTCCAGAATCCAGAGACAATAACTTCCTGTCGTTTGAGCCCCCGCTTGTGGTCATTTGGTCTGGCAGTGGCCCCAGGACGTGCACAGAGCAGTCGTCATGAGTGAAAAGGTCCTAACTGGTGGAAAGACTTGGCCCTGTGTGCCCTTCACAAGCTCAGCCCTCGGCTGGCCTCCTAACCTGGCGATGCAACCTACACCCCGGACACAAGCTTCCTGTGGATCTGCACCCAAGACTCCTGCTCCCATGCGGCTGCCAGGAAGTTCTGCGGGGGACAGGGCCCTTGGCTGGCTGGAAGGGGGACCCATTTCCCCCTTGCCACTGCCCCTCTGTGCGTGGCTCTCTCGGGAGCTCATGGGGGCAGGGCGGCTCAGCCAGTGAGGTCTTGCCCTGCTCTAACTATCAGAGTGTCTAAGAGCACAGGGTCCCCTAACACCCCCACATTAGGCCGCTTGGGTGCAGAGAGGAAGCTGTGGCCACTGGATCCTGTTGTCTTGCCCCTTCCTGGTCTGGGAAGCAGCCAGGACAATGCATCGGTCAGTTCAGCAAATATTGACCAAGCAGCACACGCTCTGCTGGGCCTGGGCCACTGCCCACTACTCGGGCTTTTCTGGCTCTCGCTTCACTTCTGTGAATTTATGCTCCATTAGATGCAAAAGCCCCAACACTGAAAAAAATTGCTTATGTGCAAACAGTTTGCATTGTCTTTGCTCCCTGTCCATCTTCTAGAGAATTGTTTTCCTCTTCTGATGTGTAACCCTTGTCCAGATCTGTCCACAAAAGCAGTCGTCCTGACAGCCCTCTTTCCTGTAGTAGAGACCGCCCAGCTTGCGGCGGTGATGGCAGAATAATGCTGGGGCAGGTGGGTGGAAATCAGTGTGTAACTGCTTCCTTTATCTTGTATGATGAATACTTTATGTTGGTTATGGACACTGCATTGATCAGGGAAGAAGGAAGGTTGACTCCCTCTTGGCACAGCAGTGCCCAAGCTGACCTTGTTCTCCATGCACATTTGCCTCCCCACCCAAACTCTGATGCTGCAGCGCCAAGGGCCCATAGAGCTTTCTGGGTCCCTTGGCTTGGAGGGATTTCTCTGCTCTTTGAGCTCTAGACACACCATGTCTGCCCTCCCAGATGGCACGCAACACTTCTACCTTGAATTTGCCCCGAGTTGGGTGCCTATCTTATTTTCCAGACCAGGATTGGCCAACTTTTCCTCTAAAGGACCAGATAGCAAATATTGCAAGCATCGTGGGTCAAAGGCATAATTGATGGCACTTAGAGGAAAATGAAAATACAGGGCCTTTTGTAAAAAATTATTGGAAATTTTGAGATTGTGGGACTTCCCTGATGGTCCAGTGGCTAAGGCTCCACACTCCTAATGCAGGGGCCCCAAGCTCCCTCCCTGATCAGGGAAATAGATCCCACATCCCATAATTAACAGTTTACATGCTGAAACCAAAGATTCTGCATGCTGCAAGGAAGATCTGGTGAAGCCAAATGAATAAATTAATTAAAGAAATGAATATAAAAAAGACAAAAGAGCTGTAAGCAGAAAACTATAACACTGATGAAAGAAATCAAAGATGGCATAAATAGATGGAGAGATATACCATGTTCTTGGGCTGGAAGAATCAATATTGTGAAAATGAGTATACGACCCAAAGCAAACTACAGATTCAATGCAATCCCTATCAAATTGTCAGCAGCATCCTCCACAGAACTAGAACAAAAAATTTCACAATGCATATGGAGACACAAAAGCCCTGAAGAGCCAAAGCAGTCTTGAGAGAGAAGAATGGAGCTGGAGGAATCAATGTTCCTGACTTCAGACTATACTACAAAGCTACAGTCATCAAGACAGTATGGCACGGGCACAAAACCAGAAATATAGACCGATGGAACAAGATAGAAAGCTCAGAGACAAACCCACACATTTATGGGCACCTTATCTTTGACAAAGGAGGCAAAAATATACAATGGAGAAAAGACAGTCTCTTCAATAAGTGGTGCTGGGAAAACTGGACATTTTATAGAAGAATGAAATTTGAACACTCCCTTACCCCATACACAAAGGTAAACTCAAAATGGATTAAAGACCTAAATATAAGACAAGAAGCTATACAACTCTTAGAGGAAAACACAGGCAGAACACTCTTTGACAAAAATCACAGCAAGATCCTTTATAATCCACCTCCTAGAGTAAAGGAAATAAAAAGAAAAAGATTAACAAATGGGACCTAATTGAACTTAAATGCTTTTGTATAGCAAAGAAAACCATAAACGAAATGAAAAGACAACTCTCAGAATGGGAGAAAATAATTGCAAATGAAATAAGAGACAAAGGATTAATCTCTAAAATACACAAGCAGCTCTGCAACTCAATATCAGAAAAACAAACAATCTAATCAAAGAATGGGCAGAAGACCTAAACAGACATTTCTCCAAAAAAGATATACAGGTGGCTAATCAACACAGGAAAAAAAATACCTAACATTGCCTATTATAGAGAAATGCAAATCAAAACTAAATTAGGTATCACCTCACACTCTTTAGAATGGCCATAATAAAAAAATCTACAAACAATAAAGGCTGGAGAGAATGTGGAGAAAAGTGAACCCTCTTGCACTGTTGGTGGAAATGGAAAGTGATACAGCCACTGTGGAGAATGGTATGGAAATTTCTTTTAAAAGCTAGGAATAAAACTACCATGTGCTTAATTGCTCAGTTGTGTCTGGCTCTTTGTGACCCCATGGACTGTAGTCCGCCAGGCTCCTGTGTCCATGAGGATTCTCCAGGCAAGAATACTGGAGTGGGTTGTCACACCCTTCTCCAGGGGATCTTCCTTACTCAGGGATCAAACCCAGGTCTCCTGCATTGCAGGCAGATTCTTTACTGTCTGGGCCACCAGGGAAGCCCATATGACCCAGCAGTCCCACTCCTGGGCGCACACTGAGGAAACCACAACTCTAAAAGACACATGTACCCCAGGTTTCATTGCAGCCCTATTTACAACAGCCAGGACATGGATGTAACCTAGATGTCCACTGACAGATGGATGGATAAAGAAGGTGTGGTGTATATATATACAATGGAATATTATTCAGCCATAAAAGGAACAAGTCTGAGTCAGTTCTAGTGAGGTGGATGAACCTAGGGCCTGTTATACGGAGTGAAATAAGTCAGAAAGAGGAAAACAAACATCATATATTAACACATGTATATGGAACTGAGAAAAAAGGTACTGATGAACCCATTTGTAGGGCAGCAATTGAGACACAGACATAGAGAACAGACTTGTGGGCACAGTGGGGGATGGAGAGGGTGAGATAAGTGGAGAGAGTAGGGTAGAAACACATACATTCCCACAGATAAAATAGATGGCAAGTGGGGATTTGTTGTGTGCTACAGGGAGCTCACATCTGGTCCTCTGTGACAACCTCGAAGAGTAGGATGAGGTGGGAGGTGGGAGGGAGGTTCAAGATATGGGGGGGGGGGCACTGATTCACACTGATGTATGGCAGAAATC